>NC_138984.1:102698722-103403563 GCF_964341445.2 Mesoplodon mirus | reverse complement strand
GCAGGGGACACGGGTTCGTGCCCCGGTCTGGGAAGATCCCACATGCCGCGGAACGGCTAGGCCCGTGAGCCATGGCTGTTGGGCCTGCGCGTCCAGAGCCTGTGCTCCGCAACGGGAGAGGCCACAGCAGTGAGAAGCCCACGTAATGCAAAAAAAAAAAAAAAAAAAAAAAAATTACTACTTTTCTGGGCTTCCCTGGTGGCGCAGTGGTTGAGAGTCTGCCTGCCGATGCAGGGGACACAGGTTCGTGACCCGGTCCGGGAAGATCCCACATGCCGCAGAGCGGCTGGGCCCGTGAGCCATGGCAGCTGAGCCTGTGCGTCCGGAGCCTGTGCTCTGCAACGGGAGAGGCCACAACAGTGAGAGGCCCACGTACCGCAAAAAAAAACCAAAAAAAAACCCCAACCAAACAAACAAAAAAATTTACTACTTTTCTAAGCAGCAACCTTAACTCTGTTTTTGTTATTAACTAATGATATTTTGTTATTGAGGAACTACAGGAAACATGGTCCTTAATTATTCAGCAGCCCTAGGGGCTGTGTCCAATGCTAAGATAAAAATAAACTTCTATAGCTGCTAGACTGAATCCAGCAGCAAGGAGGAAAAAAATCATACCTTTATTTCATTTGTGTGTTGCAAAATGTGCCTGGGAAATGATCTAAAGAAAGCCTATTATAATCAAAACCTTGCTGCAGGGTGACTTTCCATGGAGTGACAAATTAACTTTAATGTATCACATGGCATTGTACTGAGGTTTAAAAAGTGAGAGTGCCTCTGAGGACTTGATTTTTTTTTTTTTTTTTTTTTTTTTTTTTTTTTTTTTTTTTTCTTTTTGCGGTATGCGGGCCTCTCACTGTTGTGGCCCCTCCCGTTGCGGAGCACAGGCTCCGGACGCGCAGGCCCAGCGGCCATGGCTCACGGGCCCAGCCGCTCCGCGGCATATGGGATCCTCCCAGACCGGGGCACGAACCCGTATCCCCTGCATCGGCAGGCGGACTCTCAACCACTGCGCCACCAGGGAGGCCCCTGAGGACTTGATTTTTTATTCAGTCTATCTGAAGGGGATTTCTTAGCACAGGTTCTAAATGAGAATCAATGTAAGCTACATATATGCAGATTCTATCTGCAGAATCCCCAGGAATAAAACATTTCCATATTGCATGCTGCTGTCCTTCATCATAAGGAAGTCAGTTTGTCAAATTACCCAAGGCAGAAAATAGTTACTCCATTATAAAACCTCTGCAATAAAGGTAGACTTCGTAGTCATTTGATTGCATTGAATTGGCTTTCTTCTCAAGTCATGATATCCAGAGCTAGTCAGTCAACATGGACCTCAAGTCAGAGAATTTGAGTTCTAGTTTTCCTTTACTCACTGGGCAGCGACATGGTTTTTGGCCAGTGTTGTCAAACAGAAATAAAATGTGAGCCACAAAGGCAAGCCATATATGTAATTTAAAATTTTCTCATCAACATATTTTAAAAGGAAATAGTAATAGGTGAAAGTAATTTTAATAATATATTTTATTTAACCCAATATATCTAAGATATTTTCATTTTAACATGTAATCATCATAAAATTATTAGTGAGATATTTTACATTTTTAAAATAATTCTTTGAAATTCAGTGTGTGTTTTACTTATCGGTACATCTTGATTCAGACTGGCCACATTTCAAGTGCTTCATGGTCACTTGTACTTTCTAGCTACTGTATTAGACAGCCCCATTTTGGACAAATCTCCAATTCTCCAGTTATCATGTCTTAGTCATAAATGACCTGGGAAAACTTAACAGTGTAGAAAATTCCCAGAGATGAATTGTTGAATAATCAGAACAGTAACATACAACTCTGAGATAGAGAGAGCTATTAATATTTGAATGAGAAAGTTTATCACAGAATAAACCTGAGATTGTAATATGGGAGTGAGATATTAAAGACTTGGATTGGCAATTGATATTGAAATGTATTAAGAAGAAAGTGAAAAATTGAAACTCATGTAGGTTAGAAAGTGTACAAAGTGAATCATTTTGTGGAATACAATGGAAGGCAGTAGGGACATTTAACACCTAGAAAATAATATATGAAAAACAACACCTATCTTCAAATAATGATTGGAAAGACTGTTGAAGAGAAAAGTTAAGCTTTTTCTAGATTACCTAAAGAGACAAATTTAAGACCCAAACATGGCCATTTATTTCTACATTAAGTAATTCAATGTGCATTCTATATTGAGCACGTACTATATGATCTCAATATGCTGACTGCTGGGATGCAAAGATATGAATAATAAAAAAGTAGACAGGTTTGAAAAATGGAATAGCTAAAGTAGGTAATTTTTCTTTTTTTCTCTACATCTGTGTCTCTATTTCTGCTTTGCAGATAACTTAATCTGTACCATTTTTCTAGATTCCACATGTAAGTGATATACGATATTTTTCTCTTTCTGACTTAGTTCACTCTGTATGACAGTCTCTAAGTCTATCCACATCTCTGCAAATGGCACTATTTCGTTCCTTTTTATGGCTGAGTAATATTCCATTGTGTATATATGTACCACATCTTCTTTATCCATTCCTCCACTGATGGACATTTAGGTTGCTTCCACGTCCTGGCTATTGTAAATAGTGCTGCAATGAACGTTGGGGTGCATGTATCTTTTTGAATTATGGTTTTCTCTGGATATATGCCTAAGAGTGGGATTGCTGGGTCATATGGTAGCTCTATTTTTAGTTTTTTGAAGAAGCTCCATACTATTTTCCATAGTGGCTGCACCAATTTACATTCCCACCAACAGTGTAGGAGGGTTCCCTTTTCTCCACCTCCTCGCCAGCATTTATTGTTTGTAGATATTTTGATGATGGCCATTCTGACCAGTGTGAGGTTATACCTCATTGTAGTTTTGATTTGCATTTCTCTAATAATTAGTGATGTTTTCATGTGTTTGTTGGCCATCTGTATGTCTTCTTTGGAGAAATGTCTATTTAGGGGTAATTTTTCTTTGTACAGGTTGCTCCAAAATGGACTGGAGGGTGACTTGGTAAGTATAAGACTGTAGAGTTTTAAGTTTTAAGTATTGTATAAAAATATTATGGAAGAGCATTGTTACTGCTGGTAACAATGGATTGGGTTGTTTCAAACCAATCCTATCAGCTGATGGGCAGGGCCAGGTCCCAGTCCCAAGAGTCTAAAGGGAGGACGCTTAAATGGCACTTGCCCCACCAGGGTCCTCATGGTAGAACAAGCTCTCCAGAATGAGTCCACCAGCATCTATGTCCCCAGAGGGGAATCCCAGTGGCTCCCTGCCGTTCTGGGAGGCTTCTCTAAAATCAGCAAGTGAGTCCGACCCAGGCTTCTTTCAAATTACTGCGTCTGCCCTGGGTCCCGGTGCATGTGAGATTTTGTGTGCACCCTTTGAGTGGAGCTTTAAACCACAGCCCTCTGGCTCTCCTGTAAGAAAGCCCTGCTGGTCTTCAAAGCCTGGTGTTCTGTGGCTTGCCTTCCCATTGTAGGAGCCGGGGCTGGGGAGCTCAATGTGGGGCTTCGACTCCTCCCTCCTTGGGGAAAACCCTGCAGTTGTGAGTATCATGTTCATTGGTCCCCTACCTGGTAGGGTGGGTTTTGACATCTCAGCTCCTGCTACTTTCCTCTTTGGTTCCTTCTTTATATCGTTAGTTGTAGAAAATCTTTTCCACTAGTCTTCAGGTCTTTTTCATCGATAGTTGCTCTCTAAATAGCTGTAATTTTGTGAGGAGGTGAGGTCATGGTCTTCCTACACTGTCATCTTGTCTACTCTCCATTTTTTTTTAACACTTTAAATATTTCACTGCACTCTTCTCTTGCATGCACGATTTCTGTTGGAAGTATCCTATAATTCTTATCCCTGTTCCTTTACTGGTAAGGTTTAAAAATCTTTTTTACCTTTCAGAACTTTCTCTTTTCTATTGTTTTTCAGTCATTTGAATAAGATTAGCCTAAATGTGTGTTGGGTTTTCTCTGTACTTTTGTTGCTTCTTGTTCTCTGAGCTTTCTGGATCTGTTGGTAGCTGTCACTGATTTTGGAAAATTCTTGACCATTTTTACTTCAAGCATTCCTTCTAATCGGTCTGTTTTCCTTCTGATATTTCATATAGCCATATGTTATACCTTTTGAAATTTGATATTCAGTTTTATTTTGTTTTCATTTTTTTCTCTTTATATTTTAGAGAAATCTCTATTGATTATCTTTACACTCACTGATTCCTTCCTCAGCTGTGTCAAATTTACTATTGGGCCCATCACAAGCATTTTAAAAAATTTCTGTTATGATGTTTTCTTTTTTTAAAATTTCTAGCCTTTTAAAATTCTTTCATGGAGTTTCTATATCTCTGTTTACATTACATTGTCCAGCTGTTTTTTTTGTTCTCGTTTTTTTTTTTTTTTGATGACCATTTTTAAAGGCTTTATTGAATTTGTTACAGTATTGCTTCTATTTTATATTTTGGTTTTTTGGCTGTGAGGCATGTGGGATCTTAGCTCACAGACCAGGGATCCAACCTGCACCCCCTGAATTGGAAGGCGAAGTCTTAACCACTGGATTGCCAAGGAAGTCCCCATGTCCATTTATACATTGTTTTCCGTTAAAGCCCTTAGCATATTAACTATAGTTATTTTAAATTCCCTCACTGATAATTCCATCACCTGGTCACATCTTAGTCTGGTTCTGATGCTTTTTCTCTACAGACTATATTTACCGCCTTTTTGCAGCCTTATAATTTTTTGTTGTTGAAAGTGAACATCCTTTACAAGGTTCTAAGAATTGACATAGATAAGGTTTTAGTGTGAAGATTTATGTTAACTGGGTAGAGCTGGGCTGCATTTAGTGGTTTCTGTAGTTGTAAGTGTGAGAGGCTTCAAATTTCTCTCACGTCCTTGTTTATGTCTCCCCTCTTGACTTTGAGCTTCCCTAAGTACTTCTCAGAAAGAGTATGAATCTTAAAGCTTTTTTTCTAGCTGCACCCTATTCTTATTTATTATACTGGGTTCCTGTAGGTGTGGTGGTATGGAAGATTATCATTCTACAATACTCTGATTAAGTAACAGTCCCTGACTCTATGGAGGAGGTTCCTCCCTCCTTAAGTGAAACAGGAAAGCTAGAGAAGGATGGAGAAGAAGGAATATTCTCCTCTTAGCTGAGATAAAAAGCTTGCAAAATCTTTTCCCTTACAGTATAGGCTTTTGTTATGGAGAAGCCTCTGCCTATATTTCACAATGATTATTTTTCCTCTTCCCCTAATAGAGCCACAAGAAGGTCTTCTTCAAATCTTTCTCATGAAAATCATGTTCCTAGAATAAAGCCCAAGAAAGTTTAATGATCTCACTTGTAACCCCCAAGGAGTTTCTTACTCTCATTTAAATGTTCCTACTAAATTATGCCTCCAGTGGCTTCTATTCCAGGTAAACAGATCTCAGTCGCTGTGTCCCTCTGGATGTGCCTGTCTGTTCAGATTTGGGTGATAGTTTTCTTTTTGGGTTGATGGTTTTCCTTGCAACATCAGTTCACTTATGGGCCCAAGAAAAATCATTGATTTCTAGTTCCCCCAGCTTTTTCTTGTTGTAAACACAAGAGTGACAACTTCTAACCACTTTACATGTTACAAGTAAATCTAGAAGTCCTAACCAAACTTTTGTTAATATTAGTCTTTTATATTTTACCCTGCTTTACCCTCCTCCATCCATCATGTGCCACAGATATTATTGGTTGGTTTAATGAAAAATAGATCCAAGTTTATCTGAGTTTTATTCATTTTCCATTTTGGGTACTTTAAATAAATATAACTGTCCCTCAAGGATTCTAGCAGCTTCTGGAATTTTGAAGTCACTCTCAAACACTGGTGCTTTTTTTTCAAAAAGATATACACACACATTATGTTTATCCAATACTGGCCTTTCTTATCCTTTTTCCCTATTTCACCAATTTAATTCTTCATGTATCCTGTATTAACAACTGTTTTGAATACTTTGGGGGACATTTTTTCCTCAAAATATTTACATTTTGAATTGACTGATCCATGTTGTTTAACAGAGTTCAATAATTTGTATGACATTAAGTAAAAGGCAATACTTTTCAACACTCTAGTCATTAAATCAGATTAATGAGTTATCCCTCAGGTCCAGCTAGGGAAGGGGATTCATAGACTGCTTAATTTTAGAGAATTATAAAATTACTTGCCTGAGATCCCCAAATAGATAGTGAAGCTTGATAGCTGCTTTGGAAGAGCTATGTTGTTTATGTCCTTGAATAAATAGCCATTCTCATGGATAAACTGAATCACTCTTGTATAACTGAATCACTTTGCTGTACAACAAAAATAAACACAACATTGTAAATCAACCATACTTCAATTAAAAAAAAGTCATTCTCTTCTATTTGAAGGCTGCCTTCTTCAGTAGTGTCCACAAGTTTGAGAAGGATATGCCCAAAGTCCAAATAAATACACAAGGAAGATAAAGAAGAAACGTCCACTTAGCTGTCGGGTTAGTCTAATTAGTACTGGTTCTCAATGGGATGAGCGAAGTGGTGACATGACTATCCTTATATCCTACAGCGAGTTATTGGCAGCCCTCCATAAGACTTATATTTTTGTCATCTCTGGTATCTTTTCATCAGAAGCAGGCCCTATTTGGAATACCTGCCATGAACAGGACTATCCCTTTTATCAGAGATGTTTTCTTTTCTCTGAAATGGACCAAGAAAGCCTTTTGGAAATAGTTGACTGAACTCAAACTGAGCCAGTGAATGCTGCTTTCTAGAAACTTGAATTGGAAATTTACCCACCTCATTTTTTATGAATGAATAGCATGATGGTAATGTAAGTGTCTCCAAGTTTGGAGATGCAAGTAAACAGAAACAACAAGAATGGGTATTCACATGCAGAAATTGAAGGATGGATCAGACATTCAGACAGAAGTAGAGGTGAGAGATGAGACAGAGAATATAGTTAGAGACAGAGACAGACAGGCAGACTGTGATTGCTACCAGCAACCAGCTCCTAGTTTGAGTTCCCAGCAAGGTCCTGCTGTACTCTGTCTTTATAGTCCAGGGGGCAACCTTCTCAGTATAATACAACTCCCTTTTTGATTAGTAACCAAGGGAAGCTTGATTAAGATGCCTGTCTGCTTCCTTACTTATCCTCTGTATTAGGTAACCAATATGTAACCTCTTGATGTGCCATGAATCTTCCCAAGTAGGGCAGTGGAGGAACAAATAACCTCCTCAGAATGGGGCATCCCAACCATGCTGATGTGTAAAAATCTTTACTCATTATGACACTAGGGATTTCAGGTTTGACAGTTTCTACTTTGTGCCTAAAATATCAATAGTAGGACCATAAATATTTAATATAATTCTTAGGTAGTGAGCTTTTAAGGATTCCTTCTCCCCAGTTTTAGAAGAGCTAGACTTCTAACCCAGGAAATTAATTATTCATAGCAAATGTTAGGTGTATAATCCATACTCCCTCTGATAACATATTTTTTTAAATAAGGAAGATTATAAAATACATCTTTGATTTAATATTATTCAAGCATCATAATAAGATAGGTGCCATATGATGATATCGGAATATTTTTCCAATCTGTGTAAGATGTGTTAATTCCACCATGCATCATGCCCTGTCAACACCAATGAGTTTATGAGATCCTTCCATTTTGTAGGGTATATTTAGATTTTTCTTGCAAAGTTAATTTCTTCAAACTAATTTCTTTGTGAGGCAGTCATAGATGGCATAGTTAAAAAAAAAAGGTGTATGATTCAACAGTGCCCCCAGTTTGACTATTCTCTGGCATTTTCCCCACAAGAAGGCACTTTCTTCTGCATCATATTTTAAGTGTCTTTTCTTCAACCCCTTAATAAACAGTTTCCAGAATTTTGAATGTAAGTATCTGAAAGCCTAGATTTATTTCAACCTGAAAGAAATGTAATTGTTCCAAGCTTTGGTGACCTGTTAAGGAGTGACTTAGATCTGAAAGCTTAGTGTTTCTTCCACTTGCCCAGCACAGAAATCTGTAGCAACGCTTGAGGGAGGATGCCATTAGGCATGGAGGTGATTACTTTTCTATCCTGATTTTTATTTCTTTTCATATTTATGATGAGGTTTTAAAAATTTATTTCCAAGAAAGTAGTTTTAATGGGACTTTAAGGATCTTTATACCTGACAGGATGTTTTGCTTAACATTTCTGCTTGCTTTTCTTTTGGGGGAGGGGGTGTTCAAAATGTAAGGCCTTTCACATCTACTTCAGCCCTAAGCAAGGAGGCCTATAATTTTACCCTTAGAAAAAGAGGTATTCTGAATAAATTTTCAGGTGTTCTAGGAGAGGCATGACATAAATCTACTTTAATAGGCTTCCTTGACACCTAAACTACCCAACTCCATATTTATTTTCTGAAGATAAATATTTCAAGGAGTCTTTTATTTAAGGAAAAATGACATTATCTCCTTAGGGAGACAGCACCTAATCTCTCAGTAGAGATTAGCAGCGAATCACCTAAAGCAGGGTTTTCAGGGAGGAGAGAAAGCTCAGTGCCTGATGGAACATCATGGTCTCACCTTAAAGGAAAATGGATGAGCACCAAAGACAAGGTCTTCCTACCACATACCTTGCTGACAGAGAATCTAGGCATCAGTCCGTAAAACATTCCAGCATCTCCATCTTTGAGGAGAAGCAGGTCCTGATTCATTGTCCTCATGCTAACCACTTCAGTCATTTCTTCAGTCCAACACACAATTGTTTTCTAGACCCAAATATACTGAAGGAGTTCATATCATGTCACCCCAAAATATGCCACTTTGTCATATCGATTATTTTTAGTTAAGGGCACTTGAGAAACAGCAGATGCAAGAAGGGCATCTTGACCTTCCTTTATATTCCTGAAAGCAGGAGATAGAATTCCTGGATGAAAGGTGTCCTCCCCTCCCAGAAGGAAAGTAACATCATCAAAGAGAAGTGGAGACCAAGGGAATTCTATACCAGCAGACCTTGTTACAATAGTACTGATCTTCTTTTAGCTTCCTGCCACAGTTTTCTTTCTTTTCCATAATATCCTCTCTTTGTTCAACCTATCAGTACTATAAAAATATGTATGTTTAATTATTTCTTTGGGTCTTCATTCCTTATAAGGGCTCCTGTGTCAGGTAAAACATACACATTTGTATGCTTTTCTCCTGTTACACTGTCTTACGTTAGTTTCTCAGTCCCAGCCAAAAAATTCTAAAAGGACAAAAGTAAAATTTCACCTCTCTGTATATGTATAACTGATTGATTTTGCTGTACACCTGAAACCAACACATTGTAAATCAGTTATACTCAATAAAAATTTTTAAAAATAGTACATTAAAAATAAATAAATAAAAATGAGACAATGCTATACAACACTTAACACGGTAACTGGCACCCAGCATTCATGTAATAAGTTAGGTATTATAATTATTGTTATTATTATTACTATAAGGCCTTTGTTTTTAACAGATGACAGTTGTCACTGTAACCTGAGCCATAAACCAATAAAATCTATTTTTTAAACCCCAAAAATAAATAAATAAATTTCACCTCTCTGCAATATGAATGCATTTAAGTTGGATAAATGGACTTACCTGTTTTGCTTTTAAAGATGGTTTTCAAAATAAACAACAAATATGAATATATGACTATTAATAAAATTTAACATATAAAATAGATTGAAGAAAGTTTTTTTTTCAAACTCACCTATAATCTCATCAGTCAAAAATCAGAATGGAACTGTTCCTTCCAGACTGTTTCTACTAGTTAATATCCTATCACATTTTGATATATCATTGTATTTCAAGTAATACCCAATAACTATATAATTGCATGAATAACATTTCTAATATATGAAGACTATTTTATTAAGTGAAATCACCATAGTTTTCTTATAACCCTTTTGGTAAAATTTTAGCTTGTTTACAATAATTTTGTCTAAAAAAACAGAAGAATTGACTCTCTATGAAAATTATACTTTTCATGCAATTTCCACTTGACATGTTCCTTCAAATGGAATTACTATATAAAAAAGAAACAGCCTATTTATAGTGTTTGCTAAACTTTGTCTAATTGCCTTCCCCAAATTGTTGACCATTTTGTTCTCTGTCCCCTGTTAACATATACCCAGTTTCATGATGGCAAAGAAACTTTGGGTAATTATCATATTTTTGAGAGTCTTTAAAAAAATCTGGATGGACGAAGTTTTATTTGGATTTGCATCTTTCTAGTTTTATATTCTCTTTATA
This sequence comes from Mesoplodon mirus, assembly GCF_964341445.2. NCBI lineage: Eukaryota > Metazoa > Chordata > Mammalia > Artiodactyla > Ziphiidae > Mesoplodon > Mesoplodon mirus. Next base: position 103,393,280 of record NC_138984.1, on the reverse strand, counting down.
TTTGTGAATTATTAATTCCTGTCCTTTGCTCCTTTAGAATACTATCAACTAGAATTTAGAGATTTTCTTATATCCCTGACATTAATATTAAAGTATCTACCATGCAGAATAGTGAGACTGTTAACCAAATAACACACTCAACAAACATAGGGAAAAACTCACAGAGGAAAGAGTAGTCACATGTATGCTGGTACCCTGGCTCACTGCACCCTAGGGCAGTGCCCAGAGGTTCTAGGAAGATTTCAGGGCAGAGTTCAGAGGAGAAACCAGAACCACTGGGAAGTAAAATTTCTAATATATACAATAATGTACAATGGAAACATCAGCCCTTTCCAAGCTGTGATCAGGGGCAGGGGTGCAATGGCAACATAATACGATGCTAACATGGCTACAACCTTTCCTCTCAGCTTTATTTTTTTTATTTATTTATTTTTTTTTTTGCGGTATGCGGGCCTCTCACTGTTGTGGCCTCTCCCGTTGCAGAGCACAGGCTCCAGACGCGCAGGCTCAGCGGCCATGGCTCACGGGCCCAGCCGCTCTGCGGCATGTGGGATCTTCCCAGACCGGGGCACGAACCTGCGTCCCCTGCATCGGCAGGCGGACTCTCAACCACTGCGCCACCAGGGAAGCCTCAGCTTTATTGTTGATTTAAGGTCAGAACTGGTTTCCATGTATTTTTGAACAAGGCCATCTTCTTTGCAAAAGATACCTTATGCAAGATATAAAGACAAGCTAACCCTTATCTCCCTGTAATTCAATGGTAACCTTGTTATTAATTGATTGAATTACTTGTGGTAAGTAGTTTAACCTGGGTTCCTCAGTTTCTTCATCTCAGTGATGTTGATATGAGAACTTCCTACACACCTAGCACACAAAAATGATTTTATGCAGCTTAATTAGAAATGTTTAGGAAGTTAATCAAGTGTTTTGGAAAAGTTTGGTGTCTCTCTTGAGACCGTAATGAAATGCATTCCAAAGTTATTCTATTTCTGATGTTTTAACATACTCACCATCTCTGACAATGAATTCCAATATGTGAGGATGGGTACCCAGCAACCATGACATTAACTTGAAGTTACCTCTGTGGATATGGGCCAATTAGATGCTCTCATCTTAGAATCTGGAATGAAGATTGAGTGGAGATAGACTCTGAGAATCACTGATGTTGTTATATAATGTGCATAATCTAAATGTAGGCTGCTGCTGATGACTCCTGTACCTTTCTTTCTTTCCTTCTTTCTTTTTCTTTCTTCCTTCCTTCCTTCCTTTCTTTCCTCTTCTTTCCTTTTCTTTTCTTTTCTTTTCTTTCCTTTTATTTTCTTGTTCATCTCCTCCTTTGAGACCAGTGCTCACCCTCCTTGTTGTTCATTATATTTTCCTTTTCTGGAAAAGCTGGCCTGAGTCAGAGCCAGAGTCAGAGTCATTTACGTATAAAAGGAGAATAATTATTGTGGTGTATATTGTTACTCATTTCATTAATAATCTTGAGCCCCCTAAGGGACATATAGGAGCAATTGAGTCCACATTGCTCCCCTTTGTCTTGATGTTTCCTTTGAAAAATCTACTGGATTTATTAAACACCTACTAACGATAGGACCCTTGTGCTGAATATTTTGCTTTACCTATTTTTTCTCTTTCCATGTTTACAACTTTTTCATCTAAGGATTGTTTTTATCTTAGATGAGGGAACTGGAATTTGAAGATGTTAAATGCTGTGTTACTGTTCAAAGAAGTATGAAATTAATAGACCAAGCAGCCTAATACCTAAATCAACATTTTTCCCCTGTATTTTTCCACTTTCATCGTTCAGGCTTCCACATAAATAAAAATAGATAGTGAATAACTTTATAAAAACCCCTAGATTACAGATATTTTACATTGTGTTCTCAGGAAACAGACACTGAGGGAGAGAATAGCGTGCAGAAATTTCCTTAGGAATTGCTTTCAGAAAATATACCTGAGTGGATTGAAGAATATATGAATGGGCAGAGAGAAGAATAGAAGAATATTACAGTCAAAAGAAAAACATCAGCTGATTCCACTGGGAGTTCAGGAGTTGGCATGTTCTTTCATATTTGTCCCACCTGGAGGCAAGGGAGGGGGCCTTTATACCCCTATATTAACCAGACATTGGGTACGACTGCTGATGGGGGAAGAAGTGATCTTAGGTGAGGCAACATTTGTAAACTGAGGAAAACTCTCTCTGGAGGCATACCGTGGTATTCACTATAATTCATTGCTTGTGCCATTTGGATTCACTTCTTTGCATGATAAATTTTAGGAACAACTCCTGCAGAATTCTGGCTGGGCCCTTTTTGTGGGGAACTTATAAAAAGACAAAATCAGCTGGGCATGTTATATACTTTGTCAGGGGTGCCTCTTTGGTGGAAATGTGTTCCACCAAAATTCATATACTGAAATCCCAACTCCCAGTACCTCAGACTGTAACCCTATTAAGAGATAAGGACTTTAAAGATGTGATTAAATTAAGGTGGGGCCCTAGTCCAATATACTTGGTGCCCTTATAAGAAGCAAATGAGCACCAGGGCTGTGCACGTGTGGAGAAAAGAGCATGTTAGAACATGATGAGAAGGTAGCTCTCTTCATGTCAAGGAAAGAGGAGTTACCAAGAGAAACCAACTCTGCTGACACCTTCATCTTGGACTTTCAGCTTCCAGAACTATGAGAAAATTAATTTCTGTTGTTTTAGCTACTCAGTTTATGATATTTTATTATTGCAGATGTACCAACCTGTACAGACCACTTGGCTGCAGCTGGTATTAAGTTATACTTGATATTCATTATCTGCAAATCTACTACAGATTCCACATGCCCTTCATCTTTGACACATAACACTGCTCAGATGGGTGGCTGATTTGGAAGGGTAATTGGCTAACCTGTCTAATATAGTTTCTTCAACCACTAAATCTTGGTAGCTTAGAGCAGTAACAAAAATTGCAAAAGTATAGGGTTTGATGTTAGAGTTATAGTTCAAGAAATAACTGAAGTTATTTCTTCAAAAAATATAGAAATATAGTTCAAGAAATAACATTCTTCTTGATAATGGTTCTTAAAAGCAAAACTGAAAAAGCCACAGTATAACTGTTAATTCTCATTAACTAATCTGGAGGGATGTGCATGTTACTTTTAAAGGAAATAGACAACAAAACTGAGACATGTAATATATTGGCTCCCATTATAACTAGTTTTTCAGCCATTAAATGGTGAGTTGACTGAATTCAGTGAGAGAGAGAGAAAGAGAGACAGAGGCTGGGGGTGGGGGCTGCGGACGGTATGTGTGGAATATTTTCTAATTTCAGTAACAGGTGACTAATGGATAAAAACAATTACATGATTGTTCTCTCCACACAATGTCAAAATCTTAAAAGGAAGATTTTACTTTTGAGTTGTGTAATTGTGAATAACTCAGTTTAGCTTTGTTTAATATAAGTACTGTATTAATAAACTTCTGTTTTGTTTGTTATTTTTTTATTTCTGTTTTTAAATTTATATTGGCGTATAGTTACAATGTTGTGTTGCTTTCTGCTTGCTGTACAGCAAAGTGGATCAGGTATACATATACATATATCCACTCTTTTTTAGATTCTTTTCCCATATAGGTCATTACAGGGTATTGAGTAGAGTTCCCTATGCTATACAGTAGGTCTTTATTAGTTATCTATTTTGTATACAGTAGTGTGTATATGTCAATCCCAATCTCCCAATTTATCCCTCTCCCCCTTTCCCCACTGTGTGTTGTTGCATTGTTTTACAAATAGAAACACTAATAGTCTGTATCCTTAAAGAAGAAAGAACTTTGATTCATATAGAAATAAATTTCTTCGCAAAGTTAAAATGGCTACAAAATACTTGTAGCTACAAGTATCTTAAAGTTAAAGAAGTAAGTAAAGAAGTTAAAATGACTACAAGATACTCCTGTCAAATGCCAATTAAAATGAGGGGGAAAAAAATAAGAGAGCAGGACCTAGAACAGTTTTGGCAAAGATTCATTACAAAGAATATTAACATCCATACACACAACACATACCCTTCCAGGTATGTAGGAGTAAGAAACACTTAGGATGGGGGCCTAAGTTAATATTAAAATTGAGTAAACTAGAGAGTACAATTGTGCAAAAATGCCTTTATCCTAAATGGTAGCTAAATGCTGGTTAATGTGGATAGAGTTAAAAAGAATGAATACCTCTTATTTAACATTTGTTTTATGTACCCAAATGCATCTCAGGAACTGTGAACTTGGGGTCCTGCAATGAATAAAGACAATGTCACTGTATTCAGTGGAGTTATAATGTAGGCTTGGATTCCAGTGAGTAAATTTTAAATATAGTTTGTGTTACATGGACCCAGGTTTCTTTCAATCATTAGGATGATCCCTTTGCATTATCTGTATCCAGCTAGGAAAGTGGAGGAAGCATAGACTCCTTGAAGGGGCTGGCATAACCTCTGCTTACTTGTTATTGTCAAGAATTAGACACACCTTCTGTTCTTTCACGGCTGTAGGTTTCAAAACTATCAGAGTTTTTGTAATTGTTCTCTGTACTTTCAGTTTCCACAAGCTAGCAAGCTGAGATGAAAATTTGTATCATATTTTACTGCATACATATGCATAGCACAATATATAGAATACAAAGTTTAAATACTTTGATATATTAGTAAACACGCATCTATTTTTCTGCTCATTTATTGGTTCTAAAGCAAATCAATATAATCACATGGTAATGTTACGGATAAGGGTAAGGAAGATAGAGAAGCAAGGCAGGAGTGTCTTGTTTATGTAAAGTTTTCAAGGTGAGGCGGTAGAGGAAATAATATGGTTTATATTCTGGACATATTTTGGAAGTAGAGCCAAGGAAGCTGCCAGAGGACTGGAAACAAATTGGGGTTGTGATGTGAAAAAGAAAGGAAGTGATACTGACCAGGGTTCTTGGCCTTCCCCAATCAATACAAATTGACTAAAGGCCAGACAAGAAATTCAGGCAAGGCTTTATTGGGGTCCCTGCTGCAGCAGGGGGCTGTGAGAACAAACAACAGATTCCCTTGCTTGCTTGCTCCCTGGGGGGGCAAGCTTGTTCCTTATGTGGGGTGAGGGTAGGGGTGTGTCCAGGGGTCAGGCTGGAGGGGTGGCTTAGGTGTTTTGCCCACCCTCTGGTGGTGTTGAGTACAGGGGGCATGCTCAGTACCCTGCTTTTGCTCCCAACACCCTGTTTTTGCTCCAGGCTCTTCAGAAGCAGCAGTTGGGTTTTTTGGTCTCCTTGTATCTTTTGTCCAGAATTTGCCCTAACTGCGCATGAATGCAGTTATTTATAGTTCCATATAGTTTTTTTTTTTTTTTTTTTGTCTTTTGTTGTTCGAGGGGAGGTATGTCCAGGTGCAAACGTTGCAGCATTGCAGCAAAGGGTCCCAGGTCCTAACCTGTCTCAAAAGGAGTCTGTGCAAGCTCTGATATTTTAGGCTTGATGATGTAGTCATTAACATAGTTCTCCAAATATCCCTGGTTGTCCTAGAACCAATAGAATATCTTTCCTCTTCTTTTTTTTTTTTTCCTTTTTTTTTTGTGGCACGCGGGCCTCTCACTGTTGTGGCCTCTCCCGTCGTGGAGCACAGGCTCCGGACGCGCAGGCCCAGCGGCCACGGCTCACGGGCCCAGCCGCCCCGCAGCATATGGGATCCTCCCGGACCGGGACACGAACCCGTATCCCCTGCATCGGCAGGCGGACTCTCAACCACCGCGCCACCAGGGAGGCCCTTTCCTCTTCTTGATATATGAGAAGAATGTACTCCATGCCCCTTTGCATTTGGATATGGTCACATGATTTTCTTTGGCTACTGAAATATGACATTTGACACCCTTTACTGGCATCTCTAACTGCCAATGTGTGATTCACCAAATACTCTTTTTTTCTTCCTGCCAAAACTGGCAATGTTGTAGATATTGGTTACTTCATCAGCCTAGATTCTGGAATGAGGACAACATGGGGCAGGTCTCCAAGCCTACCCTAAAGTTGAAGTAGCATGAAAGAGAAAACAGTTTGTTGTTTTGATTCACCAAAATTCTGGAGTCAATTTGTCACTGCAGCATATCCTAGACCATATGTAATTAATAGATTTGGCAACTGGAAAGACAGTATCTTTATTTACTAAAGATTGGAATAAATAGGAGGGAGAATCAGAAATTTGATTAGACAAGTTCAGTTGCAGCTAAATCTGTTAGAAATTCAAGTAAATGTCACATAACAATAGGATATAAGAGCATAGAGCTTTGGGTAGAGAACTTGGCTGGGGATTAAAATTTGCACTCTATCAGGATTGAGTATTTAAATACACAAGATTGCATGAAATCACAAAATGAGTGAGTGCAAGCAGATAAGAGTAGAGATTCTAAGGATTAAGCCTGTGGCATGTTATTATTTAAAAGTCAGAAAGATAAGGAGAAAACCTAAGTGAAGACTGGAAAGGAATTACCACTAATGTAGAATGGAAGGTTCTTAGAAGTTAAAGAAATTTGTTAAAATGGAGGAAATGATCTAGTATACTGAGTGCTGCTGAGAATTTAAATATGATGGAATTTAACAGTTTACCACTGGCTTTAGCAACGTGGAGATCATCAGAGACATTAAAAAAGCTTTGTCCCTGGAGTGGTCAGGAAAACACTGTTGATGTGGTTTCTAGGTAGACTGGGAGAAGGATTGAAGATATGAAGTTTAGATACTTTTAGGGAAACATTTTGCTCAAAATGTTATCTGAAAAATGGGAGCAGTATCTGAAATTAAATGTAACTGAAGAGAACATTTTTATCATGAAGGATATTATAGCATATGAAGCTGTTGTGAATGATCTGGCAGAAAGAAAAATACTGATGATGCAGGAGAGAGGGGACAATTGTGGGAACCATGTCACCCAGTAGACAAAAAGAGTTACTCCTTAATATACAAGTAGTAAGTATGGCTTATTTTAGTGCATGCACACCTAATCCTGTAAATGAAGGAAGCTCAGGAAAGTGATTCTAGGTATAGCTATGGGCTCTCAGAGGAAATGTGAAACATACAGGGTCAGATGCAGGTAGGTGGGGATATGTAATGCTGAGTGCATTTGGATGTTCTTTTCTGATATTTTCTCTTTCTCAGTTAAAATAGGAAACAACATAAAGTGAGGTTGCTTAAGATTTGAGTGAGAAGATGTGAAAGAGTTACCTAAAAATGTGGGAGCATGAGAGGATGAAGGAATTGAAAGCAGAATGTCAGGCAGAATTCTGAAGTCAGTGATTATGAATTAAAGTCAGCATGTTCATCAGAGTTGCATGGGTTTTTTTTTTTTTTTTTTTTTTTGTCTAATCCAACTTCAGCTATATTGTACAGATGCAGAGTTGACAGGGCAGTCATTGTAGACAGCATTGGTGTATTTCATGTATTGTGAAGAGCAGAAGGGTCAAGGGAGAGCATACGCAAGAAAGGGATGGAATCTGAACTGAGTAATAGAAGAGAGAGGCCTAAAGCTATGAAAGACAATAAAAATTAGTGGGATCAATGGATTGTTAGTTCAAGATGGGTGAATGAATTGTTTGATGTGTGCTGTTATGGACAGGGAAGAAAATATTTAGTAGTTGATAGTCTGGTAGTTGGAGGAAAGATAGTAGTCACTGTTTCTGATAATTTTTCTTGTTATTTTTCCTATTGATAAGGTAATGGCAGATAATTTTGGTGATAGGGAAACATCAGTACAGACTTGCTCAGCAATCACAAACCACTGCTGAAGAGGGAAATAATTACAAGTGTTAAATATGTCATGATTGCTCAATCCTTGTAGTTAAATGCACTTATGGACTATTTGCCTTCACAATCCCTCAATTCAGTTCTCATTTTCTGAAAGTGATTGCTGTTGGTAACAGAAAAGAAAGCCCTAGGGGAAGAAAATAATCTTTTTCATGCCTATTTAATTCTAGGCTCTATATGTTTTAAAGAGGAATAAACCAATACACACAAAATAGCTATTTAAATTAATGAGCCCTGCCAATTATGGTCTAACTACTTATAACTAAATATACATTATTTTATTCATAAAAACTTGGAAATAATTATACCCAGAAATCCTTAAAAATAAATTGCTAATTTCCAACAGGCATATAATTTCTTCTTGAATCTTATCATTTAAACCATGAAATGTTTTTGTATTTATATAAATCTGTATGCATATTTTTTGCAGAAAATTGTTCTAAAAGAAGACAAATTCTACAGCAAGTATTTTTGTATTTAAAACATGGAGCAAAAATTGAAATATATCACTGAGTGAAATATGAAAGAATGAATATTCAAAGTGTGGACATTTTAAACTCACGTTTTTTTCCCTCATGAAAAAATGATTTAAGTGAACTTGTAAATAGAAACCATATTATACAGTGAAAGAGTGAAATGGGCCTGGGATAAAATTGTGTCTTCAAACATTTATTATGGGACAATTCCCTATGCCTTAATTTTATCATTTATAAAATAAGAAAGTCTCTCTCTCCCTCTCTCTGAAAGGGCTTAAATTTTATTGAGAATTAATAAATATCTTTAGGTATGTTTTTACTAATGTTAAATAAGGTTTCAATATAGGCTTTAAAAATATCCAGTATTCAACTTAATATTGGCTGTTTACCTTAAGCCAGCACCTAATATACTAACTCTGAAACATTTTGCTAAAAGTTTCAATATTCAGATAATCTCAAGAAAAAGTAAAGTCTTACTTGATATATCATGTATATAGAAAAATGCAGTAAAAGGATACAGCTAGATGAATTTTCCTGTAATCAAAATACCCATGTGATCAGCAATTAGAACATCCAGAATTCATTCTCCAAAAGACACCCTCCACTCTACACACTAGAATAACCATACAGTGATGCAGATTAATTTGTCTGTTCTTGAAATTTACATAGATGGAATCTTATTACTGTCTGCAAACTTCTGGGTCTGATTTTTTTGCCTCAGTATTTTGTTTGTGAATTTCATACATGGTCTTAAATATAATGTAATCCATTTATTCCTTTAATTCATATTATTTTATTGGTTGCATATACCAAATATTATTTATCCTTTCTGATATTGATGGAGATTTGGGTTATTACAAATGGTTAGGTATTAAATCTTGTCATTCTCATTTAGATCTACTATTGTTTTAATCACCCTCTATTCATCCCATTGCTGAGGGAGGGATTATTGCTGAGAGTTATGGAGATGGCTGAACATATGAAATTCAACAATGGACTCATGAGATTGACAGACATTTATTAGTCACATACACTCACAGCATGAGGAAGGAGGATGTGCCACACGGTTTCACATGGGAGTTTTACTCAGGTAGAGAGTGAGCAACCAGGGCCTGTGGGAAGCAGGCTTAGTAGTACCAAGAGGAAGACTGTGGCTCTAGCTTCCATGGGAGACGTCATTAGCTTGTTTGAAAAATGCTGCGGGCTGGCAGGGAGGGAAGTGAAACCCGCTACTCAAGGATAAGCAGGGACTGTGCCTGGTCCCCTTGATAAGCAAGGTTTTTTGGCTGGGGAACCTGTGGTTAGGCTATTTGACACCCTCCTGGTTTCACAAGCTGTCAAGACAGCACATAGTGTTGGGTTTTAATTTTAAGTCTTACCACAATAATCCATCTGGAATTTATTATTTTTTTCCATATGGCAACTTAATTGATTTAAAACTTTATTGAAAAAAAGATATCTGTTGCATAATCTTATCACTTATCAGTCCTTCTTGTGTATGTCCATTTTTAGAATCCATTCTTTTCATTACTCTACTTGATTGATTCTTATGTTAAGAATCTAACTATTGTTTCAAAATAGGTTTTTTTTTTTTTTTTTTTTTTTTTGCCATATGCGGGCCTCTCACTGTTGTGGCCTCTCCCACCGCGGAGCACCGGCTCCGGACGTGCAGGCTCAGTGGCCATGGCTCACGGGCCCAGCCGCTTCACGGCATGCGGGATCCCCCCAGACTGGGGCACGAACCCGCGTCCCCTGCATCGGCAGGCAGACTCTCAACCACTGCGCCACCAGCGAAGCCCTAAAAATAGGTTTTGATGTCAGTAAATCCACAGGTTTTATTTCCTTATTCAAGTTTACCTTGACTATGCTTGGACATTTGTATTTGCATATAAATTTGATAATTGTTTTTCAATTTCAAACACAGTAACTTACTCAGATTTTGCTTGTGACCATATTCAATTCATAGATCAATTGTGGGAAAATAGGCATTTTTGCAGTACCAACCTTCCAACCTATGAATTTGGTATATCATCCCTAAAGTTAATTTTTTTCAATAATGTGTGTGTGTCTGTGTGTGTGTGATGTGTTTCCCGGAAATACATCTCACATATCATTTGTTTGATTTATTCCTTGGTGTTTGCCTTTTTTTATGATAGTGTGTGTGGGTATATTCATTTTTATTTAGGTGAAATTCATATAAAATAAAATTAACCATTTTAAAATGTGCGATTCAGTGGCATTTAATGCATTCACAATGTCGTGCAACCACTGACTCTCCTTAGTTTCAAAACTTTTTCACCACCCCGCAGGAGCACCCCAATTTTCCCTCCCAAAACCTCCATTCCTCTCTGCTCTGGCGATCACCAACCTGTTTTCTGTCTCTTTGGATGTGCCTATTCTGTATATTTCATATAAAGGGAATCATACAATATATAACATTTTGTGTCTAGTTTCTTTGACTTAGCATAATGTTTTCAAGGTTTATGGAAGTTGCAGGATATATCAGTACCTCATTCTTTCTGTGGCTAAATAACATTTGATTGTATATTATATACCATACTTTGTTTATCCAATAACCTCCAACTTTTGACTATTATGAATAATGCTGCTATAAACAATTATGTGTACAAGTTCTGTGTGTACACATTTTCAGTTGTCTTGAATGTATACCTAGGAGTGGAATTACTGGGTCATATGATAATTCTATGTTTAACTTTTTGTGAAACTGTCAAAATATTTGCACAGGATATGCACCATTTTATATTCCCTCCAGCAATGTGCAAGCATTCCAATTGCCCTACATTTTTACCAACACTAGTTATTTTCCTATTTTTTAAAAAAATTCTGGAAATTGGCTAAGGAATCGTGATTTTTAAATTTTATTCAGAGGCACTCCCTAGCTTTGGTTATTCTGGAACTCTACAATCCCCTTTGATATCAGGAATGCCAATTTATTGGTGCTTACATAATGTAGTTCATAATGTAGTGGCCATGGCTTATGTTCTTTTTTAAAAAAAATTATTGAAGTGTAGTTGATTTACAATGTTGTATTAATCTCTGCTGTACATCAGAGTGACTCATTTATACGTATATATATTCTTTTTCATATTCTTTTCCATTACAGTTTATCACAGGATGTCGAATATATTTCCCTGTGCTATACAGTAGGACCTTGTTGTTTATCCATCATATATATATAATAGTTTGCATCTGCTAAGTTAAAAAGAGAAAGGCAAATACCATATGATATCACTTATATGTGGAATCTAAAATATGATACAAATGAACTTATCTAAGAGACTCACAGACATAGAGAACAGACTTGTGGCTGCCAAGGGGGAGGGAATGATTGGGATTTTGGGATTAGCAGATACCATGGCTTATGTTTTAAACTTTATTGTAGTAGAATATCACTAGAATATGGTTAAAGCTCAGGCATATTGTTTAGACTTGTTAAAATCACCTTATTAAAATTAGTATTAGCCAGAATACCAATGTGGTGAAGTCTAAATGCCAATAATTCTTGAAATCCTATTTTAATTGAGGTAGAGTAAGATAAATTTATAAATGATTAAATATTTAATCATTTATGTATTTGAAATATTAAGCCCGTCTGTAGCTCTGGGATATACCCAGGTCATAGGCATTATCCCTTTACTTAAACTTAACATTTTCTTGTGAAGATTTCCAAACTCATTTGGTCAATTGGATTGTGTTTGCCAGCTTGGTTACCCTAATTATCAGGGTCTGAGTGAGACAGGGTCTCACATGCAAGCAATTTATTTTTTTAAGTGATACAAAGGAACAGATGCAGGGAACTGGGTGGCATGAAGTGGGGAAGAAGAGAAGAGAATGGTTATGTTCTCAAGCTTGTCCTTGCTTGTCCTTGATTCAGCTCTCAGAATCAGTGTGGAAGAAACCTTAGAACTGTCCACTCCAGGGATGGAAGTTTCCAATGGTTCCTACTTGTAATTGTTCAAAGACTGTTCCATGTAGACTACCCACACATGTACTTTAAAGTTTTCACTTATGTCAGATAGGATGAGGGGGTCCAGGCAGCATCAGATGAGTACTAACCAGAAAGAGAGATGCAGTATTACTGAAGTAATGCATTTTCAGGTTGTACCCATGCACGTTGAATTGTAACAACACTGTGGAGAAGAGGTTATGAGATAGGATACAGTAGGCATTTTATTCTGTAGTGTATATGTTGCACCATTCAGATACGTCTGTCTTACATAAAGCCCAATCCATTACAGAACCTTCAAGGTGGGGTGAACCACCAAATCTACAAAAAACTTGACACAGGTCAAGTTTATATATAATAAAACAGGTCCAAGTCAGTCACTGGTTTTCATTATTTCCCTTTACCACCAGCCAGTCTAGATTTCCCTCATGATCAGTCAGGACTTCAACAGATCTAGTTTGGTTGCCTGACGGAGTGCCCAGATTTCATCAAGAGATTGGAGTCATGAGTTGCTTTACCCTTTTCAGTTGGTGGTTGCTGCACTGTCTGTTTGTAGTAATCGCTAGGCAAGGAACATCAAGAGATTGATCCCATGAGTTCTATATTTACTCTTTACAGTTTTCTCTTTTGTAGCAACCTTAGCTCTTTAGGTTACTTAGAACCAATTACTCCACCTATATCTTAACTTATTTCTTTGCTTTTTATTCCATTAGCACGGCCAAATGGCTCTTTGATGGTCATAGCTTTGGGTTCAGTGGAACTCTTGCTGTGTACCTCAGTGAAAGAGGCCCTCCTCCAGGGACAGGTACTTTCAATTTGGTATAGCCTAAATTATCAGGACAGAATGCATGAGTTCTGCAAGAATTGTGGACATGATGATGTAATGTTTGTACTCTTGGCTTGCTTGACCCATGTAAAAATGCATTTGGACACAGTTACGTATATAGGTTTTCAGTACAAAGCAAATATTACATCTAAGAGGGCAGCACCCCAAATTTCAGGGGAGTGCACCAAGTAAGTGCTTTAAGCTATTTTATTTAAATTGAACATTCCATCATTCTGTTAGTCTAGCTATTTTCAGTGATGTAGTAACTGAGAGGACAAGTGGTCCCTGTGACCATGTACCTACAGGTCCACCTCCTTTGCCAGAAAACCATCTCATGGGCTGGGACTATTCCATTCAGAATCCCATGTCTTTGTACTGGACAGCTCCTAAGGCTTCACATGTTTGTAGTAGCAGATTCACTGCAAACAAGATAGACAAATCTACAAGAGTAGATGTCAGGGAGACCTTCAAGATAGTGGAGGAGTAAGACACGGAGATCACCTTCCTCCCCACAGATACACCAGAAATACATCTACATGTGGAACAACTCCTACAGAACACCTACTGAATGCTGGCAGAAGACCTCAGACTTCCCAAAAGGCAGGAAACTCCCTATGTACCTGGGTCGGGCCAAAGAAAAAAGAAAAAACAGAGACAAAGGATAGGGACGGGACCTGCACCAGTGGGAGGGAGCCGTGAAGGAGAAAAGGTTTCCACACACTAGGAGCCCCTTCACTGGCGGAGACTGCGGGTGGTGGAGGGGGAAAGCTTTGGAGCCACGGGAGGAGAGCGCCGCAACAGGGGTGCGGAGGGCAAAGCAGAGAGATTCCCACACAGAGGATCGGTGCCTACCGGTACTCATCAGCCCGAGAGGCTTGTTTGCTCGGCCACTGGGGCGGGCGGGGCTGGGAGCTGAGGCTCAGGCTTCGGTCAGAGCGCAAGGAGAGGACTGGGGTTGGCAGCGTGAACACAGCCTGAAGGGGGCTAGTGGTGCCACAGCCAGCCGGGAGGGAGTCCGGGAAAAAGTCTGGAACTTATATACACTACCAAACGTAAGGTAGATAGCTAGTGAGAAGCAGCCGCATAGCACAGGGAGATCAGCTCGGTGCTCTGTGACCACCTAGAGGGGTGGGATAGGGAGGGTGGGAGGGAGACTCAAGAGGGAGGGGATATGGCGATATATGTATACTTATATCTGATTCACTATTTTGTACAGCAGCAAGTAACACAACAATGTAAAGCAATTATACTCCAATAAAGATGTTAAAAGAAATTAAAAATAATACAAAGTTTTTTTAAAAAAAAGATTAGATGTCAATTCTGATAAGAAAAAAGTACTGGCCCTGCAAAATGTCTGGCTGGATTCCTAAGTGGTTGGGCAAATAATGAGGACTCAGTTTTGATCTCTGTTTTTGGCACCTTGGGCGATCAGCAAAGACAATAGCGGAAATAGCCTTAGTGAAAAGATAAACTCTGGGGGCTGGTGCTCCATGTTGAGAAACGTGGCAGTAGAGAGTTTATTTGCCTTACGAGTTGCTAATTAGAGTGGTACATTTGTTACAAGTGATGAACCTATATTGACACATTATCGTGGCCCAAATTCCACAGTTTACATTAGTAATTATTCTTGGTGTTTTACACTCTATGGGTTTGGACAAATGGATAGTGACATGTGTCAAACATTACAGTGTCATGTAGAGTAGTTTTACTAACCTAAAAATTCTCTGTGCTGTTCCTATTCATCCCTTCCTTTACCCTAACCCTAGCAACCACTGTTCTCTTTATTTCTGCACAGTTTGCTTTTTCCAGGATGTCATATATTTGGAATCAGACAGTCTGTAGCCTTTTCAGATGGGCTTCCTTCATTTAGTGATGTGCATTTAAGTTTCCTCTGTGCCTTTTCATGGCTTAGTAGCTCATTTCTTTTTTGCACTGAATAATATTCCATTGTCTGGATGTACCTTAGTTTGTTTATTCACCTGCAGAAGGGCATCTTAGTTGCTTCCAAGTTTTGACAGTTATGAATAAAGCTGCTATAAATACCTGTGTGCAGGTTTTGTGTGGGCATAAGTTTTCAACTCATTATAGAAAACCAAGAACTATGATTGCTCGATCTTATGGTAAGGGTATGTATAGTTTTATAAGAAATTGCCAGACTGTCTTCCAGAATTAATGACCCATTTTGCACACTCATCAGCAATGAATGACAGTTCTGTTGCATCACATCCTTATCAGCATTTGGTTTCAGTGTTCTGAATTTTGGTCATTCCAATAGGTGTATAGCGATACCCTTTCGATGTTTTAATGTCCTGGTGACATATGATATGGAGCTGCTTTTTATATGTGTGTTTGCCACCCGTATATTTTCTTTGCTGAGATTTTGGTTAAGGTTTTTGTCCCATTTTTTAATCAGGTTGCTTATTTTCTTGTTGTTGAGTTTAAGAGTTCTTTGTATATTTTGAATAACAGTCGTTTATCAGATATGTCTTTTGCAATTTTTTTTTCTACTTTGTGCCTTGTCTTCTCATTTTCTTGACTGTCTTTCCCAAAGCAATTAAAAAAAATTAATGGAGTTAAATTCATCAGTTCTTTCTTTCAGGAACCATATCTTTGTTGTCTAATTTTAAAGGTCATCATCATAGCCAAAGTCATCTAGATTTTCTCTCATATTATCTTCTAGGAGTTTTAACGTTTGTGTCTTACATTTAGGTCTGTGATCAGTTTTTTTTTTTTTTTTTTTTTTTTTTTGCGGTACGCGGGCCTCTCACTGCTGTGGCCTCTCCGGTTGCAGAGCACAGGCTCCGGACGCACAGGCTCAGCGGCCATGGCTCACGGGCCCAGCCGCTCCATGGCATGTGGGATCCTCCTGGCCCGGGGCATCGGCAGGTGGACTCCCAACCACTGCACCACCAGGGAAGCCCTGTGATCAGTTTTGAGTTAATTTTTGTGAAGGGGAGAAGTCTGTGTCTAGTTTCCCCCATCTCCTCCTCCTCCTCCTTCTTCTTTTTCATACATGATGTCCAGTTGTTCAACTGCCATTTGCTGAAATGACATCTTTTGTCTATCATACAGTCTTTGCTCCTTTGTCAAAGATAAGTTGACTATATTTATGTGAGTCTATTTCTGGGCTCTCAATTCTTTTTTGTGATCATTTTTCTATTCGTTCCTCAAACTATACAGTCTTGATTGCTGTAGCTTTATAGTAATTTTTGAAGCCATGTTGTGTCAGTTATTTAACTTTGTTCTTCTCTTCAGTATTGTTGACTATTCTGGGTCTTCTGTCTCTTCATAAACTTTGGAATCCAAGCAAGTTATTTTGTGGATATTGACCACAATTTTGTTTGGGATTGCAAAGAATCTGTAGATTAAGCTGGGAAAAACTGGCAACTTGACAGTATTGAGATATCCAGGAGCATAAAGTACTTCTCCATTTATACAGTTCCTTGATTTCATTCATCAGAGTTTTATAATTTTCCTCATATAGACATTTTAATTTAATCTGAGAATTTTTATGGCATTATCAATAACAGGTTATCACACTGAAAGAAATATTTATTAAAAATCAATCATGCCAAAGGACGAATAGGAAAGAGAATAAAATATTTTATTCTAGCTATAGAAAATTATATTACCAGATCTTTGTTATGAAAAGGGCAATGAAAGAATGAAAATTTAAAAGTGTGGGGAAAATATATCATAGAGATGTGTAAGGGTTAATCAAATATATATATGTGTGTGTGTGTGTGTGTGTGTGTGTGTGTGAACATATATATACTTTCTGCACATTGCAAGAGCAACCCTTTATTTATTTGCCAACTTTTAAATATTGTATTTGTGTTTTATCTTTTCTTTCTAAATAAGTATTCACTTAGAAGGCTTCTTCTTTTTCTGAAAAAGAGCTCCTAAAATGATATCGGCTTAGGTGTAGCAAGACTTGGATCTACTCTGCTGAGCAGATAGAGTATATGAAGCCACTGACTGTATCTGGAGGATTCACTCAAACTTCATCAGTGAAATGAAATGATGATTCAGCGTACAGTACATGTGTCTATTTGGGTACTCTACACTCCATTTTACACCAATTATTACATAGTTAACTATACCTTTCAGGAATTCTATAACAGGCTTTCTTTACAAATCCTATAAAGACAGTGACAGGAGATAGGAGTTAGACCACTGCAACACAGACTATTAAAATTTTAAGCACATGATTTGCATTAGCCTGGGCATGCCATTATCCACAAGCCATACCCTTATCTTGAATTTACAGACTCTTTTGAAACCTCAACCTGTCTGTCAAAACCTCAGTTTGTCTAAAAGTAATCAATCAAAGACTCTTCTTTAAAATCTGTATTTTGCAAGGTGGAACTTAAAGGGTAATTATAATTAGAAATCTAAAAGTAGCCAAGGTATCTACTTAAAAAATGAAAAAGAATATCATGGGAGACATTCTGTACCTCTGGAGTTTATTTTCCCATTTTTCCCCAAATTCAAAGAAATTAACTGCTCTGCAATGATACATCAATAGAGTCAAATACTCAATTTACTCAATTCATTTTTAATTTTTCTCTCTTTTTTGTAATTTATTCATTGTGTGAGAAACCAGATAATTGAAAAGCGTTAGGCATGAAAGTTCGTTGACTTAAACTCTGTATATTATGGATAAGGCATAGAAGGGCAGTTAATAGCTATAGCTAGGAGCAGCTATTTGGAAATTAACTAATTAAAGATGAAATTTGCACTTCGCTAGAAAAGAGTGTTTCCATTTTAAGTAGTTATGTATCCCTGAATCTGAAATTAATGTGAAGAAACTAAATGGTTAACCCAAATTTGAACAATTAAAATTATCTACATATGAGATATAAATGATAATATAACGTATATAACCACACATGGTTGTGAATTGAAAATGATTATACTACATGTTTGAATACTAAATCAGATATGATCTATTTACCTATAATATTGTAAGTCATCTAATAGTAGTTGTAAATAGTAATAGTAACTTGATAGCTAAATTGTTATCAAGCATGTTAGCATTAACATTTTATCTCCAAAGCCTCTAAATATTGATATTGTAGAAACTGAGGAATATAAATCCCATAGACTGTTTATACCTGTTTTATCACTAAGTTTCTTCTCTATTTCAAATGGACATTTACTGAGCTCTAACTGTGGGCCAAGATGATCAGCAAGTCTTCCAAGTTGGAAGAGTTTGTGAGCAATGATATTCAAGAATTATACTTAAATTAGGCCCTCAAAGTTTGAAGTACATTATACATCAAGCAAGTGAGGGGAATACAAGGGAATATTTTTTAACCTCAATAATGCATTTCCTTAAAGTCCCTTTTTCTGATAGTAAGTTTGCCAGCCTTCATTTCTATGTTCTTAAGAGTGCTACCTATTAGTAACATATATTTGTAATGTAATTTTATTCAATTACAAAAACATTTTTCTTTTAATTTTCTACTGCATCCTGTTTAGCTCTTTGAATATTGAAATATTTGGATTCACATAAAATATTAGCTATTTGTACTTTACATCCAATTTTTCCAAATTTCTTTTTTCTTTGCTGCTTTTAATTGTATAGTGGTGTTTTCTTTAGTCCTTCCACTTTCTTCACCCTACTGACTTAATAATATAATATTAAAAATAGTATTGATAATAGGTGACAGTGGCTCATACTCTGCACTAAGCGCTGTTCTAAGATACTTACATAGATTAAGTAATGTAATTATCAGAATAAGTGTAAAGTAGATACTGCTGCTATCTTACCCTCATTTTGCAGATATGAAAACTTGCAGAGCTAAACGGTTGCTACGGAACACACTGATCTCTACCTGCGCTAACAAAGCTTAAAAACACCCCAAAGGAGTCAAGCTGCTTTCTAAGTAACATAAGTGCCTGCCAGAAGAAACTTCATCACTCTTTAAAAAAATTAAAATATCAAGCAACATATTATTAGCAATATCCATCATACAGTCACATATTGCAAGACATACAAAGAAGCTAAACGATTTGATCTATGACCAAAAAAGAAATCAGTCAACAGAAACAGACTTAGAAATTACATAGAGGACAGAATTAGTAGCCAAGAACTTTTACAAAGGCTGTCTTAAATATGCTTACGTATTTAAAGGGTGTAATTTGGAGGTTTCAGGACCAAGCACACATTTACCATTCTTTTGGATGGCCTGGACTCCTGTTCCCTGTGCATCTCCCACCCCTCACCCCAGTGACTAGGAAGAACTGTCAAATGCCTTCACAGACTCCTTTCTGGAATCTACATGCTCTTCTGGGTTAAAGGGGGGCCTAGATATAAGTCCCACACTTTTGGCTATCTGATTTGTCTGAATCAAGGTCCTATAATTATTTTTTGCCTAAGTAGCTGAGGATGGCTTTAAGCAAATTCTGTAGGCGTTTGAAGGATCCCCATTGGTAGAGTTGAGTTGAATTATCATGTCTCCTATTCCTGAAAGTGAAGATATACTAATATCTAATAACCTCTTCCGTGTTTTTATGTTGTTTATTATTTTATTACTATATTTTTTCACTCCTAATCTTTAACTCAATCATTGCTTATATTTAACTTTATCATTATCAATAAATATAAATTATTTGATTACCGTTCTTTCTACAATCTCACTCTTTATTCTGGATTCATCTTTTTTTTCCTTAAAGTTACTTCTTCTTTATTAAAATGAGGAATAGTAGATAACTGTAAAGTGTATAAAGTATAATGTCCTTAGATATACAGTTTAATGACGTTATCATATATTTATGTCCATCTGTAAACTATCCAGACAACATATAAAACATTTATAGATCTCATAAGATGCCTTGCATCTTTTCCCAATCCATAACTCTGAGGTTTCCACTATTATGACTTCTGTCTTCATTGGTTAGTCAAATAATTATGTTGGTTAGTATTGTTGATCAATTCACATATACTTACTTGTTCTATAAGCTACAAAGAGATATATACAAAAATCTCCACGAATGAGTGTGGATTTGTCTACTTCCGCTTCAGTTCATCATTTTATGTTACATATCTAAGCTATATTTTTAGATGAATACTTAGCATTGTTATATCTTTTTGTTGAATGAACCACTTATTATGGTATTTTATTTCTAGATGGTTTAAATATTTTTCTCTTCGTTTTAGTTTCAGCAATTTGACTATGGTGGGTTTTTTTTTTTTTTTTTCCGGTATGTGGGCCTCTCACTGTTGTGGCCTCTCCTGTTGTGGAGCACAGGCTCTGGACGTGCAGGCTCAGCAGCCATGGCTCACGGGCCTAGCCGCTGCACGGCATGTGGGATCTTCCCAGACCGGGGCATGAACCCGTGTACCCTGCACTGGCAGGCGGACTCTCAACCACTGCACCACCAGGGAAGCTCTATTTTTTATATGTTTTAAATATTTCCCTAAAAAATGGAGACCAGTGGATGTCCAGTTTTGACAGACAACTGCATATTAAATTTATTTGGAATTTAGTAATTTCCTTGCAGAGGTAAATATACTTTTAAAAAAGTACTAGACAGTCTTAATGGAATAAAAATTGATTTCAAAGGGAGGTTCGAAATATTTTAGCAATTACAGAAAAGAGACTTGCTTTCTGTAACTGAAACTGAAATAATCTTTAGAATGCTCTGTAATTCAGAGGGATAAGTGACAAGAAAAAGTAAAATTCTGTCAAACTTGAAATATCTGTTTAGCAACTGCACCAGGACTTTATTACATATTGTGATTTCAGTAGCCTATAAAAAAAGGTTAATGAAAAGAAAGGTTTTCCAGTGTTTCACTTAATGTTAAGGTGGTTTAGTTTTCAGTTGTTATAATGTAAGGATCTGAGCAAAAAATACAACTTATTTCCTACTACTACTAGATTTGGATAAAATGCTAATAGATAACACTGACAGCTGATATTTGTCCTAGTGCATGGATCACTTTTGTCTTATTATTAAATTTTATTAGTAATTATTATTGCAGACTATGAATGATGTAGGTCTCTTTCCAAAAAGACAATATGTGTTAATTGGTTTTCATACTTATAAAACATTGATAAATGCGTTCTTAACTCCAAGAATATTAAACGCATATCATGAATGACAATGTGTCATATTACATATGTGTGAGATGGGATTAAAAGCTTCCGTTTAGCAAATGGAAAAAGTAAAAAAGATTTGTTTTATACATATGAAAAGGAAAATTCCTGGGAATGAAAAATGTTATAACTACTGTGGTCGTTCCTCAAAAACTGCAGATAGGGCTTCCCTAGTGGCACAGTGGTTGAGAGTCCGCCTGCCGATACAGGGGACATGGGTTTGTGCCCCGATCCGGGAAGATCCCACATTGCTGCGGAGTGGCTGGGCCTGTGAGCCATGGCTGCTGAGCCTGCGCGTCCGGAGCCTGTCCTCCACAACGGGAGAGACCACAACAGTGAGAGGCCCGCATACCACACACACACACACACAAAAACCCCTGCAGATAGACCTATTGACTCAGAAATTCTACTCCTATGTATACACCTGGAAAAAACAAAAACAATAATTTGAAAAGATACACACACCCCAGTGTTCATAGCAGTATTATTTACAATAGCCAAGATATGGAAGCAACCTATGTGTTCATCAATAGACAAATAGATAAAAAAGATGTGGTATTTATATGCACTGGAATATTACTCAGCCATAAAAAGAATGAAATTATGCCATTTGCAGCAACATGGATGGACCTAGAAAATATTATGCTTAGTGAAATTAGAGAAACACAAATACTGTGTGATATCACTTATATGGGGAATCTAAAAAATAAAGGAAACAAATGTATATAACTAAAGAGAAATAGACTCAGAGATATTAAAAACAAACTAGTGGTTACCAGTGGGGAGGGTAAAGGGGTGAGAGGCAAGATAGGGATATGAGATTAAGAAATAACACCTACTTTGTATAAAATAGATACACAACAAGGATATATTGTACAGCCCAGGGAATTATAGTCATTCTTTTGTAATAACTTTAAATACAGGATAATCTGTAGAAATACTGAATCAGTATGCAGTACACCTGAAGCTAATATAATATGGTAAATCAACTATAATTCAGTCTAAAAAAGAAAATAAAGATATTTTGACTGTATTAAAGACAAGCTGAAATTTAAGCATAGAATGGAGGTAAATATTTGCAACAGTCTTAAAAACTATCTAGATCATATATAAATATTTATGTTATAAAAATGTGTAAAAAAATTTTAAAGTAACGTAATAGAAAATGTGCAAAAAATATGAAAACTCAGTTTTAAAAAGATCCTAATTACCAATAAATATTCAAGAAATGTATAATTTTATAAATTAGGGGAATGGCATTTCAGTCATAAATTTTAAAAAGTAAACATCTCTGATAATGACAAATTTTATTAAAAATATAACAGTATAGAAATACTCATCTATGGTGAGATTTTAACAATTATAACCCTTCAAGGACTAATTTTTTATTATTTTAATCAAAAGAAGATGTACAGTTAGAACCCAGCCCTTTCATTTGCATTACATATGGGGATGTGTTTAATAACATTCCCACATTTTTTTTCAATTTAAATCATAGACTAGTAGAATTCTCTGTTAGAAGCTAAATAAATATATTTTAAATTAATAAGTTCCTAAACAATACACATTATTCAGCAGTTGAATAAATCATGTACACATGCATATTGAAAAGACAATATTCAGAAAAATAAGCAGTTGGTTTAAAAGTAGGTACAATATGATTCTTGTGTCTGTAATGTTAAAAAAGTGATATATTTTAATCTTAAATTATACCATAAATAGTTTTTAATTAAAAAAATATATACAAATATAAGTGAGAGTAAATAGGCCTCACAGGATAGGCCTCACCTGTAATTCTCAAACTATTTTTTAAAATTGCAGAGGAAGGAACACTTCCAAACTCATTCTATGAGGCCAGCATCACCCTGACACCAAAAAACACAACAACAATAACAAAACAAAAAAAGAAAATTACAGGTTAATATTACTGAAAAACAGATGCAAAAATCCTAAACAAAATACTCACCAATCAAATTCCACTGTACATTGAAAGGATCATACACCATGATCAAGTGGGATTTATCCCTGGGATGGGAGAATGGTTCAATATCTACAAATTAATTAATTAACAAATTGAAGAATAAAAACCATATTATCATTTGAATAGATGCAGAAACGTCTTTTGACAAAATTTAACATCCATTTATTATAAAAACACTCCACAAAGTGTGTATAGAGGGAACATACCTCGACATAATAAAGACCATATATGACAAACTTACAGCTCACGTCATATTCAGTGGTTAAAAGCTGAAGTCATTTTCTCTAAGATCAGGAAAAAGACAAGGATTTCCGTTCTGACTACCACCTTCAACATAGTATGAGAAGTTCTAGCCATAGCAATCAGATAAGTTAAAGAAGTAAAAGGAATCCAAATTGGAAAGGAGGTGGTAAAATTCTCACTGTTTACAGATTGCATGATGCTATGTACAGAAAATTCTAAAGACACCATCAAAAACTATTAAATCTCATTAATGAATTCAACCAAGTTTCAGGATACAAAATTAATGTACAAAAATCTGTTGCATTTCTATATAATAACAGCAAACTACCAGAAAAAGAAATTAAGAAAACAATTCCACTTAAAATTGCATGAAAAAGAATAAAATAACTATGAGTAAATCCAACTAAGGAGGTAAAAGACATATACTCAGAACACTAAAAGTCACTGATAAAAGAAATTGAAGATGACACTAACAAATGGAAAGATATACCATGCTCATGGTTTGGAGGAATTAGGTAATATTGTTATAATGACCATAATACCCAAGGTGATCTAAGGATTCAGTATAATTGCTATCAAAATACCAGTGGCATTTTTCATGGAACTAGAGCAAATAATTCTGAAATTTGTATGGAAACACAAAAGACACCAAGTAGCTTAAACAATCTTGAGAAAGAACAAAGGAGGAAGTATTATGTGCCCTGATTTTAAACTATACCACGAAAGCTACAGTAATCAAAACAGAATGGTACTGGCACAAAAACAAAGAGATCAATGGAACAGAATAGAGATCCCAGAAATGAACCAACACTTATATGGTCAATAAATCTACAACAAAAGAGGTAGGAATATACAATGGAAAAAAGATAGCTTTTTCAGTAAATGGTGTAAGGAAAACTGGACAGCTGCATGCAAAAGAATCAAACTGGCCTACTTTTTTTACAACAACAGCAAAAAAAACCTCAAAATGGATTAAAGACTTAAATGTAGGACCTGAAACCACAAAACCTAGAAGAAAACATAGGCAGTACACTCTTTGACATAGGTTTTAGCAATATTTTTGGGATATGTGTCCTCAGGCAAGGGAAGTGAATGCAAAAATAAACAAATAGGACCATAACAAACTAGAAAGTTTTTGCACAATAAAGGAAAATATCAAAAAATAAAAATAAAAAAAGAAGAAAAAGAAAATGCCTGCTGAATTGGAGAAGATATTTGCAATTGATATATTCGATAAGGGGTTAATATCCAAAATATTCAAAGAACTCCTACAACTCAACATCAAAAAATGAACAACCCATTTAAAAAATGAACAGAGGTCCTAAATATGCATTTTTTCCCCCAAAGGAGATACACAAATGGCCAGTAGGTACATGAAAAGATGCTCAACATCACTAATCCTCAGAAATGCAGCTCAAAACCACAATGAGATATCACCTCCCACTTGCCAGAATGACTGTTATCAGAAAATACAATAAATAACAAGTGTTGGTGAGGATGTGGAGAAAAGGGAACTCTCTTGCACTGTTGGTGGGAATGTAAATTACTGCAGCCATTATGGAAAATAGTATGAAGATTCCTCAAAAAATTAAAAATAGAGCTACCATACTATCCAGCCATTCCAATCCTGAGTATTTATGCAAAGAAAACAAAAACAGTAATTTAAAAAGTTATACACACCCCTCTGTTCATTGCAGCATTATTTATAATAGGCAAGGTATGGAAGTAACCTAAGTGTCCATCAACAGATGAATGGTTAAAGAAGATGTGAAATATATATATATATATATATATATATATATATCCATATATGCACTCACACATACAAAATGGAATGCTACTCAGCCATATACAACAATGAAAACTTGCCAATTGTGAGAACATGGGTGGATCTAGGGAATATTATGCTAAATAAATCAGATGAAAGCAAATACTGTATGATTTCACTTACATGTGGAATATAAAAACAAAACAAATGAACAAACATTATGAAACAGAATCATAGATACATGAACAAATTGGTGGTTGCCAGAGGGGTGGGGTTCGGGTGGATGAGAGAAATAGGTGAGGGAGATTTAAGAGGTCCAAACATCCAGTTACAAAATAAATGAGTCATGATATGAAATGTACAGCAGGGGGAATACAGTCAGTAACAATGTAATATCTTTGTATAGAGACAGATGGTAACTAGACTGGCCACCGTGATCATTTTGAAATGTATAGAAATATCAAATCACTTTGTTCTGCACCAGGAACTAACATGCTGGTGTAGGTCAGTTATATTTCAAAAACAAAGAAACAAAGTCATAGAAAAAGAGATAAGATTTGTGATTACCAGAGGCAGGGATTGGAGGGAGGGGAAGTTGAATGAAGGTGGTCAAAAGGTACACACTTCCAGCTATAAGATAAGTACTACGGCTGTAATGTACAACATGATGAATATAATTAACACTTTGTATGTGTTATATGAAAATTGTTAAGAGAGTGAATCCTAAGAATTCTCATCATAAGGAAATTTTTTTTCTTTTATGTTGTATCCATATGAGATAATAGACTTTCACTAAACTTGTTGTGGTAATCATTTCATGATGAATATAAGTTAAATCATTGTGCTGTACACCAATGGTCCCCAACGTTTGTGGCACCAGGGACCAGTTTCGTGGAAGACAATTTTTCCACAGACCGTGGTGGGGGGGATGGTTTCAGGATGATTCAAGTGTGTTACATTTATTGTGCACTTTATTTCTAGTATATTACATTGTAACATATAATGAAATAATTATACAACTCACTGTAATGCTGACAGGAGGAGGAGCTCAGGTGGTATGACGATCAATGTGGAGCGGCTGTAAATACAGATGAAGCTTTGCTCGCTCGCCTGCCGCTCACCTCCTGCTCTGTGGCCTGGTTCCATGGCCCAAAGGTTAGGGACCCCTGCTGTACTCCTTAAACTTATAAAGCGCTGTGCATGTCAATTATATCACAACTGTAAGGAAATAAATGTAATTTTAAGAAAGTGTGTGTGTGGGGGGGCTACATTTATTTTCAAATCATGATTCCAAAAAGTAGATCATCTAGAAACATAATTGTCTATAACTCATCATTCTTTCATTTACTGTTTCATCTAAATTTATGAGTTATTCATTATTGGAATTTAAATTAGAATATGAAAAGAATTGATAGCCAGAGTGTTTTAATGCTTTATTTTCTATGAATAATTTATGTGACAATGTAGCTGATTTTTTACCTCAAAAAAAAAAAAAAGACTTTCCAGTGAACATACTAGCAGCTTAATATCAGTCTTGAGATAGGAAAAAGTTGTAGATGAAAGAGCCTAAGTCTGAGGTTGTCCACTCACCGATGGCCTAGGCGTGCAGGGCACCCTGTTGGTTACATGCATGGACTTTGCAGTCAGATTGACAAACGTTCATTTTTCAGTGGTACTGCACACCATAATTGTCATTTAGTGTAAAAGTTTTATGTTAACTGTGAAATGGGAGCAATAATAACATTTTTTCTGTAAGTTATCCATGATGCTTTTTTTTTTTTTTTTTTTTTTTTTTTTTTGCGGTATGTGGGCCTCTCACTGCTGTGACCTCTCCCTTCGCGGAGCACAGTCTCTGGACATGCAGGCTCAGCGGCCATGGCTCATGGGCCCAGCAGCTCCGTGGCATGCGGGATCTTCCTGGACCGGGGCACGAACCCGTGTCCCCTGCATTGGCAGGTGGACTCTCAACCACTGCACCACCAGTGGAGCCCCCGACTTTCCCCTTTTGTAACCATAAGTTTGTTTTCTATGACTGTAAATCTATCTCTGTTTTGTAAATAAGTTCATTTATGTCATATTTTTAGATTCCACATATAAGCGTATTCATATGATATTTGTTTCTCTGTGTGACTTAGTTCATTTAGTGTGATCATCTCTCGGTCGATCCATGTTGCTGCAAATGGCACTACTGCATTCTTTTTTATGACTGAGTAATATTTCATTGTATATGTGTACCACATCTTCTTTATCCATTCATCCGTACATGGACACTTAGGTTGCTTCCATGTCCTGGCTATCGTAAGTAGTGCTGCTATGAACATAGGGGTGCATGTATCTTTTCGAATTAGAGTTTTCTCCAGATATATGCCCAGGAGGAGGATTGCTGGATCATATGACAACTATATTTTTAGTTTTTTAAGGAACCTCCATACTGTTCTCCATAGTGAGTGCACCATTATACATTCCCACCAACAGGGTAGGAGGGTCCCCTTTTCTCCACACCATCTCCAGCATTTATTGTTTGTAGACTTCTTAGTGGTGGCCATTGTGACTGGTGTGAGAGGATACTTCATTGTAGTTTTAATTTGCATTTCTCTATTAGCAATGTTGAGCATCTTTTCATGTGCCTGTTCCAATTATGGCATCTTAACTTACTACATGGTGTTAGAAAAATCTGTGTAAACCTGATGGGATTGGACTAAACTATTTAAAAGTGTCCCTCCAGTTCTGAGATTCTATTAATCATACAAACATACTGACTTAAAAACCTTTGTCAAGAGTGTCTTTTGTGGCATTATTAAACATTACGTTAGTGATAAATACTTCAAGTTACTTGTCCATACCTTCTAGAAACTTGAAAAAATTCTTGATATTTTTAAAATATAAATCTTCTTCAGTTAAGATCTACCTGTATTGTCAGAAATTTAAAACCTAGACGTGTGTTTGACTTAATTCTTCTTTTTATCATCCCTGTTCCCTCGTGACATAGTTTCTGTTGAAGGCAATGATCTACTAGTAATAACACAATTAGTTCTGCATATACCAGAGCTACTAAAACTGCACGGCACATATACATGAAGATAGGCTCTAAAGCGTAAATATGGGCAGGGACTCAATGGATCATATGCCCAGTCAAACAAAACTACGGACAGAATATAGTACAAATATTAACTAATGTGTGTGTACATTCATTTTAATCCTAGTAGTGTCTTTCCTTTTCATTGCCTCACACTCTCACCCTCCTGGGCTGTGGGAATTTGGATAATTCAACACTGTAATACATATTTGGGAGAATTCCTGGGAGGGAGATTAAGATACATCAGGTTTGGAAACAGAGATGCCCTCTCCCTAACTAAGGTGTCAGGCAGAGGGGAAGTAATACAGGCACGAATAGAGTAGAAATAATGGTGCAGTTTAGAGAAAAGGGTCCCAGGAAAACTTGATTTAGATTTTCAGGGCTTTTGGTAATTTAAAAATGATGGAGCACTTACCTGCATGTAATTCACAACAGAATAACAGCTTAATTCCTAAAATAAACAAGGAATTTGAATAAAATTTTAATTTGCCCATAATTACTATTTAAAACTGCTCATTTTTGGTTGGGTTGTTTGTTTTTTTGACATTGAGCTGCATGAGCTGCTTGTAAATTTTGGAGGTTAATCCTTTGTCACTTGCTTCATTAGTGAATATTTTCTCCCATTCTGAGCATTGTCTTTTCATCTCGTTTATGGTTTCCTTTGCTGTGCAAAAGCTTTTAAGTTTCATTAGGTCCCATTTGTTTACTTTTGTTTTTATTTCCATTTCTCTAGGAGGTGGGTCAAAAAGGATCTTGCTGTGATTTATGTCATAGAGTGTTCTGCCTATGTTTTCCTCTAAGAGTTTTATAGTGTCTGGCCTTATATTTAGGTCTTTAATCCATTTTGAGTTTATTTTTGTATATGGTGTTAGGGAGTGTTCTAATTTCATTCTTTTACATGTAGCTGTCCAGTTTTCCCAACACCACTTATTGAAGACACTGTCTTTTCTCCATTGTATATTCTTGCCTCCTTTATCAAAGATAAGGTGACGATGTGTGCGTGGGTTTATCTCTGGGCTTTCTATCTTGTTCCGTTGATCTGTATTTCTGTTTTTGTGCCAGTACCATACTGCCTTGATTACTGTAGCTTTGTAGTATCGTCTGAAGTGAGGAATCCTGATTCCTCCAGCTCCATTTCTCTTTCTCAAGATTGCTTTGCTATTCAGGGTCTTTGGTGTTTCCATACAAATTGTGAAAGTTTTTGTTCTAGTTCTGTGAAAAATGCCATTGGTAGTTTGATACTGATTGTATTCAATCTGTAGATTGCTTTGGGTATATACTTATTTTCACAATGTTGATTCTTCCAATTGAAGAATATGGTATATCTCTCCATCTGTTTGTATCATTAATTTCTTTAGTCAATTTCTTACAGTTTTCTGTATACAGGTCTTTTGTCTCCTCAGGTAGGTTTATTCCTAGTTAATTTGTTCTTTTTGTTGCAATGGTAAATGGGAGTGTTTCCTTAATTTCTCTTTCAGAAGACCTAAATAGGCATTCCTCCAAAGAAGATACACAGATTGCCAATAAACAGATGAAAGGATGCTCAACATCACTATTCATTAGAGAAATGCAAATCAAAACTACAATGTGTGATCATCTCACACCAGTCAGAATGGCCATCATCAAAAAATCTACAAACAGTAAATGCTGGAGAGGGTGTGGAGAAAAGGGAACCTTCATGCACTGTTGGTGGGAATGTAAACTGATACAGCCACTGTGGAGAACAGTATGGAGGTTCCTTAAAAAACTAAAAATAGAACTGCGACATGACCCAGCAATACCACTACTGGGCATATACCCTGAGAAAACGATAATTCAAAAAGAGTGATGTAACACAATGTTCATTGCAGCTCTATTTACAGTAGCCAGGACATGGAAGCAACCTAAGTGTCCATTGACAGATGAATGGATAAAGAAGATGTGGCACATATATACAATAGAATATTACTCAGCCATAAAAAGAAATGAAATTGACTTATTTGTCATGAGGTGGATGAACCTCTAGGTGTTATACCACTGTTATACTGAGTGAAGTAAGTAAGAAAGAGAAAAACAAATACTGTTTGCTAACACATATATATGGAACCTAAAAAAAGGAAAAATAATGGTTCTGTAGAACCTAGGGGCAGGGCAGGAATAAAGACTCAGACATAGAGAATGGACATGAGGACACGGGGAGTGGGAGGGTAAGCTGGGATGAAGTGAGAGAGTGACATGGACATATATACACTACCAAATGTAAAATAGATAGGTAGTGGGAAGCAGCCACATAGCACAGGGAGATCATCTTGGTGCTCTGTTACCGACTAGAGGGGTGGGATAGGGAGGGTGGGAGGGAGACACAAGATGGAGAAGATATGGGGATATATGTATATGTATAGATGATTCACCTTGTTTTAAGCAGAAACTAACAGACCCTTGTAAAGCAATTATACTCCAATAAAGATGTTAAAAAAAAAAACTGGAGGAATCAGACTCCCTGACTTCAGACTATACTACAAAACTACAGTAATCAAGACAATATGGTACTGGCCCAAAAACAGAAATATAGATCAAGGAGACACAATAGAAAGCCCAGCGATAAACCCATCCACCCATGGTCAACTAATCTGTGACAAAGGAGGCAAGGATATACAATGCAGAAAAGGCAGTCTCTTCAATAAGTGGTGCTGGGAAAACTGGACAGCTACAGGTAAAAGAATGAAATTAGAACACTCCCTAACACCATACACATAAATAAACTCAAAATGGATTAGGGAACTAAATGTAAGACCAGACACTATAAACCTCTTAGAGGAAAACATAGGAAGAACACTCTGACACAAATCACAGCAAGATCTTTATTTATCCACCTCCTAGAGTAATGGAAATAAAAACAAAAATAAACAAATGGGACCTAATGAAGCTTAAAGCTTTTGCACAGCAAAGGAAACCATAAACAGGATGAAAAGACAACCCTCAGAATGGGAGAACTTATTTGCAAATGAGGCAAGTGACAAAGGATTAACCTCCAAAATTTATAGGAAGCTCATGCAATTCAATATCAAAGCAAACAACCCAATCAAAAAATGGGCAGAAGACCTAAATAGACATTTCTCTGAAGAAGACATTCAGATGGCCAAGAAGCACATGAAAAGCTGCTCAACATCACTGATCATTAGAGAAATGCAAATCAAAACTACAATGAGGTATCACTTCACACCAGTTAGAATGGGCATCGTCAGAAAATCTTCAAACAAATGTTGGAGAGGGTGTGGAGAAAAGGGAACCCTCTTGCACTGTTGGTGGGAATGTAAATTGATACAGCCAGTATGGAGAACAGTATGGAGATTCCTTAAAAAACTAAAAATAGAATTATCATATGACCCAGCAGTCCCACTGTTGGGCATATACCCAGAGAAAACCATAATTCAAAAAGACACACGCACCCCAGTGTTCATTGCAGCACTATTTACAATAGCCAGGTCATGGCAGCAACCTAAATGCTCATCGACAGATGAGTGGATAAAGAAGATGTGGTATGTACATGCAATGGAATATTACTCAGCCAGAAAAAGGAACGAAATTGGGTCATTGGTAGAGACATGGATGGATCTAGAGACTGTCATACAGACTGAAGTATGTCAGAAGGAAAAAATCAAATATTGTATATTATCACATATATGTGGAACCTAGAAAAATACTACAGATGAACCGGTTTGCAGGGCCAAAATAGAGACACAGATGTAGAGAACAAATGTATGAATACCAAGGGGAGGAAGCGGCGGGTGGTTTGGTGGTGGTGGTGAGAATTGGGAGATTGGGATTGACATATATACACTAATATGTGTAAAATAGATAATAAGAACCTGCTGTTTAAAAAAATAAATAAAATGCAAAAGTTAAAAAAAACTACTCATTTGTTTGTAAATTTAAAGTCAAATAGTTTCAAACTATTATTTATGTATTTATGTATTTATTAATTTATTTGTGGCCCTAGTTTACCAGTGTCCTGCACACCTCTGTTTTTTTTTTTTTTTTAGTTTCTGCTTTATAACAAAGTGAATCAGTCATACATATACATCTGTTCCCACATCCCTTCCCTCATGCATCTCCCTCCCTCCCACCCTCCCCATCCCACCCCTCCAGGCGGTCACAAAGCACCGAGCTGATCTCCCTGTGCTCTGCGGCTGCTTCCCACTAGCTATCTACCTTACGTTTGGTAGTGTATATATGTCCATGCCTCTCTTTCGCTTTGTCACAGCTTACCCTTCCCCCTCCCCATATCCTCAAGTCCATTCTCAAGTAGGTCTGTGTCTTTATTCCCGTTTTACCCCTGGGTTCTTCATGACATTTTTTTTTCTTAAATTCCATATATATGTGTTAGCATATGGTATTTGTCTTTCTCTTTCTGACTTACTTCACTCTGTATGACAGACTCTAGGTCTATCCACCTCATTACAAATAGTTCAGTTTCGTTTCTTTTTATGGCTGAGTAATATTCCATTGTATATATGTGCCACATCTTCTTTATCCATTCATCCGATGATGGACACTTAGGTTGTTTCCATCTCTGCTATTGTGAATAGAGCTGCAATGAACATTTTGGTACATGTCTCTTTTTGAATGATGGTTTTCTCAGGGTATATGCCTAGTAATGGGATTGCTGGGTCATGTGGTAGTTCTCTTTGTAGTTTTTTAAGGAACCTCCATACTGTTCTCCATAGTGACTGTACCAATTCACATTCCCACCAGCAGTGCAAGAGTGTTCCCTTTTCTCCACACCCTCTCCAGCATTTATTGTTTCTAGATTTCTTGATGATGGCCATTCTGACTGGTGTGAGATGATATCTCATCTGCACACCTCTTTACTTGCTGATGTTTACAGAATAATTCATGCCACTCTACAGTCAGAGCTCAGTGGAAACAAGCAGGCTCCAAGAGGGAAAAGCTGAGCCCTGAATTGTGGAAGCCACAGCTAGGACTTGCCAGTAAGAATTTGAATAAAGACCTGCCTGACTCTAAATCCTACACTTTTCCATTCTTCTGCTACCAAAGTAATTGCATCAACAGCCCATGATAAGGACAATTTAGAAATATAAAATAAATTTAAGTTTAGTTTCGGAAAGGGAAAATTGAGAAAAACAGATGTTGCAGTTTCAAGCTTGAAACTAGAAAGGAGAAAATTTGGGGTGATATATGTGAAAGATATGAACAGATGAAGGGAAGTGGAGAAAAAACGAAGCCAAGAGCCCCAAACTTCGAAGTCTTCAGCCAAGAATTTTCTTCTACAGCATATCATATCCAGGAAATATTGAAGCAAAGTTTGTTTTATCTTGAAATCAAAACCCCTCTAGCTCAGCATTTTCCAAAATTTCCTTCAGTGTAAGCTATCCTTCCAAAATATGTCACCCAGAATTGAAAAATACTTCATAGTACACAAGCACACCCCACCTTATAAATTTCCAGTGAATTGCAAATACAGTTGATACTCGATCCACATGGGTTTGCATTGCATGTGTCCACATAGAGACAGGCTATTTTTCAGTAAGTGCTACTCGAATACAACATGATATGTGGTTTGTTGAATCCATGGATTTAGAACCTTGGAGTGGGGGGGCTG
The DNA here is from genome assembly GCF_964341445.2 of Mesoplodon mirus. NCBI lineage: Eukaryota > Metazoa > Chordata > Mammalia > Artiodactyla > Ziphiidae > Mesoplodon > Mesoplodon mirus. The sequence goes on along the minus strand of NC_138984.1, from coordinate 103,359,446 downwards.
ACTGTGAAGTTATATGGATACCTACCCTGTGGAGGGTCTGAGCCTCTCTCCCCACAGTGTTCAAGGGTCAACTGTATAATGTTCTGAACCCACATTTGGTAAAGAAATTTGTATACTTTGTTTAACTTAGAGTCATGCAAAATTAATTAATCACGGGGCACTTGACTTTTTAGGATGGCTGTAAGTATATTACAGAACTAGTGCATCATGGAACACAAATACAGCATTAGCTTTTTCATTGCTATTTCTAGGTCGGCAGAATCAAGCTAAATAATATATGTTATATGGTATGAGGATAGTTCAGAAAAAAAATGATTATGGTGCAAACAACAGAGAAATGGAAGTATTAATTTTCAATCTAAGGGGAAAGAGGCTAAAAATTGGAATAATGAAATACAGTGGCTAAAATGTAGTCTACTGTAATTGGGATTTGAAAAAAACTTAGCATTTCATGTTTAGCACATGCTCTAAAGTAAATTTGCCTTGAGTGAAAGAAATAGAATGTTTTATATGGTAATATTATTTTCCAGTGGTTCAAGTTGTTCGGGGTAATTTATATTTCCCTTTCATTTCTATTTGTGTAGTTGAATTGCTCACTGGTGGTAGATTGCCCTTTTGCTGCATTTGAAAAGGTAAATCACTAATCACAGTTAGATTCTACTTAGTCAGCTGTCACAAACATGACTAGTACATAGATAATTTCTGAATAATGGAACTTTCTTTTATACTTTAATATGCCTTCTGAAACTGCTACTTATGTAAGACTCTGAACTGCTAAAAATCAAAACAGTCTGTTTAATAACATTGAGTATTTCTTTTAGGGTCCAGAAGTTGTTTTGCTACTTTTCATAGGTCTAGATTTATACATGTAAATGAACATTAAGATTATATTGCCCATGTGTGAAGTTCAGTGTTGTTTGGCAGACTACAAGCTAATCATGAAAAGCACCATTTCTTCTCACTATATCACATACTGTCTTTTAAGTTATGCTCCTTAATTATAAGTTGGTCTCATCTGGCCAATTTCTGATCCGTGGGATTTTATAATTAACATAAATTACCTGTATAATAATTAGCTGCATAAATAACCATACTTTTTGCAATTTTTTTTGAATTTTTGAATTTTATTTTATTTTTTTATACAGCAGGTTCTTATTAGTCATCCATTTTATGTACATCAGTGTATACATGTCAATCTCAATCTCCAAATTCATCACAGCACCATCACCACCCCCTGCTGCTTTCCCCCCTTGGTGTCCATTTGTTTGTTCTCTACATATGTCTCAATTTCTGCCCTGCAAACTGGTCATCTGTACCATTTTTCTAGGATATGCATATATGCGTTAATATATGATATTTGTTTTCCTCTTTCTGACTTACTTCACTCTGTATGGCAGTCTCTAGATGCATCCACGTCTCTACAGATGACCCAATTTCATTCCTTTTTATGGCTGAGTAATATCCATTGTATATATGTACCACTTCTTCTTTATCCATTCGTCTGTTGATGGGCATTTAGGTTGCTTCCATGACCTGGCTATTGTAAATAGTGCTGCAATGAACATTGGGGTGCATGTGTCTTTTTGAATTATGGTTTTCTCTGGGTATATGCCCAGTAGTGGGATTGCTGGGTCATATGGTAATTCTATTTTTAGTTTTTTAAGGAATCTCCATACTGTTCTCCATACTGGCTGTATCAATTTACATTCCCACCAACAGTGCAAGAGGGTTCCCTTTTCTCCACACCCTCTCCAGCATTTGTTGTTTGTAGATTTTCTGATGATGCCCATTCTAACTGGTGTGAGGTGATACCTCATTATAGCTTTGATTTGTATTTCTCTAATGATTAGTGATTTTGAGCATCTTTCATCTGTTTGTTGGCAATCTGGATATCTTCTCTGGAGATATGTCTGTTTAGGTCTTCTGACCATTTTTGTATTGAGTTGTTTGTTTTTTTAATATTGAGCTGCATGAGCTGTTTATATATTTTGGAGATTAATCCTTTGTCTGTTGATTCATTTGCAAATATTTTCTCCCATTCTGAGGGCTGTCTTTTCATCTTGTTTATGGTTTCCTTTGCTGTGCAAAAGCTTTAAAGTTTCATTAGGTCCCATTTGTTTATTTTTGTTACTCCATTACTCTAGGAGGTGGATCAAAAAATATCTTGCTTTGATTTATGTCAAAGAGTGTTCTTCCTATGTTTTCCTCTAAGAGGTTCATAGTGTCCAGTCTTACATTTAGGTCCCTAATCCATTTTGAGTTTATTTTTGTGTATGGTGTTAGGAAGTGTTCTAATTTCATTCTTTTACCTGTAGCTGTCCAGTTTTCCCAGCACCACTTATTGAAGAGACTGTCTTTTCTCCGTTGTATATTCTTGCCTCCTTTGTCATACATTAGTTGACCATAGGTGTGTGGGTTTATCTCTGGGCTTTCTATCTTGTTCCATTGATCTATATTTCTGTTTTTGTTCCTGTACCATATTGTCCTGATTACTGTAGTTTTGTAGTATAGTCTGAAGTCAGGGAGTCTGATTCCTGCAGCTCCGTTTTTTCCCCTCAAGACTGCTTTGGCTATTTGGGGTCTTTTGTGTCTCCATACAAATTTTAAGATTTTTTGTTCTAGTTCCATAAAAAATGGCATTGGTAATTTGATAGGGGTTGCATTGAATCTGTAGATTGCTTTAGGTAGTATAGTCATTTTCACAATATTCTTCCAATCCAAGAACATAGTATATCTCTCCATCTGTTGGTGTCATCTTTAATTGCTTTCATCAGTGTCTTATAGTTTTCTGCATAGAGGTCTTTTGTCTCCCTAGGTAGGTTTATTCCTTGGCATTTTAGTCTTTTTGTTGCAGTCATAAATGGGAGTGTTTCCTTAATTTCTCTTTCAAATTTTTCATCATTAGTGTATAGGAATGCAAGAGATTTCTGTGCATTAATTTTGTGTTCTGCTACTTTACCAAATTCATTGTTTAGCTCTAGTAGTTTTCTGGTCGCATTTAGGATTCTCTATGTATAGTATCATGTCATCTGCAAAGAGTGACAGTTTTACTTCTTCCTTTACAATTTGTATTCCTTTTATTTCTTTTTGTTCTTTGATTGCCATGGCTAGGACTTCCAAAACTCTGTTGAATAATAGTGGCAAGAGTGGACATCCTTGTTCTTTATCTTAGAGGAAATGCTTTCAGTTTTTCATCATTGAGAATGATGTTTGCTGTGGGTTTGTCGTATATGCCTTTATTATATTGAGGTAGGTTCCCTTTGTGCCCACTTTTTGGAGAGTTTTTATCATAAATGGGGTTGAATTTTGTCAGAAGCATTTTCTGCATCTATTGAGATGATCATATGGTTTTTCTTCTTCAATTTGTTAATATGGTATATCACATTGACTGATTTGCATATATTGAAGAATCCTTGCATTCCTGGGATAAATCCCACTTGATCATGGTGTATGATCCTTTTAATATGTTGTTGGATTGTGTTTGCTAGTATTTATTTTTTCTTTTTTGGCGGTACGTGGGCCTCTCACTTTAGTGGCCTCTCCTGTTGTGGAGCACAGGCTCCGGACGCGCAGGCTCAGCGGCCATGGCTCACGGGCCCAGCCGCTCTGCAGCATGTGGGATCTTCCTGTACCGGGGCACGAACCCATGTCCCCTTCATTAGCAGGTGGACCCTCAACCACTGCGCCACCAGGGAAGCCCCATTTGCTAGTATTTTGTTGAGGATTCTTGCATCTATATTCATCAGTGATATTGGTCTCTAATTTTCTTTGTTGTAGTATCTTTGTCTGGTTTTGATAACAGGGTGATGGTGGCCTCATAGAATGACTTTGGTAGTGTTCCTTCCTCTGCAATTTTTTGGAAGACTTTGAGAAGGATGGGTGTTAGCTCTTCTCTAAATATTTGATAAGAATTCGCCTGTGAAGTCATCTGGTCCTGGACTTTTGTTTGCCTGAAGATTTTATTATTATTATTATTATTATTAAAAAAATTCTTTTTTGTGGTATGTGGGCCTCTCACTGTTGTGGCCTCTCCCATTGCGGAGCACAGGCTCCGGATGTGCAGGCTCAGCTGCCATGGCTCATGGGCCCAGCTGCTCTGCAGCATGTGGGATCTTCCCGGACCAGGGTACGAACCCATGTCCCCTGCATTGGCAGGTGGACTCTCAATCACTGCGCCACCAGGGAAGCCCTGCCTGAAGATTTTAAATCACAGCTTCAGTTTCATTACTTGTGGTTGGTCTGTTCATATTTTCTATTTCTTCCTGGTTCAGTCTTGGAAGGGTATACCTTTCTAAGAATTTGTGCATTTCTTCCAGGTTGTCCATTTTATTGGCATAGAGTTGCTTGTAGTAGTCTCTTAGGACGCTTTGTATTTCTGCCATGTTTGTTGTAACTTCTCCTTTTTCATTTCTAATTTTATTGATTTGAGTCTTCTCCCCCTTCTTCTTGATGAGTCTGGCTAATGGTTTATTAATTTTGTTTATCTTCTCAAAGAAACAACTTTTAGTTTTATTGAGTTTTGCTGTTGTTTTGTTTCTATTTCATTTATTTCTGCCCTGATCTTTATGATTTCTTTCTTTGTACTAACTTTGGGTTTTGTTCTTCTTTCTCTAGTTCCTTTAGGTGTAAAGTTAGATTGTTTATTTGAGATGTTTGTTGTTTCTTGTGGTAAGATTGTATTGCTGTAAACTTCCCTCTTAGAACTGCTTTTGCTGAATCCCATAAGTTTTGGATCGTCGTGTTTTCATTGTCATTTGTCTCTAGGTGTTTTTTGATTACCTCTTTGATTTCTTCAGTGATCTCTTGGTTATTTAGTAACGTATTATTTAGCCTCATGTGTTTGTGTCTTTTTTATGCTTTTTTCTCTGTAATTGATTTCTAATCTCATAGCATTGTGGTCAGAAATGATGCTTGATATGATTTCAGTTTTCTTATATTTACTGAGGCTTGATTTGTGACCCAAGATGTGATCTCTTTTTTTCAGTATAAAGGGAAAATATATTATTCATCAGTTACATAAACAAATAAATTAATAATGCTAAGAATACTAGGTAGTCATAAACATGGTAATTCAATAGAGGAGACTTTAGTAATGCTCAGGATTAAAACTATATTCAATAAAGTAAGCATTACTGTCTAGATTTTAAATAATTATTTATCAAAGGTTTGTCATATGTATTAGGTATGTAGCCAAGAAACCTGAACCCGTTGTACATTGTCCTATGGATGGTCACCAAGTGTCTATTTGGAAATCATTGTGGTGGGTTAAGGAATCAAGAAACTAAAATGAAGAAATAAAAAGCCATAATTATACACTGAAAGAAAGTAAACACTAGCAGAAGAAACTGAAATGTACACAAACATTACCAAAAAGAACAAAAAATAAGTTGAGGGTGGAGAAATATAATGATAATAAGAAAACAGCCTATATCTATTTTATTTTTGTCTATCAGTTTTTATTTTGGGAAACTTATACATATTTACTCTTGTGTTCTTTCCACAATACTGGGATTTAGGTAAAATTATTGGGGGAAAACTAAGCTACAAAGAAGTAAAATAACTTACCTATGGGAAGTAAAGCAGCCAGATTCAAACCCCAAGAAGCAGTTCTCCAGAGCCCATACAACTGTTGATCTTGTTACATGCCATCCCCTCCCTCATCCATCGGGATATTTCCAAGACCCCCAGTGGATGTCTGAAACCATGAATAGTACTAAACCCTATATATACTATATATTTTCCTATACATACACATCTATGATAAAGTTTAATTTATAAATTAGGCACAGTAGTAGATTAACAATAGTAACTAATGATAAAGTAGAACAATTACAAAAGTTATGTGAATGTGGTCTCTCCCTTTCTAAGTATCTTAGTGTACAAATTTAATAACTTTTCCCTCTTAGTTAAGCATTTACCATTCACTGTGACTGTAACTTTTCCAATTTTAGGTACAGCAGCAAAACTAACACCAGTGTTTTTCCTCTTTATAATTTCACAGAAGTTTTTCTTAAGGTAGATCTTAGCAACCTCAGCATACAATTTTTTTCCATTCCATATTAAGATGAGAACTTTCACCTTTTTACATAAAAGAAGCACTTTACAGCTTCTTTTTGGTATATCTGAATTGCCTGTATTGTCACTCTTGCACTTTGGGGCCATTATTAAGAAAAATAAGGGTTCCTGAACACAAGTACTGTGATACCATGGCAATCGATCTGAGGGCCAAGATGTCTACTAAGTAACAAATGGAATACTCTGGACAAAGGGATGATTCACTTCCCAGGAGGGATGGAGTCTGATGGCATTAGATTTCATCCCATTACTCAGAATGGCATGTAATTTAAAACTTATGAATTGTTAATTTCTCAAATTTTCCATTTATATTTTTGGACCATGGTTGACTGAGGGTAACTGAAACCTCAGAAAGCAAAACCAAGAATAAGGGCCGGAGGGGGCACTACTGTATTACAACTGAAAATTTGAAAGGGGAAGGATTGTCTCCAAAAATAACAACCAGCTGGCTTTAGAGTCTTGTTAAAGGGCATTTGCATTAGTGAATTTAGGAAATTCCAGGGCTGCTTTGTAAACTCAAAAACTTTTTTGATCAGCCTGAATGGATCTTTTTTTAGGGAAATTTCACAGTTGTTTATTAGTTCATAAGCTATAAAATATAAACACCAAATGATAATCATTTATATGAGACAATGTATCAAAGAACTAAAACAACCTTGGATTCTCTTTCTATAAGTGTATCTATGGTGGAAAACAGATTCTAATCAGAAGATTGGTGAGGACAAAATCAAATTGAGAGAAATTAGTTTATGATGGAAATGGTTGAGGGCATTGGGACTGATGTCCAGAATATGTATTCATATTCCAGTGTGGGAACATTATGGATATATGTTCCATGAGTTTGTGGCCAACTATGTCATCTACCTTAGGCAGAGATAGGTGGGGAATGTCTTAATGAAAACATTGTTTCTGGGTGTATGCATATATAATTTAGAGCAATAAATTCTATTTTTAGGGGAAAATGTAGGAAGGTTTAAATTAGAAAATGGAAATTATCAATAATCATACAACCCAGAGAATTTCTTTCACCATATGCACATTCTGTTTACTATTTTTTTTTAAACATGAAGTCAGAATAAGCACTTATCCAGGGCAAAACATAGCCTTCAACATTCTCATTTTACAGAACTGTATAATTTTTCATTGTAATAATGTCATTTAATTATGTATTATATTTCCTTGGCTTTAGACATTTAGATTATATCCTTTTTCACTACTATAAAGCATGCTATAATAAGCATTAATCTAAATAAATGTACATCACATTTCTGAATTTTGACTTAGGTTGTGATCTTAAATGTGGAAACGATGGAGCAAAATATGTAAATATTTTAATACCTTTGTTATGATTTGCTATGTTTACATTGCCTTTGGTCAGCATTGCCTTATTAATAAACATATACATGTATATTTATAGAAAGAACTTGTATCCAGTGTATGTTTCTTTTTGTATTTCTGTGAATTCTAGTAAGGTTAATCATTGTGTCTTTTTGTGTATATTAGGCATTTGCCATTTCTATTCTCTGAAATCTATTTTCTAATACATTGTTTATTGAAGTCAATTTGTGTAAACTCTTTATACATTAAAAATTAGCTTTATCTCAGATTTATTTTTCTACATATTTCCTCCAGTATATGGTTTACATTTCAATTTGTTATATGATGAAGATTGATATGCTCCCCAAAGAACTTCATAATCTAGCCAAGAAGATTTAAGTAGATAAGATTTCAGAAGGCTAGATTCTGCTTTATTTCACAAAGCACTAACTTCTGTGATACAGCTCTTGAAAGTAATAGGATAATGGTGAAGACAAATATCAATATAGTTTGAAGACTTCATGCTGTGAATGTGAAATTCCATTTTTATTTTCAACATATATTTACAGACTGGCAACTATGTATTAGGCACTGGTTGGGTACTGGGAATGCAGGCTGGGAATGAAATAAGAAAACCAATGACTCTTCTCAAGAAATATATAGTTTATCTGAGGAGACAAAGTTTAAACAAATGAAAGTAAATATAACTGTGGTGGATTTAATAGATGCTGTTTTGGTTACAGGAACTTTAAGTATAGGAAAAATTTGACACAATAAAAAGGAGAAACAGGGAAATTTCTGTTTAGTAAATAACATACATCTAGGCAAGATGCAGACATCAGTGTGATGGGATTTTTAGTAATGAAGAGTCAGGCAAAAGTAGAGAATAAAAGGCACATGACATAAGGTTTAAGAAAAATAGGCCTAATTTGAAGGTCATAAAATGTCAGGTTGAGGGCTTTAGACTCTTGTCTATAACCATAGAAAACATAAAATATTTTTTAAAACAATACAATAAATGTTGGAGAGGGTGTGGAGGAAAGGGAACCCTCTTGCACTGTTGGTGGGAATGTAAATTGAGACAACCACTATGCAGAATGGTATGGTTCCTTAAAACACTAAAAATAGAACTACCATATGACCCAGCAATCCCACTACTGGGCATACCCTGAGAAAACCATAATTCAAAAAAGACATATACTGCAGTGTTCATGCAGCACTATTTACAATAGCCAGGACATGGAAGCAACCTAAGTGTCCATGGACAGATGATTGGATAAAGAAGAAGTGGCACATATATACCATGGAATATTACTCAGCCATAAAAAAGAAATGCAATTGAGTTATTTTTAGTGAGGTGGATGGACCTAGAGTCTGTCATACAAAGTGAAGTAAGTCAGAAAGAGAAAAACAAAAACTGTATGGTAACACATATATATGGAATCTGAAAAAAAAAAAGTTCTAATGAACGTAGGGACAGGACAGGAATAAAGATGCAGATGTAGAGAATGGACTTGAGGACACGGGGAGGGGGAACAGTAAACTGGGACAAAGTGAGAGTAACATTGACATATATACAGTACCAAATATAAAACAGCTAGTGGGAAGCAGGTGCATCGCATAGGGAGATAAGCTCCGTTTCTTGTGACCACCTAGTGGGGTGGGATAGGGAAGGTGGGAGGGAGACAGAAGAGGGAGGAGACATGGGAATATATGTATACATATAGTTGATTCACTTTGTTATGCAGCAGAAACTAACACAACATTGTTAAGCAATTATACTCCAATAAAGATGTTAAAATAAATAAAACTTTCTACAAAGCTACAGTATTCAAACAGTATGTTACTCACATAAAGCCAGACATATAAACCAATTGAACAGGATAAAAGCTCCAACAATAAGCCAATAAAACACTGAACCAGGAAGAAATAGATAATGACTAGTAATGAAATTGAATCAGTGATTTTAAAAAAATGACAGCAACAACAAATGCAAGTCCTGGACTGGATGGCTTCACAGATGAATTCTATTAAATATTTACAGAATGTTAATGCCCATTCTTCTCGAACAATTCCAAAAATTGTAGAGGAAGGAATACTTCCGAACTTATTCTATGAGGACAGTATCACCTTGATGCAAAAACCAAAGTCTGGGAGGGTTATATCTGCAGCTTTGTTCTTTTTCTTAAGGATTGCTTTGGCAATTCTGGGTCTTTTGTGATTCCATATACATTTTAGGATTATTTGTTCTAGTAGAACAAGTATATTTATAATAGCTATAAATGGAGTGTAACCTTTAAAAATTGTGAACCAGTCTATTATACTCTTGTAACATATAATATTGTGTATCAACTATACTTCAATAAAGAAATATGTATGTATAAGAAAATATTGGGTTTAGAAACTAGGACATTTCTTTATTATTATTTTTCCATTTTATATTTTGTTTTTTTTATTTGAGTATAGTTAGAAACTAGGACATTTCTTTCTTTATTATTATTATTTTTCCATTTTATATTTTGTTTTTCTTTTTTATTCGAGTATAGTTGATTTACAATATTATACTAGTTTCAGGTGTACAACATAGTGATTTGATATTTTATATACCATTTAAAGTTTTTGTAAAATATTGACTATATTCTCTGTGCTGTACAATATATATCTTATTTATTTTATACATAGCAGATTGTTCCTTTTAATTCTCAACCACTATCTTGCCCCTCCCTCCATCCCTCTATCCACTGGCAACCACGAGTTTGTTTTCTATATCTGTGAGTCAGTTTCTGGTTATATTCATTCATTTTATTATTTAGATTCCACATATAAGTGAAAACATACAATATTTGTCAGTCTCTGTCTGACTTATTTCACTAAGCATAATACCCTCCAGGTCCATCTACGTTGTTGTCAGTGGCAAAATTTTATTAATTATTGTTTATGGCTGAGAAGTATTCCATCATATATATATATATATATATATTATATATATAAAATCTTCTTTATCCATCCACCTGCACCTGTTGATGGATATTTAGGTTGCTTCTATATCTTGACTATTGTAAATAATGTTTCTATGAAAATTGGGGTGCATATATTTTTTCTAATTAGTATTTTCATTTTCTTCAGATATATACCCAGCAGTGGAATTGCTGGATCACGTGGTAGTTCTATTTTTAGTTTTTTGAGGAAACGCCATACAGTTTTCCATAGTGGCTGCACAAATTTACATTCCCACTAACAGTGTGTAAGTTTTCCCTTTTCTCCATATTCTTGTGAACATTAATTTTTTGTGGTCTTTTTGATGATAGACATTTTGACAAGTGTGAGGTGATATCTCATTGTGATTATGATTTGCATTTCCCTGATTAGTGATGTTGAGAATCTTTTCATGTGCTTGTTGGCATTCTGTATGTCTTTAATTCTTCTGCCCATTTTTTAACTGTTTTCTTTTTATATTGAGTTATATGAACTGTTTATATATTTTGGATATTAACACCTTATTGGTGATATAATTTGCACATTTTTTCTCCCATTCAGTAGGTTTTGTTTTCATTTTATCCATGGTTCCTTTGCCATACAAAAGCTTTTACATTTAATTAGGTATCATTTGTGTATTTTTGCTTTTGTTTCCTTTGCCTGAGTCAAATCCAAGATATATATATATATATATATATATATATATATATATATAGAGAGAGAGAGAGAGAGAGAGAGAGAGAGGGAGAAGGAGGGAGGGAGGGAGGGAGAGGTTCTAATTCAGTAGGTCTGGAATGGAGTCTGGGTTGCTGTATTTGTAACAGGTTCCAAGGTGATGTAGCAAGGATCCAGTTTCTAAAGTCTATGGAGATAAATTTTTAAAATCCACTGTGGTATTGTTTATAATAAGGAAATAGTGAAAAACCACCTAAATGTCCATCAACAGAAGGATGAATTCAGACAGTGAGACACTATATACTATTTTAAATGAATAAATTACAGCTACATGTATCATCATGGATAAATCTTAAAAACAGTGATGAGAAAAAAGAAAAATACAGAGGTATCTGCATATTATGATGCCATTTATATTAATTTTGAAAGCATAAACCATACTATATTGTTTATGAATACATATGGTATGAATATAATAATGTACATGAAATAATAAATACCAAATTCAAGATGTGGGTTTATCTGGGGAGGGATGAGATTAGAATTGGGGAAATATATATATTTTATATATATATATATATATATATATATATATATATGTATATATATATATCTTTACACTTAGGTCAAAGCATAGTCTGCCTATATTTTCTTTTAGGAGTTTAATGATTTCCAGTATGTTTAGGTCTTTAAACAATTTTGAGGTTTTTTTTTTTTTTTTTTCTTTTCCTATGGTGTGAGAAAATGTTCTAATTTCATTATTTTACATGTAGCTGTCTGAATTCCTCAGCACCAGTTTTGAAGAGACCATCTTTTCCCCATTTTATGTTTTTGCCTTCTTTGTTGTAGATTACTTGACCATATGTGTGGGCTTATTTCTGGGCTCACTATTCTATTTCATTTTTCGATGTGTTTTTATGCCAGTAACATACTGTTTTTATTACTGTGGCTTTGTAGTATAGTCTGAAGTCAGTGTAATACCTCCAGTTTTGTTCTTTTTTCTCAAGATTGCTTTTGCTATTTGGGATCTTTTCTAGTTCCATATAAATTTTAGGATTATTTTTTTCTAGTTATGTAAGCAGTGCCATTGGCATTTTGATAGGAATTACACTAAATTTGTAGATTCCTTTGTATAATATGGATATTTTAACAATATTATTTTTTCCAGTCCATGAACATGGGATATCTTTCCATTTCTTTGTATCATCTTCAAATTTAACAATATATTAAATGTATCATACCCTATCATCAAGTTTGATTTATTCCAGAGATGCAAGTATGGTACAATATCTGCAAACCAATCAATGTGATATGCCACACTAACAAAAATAAGGATAAAAACAACATGATCACCTTAATAGATGAAGAAAAAGCTTTTGACAAAATTTAACTTCTTATATGTTAAAACTCTCATCAAAGTTGGTATAGTGGGGACATAATAATAAAGGCTACATAATAAAGGCTAATTTATGCCAGATCCATGGCTAACATCATAATCAGTGGTAAAAAGCTGAAAGATTTTTCTCTAAAATTAAGAACAAGACAAGGATGGCCATTCTCATCACTTCTATTTAACACAGCATTGGAAGTCCTAGCCACAGGAATTAGACAAAATGAATAAATAAAAGCCATCCAAATTGGAAGGGAAGAAGTAAACGTGTCACACTACTTCTAGATGGCATGATATCAATACTATATATAGAAAACCCTAAAATCTATAAAACTAAAACTATTAGAACGAATAAATGTAAAGTTGCCAGATACTTTAATCCATTATTATCTAATTTTTAGACATGTCTAGAAGCCACTGGAATGAAGATTGCCATTTGGCTATGAACAATCTGTTCATAATCTTATGGGATTAATATTTTTTAAATTGGTCTTGGAAGATAGGGTGGTCACATGACTATTGTTTGGTTAAACTATTCATCCCAAAACATGAAGCAACTATAGCGTCTATATATATGTACATTTGTACATATTTGCATGTTTTATGTTTTAATATCTATATTATTCCAATAACATATGCATATTTATAAATTATTAGTATTTAATATAAAATTGGGAGGGAGATGTGATTATTAAATAAGATATCTGAATTTCCAGGAATGCTTTCAGTGAAGATTTGGAGAATTTTTGTGTGTGAAGCACTGTCCTAGGAATGAGGTTAAATTGTTTAACAATAAATATAAAGGTCCCTCAGAACATTATTTTTTGGTAGTCGTATATATAATTTAGATTAAATATGGATTTTTCCCTTTTAGAAAAAAATAAGAGGTGCTAAATCTAATTATAACTTTAAGCCAATTTTGTGGAAATACTGCATTCTCTTTTCTACCAGACAACATCCCAGTGAAAGGAGGTGTGACCAGAGGTTGTGGAACAGCTATTTCTTGTTCTTATTCCATTAGTTATATATGTTATCTTATTTAATTCTAGTAAGAATCTATAAAGTAAGCATTATCCCATTTGTTTTTATATGTGTAGAAGCTATGTATTAAAGATGTCACTAATCTTGGTTATCCACCTGGTGTCCACACTGTGATTCTATTCAAGGTCTCTGTGAATCCAAACATATAGTAATTTTTATAGCGTAGTATGTTGGATACAGGTAAAGTTATTAAGCCTAGAGTTTCAAGTTTTTAAACCAAGTTTGAAATTTGAAATCATGCTAAATATATGGAATTGGTGACTATGTCATTATGTTTCCTACTTTCTGCTTACACCTAGATTAAGACACGAATCAACTTGTTTCATAACCCTTTATAAATGGTTTCATTAGCTCCCCATTAGTCCTAGGACAAAGGTTAGGATAAAATAAGGTTTACAGTGTCCCACAGAGTTTGTGCCCTTATCTCTCTGTAGTCTCAGTTTTGTTATGCCTCCATTTATACACCAAGATCCAGTGTAAAAAAATGTTCAGATTTTTCTCATTTTCTTACACTTGCCATGTTCCTTCCCCATTTGCAGGAGTTTCTACATGCTATTATTTTTGCTGGGGACACTCTTACCTTTACCAAGCTAACTCTTAACTGACCCCTCAACCGTTACTTATGCCAGTAATTTTTTCTGAATCCCTAAGGCTGGGTTATATATTCTCTACACAAGTTTCTATAGCACATTGCACTTTACTTTCAACTTAACTAATTACACTGCATTGTATTATTAATTTAGTTTTTTTTTTGTTTTACCTGCTTAATTCTTAATTCCATGAGACCAAGAACTGCCAATCTTGTTTACTTATCAACTCAAGCACTGAGTCTGGTTTCTGACTTCTATACATACTTATAAAACTTTCTTAAATTAATACAACAAATAATTTATTTCAAATAAGAATTGTCTGAGCTCCAAGTTTCTAAATAAAATAGGAAATAGCAATTTTTCCATTCTAAAAGTATGATCTTAATAGAAGCTTGTAGGCAGTTTCAATTGTACAATTCTACAAATTTATAGTTTGAATTTTATTATGCAATGATACATGTACTATTTCAAATGCATGCTACATATTTACATCTCTCTATGTGAAAATGCTAGGACATTGTGCTGTATTTATATACATATTTTATATATATATTTTAACTATACATATAAATCTGTAATGTTTAGAAGATAGTGTCTTATTTTATTTTTTGTAATTAAAAAATTTTTTTTGATGTGGACCATTTTTGAAGTCTTTATTGAACCTGTTGAACAGAAAATTGCTTCTGTTCTATGTTTTGTTTTTTCTGCCGTGAGGCATATGGGATCTTAGCTCCCTGACCAGGGATTGAACCCACATTAAGTCTCAACCACTGGACCACCAGGGAAGTCCCTGTCTTAATTTAGAATAAAAAATGTAGATATCTCAATCTGTTCTTATCCTTCTGACATTGTGTTAATATGGGGAACTTGTTGGCCTGAATGGACACAAAAAAATCAATTATAGAAAAAGGCAGTAAGTTGTATAAATTTTACCGAAAAAAATTCAAGTGGGTTTCTTTCTCATTTAATCAAAGGTGTTTCTTATGTTAGTGATTGAAAACTTAAGAGAAAGAAGTTGACTTGCTGGAGACCACTTGCAATTTTATGAAGAAGAGTCAATTCTAAGATGTGCATGTTTCTCAAAAGAAATTTCTGTGCTAGTTCAACATATTCAGGAAGCAAATGAATTTATTTCAGATTTCTAATGAGCAGAGGGAATTTTCCTAATTAACAGGATCACACAAGGAGTAAAAAAAAAATCAGTTGATGTAGTCTGCCATTAATCAACTAATTTCAGTGCAAGCAGCAGAGTCATTGATTCTTGTTCCTCATTGTGCAGGTCTCCAACATTGATGAACTGTAGTGAACTAAACTTCAATTTATAGCACCTACTCTAGAATTCATGACTTTCAGCTCTACTGGAGCTGAACCCCTACTTTTCCAATTGAAAGAACTATTTTTAGTTTGTAAAATACATTAATGTCGCTCTCACTGCATGATACACACAGGGAAACAGTATACAAGTACATTCAGAAGAAAATCATTGTACTCTCTCTTTGTTAGTACATTTGTTTTAGTATAATCTTCTAATAATTAAAATATATATCTGGTCAAAGCAGAATAAACATTATGAAAATGAATTAAAATATTCTTAATCACTGGAAGTATTTACTCTCTTTGAGTATCTGTGCTACTTTCTTTTTAAACTTCTCAAATCTTATCTTCACAATCTCTGTGGAATAGGAAAAATGACAGTAATAACTTGTTAAATTCTGGAGAGAATTGAATAAGGTAATGATGGTAAATACTTAGCACAATGCTTTGCTCATAGTAAACTCCCAATACATGTTAGTTATAATCATTAAGATTAAATTTTATAATTGCTATTATTAATGTTGTTTTTATTAACATCTTTATTGGAGTATAATTGCTTTACAATGGTATGTTAGTTTCTGCTTTATAACGAAGTGAATCAGCTATGTATATACATATATCCCCATATAATATTGTTCTTTTGATAGAATTGACCACTTAGCATTTTTATGTGTGGTGTTGTGCATTAATCATTAAATGAGTGAACAAAACTCGATGCTTGGGAATCCAACTATAATTTCTCTTATTGCCCAAGGGTAAGGATAATTCAAATGTCTGCTCCTTTTTTTTTTTTAAACTTTCACTTGTAACCATATCTCCCCAGCTTAGCTGTAGTTGATTTCATTGCCACAGTGACAACTCAATTTTCATCTATATATATTGCTAATTAACTTCATCTTCTGCTATGTAAGAAACCCCTGAGCCTTGAGTCACATTTGGTGCTTCCTTAATGAAAAATTTTATAACCATAGTTGTCTGGGGGGTGATGAGATCCTTCTCTCAGAATCATATAACATAATTAGACATAAAAAAATAGGAAAAGAAAAGATTAAAGAACAGGAAATGAAATAGGAGAAGACTGATGTACACAACAGATAATTTTAGAACATTTTCAAAGACTGGTTGCCAAAACACTAGAGCATGAAAATCATCTGGTATATTTCTTAAGACAGTAATGCCTCATAATTCCTGGACAATTGCTTCCTTATCCCAATGAATCATAATTTTCTAGAGAGCATCTCTGGAATTTTAAAATTCTTGACTCTTTGTATTCTATCTGTTTGGAAGACTCCCCCCCCCACCCTGCCCCCACCACCCGGTCATGATAGTATTTCTTTTGCCAAAAGCTGCTCCCAGTGAGTTAAATTTGCTTTCACTTATAGACCCTATGGCCCCTGTTCAAAGATGGTATATGTGTTAGCATATTAAAAAAAAAAAGATGGTATATGGTAATGGTAAATTTTATTATAATTGTTTCCTTATTGTCTTTCCACCAAAGCATGTATTCTGTAAAGTACAGACCCCGCTACGCCGCCTGACTTGTGGTAGTTACCCACTAAATGTTTGTTGATTGAATGAACCATCTTGCTATGGGGGCATGGACACACACCTCACCAGCACAACACATTAAATATAAAGTAGGGATTATTGGGGAAGAAGTTATAAACACAGACATAGAAGATGATGCACTATTCCTTGAATTCTCAATCTGCAGAAATTGTAGTTAAATCAGAAATACCAGGCTGGTGTAACACGAAATGAGATTATTACAGGAATGCCTCCTTAATGCTACATATTTATACATAAAGGGAGAAGTGAACTCCTAGGCAACTTTGTAACACCTGGAGCTTCCTGGTTGTGAAAGTAGATTATTTAGAAAAGAAAGGCCTTCTGGAATGCGCCAGTTCTTGTGGTGACCTCAGATTAGTAACTCTGTGCTACCTTATAAAATGAGGGGAGAAACTGAATTTCCACCACCAGTCTGTTTCCTCCCCTTATGAACTGTTCTCATTTCAAGAATGCAGTGTTCCCTGTCTGTGTACCATTCTCTGCTTTCTTCTGGGTGTGTTCTCTGGAATTAATTTAGGCTAAACTGCAGGTGAACTAAGAGGGGGACATATCAGGTCCAAGATATGTATCAGAGGAGAAGTAGGTAGGAAGGCTCTTCGGGATTTGTGAAGGTTCCTCTAGCTTCTAAGATTATGCCAAAACATTTAAAAATTTTGAGTTTTGTGATTTTTCTTCAGATTAAATCCAAGAAATATTTTTCTCCACCACAGTATACTAGCTTTGAAGCTTTTTACTTAATCTCACTGAGCTTCTGTGTACTAAAATTTCAAAACGGAGTAATACTACCAGCCTTTTGGCAATTTTGTGGTTATTACATGAGACCATACTTTAAAGCATTTAATACATTTTCGGAAGCACATTGCTAATAAGCATTGAATAAATGGTGGATGTTACTAATATATTTATGACAAATGGAAAGCATTAGAGTTTAGGAAGACAAAGAAGCCATATGAGAATGAACTGAAATGAAGAAAATACATCTCAAAAGATATTAATTACACATAAATGTGTAAGTAATGAATCCCATAGAATTTCACAAGAGATTGAAAGCAACATAGATTTAGTCAATCTGTACTACAGATAAACTTGGATGGTGGAATTGGAGGTTGAGATGTTAAAAACGTAATTAAGTGGAGCTGACGGGAAAAGAAGGAAGAATCTGTGCTCTGATGAAAAAAGAGTTAAATAAGTCAATTATACTGTCTATTAATTTAACAATAAGTAGTGTATTGAACTGAAAAGTCTGAAATTGTAGGAATTCTTTGAAAATGTTGACAGTGCCTCACAGTCTTATAAATTGTTTCCTCTAACCTTAAGGCACTATGATACAATGAAAATGCATCTCATATTAAGATGGCAGCTATAGATTCTATTACTAAGCTATACCTCTTCATAGATAATCAAAGAATCCCTTTGAGTATCAGCTTTTGCATCTATAAAATGAAAATAATAGTGCCTTCCTATTGGATATTCTTCAGATAAAATACCACAGTGAAAAGACATGACATATATTTGATAGTCAACAAAACAAATGAAGATTCCTGGCCTGAAGGAACTTCATGGTGGAAGCTACATTTAAGTGCCAACCAAAGGGAAGTCCTTTTGCCTCCGCTGACTTATTTTTACAAAAGGCTAGCCGTGTGAACAAAACTAGTATCTTTATCACTGTTTTCTGGTTAAAATCCAAAGGACTTGTGAGAGAGTAGTGCAAAGCTCTTAACCAGTTAAACATAAATATGGACAGTATGGTTAGGGAAAAAACAGGCTTGGTATAGACTGAGAATAATGTGTCTAAAAGGATAAAGTAGCCAGGAACATGTTCTCCCCAGTGGGAAATTTTGGACAATTAATGGAGAGAAACCTTCTTAAAATCAGCCCAAGTAGAATGATTAACCCAGAGTCTCTTAGGTGACTTTTCATCTCCCTGTACATGCAGCCCCCACGCCACTTCGGCTTTGTGTTGTCATGCTCACTTTATCATTGTGAAGTCTGCACTTTGCTTCTGAACAAACTTAGCAAGAGCTTGCAGGGAATATTAAAAAAAAAAAGTTATGTTTTTAATGATTGCCAAGTGATATTAAAAAAGTGTATGCTCTCCCTTTTCAGTAGAAAAAGTAACATAGACGTTTAACAAGATTTATCTTTGCATAAAATAATGAAATCTGCTTTTTGGATTAGGAAATGCAATAACTCAGCGGAACCCTGGCACAAAGTTCCCCTATTGAATCCCCTTCTGTTTCAGGCTGAGAAAGTAAAAGAATTGGAAAAGGGTTGACATATTTAATGCATGTAAAACAGTAAAGATAATATATTTTTAATAAGCCTTTCCTGTCACTTTTTACAATGAATGTAAATGAATGCTGTATTGCATTAATTTCAAAACAGGAATGAGGTTAGAACTGATTGTGTTCAATTTATTATAAATGTATTTTAAAAAAAATTTTGCCAAGCACAGTTTTATAGATATGCAATCCAACAAGCATAAAAACACCTCAGAGGGATAAAAAGAGAAGAAAAATATAATTGGGTCATTGAGCCAGGTTCTAAGATCATATTCATCTTCAAAATAGTAGTAACTAAGCAGTACTGACCTTTTCCTTCAAGAAACTCTCTCTTTCAAAAATCTAGTTTCCTAATCTCTTTAAATTATATTTTGATAGGAAAGTCAAAGTCCTTGTAAAAGTTCAGATTCTTATTGTATGTTTACTTTGACATATCCAGTAATTATTAAAATTTCCAATAATTGGCCTTCTATCACTTATTTATGAATTCTGTACATTTTTATCAGAGGATTTGGGAAGCCAATGTGAAACAGAAAAAAAATATCATTTAAAAGAAAAGGTCAGGGACATAATGATAGAATATGAATCCTTTTTTAAAATTGTGAATAGAACTCTAACACAATGATATCCGGGCTGTGAAGCAATTTACAGTTTTTCTAACTGAATCAGAAGTTTAACTGATATGTAGGAGGTTAAAGCAAAGATGAAAGCTGTGAGTTATAGGACACACAAGTTCCAAAATAAAATCCATAACAAACTTCTCAGGAGACCAGGTATTTTCTTGGCTTTTATTTAATTATATAGTGTAGGAGGAAAAATAATTTTCCCTTTACCCTTCTGAGTTCTTGACTGAGACCCCCTTGTAATAAAAGATAGAATAATAAGAAAAAAACAGACAGAAGGTTATTATCATCTATAACCCATGTACAGATGGGAGATACCCAGGAAAACAGAGAATTCTCCCAAATCTCCCAAGTCACCACCTTAAGCACCAGCTTCAGCTAAAAACAAAAGAAAGATGTTGGGTGATGGGAAAGACAGTTACAAACGGTTACCAGAGAAAAGCACAATAAACTAGGGGTAAACTTGTTCTTCAGACTTAAGTCATTGCCTGCTCCATTGGTAAGATTGTCCTGTGATTTAGAGTCATCCTTTTCTTCCTGGTACTAAGAGGGAGACACCCTTATAAATCGAGATTTCCCTTATAAGTGTACATTTCCCTTACAAAAGGGTACCTCCTACTGTGTTTACAGTTTCTCTTCTGTCTGTAGTTTCTCAAAAATAATCAGCTTAGAATACTCCTTATGACATAGAGACATATTTTGGAGTAGCCCATTCTGTTACCCATCAGTAGTTATTTCCCTGCTTTTGGTCTTTCCATAGCTGACACTGAGTGAAGAAATTAATACTAATGTTGTGACTTTCCAAAGAATTAGAATGAAATATTTCATGTCACTCCCTGAACGCTGAACATAAGATAAAGGAAAACACTCTCTTACCACTCGTACCAGCCTTTTGTTGAGAGACAAAATGGTCCTGGTGTAGAGAACTTGGGTTCTACAGATTGATGCAGTAGTAACACCCTGCTAATGCAAAGGAACATCAGTAGCCTTCCAGCAATGTAAGTCAGTCTTACTCTGGAGAGGCAAAGTGGTAATATTTAATAAAAGTGTTAAATTAACAGAACAAGGAGATCATTAGATGGAGGTGGCTGTTATGCCTTGACAGCCCATGTAGTAAACAAACCAAAATCTAAGCCTGTAAATGCCTCATGGTCACAGTACTGAAGCCTATACACAACAAATAAACAGCCCACTATACTCTAAGCTATATCCAATCAATAATTTTCTTGCTTTGCTTTTGCTTTTTCTTTATAAACGTCTCTCCCCAAGTTGGTGGCACACTTCTAACCAGTTCTGTTTTCTTTTTTTTTTTGAAGGTGTTGGGGGTAGGAATTTATTAATTTACCCATTTACTTTGGCTGTGTTGGGTCTTCATTTCTGTGTGAGGGCTTTCTCTAGTTGTGGCAAGCGGGGCACTCTTCATCACAGTGCACAGGCTCTCACTATCGCGGCCTCTCTTGTTGCAGAGCACAGGCTCCAGACGCGCAGGCTCAGTAGTTGTGGCCCACGGGCCCAGTTGCTCCGCGGCATGTGAGATCTTCCCAGACCAGGGCTCGAACCCGCGTCCCCTGCATTAGCAGGCAGATTCTTAACCACTGCACCACCAGGGAAACCCTAACCAGTTGATGCTGCTAGATTCAAATCGATTTTTGCTCAAAAAACCTCTTAAAATTTTTAATATGCCTCAGTTTACCTTTTAACATAAGTTACACCATATTCTTGCCCGAACCAAATTTGGTACCAAACTCTCAAGTCTCACTGTTACTCTGAACTACAAATAACTCTGTTTCTAGGCTGGATTTGTTATATAGCAATTGGATGACCTAGGGTAAGCCATGATCTTATGTGATTTTCTGCCTCAACTTTACTGTTATTGATGCAGTAGTAATACCCTGAACATACTGAATGTGCATCGTCCAACACCATAATCCCTTCAGAGAGTAAACGTGATATACCAGCTCTTTGGCTCAGTGTTTCTAATAAGTGTACTTCATTTTCACGGCTTAATCATGCATATAAAGATGCAAAAAAATCTTCCCTAGTGAAGATTATTGATATGGAACAAGCAGTGACTATAAATAGCTGTTAAATAAATGAGAGAGTGTTACCAAACTCAGGTTCAGCTGCTTGCTGCTCAAAAGCCAATACTTTAAGAGGCAAGTGTCAGTAGAAAGGAAGGGTGCTCTAAGCAGAAAAGCTGGCAGTCTGGGGAGAAGGTGGACTCATCCCTCGAGACTAGCTCCCAAGATTCCGCTCAGCTATGACAGTTTTTTTTTTTTTTTTTTTGCGGTATGCGGGCCTCTCACTGTTGTGGCCTCTCCCGTTGCGGAGCACAGGCTCCGGATGCGCAGGCCCAGCGGCCATGGCTCACGGGCCCAGCCGCTCCGCGGTATATGGGATCCTCCCAGACCGGGGCACGAACCCGTATCCCCTGCATCGGCAGGCGGACTCTCAACCACTGCGCCACCAGGGAGGCCCTATGACAGTTTTTAAAGGAAAAAAAGGGGGAAGAATCTCAGTGAATCATGGAGGCAGGAGGTTGGGTTCTGCATCCTTCTCCATTTCGTGCAGAGTGGCTGACTCTGTCTTTCAGACGTTATCTTGCCCTTGTGATCTGCCTGCAAGGGGGCTGTTGGGGATAGAGAGCTGACATTCTTTAACTACTTAATTCTTCATTCTTCTTTTTATCTAGGAAAAGAATCAACAGGTTAGATAAGGCATGGTGTGCATTTAGGAGAGCATTAAGTCAGAAGTTAGGTTAAATTGCCTAGTGATCTCACTCCTATAATTAAGTTCTTTTCAGGTTAGAGGGAAACAGAAATGGGCTAACAGGAAACAGGCAAAAGAGCTGCTTTCCAGAGCTATATTTGTTTAGATATAGATATATACTGTTTACTGAAGATACAGCCAAAATTGAATCATATAGTTTACCTTGATGAAGTTGTCAAAGTTAGAGTTAGTTATGCCATATTATTATTAGCATTCCTTACACTCCTGTTATATATTGGTGTTATCTACCTAATTATTTGGTGAGCTATCTGAGGTCTGGATTTTTTTGCTTCTTAGACCTCAAAAATTTTAGCACATGCAATTCTGCTATTAAAAAGAGTTTGATCAAGTTGACCTCTTGATGTGACCTAACATGCATTTTCTCATTTTTCTTGAAGTTTTTCTTGTATTTGGTTGTGCCATGGAAATTGCCTAAGTCTCAATCACATGAGGATTTTTATGTGAAATTTAGCCATATGGAACACTAAAAAGAAAATTAGTCCTCCTGCCCTTACAGAATGAGTTCATGTTTAACTTCTGTGCTGTAGATAGAAATTCAGTTTTATGAACCAGTTAAAGGAGAAGTGCATGGTGTGCTTTTTGCAGCACTTAGATATTGATATATGAATTTTTTCTTCTCCCAAGGCTAAGCAGGGGAAGCCACAGCAATATGACTTTTCAAATGTGAGTGAAACTCTCATCTGAAAACTTTCCACTACATAACTTCACTCAATTGACCTGATGACTCAAGTAGACACAGGCTGTAGGTTAAAATAGGGACAGTGGACTGAAAACTCTTACAAGGACACTAAAGTCGAGGCAGAATATCACATAAGCAGCCTTGTATTTCAGAGTTCTCCTCATGTAACCTTCACACTGGTTAGTCCTGCAATGCCTCCATGATGATCAGACCCTAGAGCTCTGGGCACAAGAGGGAACCAAAAATCTTCCCAGTCCACACTCTTGTGTAAAGTTCACGTAGTTAGGACAGGCAAAGCTTACCGAGAATGTGCATCGTCCAACACCATAATCCCTTCAAAGAGCAAGCGTGATATATCAGCGCTTTGGCTCAGTGTTTCTAATAAGTGTACTTGAGTTTCATGGCTTAATATAAAAAGTTACACAAATATGCTAGGCTATACCTAATTTTTCTCTTCTTTCTTGTATGTCAAAAAGACATAAAATCAATAAGTATCTACTATATTCCTTGCACTATGCTAAATGTTAAGGCAAAATTGATTAATGTATATATAAGTGTAAATTATATATATTTATGTATTATAAATAACTGTGCCAGTTGATTAATTAGAGTATTAGGCAATAACATGCATTGCACTGGGCACTGCACTCTACCAGGCACTGAGGGAGGTACTTAGAATATAGCTGTAAACAATGCAGATATAGGTGAGCAGCCCATAGTCTAGTGGAGAGCAGACAACGACATAATTGCAGTGCAGTTATGATGAATGACTAATGGACATATAAGTGTTAACCAGTCCCATAAACTTCGAAGAGTAGTGTAGAAGAACATTGTATGTTTGGGGAGCAGAAAGTTTCCCATGTGCCTCAGAGTCTGAAATCCTTTAATTTTTATTATCCTTTCCTTCATAAGTTATTATGTATTACATAAATAATTATTTTTATTTTTTATTATATTTCTTAGGTTTTGGGGAAGTTTCCTCCTTTTAAGCCCTTTTTCCCTGTGTAATTTTCACACAAAATAGAACTGTTTAGAGCAGGTTTTTCTGTGAAGAAAATAAATTATCTGACTCTGATACCTCACTTCTGGGAATTATATTCCCTGTTCTTCTAGTGACAATTCTGGACTCCACTCTGATGTTCATTTTCTTATAAGACACTGAAACTGTTGATTCAAAGCTTGACAAATAGCCCAATTTATGCCCACCAGAGTCCTTCTCTAAGTCTTTTTAGAAGGAACAGAGGCAATCAATGGCTCTCTAATGATGCAGACCACGGGGATAAAGATCTGAATTTTGGGAGCAATGAAACCTTGCTCGTTGGTGAGATAGGTCTATAAAGTAAGAAAGTAGACACAACATGCAAAAAGAAGGCTGTGCAACCAGGTCTGGGGAAAATTAATGCCTGAGCCAACTTATCCCTAGGGCCAAGGTACATTCTTTTCCCTTTTCAAGGTTTGATTGTTCAAACTCTCCTTGAATTTTATGAAACAATAAAGCTGCTTGAACAGCAAGCTAATTCACGTTGTACTCCTTTCACTTGTAACCAAAAAATTCTAGAGTATATAACCAGTGCTTTTTATTTTCTCCTTTCTTATTTATAACACAGTCCCCAGGATAAAACCCTGATAGACACTCTAAATTTATTGTGTATGCTGTTGATGTTGATAGTATCATGTTTGACAAGAATTGTATGATTCCCATACTTCGCTCAAATTATTCTTGGAAAAAAATCTTTAAGACTATTTATACATTATCATTTCGTCTCCTTGCATTTTACACATATAAGTTATTCTATGTCTTTATTGTTAAGACAGATCAGTTTCCTTCTCCATCATCATTCCAGATGGGACTTCTAGTTAATTATCAAGGAATGAGGAATTGGTACACAAGTACACACTTCTAGGTTCTTTCTCTACCTGTTTATATCCTCCTCCTTACAAGAAGAGAACTAGATAATTAGTTGATTAGAATCGTACACTCTTTGGGACCTTTAACAACCCAGGGTGTAAGTTCACTGCTCTAAAAGGGTAATGCTTGTCAGTTGGGTTTCACTTGACTCAGTTTGAACATGTTGCTGTTCTGATAGCAGCCCATGATATAGTAATGCCCAAGTGGAAAGTAGGGTGTTACTAAGAAATAAGTTCTCTGTAAGGCTTGGAGACTAAATTATCTACAGTAGGCTTGTTTCTTTTGGATTCCACCCTTTCTTGGATTTCTTCGAAAATGTTACTAAATGATAACACTTACCATTTTCCTACGTGAAATCTCAGACTCTATCATACTTACTTTTACTATGTATTTGCCTATTGTAGGTACTTCACATAAGTGGAATCATACAAGATTTGTCTTTTTGTGTCAGGCTTATTTCAGTTAGCATAATGTTTTCAACGTTCATCAGGTTGTAGGATGTATTGGAGTTTCTTTCCTTTTTAAGGGTAAATAATATTCCACTATGTGTATATACCATACTTCGGTTTTTCAGTCTTTTGATGGACTTTCGGTTTGTTTCCAACATTTGGCTATTATGAATAATGTTGACATGAACATTGATGTACAGTTATCTATTTCAGTCCTGCTTTCAATTCTTTGATGTATATACTCAGAAGTGGAAATAATGGTTCATACGGTGATTCCATGTTTAACTTTTTGAGAAACTCCCAAACTGTTTTCCACAGCAGTTGCATGCATTTTCCATTCTTGACAGCAGTGCTTTAGGCTTCTAATTCTTTCACATCCTCATCAATATTTGTTATTTTCTTTTTGTTTTGTTTTGTCTTGGTAAATAAGAACCATTCTAGTAGGTGTGAAGTAATATCTGATTGTGGTTTTGACTTACATTTTCTTAATGACTCCTGAGGTTGAACACTTTTTTATGTGCTTATTGGCCATTTGTTTTTGTTTTTGGGAAAACTGTTTATTCAAGTTCTTTGTTCATTTTTAAAAATTGTGTTGTTTTGCTGCTGTTTTGTTGAGTGGTAAGAGTTCTTTAAAAATCTTTTATCAGATATATGATTTTAAAATATTTGCTACCATTCTATGAGTTGTCTTTTTATTTACCTGATAGTGTCCTGTGATGTGCAAACATTTTTAATTTTGATGAAATCAAAATTGTCAATTTTTCTTTTGTTGTTTGTGCTTCTAGGGTCATATTCAATAAATCTCATCCAAAGTCAGTGTAAGTAACATATTCTCCTATAACTTCTTCTAAGAGTTTTTAACATTTTAGCTCTTAAAGTTATGTCTTTTTTGAACTGAATATTATAGCTTGATAGTAAGGTTTGAAGTCAGGAAGTGTGAGTCTTCCACATTTGTTCTCTTTTTTCAAGATTGATTTGGCTACTTGGGGTCCCTTGAGATTCCATATGAATTTTAGAGTGGATTTTCCTATATCTGAAAAAATACCATTGGATTTTGCATTAAACCTATTGATTTCTTTGGATACTATTGTCATCTTAACAGTATCAAGTCTACGAATCCACGAACATGGGATGATTTTCCATGTATTTGTCTTCTTTAATTTCTTTCAGCAATGTTTTATAGTTTTCAGCGTAGAGGCCTGTCACCTCCTTGATTAAATTAATTCCTAAGTAGTTTCTTCTTTCTGATGCTATTGCAAGTGGAATTTTTCCTTAAATTTTCTTTTCAGATTTTTTAATGTTAATGTGTTACTAATGTTTATGTGTTGATTTTATATCCTGAAATTTTGCTGAATTAGTTTGTTATATCAAATCATTCTTTTGTGTGTGGGATATGTAGGGCATATATATATACATATATATATATATATATATATATATGTATATATATATATATATATAATCTGTGAACAGAGATTTTCTCTCTAGAATTTCCAGTACCGTGTTGAATAGAAATGGTGAAAGCTGGCATCCTTGCTTTTTGATCTTATGGGAAAACATTTCAATTTTTTTAACATTGAGTATGATTTTTTTTAGCATTGAGTATATGGGTTTTCCATATAGAGCCTTTATTATGGTAGGAAAGTTTACTTTATCCCTAATTTATTCAGCTTTTTTTAATCAAGAAAGAGTGTTGAATTTTTGTCAAAAGGTTTTTATTTAATTCATCAGTTGAGATGATCATGACTTTTTTTCTTTTATCTTATTAATGTGGTGTTTTACATTTATTGGTTTCACATGTTGACCCATCCTTACATTTAAGGAATAAATCCAACTTGGTCATGTTGTATTCTCCTTATAACATGATAAATTTGGCTTGCTAGTATTTACCTGAGGATTTTTTTAAGGAAACTTGGTTAGTAATTTTCTTCTTTTTTGCCATGTCTTTGGCTTGGCATTAGTCTAATGCTGGTATTATAGAACGAGTTAGGAAGTTTTCCTTCCTTTTCAATTTTTTGTAAGAATATGATGAAGAGTGGTGTTAATTCTTCTTTAAATGTTTGGTAGAATTTACCAGTGAAGCCATATGCTTCTGAGGTTTTCTTATTTGAGAGGTTTTTGAATATTGGTTAAGTCTTATTACTAGTTATAAGTCTATTCCAGTTTTCTATTTCTTCAAGATTCAGTTTTGAATATTGTGTTTTTCTAGGAATTTTTTCATTTTATCTAGGCAATCCAATTTGTTGGTGTATAAATATTCTCTTCAATAACTATTATTATAGTCCTTTACATTTTGGTAGTAAAGTCCCTATTTTTACTTTTGATTTTAGTAATTTCAGTCTTCTTTCTTTTTTCTCTGTTTATCTAGCCAAATGTTTGGTAATTCTATTGATCTTCTCAAAGAACCAGCTCTGGCACCCTGGTTTCTCTAATGATTTTGTATTACCTGTTTTACTTATCTCTGCTCTAATCTTTATTATTTCCTTCTTTAAGGTTTAAAGTTAGGTTATTGATTTGAGAAATGTCTTTTTTAATGTAAACATTTACAGCTGTACATCTCCCTCTTAGTTTTGGTTTCACTGCCTTCCATAAGTTTAGTAGGTTGTGTTTCTTTCTTTTTCTTTTTTTCTTAAGGTACATTTTCTAATTTTCCTTGTGGTGTCTCCTTAGACACATTGGTTGCTTAAGAATATGTTGTTTAATTTCCACATGTTTGTAAATTTAAAATTTTTTCTTCTTTCATTGATTTCCAGCTTCATGCCATTGTGATCAGAAAATATACTTTGTATGATTTCATTTTTTTAAATGTATTACATCAGATTTTGTTATCTAAAATACTTTCTATCCTAGAGAATATTCCATGTGCACTTGAGAAAAATGTGTATTCTGTGTTCTTGGGTGGATTTTTTCTGTATGTCAGTTAGGTTTAATTGGCTTATGGTGTTGCTCAAGTCCTGTATTTCCCTGTTGATTTTCTTTTTCATTATTCTATCCTTTCTTAAAAGTGTTGAAGTTTCCAAGCATTAATTGTAAAAATTTTTCTCTCTCAAATTCTCTCAGTGTTTGCTTCACATATTTTTGGTCTCTGATGTTGGTGCACATAGGTCCATAATTGTTAGATCTTCTTGACGAATCAACTTTTTAACAATATAAAATGTTCTTTTTCATCTCTTGTATTTGTTTTTAACTTAAAGTCTATTTTGTCTGATATTTGTGTAGTCACCCCCACTCTCTTTGTTTACTGTTTTTATGGAACATCTGTTTCCATCCTTTCAGCTTCAACCTGTGTATATCCATAGATTTAAAGTGGGTGAGTTTTGTTGTAGATAGGCAGCAGCATAGAGTTGGGTTCTATTTTCTTTTTTAAACATTCTTGCAATGAATGCTTTTTAATTGGATATTTTAATTCATTTATCTTTATATAAAGTCATTACTTATAAGGAAAGATTCCTACCATTTTGCTGTTTGTTTTCTGTATGTTTTATATCTTTATTATTCCTCACCTCCTACATCATTGCCTTCTTTTGTGTTTAGTTGATTTTCAGTACTGACATGTTTTGATTCCCTTCTCGTTTACTTTGGTGTTTATTCTGCTGATTTGTGGGTGTGATCATCATTGGGATTACCTCCAGTGTTGTAAAGTTATAACAGTATCTTAAATTGATATCACTTTAACTTCAGATGCACTGACTGTTCTCCTTTATAGCACTTCCCTTCCCCTTTATATTACTAATGTCACAAATTACATGTACATATTGTATACTTATTAACATTAATATGTAAATATTTTGTGCATTTTTTTCTTGTTTTATTCATATATAGTTTAGTTGATTTCCTTTAGTTCTTTCCCTGTGTTTCCCTTTAGTTCTTTGAGAATATTTACAACAGTTTCTTTTTTAAGCCTTTGTCTAGTAAGGACAGTTTCTGTCAATTTATATCTTTCCTTCGAATCAGCCATGCATTCCTATTCATTTGTACTCCTTGTGATTTTTTTTTTTTTGAAAACTGGCCATTTGATTATTTTAATGTGATATATCTGGAAATTAGATTCTCCCCTTCTCCAGTATTGCTGTTTTTTATTTATTGTTGAAGCTATTTAGCTAAGACTTTTCCAAACTCTCTTTAAAAAGACTATTTCTTACTGGATGTGTTCACGGAAGTTTCTGGTCCTTTAGCTCATGTCCAACTAATGATTTGACAGAGATTTCCTTGAATTCTAGGAGCTGAAACAGAGAGACAAACCAACAAATATTGAAATCATTCACCTCTCCCAGTCTTTGCAGATTGGCTCTGTGCTGGGGAAGTCCTTTACCTGATTAGATAAGCTTGCTCTGAGCTTATGGAAGAGTCTGAGGTGAAAGTTTTTTGGTGTTCTCAGCACGTTTTTCAGTGTATGTCTTATTTGAGCATGCATGTGGCTTTACAGTCACACCCCGCCCCCCACCACACATTGTTTCTTTTGAATGTCCTAATTTCCCAAGGAGTCTCACCCCAGCTTCCCCTTCAGACCTCATATAGTACGTTGTATATCTCTGCCTATCCTTTCTTTCCCAGGTATCTGTAGATTTGCATTTCCCTTGGAGCTTTTATAACAAGAGTCCAGTGCTTTTCCAGCTTGTGTTTCAAGTTATGCAAGAGAGACAAGTCATTCAGTCCTGCAAGAAGCCACCCAGACATACACAGTATTAGAACATACATACACAGGATTTTGTAAATAAGATCAATTGTTTTCCCTCCTGTTAAAGGAGGAAGCTAGGAACTAGGTTGCTACTGCTCAAAACCAAGACTGCTACTCTGCCAGGAAGTGATGAGGCAGAAGTAAATAAAAATGTCACAAACGTTTTCTGTCATTTTAAAGATTTTTTTTTTTTTTTTACTTCACTGGGCTTTTGCTTGGTTGCCGTAACCCTCTGTTGTTTTCAAGAGTTTCCACGAAGTTGTTTCAGACAGCTTCTGGTTGTTTTTTTTTTTTTTTTTTTTTTTTTTTTTTTTTTGCGGTATGTGGGCCTCTCACTGTTGTGGCCTCTCCCGTTGCGGAGCACAGGCTCCGGATGCGCAGGCTCAGCGGCCATGGCTCACGGGCCCAGCCGCTCCGCGGCATATGGGATCCTCTCGGACCAGGGCACGAACCCGTATCCCCTGCATCGGCAGGCGGACTCTCAACCACTGCACCACCAGGGAGGCCCTCTGGTTGTTTTTTGATGTTTCTGCAAGGGTACAAGAACTTGGAGTTTCCTAGATTTGCATTTTGCTCAAATTAGTATAAAGCACAAAACAAAATAGAAGATGAATAGGAGTAAAAATAAGAAGAGAACAATGAGAGAAGGGAAGACTGGGAGGAGGAGTAGGAAGACTAACAAACACAAACTAGACTATGCAAAATAAAAGGGTGGCTTTTTAGTTTATTTCCCATGATTTTATTCAAATTGGTGAATCCCAAATTTCTTAGAGTAATACTATTAAGCACCAATTATTGACAAAGTAAATATAAGCTAAGTATGTTTAGTACCCCATCTTATGTGAAAATCACTTTTAAGTGGCACATTAAGTCAGAAGGAGTAAAGCAAACAGCTTTGATCTCTTGCCAAATTTTATTACTTGGCTAGTGGGGCCAATTTAGGAAATGTCAACACAAAGTCATAAACTAATTCAACCCACATTAACAAATTAATCAAGTACATAAAAATGCCTTATGAAAGAAGCTTGTGGTAATAAATGATGTTGAGAAACAATTTTCCCCTAAAAATGTGCCAGTCCTTTCATATTTCAAGCTACAAAGAAATTAAGAGCAAAAACTGATAATAAAGATGAACACTTATTGGGCTTCCCTGGTGGAGCAGTGGTTGAGAGTCTGCCTGCCGATGCAGGGGACACGGGTTCGTGCCCCGGTCCGGGAAGATCCCACATGCCACAGAGCGGCTGGGCCCGTTAGCCATGGCCGCTGAGCCTGCACGTCCGGAGCCTGTGCTCCGCAATGGGAGAGGCCACAACAGTGAGAGGCCCGCGTACCACAAAAAAAAAAAAAAAAAAAAAAAAATTAACATTTATGCTCCCCATGTACAAATAAGAGTTCTGGTAGATGTGAAATCTTATGACTTGAAGATATTGATCCCATTTGTCAATTAACATCAATTCACATTCTGATCTCTATGTTCTCTTATGCTGCTTTAAACCTTTTGGACCACAGTTTCATAATCCATTCCCGAATATCTTCTACCTCCTGCATTGCATTTGAGTTCTGAATTAGATTTTATATTTATGAAATATACTTGAGTTGAAAGGGGTCAGTCAGGATCCCTTATTATAGAAGAATTATGGGCTAGAGTCAATAAGTTATCCACCTCTCACATTTTGGGAGATTGCTCTTATATCAAACCTGAGAAAAAGGGCCTACAAACTGCATTTCATCACACTCCTAACATTCGCTCTTAAGAGCCATCAGATTAAGAGTCAATAAAGAAGGCCTCTGAAGATGGCATTAAGTAAGTCTATGGTAAATTGGTTAGTTATGGCTTTAGCTGTCTCCTGTTGCAGAAGTCAATAAAATTCCTCCTCTCATCTAACTCTGCATTTTTGTCTCTCTCTAAGGGGCTTTATGTGATAATGTAGTTTGATCAAGTGAATTCAGTATTAAATATAGCAAGTCTTGGGATTCCCTGGTGGCGCAGTGGTTGAGAGTCCGCCTGCCGATGCAGGGGACACGGGTTCGTGCCCCGGTCTGGGAAGATCCCACATGCCGCGGAGTGGTTAGGCCCATGAGCCATGGCCGCTGAGCCTGCGCGTCTGGAGCCTGTGCTCCACAACGGGAGAGGCCACAACAGTGAGAGGCCTGCGTACAGCAAAAAAAAAAAAAAAAAAAAAAAAATATATATATATATATATAATTTTTCCCTCTGCTTGCTTTATGTTTATGTTGTTCTTCAGTGTTCAGTTTTCTGAAGTGGAAGTTCAGATGAATGAGTTCAGATCTTTTTTATTTTCTAATTGAAACATTCAGTACTACAAATTTCTCTCTAAGCAGTTTTTTCACTGCATCTCACGTTTTGCTGAGTTGTATTTCCATTGTCATTAGTTAAAATATTTTAAAATTTCCTTTGAGACTTTTTCTTGGACCAATGTGTTATTTATTTAGAAGTGTTTAAACTCTAAATATTTTGAGATTTCCAGATGTCTTTCTGTTATTGATTTGTAGTTTAGTTCCACTGTGGTCTGAAAGCATACTTTATATAATTTTAATTCTTTTAAATGTGTTAAAATGTTGTTTAAACCCCAGAATGTGGTCTATTTTTCTGACCATTTTGTGTGAGTTTAAGATGAATGCATATCCTGCTGTTGTTGGATAAAGTATTGTATAAATGTCCATTAGATCTAGTTGATTTATGGTGCTGTTCAGTACAACTTTATGCTTATTTTCTGCTTGCTAAATATGTCAGTTACAGAGATGTGATAAAATTTCCAATTATAAAAGTGAATTTATCTATTTCTCCTTGCAGTCCCATCAGGTTTTGCTCACATTTGTATGCTCTGTTGTTTGGTGTTTACATATTAAGGATTATTATGTCTTCCTGGAGAAATGACTCCTTTAGAATTATTTCATGCCTCACTTTATCTTTAATAATTTTCTTTGCTCTTGAGTTCAGCTTTCTGAAATTAGTATAGGTACTCCAGCTTTCTTTTGCTTAGTGTTCTGTTGCTATATATTTCTTTATCCCTCTACTTTAATCTGTCTGTCTTTATATTTAGAGTGTTTTTTTGCATATGGCATATAATTGAGTAGTGTGTTGCTTTTTTCCTTTGTTTTGATTTTATTTATTTTATTTTTTTAAAGTTCATTGTGATAGGAGAGACCTTCAACATGGCAGAAGAGTAAGACACAGAGATCACCTTCGTCCCCACAAATACATCAGAAATACATCTACATGTAGAACAACTCCTACAGAACACATACTGAATGCTGGCAGAAGACCTCAGACTTACCAAAAGGCAAGAAGCTCACCACATACCTGGGTAGGGAAAAAGAAAAGAAAACACAGAGACAAAAGAATAAGGATGGGACCTGCATCTCTGAGAGGGAGCTGTGAAGGAGGAAAGGTTTCCACACACTAGGAGCCCCTTCACTGGTGGAGACGGGGGGATGGCGGAGGGGAAGATTTGGAGCCACAGAGGAGAGAGCAGCAACAGGGGTGAGGAGGGCGAAGAGGAGAGATTCCTGCCCAGAGGATCAGTGGTGAGCAGCATTCACCAGCCCAAGAGGCTTGTCTGCTCACCCACCGGGATGGGTTGGGGCTGGGTCCTGAGGCTCCGGCTTTGGTCGGATCCCGGGGAGAGGACTGTTTTTGGCTGCGTGAACACAGCCTGAAGGGGGCTAATGCACCACAGCTAGATGTCAGGGAGTCCAGGAAAAAGTCTGGAACTGCCTAAGAGGCAAGAGACCATTGTTTTGGGGTGCGCGAGGAGAGGGGATTCAGAGCACTGCCTAAATGAGCTCCAGAGATAGGCGCGAGCCACGGCTATCAGTGCGGATCAGGGAGGCAGGCATGAAACACTAACGCTGCTTCTGCAGCCACCAGGAATCTTGCATGCAAGCACAGGTCACTGTTCACACCTCCCCTCCTGGGAGCCTGTGCAGCCTGCCACTGCCCGGGTCCCATGATCCAGGGACAACTTCCCAGGGAGAACACATGGTGTGCCTCAGGCTGGACACCCTGTGCAAACAACTAGCAAGACAGGAACACAACCCCACGTGTTAGTAGAGGGGCTGCCTAAAATTATAATAAGGTCACAGAAACCCTAAAACACACCAATGGCCACGGTCCTGCCCACCAGAAAGACAAGATCCAGCCTCATCCACCAGAACACAGGCACTAGTCCCCGCCACCAGGAAGCCTACACAACCTACTGAACCAACATTAGCCACTGAAGGCAGACACCAAAAACAACGGGAACTACAAACCTGCATGCAGCCTGCAAAAAAGAGACCCCAAACACAGTAAGTGAAGCAAAATGAGAAGACAGAGAAGCACACAGCAGATGAAGGAGCAAGATAAAAACCCACCAGACCTAACAAATGAAGAGGAAATAGGGAGTCTACCTGAAAAAGAATTCAGAGTAATGATAGTAAAGATATCCAAAATCTTGGAAGTAGAATGGAGAAAATACAAGAAACGTTTAACAAGGATCTAGAAGAACTCATGAGCACACAAACAATGATGAACAACACAATAAATGAAATTAAAAATTCTCTAGAAAGATTCAGTAGCAGAATAACTGGCAGAAGAATGGATAAGTGACCTGGAAGATAAAATAGTGGAAATAACTACTGCAGAGCAGAATAAAGAAAAAAGAATGAAAAGAATTGAGGACAGTTTCAGAGACCTCTGGGACAACATTAAATGCACCAACGTTTGAATTATAAGGGTCCCAGAAAATGAAGAGAAAAATAAAGGGACTGTGAAAATATTTGAAGAGATTATCATTGAAACTTCCTTAATATGGGAAAGGAAATAGTCAATCAAGTCCAGGAAGAGCAGAGAGTCCCATACAGGATAAACCCAAGGAGAAACACACCAAGACACATATTAATCAAACTATCAAAAATTAAAACAAAGAAAAAATATTAAAAGCAGCAAGGGAGAAACAACAAATAACATACCAGGAAATCCCCATAAGGTTAACAGCTGATCTTTCAGCAGAAACTCTGCAAGCCAGAAGTGAGTGGCAGGACTTATTTAAAGTGATGAAAGGGAAAAACCTACAGCCAAGATTACTCTGCCCAGCAAGGATCTCATTCAGATCCGACGGAGAAATTAAAACTTTTACAGACAAGCAAAATCTAAGATAATTCTGCACCACCAAACCAGCTTTACAACAAATGCTAAAGGAACTTCTGTAGGCAGGAAACACAAGAGAAGGAAAAGACCTACAGTAACAAACCCAAAACTGTTAAGAAAATGGTAATAAGAACACACATATCGATAATTACCTTAAATGTAAATGGATTAAATTCTCCAACCAAAAGACATAGACTGACTGAATGGGTACAAAAACAAAACCCATATATATGCTGTGTACAAGGGACCCACTTCAGACCTAGGGACACATACAGAATGAAAGTGAGGGGATGGAAGCAACTCTCATATCAGACAAAATAGACTTTAAAATAAAGACTATTACAACAGACAAACAAGGACACTACATAATGATCAAGGGATCAATCTAAGTAGAAGATATAACAATTGAAAATATTTATGCAGCCAACATAGGAGCACCTCAATACATAAGGCAAATGCTAACAGCCATAAAAGGGGAAATTGACAGTAACAGAATCATATTAGGGGACTTTAAACCCCATTTTCACCAAGGACAGATCATCCAAAATGAACATAAATAAGGAAACACAAGCTGTAAATAATACATTAAACAAGATGGACTTAATTGACATTTATAGGAAATTCCATCCAAAAAAAAAAAGAATACACTTTCTTCTCCAGGGCTCATGGAACATTCTCCAGGATAGATCATATCGTGGGTCACAAATCTAGCTCTGGTAAATTTAAGAAAATTGAAATCCTATCAAGTATCTTCTTCTACAACAATGCTATGAGGCTGGATATCAATTATAGGAAAAAAACCTGTAAAAAATACAAACACATGGAGGCAAAACAATACACTACTTAATAACCAGGAGTTCACTGAAGAAATCAAAGAGGAAATAAAAAAATACCTAAAAACAAATGACAATGAAAACATGCCAACCCAAAACCTATGGGATGCAGCAAAAGCAGTTCTAAGATGGAAGTTTATAGCAATACAATCCTACCTCAAGAAACAAGAAACATCTCAAATAAACAACCTAACCTTTCACCTAAAGCAATTAGAGACAGAACAAAAAACCCCCCAAATTACCAGAAGGAAGGAAATCACAAAAGTCAGATCGGAAACAAATGAAAAAGAAATGAAGGAAACAGTAGCAAAGATCAATAAAACTAAAGCTGGTTCTGTGAGAAGATGAACAAAATTGATAAACCATTAGCCAGACTCATCAAGAAAAAAGGGAGAAGACTCAAATCAATAGAATTAGAAATGAAAAAGGAGAAGTAACAACTGGCACTGAAGAAAAAAGAAAGGATCATGAGAGATTACTACAAGCAACTATATGCCAATAAAATGGACAACCTGGAAGAAATGGACAAATTCTTAGAAATGCACAACCTTCGAAGACTGAACCAGGAAGAAATAGAAAATATGAACAGACCAATCACCAGCACTGAAATTGAAACTGTGATTAAAAATCTTCCAATAAACAAAAGCCCAGGACCAGATGGCTTCACAGGCGAATTCTGTCAAACACTGAGAGAAGAGCAAACACCTATCCTTCTCAAACTCTTGTAAAATATAGCAGAGGGAGGAACACTCCCAAACCCATTCTATGAGACAGTCAGCATCCTGATACCAAAACCAGACAAAGATGTCACAAAGAAAACTACAGGCCAATATCAGTGATGAACATTGATGCAAAAATCCTCAACAAAATACTAGCAAACAGAGTTCAACAGCATATTAAAAGGATCATACACCATGAACAAGTGGGGTTTATCTCAGGAATGCAAGGATTCTTCAATATACACAAATCAATCAATGTAATACACCATATTAACAAATTGAAGGATAAAAACCATATGATCATCTCAATAGATGCAGAAAAATATTTCAACAAAATTCAACACCCATTAATGATAAAAACTCTCTAGAAAGTAGGCATAAAGGAGAATATCCTCAACATAATAAAGCCCATATATGACAAAGCCAGAGCCCACATCATTCTCAATGGTGAAAAACTGAAACCATTTTCACTAAGATCAGGAACAACACATGGTTGAACAGTCACACCACTATTATTCAAAATAGTTTTGGAAGTTTTAGCCACAGCAATCAGAGAAGAAAAAGAAATGAAAAGAATACAAATCCGAAAAGAAGAAGAAAAGCTGTCACTGTTTGCAGGTGACATGATACTATACACAGAGAATCCTAAGGATGCTAACAAAAAACTACTAGAGCTAATCAATGAATTTGGTAAAGTAGCAGGATACAAAATTAATGCTGAGAAATCTCTTGCATTCCTATACACTAATGATGCAAAGTCTGAAAGAGAAATTAAGGAAACACTCCCATTTACCACTGCACCAAAAAGAATAAAATACCTAGGACTAAAGCTGCCTAAGGAGACAAATGACCTGTATGCAGAAAATTATAAGACACTGATGAAAGAAATTAAAGGTGATACAAACAGAGGAGAGATATACCATGCTCCTGGATTGGAAGAATCAATATTGTGAAAATGACTCTACTACCCAAAGCAATCTACAGATTGAATGCAATCCCTATCAAACTACCAATGACATTTTTCATGGAAGTAGAACAAAAATTTCACAATCTGTATGGAAACACAAAGGACCCCAAATAGCCAAAGCATTGTTGAGAAGGAAATACGGAGCTGGAGGAATCAGGCTCCCTGACTTCAGACTATACCACAAAGCTACAGTAACCAAGACAGTATGGTACTGGCACAAAAACAAAAATATAGATCAATGGAACAGGATAGAAAGCCCAGAGATAAACCCATGCACATATGCTCACCATATTTTTGATAAAGGAAGCAAGAATATACAATGGAAAAAAGACAGCCTCTTCAATAGGTGGTGCTGTGAAAACTGGACAGCTACATGTAAAAGAATGAAATTAGAATACTCCCTAACACCATACACCAAAAAACCCTCAAAATGGATTAATGACCTAAATGTAAGGCCAGACACTATCAAACTCTTAGAGGAAAACCTAGGCAGAACACTCTGTGACATAAATCACAGCAAGATCCTTTTTCACCCACCTCCTAGAGAAATGGAAATAAAA
Source organism: Mesoplodon mirus (assembly GCF_964341445.2). NCBI lineage: Eukaryota > Metazoa > Chordata > Mammalia > Artiodactyla > Ziphiidae > Mesoplodon > Mesoplodon mirus. The sequence goes on along the minus strand of NC_138984.1, from coordinate 103,320,858 downwards.
ACAAAAATAAACAAATGGGACTAGTGAAACTTGAAAACTTTTGCACAACAAAGGAAACCATAAACAAGACGAAAAGATAACCCTCAGAATGGGAGAAAATATTTGCAAATGAAGCAACTGGCAAAGGATTAATCTCCAAAATTTGCAAGTAGCTCATGCAGCTCAGTATCAAAAAAACAAACAATCCAATCCAAAAATGGGCAGAAGACCAAAATAGACATTTCTCCAAAGAAGATATACAGATTGCCAACAAACACATGAAAGGCCGCTCAATATCATTAATCATTAGAGAAATGCAAATCAAAACTGCAATGAGATATCATCTCACACTAGTCAGAGTGGCCATCATCAAAAAATCTACAAACAATTAATTCTGGAGAGGGTGTGAAGAAAAGGGAACTCTATTGCACTGTTGGTGGGAATGTAAATTGAAACAGCCACTATGGAGAACACTATGGAGGTTCCTTCAAAAACTACAATAGAAGTACCTTACGACCCATCAATCCCACTACTGGGTATATACCCTGAGAAAACAATAATTCAAAAAGTGTCATGTACCACAATGTTCATTGCAGCTCTATTTACAATAGCCAGGACATGGAAGCAACCTAAGTGTCCATCGACAGAGAATGGAGAAAGAAGATGTGGCCCATATATACAATGGAATATTACTCCGCCATGAAAAGAAACAAAATTGAGTTATTTTGTAGTGAGGTGGATGGACCTAGAGACTGTCATACTGAGTGAAGTAAGTTAGAAAGAGAAAAACAAATACCGTATGCTAACACATATATGTGGAATTAAAAAAAAAAAAGGAAATGTTTATGAAGAACCTAGGGACAGGACAGGAGTAAAGATTCAGACATAGAGAATGGACTTGAAGACACGTGGAGGGGGAATGGTAAGCTGGAATGAAGTGAGAGATTGGCGTGGACCTGTATATACAACTAATTGTAAAATAGATAGCTGGTAGGAAGCACCTGTGTAGCACAGGGAGATCAGCTCTGTGCTTTGTGACCACTTAGAAGGGTGGGATAGGGAGAGTGGGAGGGAGATATGCTGATATATGTATATGTATAGCTGATTCACTTTGTTATAAAGCAGAAACTAACACACCATTGTAAAGCGATTATACTCCAGTAAAGATGTTAAAAAATAAAAATAAAATAAATTTTAAAAAAGGTTCATTGTGGTAGACTCTGACTTTTAATTGGTGTTTTTAGACCATTCACATTTAATGTGATTATTGATATAATTGGATTAGTGGATACCATATATGTAAATATTTTCTATTTTTTGCTTTTTTCTATGTTACTTTTAAAAAACTTCCCATTTTTCTGTCCTATCTGATTTTAAATTACTATTTCATTTTTTCTCTTCTCAGTATATCAGTTGTATTTATTTTAGAATTTTTTAGTGCCTTCTCTAGGGGTAGCAGGATACATTTACAGATGACTTTACTTCATTTTCAAATAACACAACTCTACCTTTAAATAGCACTGTATCACTTCATGTGTAGTGCACATGCCTTATAAGAGGATACTCTCAATTCCTCTCTCCATCCCTTCTAACTTGGCTTGCATTCACTGTATACTTATCTATAAGCTATTTTAACCCAATACATTGTTGCTATTATTATTTTGAAAAACAGTTTTCTATTAGATCAGTTAAGGATATAAAATAATTTAGTTTACCTTCAGTTTTTCCTCTAACTCTTTGGTAGATCCATAGATCTTATCTATAAGATAAGATCACATTTCTTATCTATGTCATTTTCCTTTTCTCTGAAAAAAAATTTGCCTTTTATCTTACAAGACAGGCAAATTCCCTCAATCTTTGTCTAAAAATGGCTTATTTCTTATTTACAACTGAAGGATAATTTTGCTGGTATAGAATTCTGCTGGCTGTAGAATTCTGGGTTTTTTTCTTTCTTTCTTTCTTTCCATACTTTAAATATTTCACTCCACTCTTCTTGCTTGCATGAAGTTTCTATGGAAAAGTCAGTTGTATCTTTTATCCCTGCTCCTCTAAACGTAAGGTGCTCTCTGGCTTATTTCTGTATTTTGTTTCTTTGTCTGTGATTTTTGCAGTTAAAAAATTGATATGCCTAGGTATAGATTCTTTAGTACTTATCCTAGTTGGTATTCTCTGAGCTTCTTAGATCTAGATTTGGTGTCTATTTTTAATTTTCAGAATCGATGTTGGAAGTTTTTAGTCATTGTCATTATATTTCTTCTGTTTCTCTCTTCTTTTCTGATATTACCATCATGTTATATGTTAAATCTTTCATAATTATCCCTAAACTCTTGGATATTATGTAATTTTTTAGTTCATTTTTCTATTTGCATTTTAGCTTATGAATTTTTGACTGATGTATTTTCAAACTCAGTTGTTCTTTCTTGACTGTGTTTGTGTACAGATGATCCCATCCATCAGTTACTCTTCATTTCTGTTAAAGTGATTTTTGACTTCCTTTTGCTAGTTTCTCAGAGTTTTAAATTTCTCTGTTCATATCATCTTTCTGTGCTTGTATATTGTCCACTTTTCATTTTAATTAGAAATCCTTAACATATTAATCATAGTTATTTTAAATCCCAGGTCTGTTACTTCCAAAATCTCCACTATATCTGAGATTAGCCCTAATGATTGTTTGACTCTTTACACTGTGCTTTTTCTTGCATTTTAAAATGCCTTGCAATTTTTTACTGAAAACCAGACAAGTTGTATGAGGTGATAGGAACTGAGGTAAAGAGGCTGTTTGTGTGAGTTTTTTTTTAAGCTGGCTAGAAGTGGGGCTGTGCTTAATGGTGGCTGTAACTACAGATGCCAGAGGCTTCAATTTCCTCTAGAGGACTTGTTTTTATCTCAGTGTTTCCCTAACATCTTCTTACATAACGGTCTGTCTCTTGAAGACCTCTCAGTTTTAAACTGCTGTTATTATACTGGAGTTAAATCTTCATCCTTTTAAGAGGCCACAGCCCCTGGGCTGTGAGCTTAAGAAAAATTTCTTAACTTTTTTTTGTCCTCTTACTTGAGACAAGAAGGCTAGGGTGGACTGGAATTACCTAATTGTCTCCCCCCAACCCAGTTCAGTTAAGCCTCTGGTAGTTTTTGTTGGGAGCATGTCTGCGTTATGAGGAACAAAATGTTTTGGGAATTTTTCAAAATGGTTAGTTTCCCCCAGATGTATTTCAAAATCGTTACTTTTTCCTCCTGCTACTGAAATCACAAGGGAATTTTTCTCCCATCTTCAGCATGAGGACCTGTTATAATTCCTGTTGGTAAAATTCATGAAAATGTGGAGGATTCTCTAAAACTATGACTTCAGGAGTTTTGACTCTCAAGCTAGTCCACATTCAGCCCCCAGCAGTTCAGAAGCTTCTGCTCCTGGTAAGCTGTGACGCTGTATCTGTGCATCCTTCCTACTCTGGAGTGGCAGTTTTCTGTGATAAATTTAAGAAAAGTTATTGATTCAGTTTCTTAATCTCTTTTCTTGTTGTGACACTTCCAAGGTCTTTACCTGTTAGAATGGACACTGAAATATTGTCACTATTATTTTACTTCAGCAATTCTGATAGGTATGTACTAATATTTCACTGAACTTTTAATTTTCATTTACCTAATGGCTAATGATGTTGACCATCTTTTCAGAAGCTTATTTGCCTTGTGTATAACCTCTTAAATGAAATGTTTGTTTATGCCATTTGCCATTTTCTAATTGGATTTCTGTTTTGTTTGTTTACTATTGAGTTATGAGAGTTTTTATATACTCTAGATACTAAAGCTTTTTGGGATACATGGTTTGCAAACACATTTTCCCAATCTATAGTTTTTCTTTTCAGTGTCTTCACATGGGCTTTTGCAGAGCAAAAGTTTTTAATTTTGATAAGGTGTAATTTTTCAATACGCTTTTATGGATTATGCTTTTGGTGTCAAGTTTTGCTTAGCCATACATCCCAGTGATTTTCTCCTATTTTCTTAACTTTTACACATTTTAAATAAAATTATAGTTTTGCATTTTATTTTTAAATTGATAATCTGCTCTGAATTAATCATTTATAAGGTGTGAGGTTTGAGTCGAAGTTCATGTTTTTGCCTATGGATTTCTAATTATGCTCCAGCACCATTTGTGGAAAAAAATTATCCTTCCACAATTGAATTTATTTTGTTCTTTTCTCAAAATGCAGTTGAGAATATTTGTGTGACTCTACTTCTGTGTCCTCTATTATGTTCTACTGATATATGTGTCTATCCTTATATTAATATCACATTGTCTTTATTTTTATTGGTATAAAATAGGTCTTAATATTGAGTATGAGTAGAGTGATTCTTTCCACTTTATTCTTCTTTATTCACCTTTCAATATAAATTTTAGAATATGTTTGCTATGACTAAAAAAAAAATCCATACTGCAGTTTTGGTAAGAATTGTCTTAATCGTATGGGTCAACTTGGGGAATATTGGCACTTCTACTGTATTGAGTCTTTAAATCTATTAACAAGTTATGTGCCTCTGTGTTTTCGTTGATTTCTTTTATCCACGTTTATATTTTTCAACACAGATTCTGTACATGTTTATATAGGCATATATCTAACTTTTTATTTCCTTTTGTTATTTCCTTTTTATTTCCACTGTGAGTGGTTTTGTGTTTTTAATTTTGGTTTTTACATGTTCACTGTAAGTATGTAGAAATGTGATTGATTCTTACATGTTGTGCATGTATCCAGTGAACTTTATCAGTTTTATGAGGCTGTGTGTGTGTATGTAGAGTACCTGGAATTTTCTATGCATATAGTCAATTGTAGTCTTTCATTTCCAAGCTGTATGTTTTTTATTTTCTTTTTCTTGCCTTGTTGAACTCAGTAGAACTGGTACTTTGGTCAGTAACACTGGTGAAAGTGGACATTCTCTCCTTTTCTCCAATCTCATAGAGAAAGAATTCAGTTTTCCACCCTTAAGTATGATGCTGAGTATGGAGTTTTGTTTTTTTTTTTTGTTATTTTGGAGAGAATATGTTGTTTCTCAGTTTGAAGGAGTGCCCTCTTATAACTAGATTGGTGAGAGCTTTTTTGTTTGCTTGTTCATTTTTAAACAGGAATGAGTTTGGATTTTAACAGAATTGACATGGATCTTCCATCTTCATTGATATGATGATACGATATTTCCTTCTTCACCTGTTTTTATGGTGGACTACATTCATTGATTTTTAAAATATTGAACCAGTCTTGCATGCTTGAAATAAATCTCCCTTGGTCGTGTGGTATAATTATTTTTATACATAGTTGGATTGGGTTTTCTGATATTTTGTTAATGACTTTTTGTCTAACTTCATGAGATATATTTGTCTATAGTTTTCTTTTTTATATGGTCTTTGTCTGCTTTATGTATCAGAATAATACTGTTACTATAGTCAGTTGGGAAATGTTCCCTCATCTATAATTATATAAATGGTACCTGGAGGTTAGAGTCTTTTGGGTATCATTGGATTAATATAAAAGTGTTACAAATTTGTGTTCCCTACTGAAGGTTCTGGGAGAGAATCAATTTCTTTGCCTTTTCCAGTTTCTAGAGGCCACCTACATTCCTTGGTTCATTTCTTCTTCCTCTATCTTTTATTAAAGCCAGCGACTAAAGGTCATTTTTTTTCTCATGTTCCCATTTATCCAGCTCAGTTCTTTCTCTTCTGCCTCCCTCTTCCACTTTAAGTAATCTCCTGATTACTTTGAGCATACCTATAAGATGCAGGATAATCTCCAAGCTGGCACTTTTTCTTTCGGCTATTACACAGTTCTCCAAAAATATGTGAGCCTTCTATGTTATTTCTCTTGGATTCACTCCATTAGATAAAAAGTTCCTCTGCTTAATCTCATCTAGATTTTTTTTTGGCTTCTGCTTAAATGGCTGAGAGGATCTATGAGTCATATGCTTAATTTTCTCAACGAGCCTTTCGCATGAATAAATACTCTGACTTTTTAATCTTTTTCAGGTATCAGCAAAGGGTTGTCTAGCCACGTCTTTGGCTTTTTCTTTAGAGCAGATTTCCTAACCATGAATCTCCTAATGTAATGTCTTTTGTGATCTGCTAGACTGAGAATATCCCAAATCACCAGTTTTTTATTTCACTTTGCTGAACAGTTCTTAACTGTATCTATCTCTTTCCTCTTACATTTTACTACAAGCAGCAAGAAGAAACCAGGCAGCAAGATTTTACTGGGAAATCTCAGCTGAATGTGCAATTATACCTTTTACAATTCTGTGTAGCTTTCTTCTACCGTGTAACAGGAATCATCTTTTCTTCAATTTCTAACAAAATTGTTCTTCATTTCCCTCTGAGCTCTCATGAATAATGCCTTAAAGGTACATATTTTTACAAATAATCTATTCATCACAATTTAGGTATTCTCTTAGGCAATATATGCTTTACCTACCAGTCTTCTCAATTTTTTTTTTTTTCTTGAGCCCTTATCAGCAGAGCCTTTAACATTCATGTTTTTACTAACATTTGTTCAGGTCAGTTGAAGCTTTTCCTATCATGTTCCTCAAAACTTTTCCAGCCTTTTCCCAGTGCCAAATTCCAAAGCCATTCCCACATCTTTGGCATTTATTATAACATCACTCTGCTTCAGTTACAAAATCTGTATTAGAGTTCTATTGATGCTGTAGCAAATTACCACAAATTTCATGGCTTAGAACAAGTTTATTATCTTACAGGTTTTTTTTTTTTCTTTTTTTTAAGTCAGAGGTCTGACACTGGCCTCACTAGGCTTAAATTAAGTTGCTCAAGGCTATGTTCCTCTTCAGAGGTTTTAGGGGGAAATCTGTTTCCTTTTTCTGATTGGTTTGCTTTTTCAGTTTCTAGAGGCCACCCACATTCCTTGGCTTTTGGCCCCTTCTCCATCTTCATTAGCAGCTTCCTGCTGAGACTTCCTCATGCTGCCATCTGTCTGATTCTCTCTCTTCTGCCTCCCACTTCAGTTTTTAAAGACCATTGTGATTTCATTGGACCCACCTGGATAATTCAGGATACTCTCCCTAATTTAATATCAGTTGAGTAAGTAAAGATTAGCAACCTTACCTATATCTTCAACCTTGAATAAGTACTCTTTGCCATGTAGACTAACATATTTACAGATTTCCAGGATTAGGATGTTGACCTCTTTGGGGCCATTCATATGCTTACCACAAATACTCAAGATCCAAATGATCATATATCTGGGACTTCCCTCATTGTCCAGTGGTTAGGACTCTGAGCTTCCACTGCAGGGGGCACAGGTTCGATCCCTGGTCAGGGAACTAAGATCCCACATGCCACGTGGCACGGCCAAGAAAAACAAAACAAAAAACCCAAATGATCATATATGCAAAGCTGCTAAATAGTTCTCAGCTTCCCAGAAGGTGCTCAGATTCTAGGAAGTTTAAGGCCATGTGGACGTAAGAGCTACAGATTGAAGTTGACTGCAGTTTTCTCTACCACTCTCTCTAAGACCATACACATCTGCTGGGCAGGGACTCTGGTTTACCAGTCTGAAAAATGTGCCTGTTGTTTTACTAGGCTACAAACATTGATAACATATATTAACCCCAGACTCAACAACTGAACAAGTCCCAAAGGTTTTAGCTTCTTGTGTTTCTCTCCTTTGGCATTAAGTCAGCGTCAGCTAGATTAGTTTCATTTTAAACAATCAACTTAAAAACAAAATCTCTTTAAATTAAAGGGAGTTTGATGAACTATTTTCTCCCAACATCTTTAGAAAAGAGATGTGGACATCTATCTAGAGTTTTATGTAAACCTTAAGTTTACAAAAATTAAATTCAATTAAAATTAAATGGTGCAGACCAAACAAAGTGCATTTGCTGGTTGAATTTAGCCTGCAGGCCCTGCTCCATCTACCTTTGAAAACACTCAAAGGTTTTAAAAACTTTTGAGAGGACTGCAAGTGAGTCAACTTTCTTGTAAGCTGGTATGATTTTTGTAATATGTGATGAGTCTCACTCTCATGTTTTATTCTTAAATTCCAATAGCTATAAAGATGAAAAATAAATAGATGCTGTTACCTGATGACTTTCTAAAATTTCAATTTTATTTTCAAATTAAGGAAGCTGGAAAAAATAGGTCTTTTTAAGGTACTTTTTACAGAGTTCCCATTTCCCAGCCATGCTGTCTTTTCTCAGGGCATCTCAAAATAGATAAAGTGATAAAGTATAAGGCAGGAGTTATGTAAATTACTATACTTCCATTATTTCTTCCTCAGTTCCTAGTACCTGAAAATGATCACATTCTATTATAACAACTATTGCAAAAAACTTTTAACTCACTGACAAAAATGTTTTTACATACCAATAACTTGCCATTCTAGTAAGGGAATAGAAACCACACGTTACAGTAATGGATGAGAAACCTTGAACTAGTCAATGATCTTTTCTGAAACACACAGGTAATGATAGACAATGGAATGGCATCAGATTGAATTTTCTCTTGTTCTGGAGATTATTAGAACAAGCTCAATAAAAAGATAGAGTCTTGTTACAGTTATGAAAATTTTGTGCTTTGATTTCCTTTGAATTTGATACTTTCCCGATAAAATTAGGGACAGTTATTACAAAGACATGCTCACAGATACATACTTTAGACAGATAATTCTCTGTTTAGTGTAGCTCTCTATACATTATCTTTTCACCACTCCAAACTAATTTCTGACTACTGAACTCAGAGGATCGTTCCAGCCAGGTCAATTCAGATCAACTCTTAGGCAGTGTATTAATTAAACATCTCATAAAATATGTTAATTTTACCCTTTGTTGCAGAAATTGTCCCCACCTAACCCCCAAATGTTCCCCCCATGGAGAGCACTCCTAGTTATGTGGGTACGATACAACTCATGAATCTAGATCAACCAGAGTGCTAACTCCAACTCTGCCACTTACCAACCTCTGTCTATCTATAGCAGTGTACAGTGGAGATGAAAATTACGCCTCCCAGGATTATTGAAAGATTCAGTAGATTAAGTGAGGGGCATCTATACGGTGCCTGGCATGGTACCTGGCTTAGAGCAGTCCCTCAAAAAATGTTAGTTTCTCCTGTCCTTCCCTCCACCTCTAAATCTGACTCCAGATTTACCTATTTCCAAATGTAATGCCTGGCTAATATTTCTCTTTGATCATTGCCTTGTTTAATGTTGTCTCGCTGGATTAGACACACATTCTAGTTATTGTTTTTAGTGTCCTCTGATATACACTCTGAGCAGGTTTTGTGTTTTATATCTCCTTATATCTCTACCATTGGACTAGAAAGTGACACATTTGATGGGTGTGAATTATTGAAGAGAATTAGCAAGACCAGGAAGCACACTCATTTTGACCTCATTTATATTCCTAATAACTATATGTTCACTATCACTAAGTAATAAATAAATAAATAAATAAGCTATGGATATCCTTTTTCACTCGGGAGAATAAAATTTAGTAGTATACCTTACTATTTACTTTCTACACCTGTATATTACAAGGGACATTCATAAGCTCAGAGCAAATGATTTCCTTAGGCTCAAAGGTCAAAACACTCCTGACTTGATGGCAATTGTTTATCTTTTCTGAGATTTATGGATGTAAGAGTTTCCTTTTTCTTACTTTTGTAGACTGCCCAAATAACAATAACAATAGTAATGATTTCTGTTTAAGAGAAAACATAAGCTTGGCAGGAAATCTCCATTTCATCACATTTTTCCTTTGAAATACATGTTATTTTCTCAAGTTTAAAGGTGAGGGAACTGAGACCTCCAATAGTGAAATAAAATTTGCAAAGGTCAGGGGCTAGATAATGAGAGAGGTAAGCTTTCCATCCAAACCTATTTAGATCCAGAACACATACCCTTCTCACTATCAAACTCAAGTTCTCTTCCTTGGATTCACCTTTTCCTTTTTTTTTTTTTTTTTTTTTTTTTAAGAAGATGTTGAGGGTAGGAGTTTAGAAATTTATTTATTTATTTTTGCTGTGTTGGGTCTTAGGTTCTGTATGAGGGCTTTCTCTAGTTGTGGCAAGCGGGGGCCAGTCTTCATCGCGTTGCGGGGGCGTCTCACTATCGCGGCCTCTCTTGTTGTGGAGCACAGGCTCCAGAAGTGCAGGCTCAGTAGTTGTGGCTCACGGGCCTAGTTGCTCCACAGCATGTGGGATCCTCCCAGACCAGGGCTCGAACCCGTGTCCCCTGCATTAGCAGGCAGGTTCTCAACCACTGTGCCACCAGGGAAGCCCTCCTCTTGGTTTTAGGGCCCTTGTTTTTGTCTCCTTGTTTAAAAAAACCTTCTGCCTATATTGTTACTATCTGTCAGATATCTCACACTTAAATAAACTTCTAGATTATTCCTTTCTAGGCTTATCTTATGCTTTTGCTGCCTGTGTTTCAGCTCATGAAGCACAAGCTCATGGGAACAACCAGCAAAACAGATTTTTAAGAGAGCAATGGCAATGAATGATTGTAACAGCTCAGATATATAGCCCCATTGCTAGGGAATTGCTGTGTGACTGCCAGTCACACACTGCAACAGATTTTAGTTGAATCGAGCTCTGACATGATTGGAACAAAAACCAAATGAAACATCTGCCAAAACAGAAATTGTGTCAAACTCCTAAACAAGGAGGAATGCCTCTAATGGTATAACATCTGAACAATAGTAAAACTAGTAAAACTTCTATAAAGTTTTACAAAATTGTCAATGGATCTTTTGGTGCCATTGGATAATACTTTTTCTACTCTTTTTCATTCTCGTCTATGAATTGTTTTCCAAATATGCAAGAAAGGAGTAAGTTGAGATATCAAAATGTGGGGTAGGGTTCAATTCCATTTAATTCAATGAGTGTGCAGTGTCATTCAAGAAGAAATGGAACCTACCTGCTAGGCATCTGGAATGCATCTGCATCAGATGCATTCTGCATCTAGATAGCATTATACTTCTAGATTAAAAAGGAGGCTCATCCATGTCTAAATGCTGATGATTTGCTGAGTTTTCCTATTTTACCTTAATGTTTGGGATTATATAGACAGATCACACGATAGCAAAGGTTAAATGGACCTCACTTTGCATCACTGAACATTTCTATCTATGAACAGTGTATTTAGACTGGGTTGTATGCTAGGAAAGCAATATCACATGATAAGAAGTTCACAAGAAGGATTGATGGTGATGCTTATTACCCTTAGGCTAGCCTTACTCATGGTTGTACAAATGCCTTTCACATTTCTAGGTGTAAGATGCAGACACAGCAATGTCTAGAGCGGAAAGAGGGCCTGTCTTCTTATGTCATCCTGAACTACTTGGCCATCTGAAACCAAGCACCAGTAAGGGGAATGGGATTACCCAGGTTGTGTTAGATTTACCATTCAAGGTTAGACTATGATATGGGGAATAAACCACCATGACTATCACAGGCACATGGGACTACACATCATCTGTGTCCTTGGAATCACCACTGTGACATGTAAGAAGTAGTAAAGGACAAAATCCTGAAAGTAACAGTTACAGTTGATGAAAACAACAAAAACAATAACAAATGCTCTGAGCAAAGGCATTGCTGTCTTCAGATCAATTGATTGATGTAGGTTTCCTAAGCAATCAATTAGGAAGTTAGAAATCGCTGTAGGTTTTTCTTTTACAAAAATATATTTGGTTTGTATTTTATCATCTGTTACTTTGAGCGAGGTAATTAATCAGCTCTTCCTCGGTTTCTTTGTTTGAAAATGAGAACCTAACTAGTAATTGTTCTAACTATGTCCTAGTCATTTACAAGATTATATGATAGTCAGATGAGCCAATATTTTGAATTCAGTGAGCGTCTATCAAGTTCTTCCTGTGTGCACTGAATATAGAAAAGCATAAATGAATAATATTTATACTTTCACATAGTATTATTATTTTAATTATATTGAATTTTTTTGAACATCACAATCAGTTCAATTTTAGAGACCCAACTATAAAAATGAATATATGGACATATAGATTCTTTTTGCTGCTCTTCTTCAATTTGTGTCTGGATTCATCTGAAAAAAAAAATTTGGAGTCTTCCCAATATAATCTCCATAACCCCAAACATACAAAAAACCCCACCAGGAACAGAGAAAAAAAATTAAAGCAATCAAACAGGACCTTGAAATAAAATAAACTTAGCTTTCTCCCCTTTTGACTTTCTTTTACACTTGGGATTTCCCTTTGAACACAGTTCTGCTTCCCCAACTAAAAATTTTCAGAATCAGAGGCCAATGTTTATGACTTTTTTTATGGACTCAAGAGGTTACACAGAGCATATTAAGTCCTGAATTTTTTGGACAAATCACTGCTGCTGTTATTGTGAAGGTTTTCTTTTTTATGAGTAGAATTTAACAGCTCGTAAAATTCTCTCTCGGTTATGTTCATTTGGATTACAGACGTGTGCACTTTGTTGAGCAAGGCTAATGCTTGGAGGCTCTATTCAAACTGAATGACTATTTACCCACAGAATTAGTGAACACACTTTACTTTTCTAATGCAACCTTATCTAAATGGCTTTAGGGTGTAAACATAATATGCCTATTGCTCTGTGTACTGCTATGTCATAATATGAAAATTGCAAAGGAAGAGAGGGAAACTGGCTCTAAGGAATGAGGTCTTTGCCTGTTGTGAATAAGTACTGCTGACCACTCTTTTAGGGTGTGGCTGGACACTGCCATGACAAGCCAGCCGTTCAGCATCTGTCTCCTTAGCATGCACACAGATATTGTTAATTCTCACCCAACTCAACACCACCTGATCCGACTCTCCACTCTCCCTAGCTTCCCATTACTGCCAAGAGTACTGACAATACACACATGCTCATGTGAAAACCTTGGGGTGAAATGAGTGCATAATTCCTTTGCCTATACAATTTTTATCACTAAAAGAAGTTCATCATTTGTTTCATTATATATCTCAAACGAGTTCTATCTTCTTCTACTCATTATCATTGAAATACCACCTCCTCACATACTCTCTACACCCAATACCCCTTCTCCCTAATCTATTCTGCATAAGGGCAGATGAATCTTTAATCATTTATCATCATCTTCTACATAAGCATCATTTACATTGATCATCCACTCTATGCTAGTCATGATGTAGGGGCTTCACCTCTGAGGTTTCACTACCCCAGCCATGAATGACAGGCGTTATTACTCCATTTACCAGATTATTAAATAAAGGCTCAGAGAAGGATAGTAACTTCCCCAAGACCACACAGCTGAAGGATGGCAGAGCAAAACTTAAAACCCAGATCAGTGTGATTCCAAAGTTCTGTTCTTAGCCATGTTGAGGATGGTGCATTGAAATTGAAAAGAACATATGTCTTTTAGAGATGCTGTTGTGTTTCAATATAACCATGATATCTGTCTACCATTCAAAACTGACTCAAGTGTCTTTTCTTAACCATTCCCATAGGGGGATAATTTTTGTTTATATCAGTCACAGAAGATAAATTGAGAAGCCATAAATTGAGATGCTCTAAATTGGTCAATGTACTTTACTTATATATGAAGAATACATTGGTATATCTGCTGTATAATCTTTCACTATGTTAGTCCATCTGGCACATGGTGTGAGCACAATAAATGTGAGCTAATTAAAATGATTATTGGTAAATTTCTTAACCAGGATTATGCAAGCTAATTTATTATGATTTATAGGTTGCAATTAAACTCTGGTGCTCCCTTTTACCTTCCACATTGATCAATATAAATATATAATCACTTGATAACATAAAATTGCTGAGAATTCTGCATAATTGGTGTGAAGTTGTTTTGTTTTGTGCACAATTCAGAAAATCTTCTGTTGCTGGTTCAGTTCCAAATTGCAAATACAGAAACGTAAGAAAAGCAGTGTATGTTGGAATGATGAGGTTCTCAGCTGTTATTTTCCAAACTGAATTTATTTAGAACACAAGCAGGAGAAGATGTTCCATGAAGAAAGAAGTTTATGTTCAAAGAAGCTTTAGGAATCCTGTATAAAATATTCCTATCTTGGAGATACACAATGAGCTTTAATATACTATGAGCCCTGAGAAATCTAACTAAGAAAATTGTTTTTATTTTTAACCATAGTTTCTAAAATATATTTGACCACAGAATATTTTGTAGTTTCTGTGGATATTATTTCATTTTATTCTCATATGCCTTTAACATCCTATAATACATATTTTAGGAAGTATTGTTCTATGCATTTCTTTACACATGAATGCCGTCTCCAAATGTGTGCCATCTGTGAATATTGAAACAGTAGAACAGAATGTATTTAGTTATCTCAAAATAAAAAAGAATTTACTTTATCTTGAAAGCTGTTCCCCATTTTTCAGATGTATTTTCATTATAATCTCCTTGGATCTTTATCAGTTGTATTTTAGCTGTAATATCTCTGGCTGAATTTTCATCCTAGCATCACAGGAATCTTGGTGTTTGGCTGCTTATTTCTAACAATCAGACTTTTTTCCTGTACAATGCCACTGTTCCAATTAAAAGCATGAAATGTCATTCAGTACTGTTCGTTGTGTGTCTGCAGCTACTGTAATTTGAAAGCCTTCATCAACTTACCCTATCTTAGCTATGTAATCTTATTTTCCATTTGTCTCCAATAAATTTATTCCAAATTATGTTGCTGTGAAGTAATTAAATAGCACCACCAAAGAACTATTTCTAGAATAAAAATATAATAGTCTTACAAAGGAAGATTCAAGGCATTCATGTTTCTACTCATTAAAGATATAACTCCATCTTAGGCTCAATTTATAAAGTAACACAACTCGCTGAGAGTTATACAGTATTCTCTCTACATCCAGATGTGCAGAGAATATAGAATTTAGGATGGAACAGGGAGACGTATGCTACATGAAAGCAGAAGAAGAGAATAATCTTAAGTTCACGTACAAAGGATATATGTTTCTCCTCCCAACCCAATAATTCTTTGGACCAACTCTCTCTAGCATGGTTGACTATATGTAGATTCTGGGATTAAAGAGTCCACCTTTTGTCTTCTTTAATAAAAGACATTATTGGACAAACAAAAGAGGAACAATAGAAACTAGAACATAAATCTTCATGGAATAACATTAGCAATTTTCCCTGGTTAAGGGTTTTTACTACTTCATTAATCCAAGGTAAGTTTAAATTCAGTATATGCTAATATTATCTAGTATCTAAAATGTATATAATTATATTTACAGTGTGCTTCAGTCATTCTTCTTTTTTTAAAATTTATTTATTTTTGGCTGTGTTGAGTCTTCATTGCTGTGCACAGGCTTCCTCTAGCTGCAGCGAGCAGGGGCTACTCTTCGTGGCGGTGCGTGGGCTTCTTATTGCAGTGGCTTCTCTTGTTGTGGGGCATGGGCTCTAGGTGTGCAGGCTTCAGTGGTTGTGGCACACGGGCTCAGTAGTTGTGTCTCATGGGCTCTAGAGTGCAGGCTCAGTAGTTGTGGTGCACGGGCTTAGTTTCTCCGCGGCATGTGGGATCTTCCTGACCCAGGGCTCAAACCCGTGTCCCCTGCATTGGCAGATGGATTCTTAATCACTGTGCCACCAGGGAAGTCCCAGATTTGGTCATTCTTAATACACAGTTTTTTCATCTGTATTAGGGTTCTTCAGAGAAATAGAACCAATAAGATAATGTGTGTGCGCTCACGTGTGTGTGTATGTGTGTGTATGTGTGTGTGTAGGCTGAAAAGCCCCAAGATCTTCAACTGGTAGACTAGAGACCAAGGAAAGCTATTGGTGTAGTTCCAGTCTGAGTCTAAGGCCTGAGAACTAGGTGAACCAATGGTGTAAGTTCCAGTCGGAAAACCAGCAGATTTGAGACCTAAGAAGTGTCAATGCTTCAGACTGAGTCCAAAAGCCAGAAAGGACCAAGGTCCTGCTCAACCACTCAGGCAGAAGGTATTCCCTCTTCCTCAGCCTTTTTGTTCTGTTCAGATCTTCAGTTGATTGGATGAGGCCCACCCACATCAGGGGGGGGCCATCTGCTTTAGTAAGTGTACTGATTTAAATGTTAATCTCTTGAGTACACACCCTCACAGACACACCCAGAATAACGTTTGACCAAAGGTCTGGGCACCCTGTGACCCAGGCAAGTTGACACATAAAATTCCCCATCACTGCCCCATCTGGCACCCCAGTTTTTGTGGCTGCTGCCAGGGGACACCTCTATCCGCTAGCTCCATCAGCCAGTGGGTCCCACAGAGCTGTAACGAATGGACAAAGGGTTCTTAAACAGCTGCTACCCCCAGAACATAGCAGGAAGCACAGACCCAGGAGTTCAGTCTTCTGGTGAAGGAGACCTATTAGCTAATCCTCAGGGCTGTGGCCTAAAGGGCAGCCATCCAGTTAAACATCTCTTTGAGACTGACTGTAATCCTTTCCAGAGATTTCAAAAGGTGTGCATCATCTTCACACGCTCTCTCTGCTTCACTCTACAGCACAGGTGTCTCCTGCTGGGGAGCTTTGCACATCACATCACTTTTTAAAGTCCTGACTAGGGAAGGAAGAGTTCTGTTGGCCAGAGTGAGGGATACTAGGTAAACAACATTTTTGGAAAATGCCAGTAGTGTCATTCTCTGATCCCAGGGATATGGAAATGGTGAATACAACGATGGGTAGAGGAAAGGCAGGGATTGCACCTGCCTCCACTTCATATACCTGCCTCTCAGAACAGAGCTCACATACAGGGCTTTCTTAGCATATGCCTATAAAATAAATATTGTTAAGAGAATGAAAAAATGATCATAAAATTAAATGAGTGAATATATGAAATAGAAGTCATGACCATTGGTCACACATTTTTTTCTTTCTTCATGAGAATATTCTAACTTCCTGTGTTTTGTGTTGAGCTTATGGATTGGACCCAGTGGCTTAATTTACCCTATGGGATGATGAATATTTATTTTTTCTAAATATTTTGAGTGTAAATTCAATGAGATTAAATGTATACTTGTACTTAATGCCATATTACTAATTTTCATGTCAAGGAATTCATTAGGGTCAAATTAGTGTAAATAAATTATTCATGAGCTGATGCAGATTTCAAGTTGCAATGTTAGTTATTATTCATATTAAAATTATGAATAATATTCACAGTTAGCCTTATTTAAAGAAATAAGGGTTTTTTTTTATTTTTATTTTTTTATTATTATTTTTTTGCAGTACACTGGCCTCTCACCGCTGCGGCCTCTCCCACTGTGGAGCACAGGCTCCGGACGCACAGGCCCAGTGGCCATGGCCCACGGACCCAGCTGCTCCATGGCATGTGGGATCCTCCCGGACCGGGGCACAGACCCGTGTCTCCCGCACCGGCAGGCAGACTCCCAACCACTGCGCCACCAGGGAAGCCCAGGGTTATTTTTAGTTTCCTTCTTTTGAGTCTTGGTTTGATATAATGGTAATGAGTCATCTGACAGGCAAAAGGAGTGTTTGTCATGATATAATATTCAAGGCAATTTCCAAAAATTAGTCACTGATCCATTTTCTCCTCAAAGATCCGTGAAGACTTTCCTAGATGTCTGATTCATATCAATCTTTGCTCTCCCTGAAAGTTTGTTCCTTTTAAAATATCTGTGTCACTAATTTCATACTTCATATTTTTGTTGCTAGTTATATTAATTTTCTGTTTCATCTTGTTAAGGAATAAAACCATCTTTTATAAATTCCATTTACATTTACATGCATTCGGCAAGGAATGGTTTATATAACATTAATTACATTATCTAATAACACAAGGCACCAAGGTCTCGCCTAGACTCCACGGATACTGTGGTGAAAATGGGATTCTAACACTGAAATCATTAGCTTACAGTCTAGCACACTATAACTTCTCAAGTAATTTGTAGATAATGGTAAATTGAGATTCTTAGTTGTTGCAAAACCTTTACACTAGTAAAACTAAATATTTGTATATGTTCCTTAGGGGAAAAAAAATACCCCCATGGGAAAAAACTAAATCACTTTTCCTACTAGAAGCTTTTCCTCAAAGTAGGTTCTTACCTCATTAGATCCAAAGTGACAGCTTGTTACATACTGCTCACCGAAGTCCTATCTAAGGAAGGAAATGTTAATATGTGTGAGTGTATATGTGCAGTGCCAGGTACTTCTACTCCCTCAGCAGTGGGGGGGCCAAGGGTCCCAAAACCCTGGTGAGGAAAGATGACTTGTAGCCTTGATAGTGCTGGCATTGTGAAGGTGAAATTGTGGATAGTAAATTCAGAGTTTAGATGGGGGCAGAAACATCTTTCTGAGTCAATAATATCTAAGTGGAGGAGTCTAGGTTTCTGTTGCTGGTCATCTGTCTCACTCAAGTCCACAGAGTGGGGATTTGGCAGTGCTGGAATCTGGAAAATTAGTTGTGCAACTAATGATAAGTAACATAAGATAAGCCCCAATGCTGGCATTAAAACAGTATGGTAGTTTGACCCTGAGGTAAGGAATAGCAAATGTAATGGCACAGTCAGTAAACTAGAGACATCAGCTATTTCCAAACGGCAGCAAAGGTGTACTTTCATGTGACTCTAATGAACACATTCCAATTTATTTGGGGTGTTCCAACTATCTTTTCTTCTCTTTGCATGCAGTAGCACCCACTTATCTAAAAACGTAGGAGAGTCTTGAAAATTCTAGGCAGGGAATCACAAATCACAAGGGATTCCATAAATCCCACAGATAAGGAAAAAAAAAGAAATTGTGATCTCATATAGAAAGGTTATTTGAGAAACATATGTTCTAAAATCAACAAGTCAAATGAGGCTTAGGTAAATAAGATTGTATATTACAGACCTGTACTTAAATGGAGTAGCAAGATTTACTTATGATTCTATTTTTGTAAATAAAAATATTTCAAAGTAACAGTCAAGAAATTTGTTCAGAAACCTGGACAGTGGGTACTGGATATAAAACTCAACTATCTGGAAAATAAAAGACTGAGCTTTATGTGTGGGGTGGTAAGAGTGTTGGTAAATGTAAGATGTACTCTGTAAAACAAAGCATTGGTCATCTCACCCTAATTAAGTTTCTTCGTGTTGTGTTTTAAACATTATCAGAAGCAGTTTTAGAGAGCTGCATCTCACAATGTATTGAGATCTACTAATGAATCATCTTTAGTTTTATAAATTCTGTAAAATGTAAATAAGCAGCAACCTGTGTTGGGTAATTTGAAAGCTACCAAGAAGCAAACCTGTTTAAATAGTTCTTTTTTTCTAGTGTCTGCACTTTTAAAAAAAAATGTATTCCTCTATGCCTCTAATGATTTTTCAATTTCTGAGAATTAACCACACCAGCTAATACCCATCACCAGTTTTGAAAGGTTAATATTGAACACAACAGAAACTCAAGAGCAGAGATTACAAAGGAGAGAAAATAGACTAGATGAAAGAGTGGACGGCAAAGGAAATCTTCACAAAGGTCTGAATTGGTCTTGGGGCTGGCTCTTGTGCATTCTCTTTAGGTATAAGGCAGAATATGGAGCAGGGGAGTATATTCCTCTTGTCCCTTTGAATAACCTTGGCAGATTTCAAACTGGCAGTCCTGAGAGTCTAGCTCATGGATTTGACATGTAGTTATATTGTATTTAACTCTTTCGAGGTGCTGGTTTTTGAATTTTCTCCCTAAACCGATCTCTCTGTCATTTAATTAAAAAACAAAACAAAACAAAACTTTGTTTGCAAAGTAAGAAATGAACAAGTCCAGATTTGGTACTTCTACTTTGCCTATTTAATGAAGTCTTATCTGAATTTGAATTTAAAATATTTTCTTTCTTCATCAGACTGATTTTCAAATATATTATTCTTCATTACCTTTGAAGATGACTAAAACTGTAATAACCTAATATTATAGGAAACTATATTTAGGCATTGGTTAGTGATGACTTTCAGAATGAGTTTAATTCAAAAACTCGAAAGCTAGTTTTTAGATGATTAATATTTTCCTTTTGTCCTTCCTAGGCTATTTACAATTAAAAAAATATTTTCTTTTTGTCCTTGCTCCCACTGGCCAGAAGAAAATATTACTATATTGTTAATAAACCATAGTTAGTTTATAAATAAGTGAAGCACTGCCTCTTCAAATTATAGTACGAAACTTTCACTTTCTACACAGTGTCCATGATTACTTAACATATAGTAGTAGAAATACAGTGATTTTGGAATTGAAAACAGCAGTTTAAATTCTAGATCCACCACATTTGTGTCCTTAGGCAACTTAGTTAATTCGAGGAACCACTACATGCAGCAGAGTTTTAGTTTCCTCATATATAAATGGGGACTATTGTATCTACCTTTCAAGGTTACCATGAGAATTAAATAATTTTTCATGTAAGTGGTTTTATAGATAGAAACGTGAATTGCCCAATAAACATATTAACAGTTGTGCAAATTTATTAGTGATCAGGGAAACACAAATTAAATGCAAATTTTTAAAAGACTACCAGAGGTAGTAAAAAAAAAAAAAAAAAAAAAAAGAATGCCCTATAGCTATATACATACAGCAAGAATATCAGTCTGGGTCAAATAAGGAGAGAGAATCAGAAAGTAATTTGAAGAGAGAAAATTTAATATAAATAATTAATTATAACAAGATATCAGAGTAATAAGGCATTGTCTAGCTGGAAGTAGAAAGAACTCTAATGAAGAACACCCATGACCCCTTGGACTGAGTAGAACAGCCAGGTTGGAAACACCTGTCAGGACTGAGATGCAGCCCTTGTTGGGGAGAGTATAGCCATGGCCCCTGAATGGCAGAAAAGTCACTGTGCTCCCATGTTACAGAACTTTCCAGAAATCTGCCTTTTGGGACTTGATGGAGATTTGCCCTCCAGATTGCCAGGTAAAAGTGTTTTCAAGGAAGTTACTCACCAGAGGTAATCTACTAGGAAACCACTTGCAGGAGAGGTGCCAGGGAAAGCCATTGGCTTGTTGCTGTTGACCTCCATGAACTGCAGGAGGTGGGAACTGGAGAAGCCATGGCTGCTGCAGGACCAGGCTCTGGGGAATCTGCATGTGCTGCTGGGTCCTGTTCAGAGAGGTACACTGGAACCAGGAAGCAAGATCCTTTCTTCCCACAGTGTCTTTCTAGGAATGTATGGTGACAAAGCTTAACACTGTGCCAGCTGACTAAGACCAAATAGAAGAAAGGGTCCAGATTCATTTGTACAGAGCAAGCAAAAGGGGTAATTTTGGAACCGAGAGGAAATAAATCAATAATTATCAGTCTTGCAAACATCTTTGAACAGAAACTATATAAGATATAGATGAATAACTATAGTCATTTTCATCTACATAAATGCATTCACATAAATTTAAATGCAAGATCCATACATATATGATAAAAATGTGAAGGAAAGCAGACATAACATTCAGGTTTCTAACAGGAGATGAATGCATTTGAGGGCCGGTTTTAAAGGGATTCCAAGTAATTGGTAATGATGAGAAGTGATGAGAAGTAAACTGATATGCCTGGTAAAACCCCAAGGATTCAAAAATATATTGGCTTCAATAAGGTAGAAGTTAAAATTGAAGCACAATTCACAATACATTCTTGGGTGAAAGTAGTTTGAAAGTTTATCTATGAGAACTTTTCATCCTCTTTTACTGTCCCATTGAAAGAACCCCCAAAGACAAGCACCTAAGTCCAAGGCAGAACATCAAATAGATATTTTCTGGAAATAGCCACCTGGATGTGCTGTGGCTTCAAGGACACCAGTTACAGCAAACAACAGAATTGGGATGTGAAATGAACCGGGAGAGTTAATTAGAGTTTGCGTGTAGATTAGTATGAACACAGTGTTCACAGTCTGGCTTCCAGATTGTCTCTTCCTGGTGTCTTCTCCCTTCATCCTCCTTGTATAAGAGTTTCAGGCAGTTCTTCCCTGGAAAAGCTAACATTCAGGAGAAAAGACCTCCTATGTTGACAGTCCTTCTAGATAAAAGGACAGCAACCAGACCAAGTGCACAAAACTGAGACCTGCTTGTCAATAAATCCTAATTCAAGAACACTACATTTGCAACAAGTATCAGTTTTTAATGTCAACAACCAATAAAATATCAACAGGCATCGGTGAGAGAAAAAGAGAAACAAAGATAAACGAAAATGGGAAGTGATGGAATTGAGATGATGTTTGAAAAATAAATGTATCAGGCTCACAGATGTTATGATATTGCATCCATAAAACAAGAAAATATATAACACTCACAAAAAATTAAAGGATCTTAAGAAAAAGAAAAAAAATCCAAGTGTATTAATGACTTGTAGGAAATCAAAAACATGATAGCAAGATCACATATTTAAATACAGAAATGGACTATAGGTTAAACAAAATATCTAAGGAAGTATAATAAAAATGACTATAAAAAGGAAAATATGAAGAAAGTAAATAAAAATCTTCAAGAATTAATCCAAAAGTTATATTATTCAACTAAAAAAATCTTCCAGAATGAGGTATTGGAGAAAACAGATAATTGTTAACAGACTGTATTTTTCAAAGGTGATTGCAATATCTCCCTTCCTACAATATAACCTTGACACTGCTCCCACCCAGACGTGAGATCCGTATCTTTCCATATCATAAGGATCACGATTTCCTTATAACTAATAGCATGTGGCGGAAGTGACAACGTGATTTCTCAGATTAGGTCAGAAGAAGCAGTGCAGCCTCTTCTGGTCACTGAAAAACATTCAGTCTTGGACCCTTGAGTTCCAGTGTAGAAAACAAGAAATATGACTATTCTGAAGCTGAAACACTGTGAGGTCGTCTAGCCAAAGGGAAGACACCACCTGAAGCAACTCCATTTGGAAATCCTAGTCCGTAAGTCTTCCCACCCCAGTTGAGGCTGTACTGAGCAGGTTCTTCCCTTGCTCCTTTGCTTCAGGTTGTAATTGGTACAGACTCTGATCGTTGACAACAAAACTTCAGATTCTAATTCCCCCAGCTTCTTCTTTATTTACTTATCCATAAATTGCAATATTACCTCACTGATAGCCATATTATTCATAGTGGTTCTAATCTAACCTAGACAGTAAAATACCCCTTTTCAGATTAAGAGAATTCACTGGTTTCAAGAATATTCTTGGTTGTTAAAATGGTTATTAATTTGTGAGAAAATTTTCAAATTGTTTTCCTGTATCTAATAAGTTAATTGTATGCTTTTTTCTTTATTCTCTTAATGTAATTAACTATACTGATTGACTTTATAAAGTTAAACCTTTCTTGTATCATTGGAATAAACCTCACTTGTCATGATAGCCTATCCTTTTTATGTATCGCTGTTTTTGGTTTGAAAAGATTTTAAAGTTTTGCATCTCTATATAGAAAATTAATTAACCCATTATTTTCCTTTTTTCTACTTTTCAATTAGATTTTGGTATCTGTGCCAAGGTAACTTTATAAAATAAGATAATAATAATTATTATTCTCCTTTTTTCCATTCTCTGGAAAAAATGTATTATAGGTGTTAATTTGATTCTAAATGCTTGAAAATTTTACCAATGAAAACATCTGTATTTATTTATTTTTTAACTATAGACTTTAATTACAAATTCAATATCTTTAAGAGATTTGGAACTATTCAAATTTTCTGTTTCTTCTGGAGTCAGTTTCAACCTGTTTTACTTTTCTAAGAATTTATCTATTTTATCTGCATTGCCCAATTTACTGACAGAATTATTCACAAAGACCATTTATCATCCATTTATACATACATACAGGATTTTGAGTAAGATCGATAGTTTTTTTAATTCTTTTTTGTTTGTTTGTTTGTTTGTTTTGTGGTACACGGGCCTCTCACTGCTGTGGCCTCTCCCGTTGTGGAGCACAGGCTCCGGATGCACAGGCACAGCGGCCATGGCTCACGGGCCCAGCCGCTCCGTGGCATGTGGGATCTTCCCGGACCGGGGCACGAACCCGTGTCCCCTGCATCGGCAGGCGGACTCTCAACCACTGCGCCACCAGGGAAGCCCAGTTTTTTTTTTTTTTTTTATTCTTAATATCGGCAATTTGTTTTCTTTCTCTCTCTCTCTCCCTTCCTCCCTCCCTTTCTCTCTGTTTCTCAACAAACCTCCTGAAAATTTATCAATTTTATAAAGTTTTTCAAATCAGTTTTTGATATTGTTGATCATTTTATTCTATATTTATCTTTATTTAATTAGTTTCTGCTTTTATGTGTATTATTTCCTTCCCTCTGCTTTTGTTTAGTTTAGTTTGCTCTTAGTTTTTTAACTTCTTTGAAGAGGTATTTAGATATATTGTTAAAACTTTGTTTATAATATATTTATTTGGGTTATGAAATTTTCTTTAATAACAGTTTTAGTTTCATCCCACAGTTTGACATATTTTATTTTCATTATCTTTGGATTCCTAATTTGTTCTTATTTACAGTGTGATTTTCCCCTAATTCATGTCAAAATGCATTTCTTTAATGACAAATGAATCAAAGAATAATTTTTACTAAATAGTAAAATAGCCATGTTTGGAATGATAACATTAACAGATATTATTGTAATAAATAATAATAACATAATATTGCATACTATTTGCTTACACTGTTCTCTATATATTACACACGTTAGTTTATGTAACCTCACATCATTTGTGTAAATTGATAAATATTAAACCTACAAAATAAATCTAAAGATAAATCAATCGGTTGATCTTATAATAAGCAAAAAGATTTTATATTTAAACCTGAATTTGGAGGTATCTAATTGGACTTGTGTTACATAACAGTTGGTATAATGTTGGAAAAAATAATTAAGCAGAATTTAGACTTTTTTTCTTTAAGCAGACTTTCTCAGAAAGATGATTGTTGAAATTTTGTGTTACCTATCCATTGTTCTCTAGTCATGATTTTTCAGTTTCTACTTATTTTATTTAATCATTTTTTCCTTGCGTGCTTAGCATGTTGAGGTGTCTGGTGTTTAATTGATAGAAATGTATTTATCTGTCTAAATAATGTACTCCCCCATCTCTTGAGAAACCATGAACTAAATTTTCAGAATTTGCCTTCTTTTGCTTCTCTGGGAAAATTTTGTTGCGTCCACTCACCCCAAATAGATTTGTGTGTTCAGAATCCCCATGGAGTTTAACAGTTCTTGCTTGGGGGTTTATTTGACAGTTTGCTTATTATGATCCTAGATCTGAAAATTCCTAATTGTACCTTGCCTGCCATCTTCATCCTCTAACTCTATCTCCTTGAGGGTATATGACTGAATGAATAATAGCTATATAAATTACAGAATCATATTATTAAATGTTGTCACGTTCCTCAATAATCCTTAGTGCAAAATTTTGCTAAAAGTTGGGTTGGGGATTAAAATTTAAGTTATTTGCTCCAATGTGTCATCATCCTCTCCTCCAATCTCTTCTTATTTCATTTACATTTTGAGGTTTGCTGTCCTCTGGCCTGTAAAGATTTGGGTAGGAAGTTGAGATGAGAATAGTTGGTAGATGAGCATTTACGCAGGCAGGCCCTGGATGAAAGTAGCCACCCAGATACATGCATAGAAGGAGAGCCTAGGCAGAGGTGCATGGCACCCCAGCTGTTAGTGAAGATGCCCCAGTGTTCCCTGAATGAATTGCTGTCTTTTCCTCTGTGGGGTAGGAAGAAAAGGGTGGAGGAAGATAGATACAGAGTAAAGAATAGGTCTGGAGTTAAGAATGGATTTGAACACTCTCCTCCTCCAACTTCAAGCAGGCATGTTGTGTGTGTGGCAACTCTGTAGCTGGTACAGATTTCTGTCTTAGCCCCAAAGCATGTTTCACACTCATTTGCTTAAATGCTCATTTCTCCAATGGAACCTGACTTTCAGAGTGACATTATTTCTTTCTTACCTTATTAAGTTTTAAGATCATTCCATGAAAACTATTATCAAATGTATACATATTATATATATATAATAACTTCTCTTTTACAAATTATGTGTTTTTTTTGTTTTGTTTTTGTTTTTTTTATAAAAGGTAGGTCATGTTTGCCTTGCTTTCTTATGTGTTTATGGTTTGTCAAAGTTTTAATAATCAGAAGAACCTTTAGTTCCCAAGTTCATTTTATTGGTCCTCTTTAAGACTACCATTGGTTCATACAATAAATAATTAGCAAATATCAACTTTGTGTCAGACCCTGTTGTAGGCCGTACAAACAGAACAGTCATGGGAAAGGACAACCCTGCCCTCATAAAGTTACATTTTAGAAGGAGAAAGACAATAAATAAGTAATCAAAAATTAAAGGAATAAGTAACTTCAGAAATTAATAAGTGCTTAGAAGAAAAATAGGGTGGGTTAAGGGAAGAGTGAGTGATGGGAGAATAGTATTTTAGGTAAGATAGTCAGTAAACATCTATTTAAGAAGGTATACATTTGAATGGAGACCTCATTGGTGTGAAGTTTCAGGCCATAAAACAATCTGGGGTGAACCGATTCAGAGTCATGCCTTCAAATACAGAGAAGACTGTGCTTAATTAAGGGGTATATCTATGCCATTTATGGTGTTTTTGGCTATAGGAAGGCATCCACCTAAAAGCCCCTTGTAAAGTTGATATTTTGCCTCAAACACATAATCTAGAGTGGTTCAGTATTTGCCTTATCTAACCAGGAATACCATCATGAACTGAAGGAATTTGTGGTTTTTAGTTTGCCATTTTTGGATGGGTGGTTGTTTCTCCCTCAGGGTACCAGCGTGGTGGCAGAATTTCCAAGTGACACATAGAGGAACAACAGATCTAGCAAAGATGAGAGACATTCTTTCCATGCCTTCCATTTTATTAACAAGGGAAAGCCTTCTCAGACTTGTAGCTGCAGACTTTTTAGATCCCACGGACCAAAACTAGAACCCATAACTATTGGGTTGCCCAAAAATTTCGTTTGGGTTTTTGCGGGGGAAAAACCCGAATGAAATTTTTGACCAGCCCAAATATTTTCTAGATGGAGGGGAGGTAGCTTTGATAAATGTCTCATATTTTCAAGTCATTTAGTAGAAAGTGAACTCTATAAGCAGCCAAGAAGTCTTTGTGAGTATGTGTGTGTCTGTGTGTTTGTGTGTGTGTGTAACGACTGAGTAGCCAGCAAAAATGTCTGTCACGATAAAATATATGTATTCAATACTAATGCTGTAGAAAACCTTAGCCACAATCTATAATTCACCTTAGAAATCCATCAGTCCTCATTCTACTGCTGAGAAAGTAAGACATAGATTGAATAAATGCCTTGCTTAAGATCACCAAGGACATAGAATAACAAGGATTCTTAGCATGAATCTATTTCCATTAAACCCTTTTGCTTCAAGAGTTAAATAAAGTGAATCTATACTTAGGAGAAAATCCCCCCAGATGGCAAGAAAACACTAATTTACATGTTTTGTTTTTACAGCTCCTAGGACTTTTTGCATTGTCAGCAATAATTTCTAAAGCTCATTGTACATAATAAATAAATGCTTAATGATAAATTAATGATAAAAATATATACGAGTATTATTTTCCATTCCCAACAGCATTTTGAAAATAGCTTTTTAGCATATAATAGTTGAATGAATAATGCTAATACTAATGTCTTTTGGAGGTTCAGAGTGAAACTTTGGTACCATAGACTCAAGGGGGAATAATCAAAAAATTCACACACCAACTTCAAGGAGCTGTGTTTTGGTTGTATGCTACCTCATTTTATGATGAAAATTTATACATTTAGACTGATATTCATATGTTTCAAATATCTGATGTCTAGGATCATACTGATCTAGAATTACTCAAATCATAAAACCATTAATGGAAAAACATAAATAAGAAACCATTACCAATCATTTTAGTATAGGATGAGTAGTAAGATAATAGTTTTTGCATAAGCATCAGATACTCTGTTGTCCCTGGAAACTGTTTGCTGGTGTAGTATTTCTAGTATGAGGAAGAATATATTAGTTTCTGGAAGGCAGTAAGCTGTTAATAAATCACTTTCATACATAGAGTAAAGATGATGTCTGAGCATTTCAGGATAGAGTTTTAGGTAAATGTTTAATCTATTTTTAATGTGGATCACAAATGTAATGCATTGTTGGTTTTTAAAAATATATATTCTTTCCTCCTACAAAAGCCTTTTCTCTGTAATTACTATCAGCTACACTTCAAAATGGAAAAACTCTCTCAGACTGATCTTGTTAAGTCCCTGGTTTAACAGAACAAGCAGAAGAGAACAGGCAAAAATTATTGTTATTTCTTCGTTCCATCATTTCAACATTATTTCTTCCTTTATTCTTTTGTCATTCATCCAAGTGTACTGCACAATTTGGTCCTGGTGTTTAGAGATTAAAGGTATCACTTATTAAAATGATAAAAAACTTCATGCCTGCAACTCTCTCAAACACATCAGTAGATGATTATGCTTCCATGAGAGTCTGATAACAGAAAGCATGGGATTCAGTCAGTAGCAGGAGACAGGAAACAGCTCAGGGAGGTAGAAATTAAGGGAAGCTCCCTAAGTGAAGTTATATCTCACCTAAATCTTAGCACCCCAGTAAAATTTATTATTAACTGAGACAGAAAAGAAACAGGAAAGAGTCCTAGCAAAAAGAAGAGTACAGACAGTCTCTGACTTACAGTGGTTCAACTTATGATTTTTCAACTTTGCAATGTTGTAAAAATCATATTCATCAGTAGAAACCATACTTTGAATTTTGATTTTGAATTTTGATCTTTTCCCAAGCTAGATATGCAGTGTGATACTCTCTAGTGATGCTGGGCAGTGGCTGTGAGCTGTAGCTACCAGTCAACCACTTGATCACAAGGGTAAATAATCAGTACACTTACAGCCATTCTGTACCCAAACAACCATTCTGTTTTTTACTTTCAGTAGTCAATAAATTGCATGAGATATTCAACACAATTATATAATAGACTTCATGTTATATGATATTGCCCAACTGTAGACTAATGCAAGTGTTCTGAGCATTTTTAAGGTAGGCTAGGCTAAGCTGTGAAATTCAGTAGGTTAGATGGATTAAATGCATTTTTGACTTAGGATATTTTCAACTTATGATGGGTTTATCAGAAAATAACTCCATCACAATATGAGAAAGATCAGTAGGTGTAAAATCGTATCTTGTGTTTGGGAAAATGTAAGCAAGCCCACCAGCCAATCCAATGTGACTTCCACACCTGTCGACAAATGGGGCCTTTCAACCAACATTTTGCAAAGTGTGAAAATATTGCTCTAAACAATCTATTATAAATACTAGTCCATGCTAAAGGATTCAAAAACACCACCTGAGAGAGAGAGACTGGCATGAAAAACAGAAAGGGAGAGTGTGTCAGAAAGTCCATCCGACCGAGGGCAGGGCATATGGCATCTTTGGAGAGATGCTTGCTGGAGCCTGAGCAGGGCTTAAACAGAAGATGTACATGGGCATATGGTCATCAATCAAAACCAAACAAATCATATGATAATTTGTCTTTTTTTGTCTGGTTTACTTCACTTAGTATGATCATCTCTAGGTCCCTCCATGTTGCCTCAAATGGCATTATTTCATTCTTCTTTATGGCTGAGTAATATCCCATTGTATATATGTACCACATGTTTTTTATCCATTCATCTGTCAGTGGACAGTTAGGTTACTTCCATGTCTTGGCTATTGTAAACAGTGCTGCTGTGAACATTGGTGTGCATGATACAAATGAAGTTATTTATGAAACAGACCCACAGACATAGAAAACAAACTTGTGGTTACAAAAGGGGAAGCGGGGGAAGGTTAAATTAGGATTTTGAGATTAACATATACACACTATTATGTATAAAGTAGGCAACCAACAAGGACCTACTATATAGCACAGGGAGCTCTACTCAATATTTTGTGATAACCGATAAGGGAAAAGAATCTGAAAAAGAATACATATATATGTTATATATATATATATATATATATATATATATATATATATATATATATATATATATATATAACTGAATCACTTTGTTGCACACCTGAAACTGATGCAACATTGTAAATCAACTATACTTCAATAAACAAAAAACAAGCAAGGCGCAGAAAACTTGCTCTGAGTAATAGAAGCAAGTCTGTGAGAGGGAGTGGGAGGTGCCAATGGCAATAGATTCCATTTTCTCTTTGTGTAGTGCTGCTTCTTTAAAAGTTTGAGAGTAGTTTTTCAAAGACCATATTGTTGGTAATACTGACAGAGAACTAGCTAGCTGACATACATTCCTGGATGTTAATGTACCTAACGTGGTACCCTGCTCTAGAACAAACACTGCAAAAGTAAGTTGCTTTCTATGTGGTGTCATAAAGTAATTTTGAAAATTCTGCTCCTCCCAGTATCCGTCAGTATCTTTTTGGTAAAGATATTTGTGAGCTCTGTTATGCTGCAGATGTCACCGGAGGAGGACAATATATGAAGGTGTTTTTCCTGTTAGGACCTTAGGATAATTCTTCTTTTAACTCCCCTATCACCTCCCCCCCCCTTCTTCTTTGTCAAATGATCTTAGCAGTATGGTGGTAAGTGTTCCAACGGGATAGAGTGAAATTAGGAAGTTTTATTCAGAATACTATGCCACCAGGAACCTTTCTCTTCCAGTGAGTGGTAAATTCCAGAAGATGCAGGTTTGAGTGGCAAAGTAGGAAATTCCAGAGAATGATGCAAAATAAAGGCATAAAGACATGATGACAGTATGAAAACAGAGAACCAACAGAAATATATACATGTATGTGTGTGTGTGTATATATATATATATATATATATATATATATATATATATATACTTCTGATTACAAAATATTTTTGTCAGAAAATACAGTAGTAAAGAAAAAAAATAATGTAGGTATACGCACTCAAATACAAAATCATGCTAACAACAATCCCAAATATAACCTTTTGTTCCAAACCCTTTCAGGCTTTCTTCTCTGTGTGTATTTTCATTGAACTCGCAGTATGCATCAATCCTGTCTTGCTTTTTTTTTTTAATAAAGTGCTTTGATTTAAAAAAAAATCATATTTATTTATTTATTATCTATTTATTTATTTTTGGCTGTGTTGGGTCTTTGTTGCTGCGAGGGCTTTCTCTAGTTGTGGGAAGCGGGGTCTACTCTTCATTGCGCTGCACGGGCTTCTTATCGCGGTGGCTTCTCCTTGTTGTGGAGCACGGTCTCTAGGTGCGTGGGTTTCAGTAGTTGTAGCACGTGGGCTCAGTATTTGTGGCACACGGGCTCCAGAGCACAGGCTCAGTAGTTGTGGCACAGGGGCTTAGCTGCTCCGCAGCATGTGGGATCTTCCCAGACCAGGGCTCGAACCTGTGTCCCCTGCATTGGCAGGCGGATTCTTAACCACTGTGCCACCAGGGAAGCACTCAGCACAGTTCCTTGAAGAGTGTTACGTGTTTGCTCTGAGTAGCACTTCCCTTGGGCCAAGCCTGTACTTTACATAAATTGCTCATTTGTCCCTCCCAGCAACCATAGGAGGTAAGTTCTGTTATTGCCCCACTTTCAGAAATGATTAAACTGAGGAGTAGGGAAATTAAACAGACTTCAACAATTTGGGGTTACATAAACTTACCTAATGCCACACCACAGATTTCAGTGGTCAGTTTCCATGTTGGAGTTCTTAACCTCTGCACCATTCTGGGAGATTGCAGCAAATAATAGACCTTGACACTGTGCCGAACCTCCCTTTCTTTCTAACGTTCTTAACATTTGGGGGGGTTGCAGCAGGCCAGTGTTCTCCAGGCAGCTCCTCTGCTTTGGATGCAGACTTGTGAGACTGTCTATCTAGGTGCCACCCAGGGTTTCTTTGGTCACCAGTCCAGGAGGAAGCTACATGGTAATGGAGTGGGTATCAATGCGTTGTTATGTGGTCATGGATTCCATGCCCCTATGAGGGGAAGTGTGGAAGTCAATCAGTGGACCCAGAATGGGGAAAGACTTCCCTCATTGCATGCTCTTTGTTAGAGTGTAAGGACTGAGAGCTTTTATTGGACTGTTGTACAGTGAACCCCTCTGGAGCTTCCAGGTTGTTTATGGTTTGTTAGACATTAAATACGCCTTAGGTATTTGACCTGATATTAAAGCTCAGAGGACCTTTGTGCGATTCATACATCATCATGCTAATTTCACAGCAGAAGAAACTGAGGCCCTTGGAGAGAGACATGCCCAAATTTAGGCAGAAAGCAAATTTAGGTGTAAAGCAAAATTAGGTAGAGAGCAAAAAGAGTCATGATTTAAAGCGAGTGAGTCTTTGGTCTTTCAATTCTGCTACTCTGCCTTCCACTCTGTGTGAGAGCTGCCTTGCACTGGCCACCAGCATGGATCTATAGCCACAAACTATTTGAAGTCTGCTGTCAATAAACTTAAACTATAGAGGTAAGCAAAACTGGATCCATGAAAATGCAAACATCTGTACAAGAATCCTCCAGCAGTCTAAGTGCTATGTGCATCATACAAAGAGAAGATCCAGAACGGGGAGAGTCATAGAGTTAATGAGGATTTATCCTCTAGCTGCAAAATCCACTGGTTGAACTAATAGCTAAACCATTTCATCAGCAAAATCATTTTAGCAAATTAGAAATTGGGCTCAACATCTCTGTTATCGAGGGCATGTTCATGTGCCTGATGCGCAGTGAGGCCAAACAGTACTGAAACGTTGGAGTCTGGAGAGAGAGAGATGTATTGCAGGGCCATGCAAGGAGATGGGTAGCTCGTGCCCTCCAAATCCCCTAACTCCTCGAAGGGTTTCAGCAAAGCTCTTTCAAAGGCCAGGTGAGGGAGGGGCGTGGTTAGTTGTTGCAAACTTCTTGGTTTCGGAATCCTTTGTTCTTGCAGCTGTCCACGTAGGTCAGGTCACGATGTTCCTGTCAACCTCCAATAAGACAAATGTTATTCTCTGTCCTGCAATTTTTTATTTGTATATGAATGGACTCTTAAAGGTCAGAGCCTTAAGAATGGGCTATCCTTTGTATTTCAGGCTCTAGACAACATTCTTTTACAAAAGGTTTAGAGCCAGCATGACTAAGCACAGGCAACAGAGCTCAAGGGTTAAAGTAAAAGGAACAGATCTAATATGGAGTCAGGTTTGCTCTTCCCTATTACATATCTCTGGTTCTCGAAGGGTGACTGCAAAGACCAGCTGCAAGGGCATCCATCACCCAGGAACATGTTAGAAGTGGGGTTACTCAGACCCCACCCACACCTGCTGAATTAGACCCTCTGGGGTGAGGCTCAGCCTCTGTGTTGAACAAGTCACCCAGGTAGTGCTGGTGAACACTCAAGTTTGAAAACCACTGGTCTATTGCAGGGGTCTGCAAACGTTTTACCTATAAAAGGCAACATACTAAATAATTTTTTCTTTGAAAGCCATACAGTCTCTAATGCAGCTTCTCAACTCTGCTGTTGTAGCATGAAAATAGCTGTGGTTGGTACAGAAATGAATGATCATGATTGTATTCCAATAAAACTTTCTTCAGGGACACCAAAATTTGACTTTCTAATAACTTTTATGTGTCACAAAATGCTGTTTCTTTTAGCTTTTTATACCTATTAAAAACATATAAGAAACATTCTTAACCTTTGGGCAAAGACAGGTGGCAGGTTGGGGTTGGCTCATGGTTTGCCAACTCCTGCTGTAGTGTCTAGAAACAGCATGGCCTTTGATTCCAGAGAGATTTTTATTCAGTATCTCAGGTCTGCCATGGGCTAGCTCTGGACTTTGGGGTCTCAAGCCCGCAGTGAACCTCAGTTTCACCATCTGTAAAATGGAGTTAATAATGTTTTCTCTAGGTTTTTTGTGAGACAGCAAATGTAAAATAACTAGTATACAAATAAGTCTCATTATAAGTTAGTCCCCTCCAGTCTTCTCACAATCATACCTTTTCCAAGCAAATTCCAAGTAAAACTTCTAAACCCTCCCTTCTACAAAGATAAGTAAGTTCTTATTAGAACAGTAGTTACTCTTGGACACTTTTCTCCCAAATGAGGGATCTTTGAAACAATACACTGACAGAAAGAGCGCTCTACCTTCCCTCAGAAGACTGCTGTCTGTTCCAAAGCTTACAGGCCCGGATAGCCTCATCAGACACAGGCTTTAGATTACAGCTTCTTTAGCAGAGACAAAGAAAAGATGGTCCCAATTAAGAAACAAGAGGAACGAAACATTCCCCTCCCCCCCATTTCTTTTCAAACCAGGACAACTAAGCAAACTGGGTCGCAAGCAAACGAGGTTTGCATTAAGACAGAAACAGCCATGGGAAATTTTTCACATCTGAGAATAGAATTGGGGGTGAGTAGATCACCTGTGCTAAAGGTAAAAAACCCAGCAGAGCATGTGGCCATAAAAAATGGCCCAGGGCTTCCCTGGTGGTACAGTGGTTGAGAGTCCGCCTGCCGATGCAGGGGACATGGGTTCGTGCCCCGGTCCGGGAAGATCCGATCCCACATGCCGTGGAGCGGCTGGGCCCGTGAGTCATGGCCGCCGAGCCTGCGCGTCCGGAGCCTGTGCTCCACAACGGGAGAGGCCACACCAGTGAGAGGCCAGGGTAACGCAAAAAAAAAAAAAAAAAAAAAAAGGGTCCAATGTCTCTGGATTTTTGATTGATTACTTGTTCAGCAAAGAAAATATCTTGAGTGTTTTTCTTGTTTCAAATTTTTATTGAAATATTGTTGATTTACAATGTTGTGTTAGTTTCCAGGGTACAGCAAAAAGATTCAGTTATACATATATGTAATATGTATTATATAATATGTATGTATTCGTTTTTTACATTCTCTTGCATTATAGGTTATTACAAGATATTGAGTATAGTTCCCTGTGCTGTACAGTAGGTCATTGTTGGTTATATATTTCATATATAGTAGTGTGTATATTTTTATCCCCAGCTCCTAATTTATCCCTCCCCCTGCCTTTCCCCTTTGTAACCCTAAGTCTGTTCTGTATGTCTGAGAGTCTATTTCTGTTTTGTAAATAAGTTCATTTGTATCATTTTATTTGATTCCACATAGAAGTGATATCATAGGATATTTGTCTTTGGCTTACTTCGCTTAGTATGGTAATCACTAGGTCCATCCATGTTGCTGCAAATAACATTATTTCATTCTTTTTATGGCTAGGTAGTATTCCATTGTATATGTGTACCACATCTTCTTTACCCTTTCATCTGTTGATGGATATTTAGGTTGTTTCCAAGTCTTGGCTATTGTACATAGTTCTGCTATGCACATAGGGGTGAATATATCTTTTCAAATTATAGTTTTGTACAGATATATGCCCAGTAGTGGGATTGCAGGATCACATGACAGCTCTATTTTTATTTTTTTGAGGAAGCTCCATACTGTTCTTCATAGTGGCTCTACCAATTTACGTTCCCACCAACAGTGTAGGAGGGTTCCCTTTTCTCCACACCCTCTCTAGCATTTGTTATTTGTAGACTTTTTGATGATGGCCATTCTTACCTGTGTTAGGTGTTTATTAGGATAGGTCTACACCTTGACAAAACTGTGAATGTAGTGAAAAGTGTCTTCAATAT
Source organism: Mesoplodon mirus (assembly GCF_964341445.2). Classification (NCBI taxonomy): domain Eukaryota; kingdom Metazoa; phylum Chordata; class Mammalia; order Artiodactyla; family Ziphiidae; genus Mesoplodon; species Mesoplodon mirus. The sequence goes on along the minus strand of NC_138984.1, from coordinate 103,285,340 downwards.
TCTGATCTACGCTGTGTGTATGTATACATGTCTTTTAAGCCATCTTTATTACATCCAGAGTCAGCAAAAATAAGTCCTTTGGAAAAAGTGTTATTTATTCATTTTACAGTTTGATATGCATTTAAAGCACCACTCCTTTTCTAAGGGAGGTTTTGCAAATGATGTACTGGGCTAAGAGCAGAGGCCAATACCACATGGCACTTATTTGCTGTGTGACCTTATACAAGCAACTTAATGATTAGACACTTACCTCATTTTTAAAAGTAATAAGACTAAGGTTCAGAGGGGTGAAGTGAAATTGTACTAGAAAGTCCCACAAAGATACTCAAGAAGAGGTGCTGTCAGCCCCCAGGGATCCCAGAGCGCACTGAGCACTTTTCTTCCAACTCCACATTGATGGCTTGAAATCAGCCCCATGCACACACTAAAAACCAGGGCTTGTTTTTATTGTTTTTAATTTGGGGGAAATAGTTCTGAAACATTAGCACACCACTGCACTCAGTTCAAATCCCTGCCCCTGTCACTCTCTATATGCTGCTCCTCAACTATATAAAGAAAGCTTTTCTCCCTGATATTTCAGACTTTATTCAGAAGTTATAGGGAAGATATATTTGTTTGAATTTCATTTTATTTATTTTCTTATACAGCAGGTTCTTATTAGTTATCCATTTTATACATATTAGTGTATATTTGTCAATCCCAATCTCTCAATTCATCACACCACCACCCCCCACCTCCAGTTTCCCCCCTGATGTCCATATGATTGTTCTCTACATCTGTGTCTGAATTTCTGCCCTGCAAACCGGTTCATCTGTACCATTTTTCTAGGTTCCACATATATGCGTTAATATACAATATTTGTTTTTCTCCTTCTGACTTACTTCACTCTGTATGACAGTCTGTAGATCCATCCACATCTCTAGAAATGACCCAGTTTTGTTCCTTTTTATGGCTGAGTAATATCCCATTGTATATATGTACCATTAAGGTTGCTTCCATGACCTAGCTCTTGTAAATAGTGCTGCAGTGAACATTGGGGTGCATATGTCTTTTTGAATTATGGTTTTCCCTGGGTATATGCCCAGTAGTGGGATTGCTGGGTCATATGGTAATTCTATTTTTAGTTTTTTAAGGAGCTCCATACTGTTCTCCATAGTGGCCATATCAATTTACATTCCCACCAGCACTGCAAAGGGTTCCCTTTTCTCCACACGCTCTCCAGCATTTGTCGTTGTAGCTTTTCTAATGATGCCCATTCTAACTGCTGTGAGGTGATACCTCGTTGTAGCTTTGATTTGCATTTATCTAATAATTAGTGATGTTGAGCATCCTTTCATGTGCTTCTTGGCCGTCTGTATATCTTCTTTGGAGAAATGTCTATTGAGGTCTTCCACCCATTTGTGGATTGGGTTTTTTTGTTTTTTTGATATTGAGCTGCATGAGCTGTTTATATATTTTGGAGATTAATCCTTTGCTGTTTCATTTGCAAATATTATCTCCCATTCTGAGGGTTGTCTTTTTGTCTTGTTTGTAGTTTCCTTTGCTGTACAAAAGCTTTAAAGTTTCATTAGGTCCCATTTGTTTATTTTTGTTTTTATTTCCATTACTCTAGGAGGTGGATCAAAAAAGACCTTGCTGTGATTTATGTCAAACAGTGTTCTTCCTATGTTTTCCTCAGAGTTTTACAGTATCTGGTCTTACATTTAGGTCTCTAATCCATTTTGAGTTTATTTTTGTGTATGGTTTTAGGGAGTGTTCTATTTCATTGTTTAAAATATAGCTGTCCAGTTTTCCCAACACCACTTATTGAAGAGACTGTCTTTTCTCCGTTGTATATCCTTCCTCCTTTGTCGTAGATTAGTTGACCATAGGTGCGTGGGTTTATCTCTGGGCTTTCTATCCTGTTCCATTGATCTATATTTCTGTTTTTGTGTCTGTACCATACTCTCTTGATTACTGTAGCTTTGTAGTACACTCTCAAGTCAGGAAGTCTTGATTCCTCCAGCTCCGTTTTTTTCCCTCAAGACCGCTTTGACTATTCGGGGTCTGTTATGTCTCCATACAAATTTTAAGATTTTTTGTTCTAGTTCTGTAAAAAATGCCATTGGTAATTTGATAGGGATTGCATTGAATCTGTAGATTGCTTTGGGTATTATAGTCATTTTCACAATATTGATTCTTCTAATCCAAGAACATGGTATATCTCTCCATCTGTTGGCATCATCTTCAATTTTTTTCATCAGTGTCTTATAGTTTTCTGCATACAGGTCTTTTGTCTCCTTAGGTAGCTTTATTCCTAGGTATTTTATTCTTTTTGTTGCAGTGGTACATGGGAGTGTTTCCTTAATTTCCCTTTCAGATTTTTCATCATCAGTGTATAGGAATGCAAGAGATTTCTGTGCATTAATTTTGTATCCTGCAACTTTACCAAATTCATTGATTAGCTCTAGTAGTTTTCTGGTGGCATCTTTAGGATTCTCTGTGTAGAGTATCATGTAATCTGCAAACAGTGACAGTTTTACTTCTTCTTTTCCAGTTTGGATTCCTTTTATTTCTTTTTCTTCTCTGATTTCTGTGGCTTGGAATTCCAAAACTGTGTTGAATAATAGGGGTGAGAATGGACATCCTTGTCTTGTTCCCAGTCTTAGAGGAAATGCTTTCTTTTTTTCACCATTGAGAATGATATTTTGTGTGTTTGTCGCATATGGCCTTAATTATATTGAGGTAGGTTCCCTCTATTCCCACTTTCTGGATAGTTTTTATCATAAATGGGTGTTGAATTTTGTCAGAAGCTTTTTCTGTATCTATTGAGATGATCATATGGTTTTTCTTCCTGAATTTGTTAATATGTATATCACATTGATTGATTTGCATATATTGAAGAATCCTTGCATCCCTGGTATAAACCCTGCTTGATCATGGTGTATGATCCTTTTAATGTGCTGTTGGATTCTGTTTGCTAGTATTTTGTTGAGGATTTTTTTTTTTTTTTTTTTTTTGGCGGTACGCGGGCCTCTCACTGTTGTGGCCTCTCCCGCTGTGGAGCACAGGCTCCGGACGCACAGGCTCAGTGGCCATGGCTCATGGGCCCAGCCGCTCTGTGGCACGTGGGATCCTCCTGGACCAGGGCACGAACCTGTGTCCCCTGCATCAGCAGGCGGACTCTCAACCACTGCGCCCCCAGGGAAGCCCTTGTTGAGGATTTTTGCATCTATATTCATGAGTGATAGTGGTCTGTAATTTTCTTTTTTTGTAGTATCTTTTTCTGGTTTTGGTATCAGGGTGATGGTGGCCTCATAGAATGAGTTTGGGAGTGTTTCTTCCTCTGCAATTTTTTGGAAGACTTTGAGAAGGATGGGTGTTAGCTCTTCTCTGAATGTTTGATAGAAGTCACCTGTGAAGCTATCTGGTCCTGGACTCTTGTTTGTTGGAAGATTTTGTAATCACAGTTTCAATTTCATTACTTATGATTGGTCTGTTCATATTTTCTGTCTCCTCCTGGTTCAGACTTGGAAGGTTATACCTTTCTAAGAATTTGTGCATTTTAATGGCGTAGGGTTGCTTGTAATAGTCTCTTAGGATGCTTTGTATTTCTGAAGTGTCTGTTGTAACTTCTCCTTTTTCATTTCGAATTTTATTGATTTGAGTCCTCTCCCTCTTTTTCTTGATGAGTCTGGCTAATGGTTTATCAATTTTGTTTATCTTGTCAAAGAACCAGCTTTTAGTCTTATTGATCTTTGCTATTGTTTTCTTTGTTTTTATTTCATTTATTTCTGCTCTGATATTTATGATATTTTTCCTTCTAGTAACTTTGGGTTTTGTTTTTTCTTCTTTTTCTAGTTCCTTTAGGTGTAAGCTTAGATTATTTATTTGAGATTTTTGTTGTTTCTTGAGGTAGGATTGTATTGCTATAAACTTCGCTCTTAGAACTGCTTTTGATGCATCCCATAGGTTTTGGATCATCATGTTTTCATTGTAATTTGTCTCTAGGTATTTTTTGATTTCCTCTTTGATTTCTTCAGTGATCTCTTGGTTATTTCGTAATGTATTGTTTAGCCTCATGTGTTTGTGTTTTTTATGTTTTTTTCCCTGTAATTGATTTCTAATCAGAAAAGATGCTTGATATGATTTCAATTTTCTTAAAATTGAAATTTCTCAGATTTCTTCAAATCTGAGCCTTGATTTGTGACCCAAGATGTGATCTATCCTGGAGAATGTTCCATGCGCACTTGGGAAGAAAGTGTAATCTGCTGTTTTTGGATGGAATGTCCTATAGATATCAATTAATTTTGTCTGGTCTATTGTGTCATTTAAAGCTTGTATTTCCTTATTAATTATCTGTTTGGATGATCTGTCCATTGGTGTAAGTGAGGTGTTAATGTCCCCCACTATTACTGTGTTAATGCCAATTTTCTCTTTTATAACTGTTAGCAGTTACCTTATGTATTGAGGTACTCCTATGTTGGGTGCTTATATATTTATAAGTGTTATATCTTCTTCTTGGATTGATTCCTTGATCATTATGTAGTGTCCTTCCTTGTTTCTTGTACCATTCTTTATTTTAAAGTCTATTGTATCTGATATGAGTATTGCTACTCCAACTTTCTTTTGATTTCTATTTGCATGGAATATCTTTTTCCATCCCCTCACTTTCAGTCTTCATGTGTCCATAGGTCTGAAGTGGGTCTCTTGTAGACAGCATATATATGTGTCTTGCTTTTGTATCCATTCAGCAAGCATGAGCCTTTTGGTTGGAACATTTAATCCATTCATGTTTAAGGTTATTATCAATATGTATGTTCCTATTACCATTTTCTTAATTGTTTTGGGTTTGTTTTTGTAGATCCTTTTCTTCTCTTGTGTTTCCCACTTAGAGAAGTTCATTTAACATTTGTTGTAGAGCTGGTTTGGTGGTGCTGAATTCTCTTAGCTTTTGCTTGTCTGTAAAGCTTTTGATTTTTCCATCGAATCTGAATGAGATCTTTACTGGGTAGATTAATCTTGGTTATAGGTTTTTCCCTTTCATCACTTTAAATATGTTATGCCACTCCCTTCTGGCGTGTAGAGTTTCTGCCAAGAAACCAGATGTTAACCTTATGGGAGTTCCCTTATATATTTTTTGTTGTTTTTCCCTTGCTGCTTTCAATAATTTTTCTTTGTCTCTAATTTTTGCCAGTTTGATTTCTGTGTGTCTTGGCATGTTTCTCCTTGGGTTTATCCTGTATGGGACTCTCTGCACTTCCTGGACTTGGGTGGCTCTTTCCTTTCCCATGTTAGGGAAGTTTTCAACTATAATCTCTTCAAATATTTTCTCTGGTCCTTTCTCTCTCTCTTCTCCTTCTGGGACCCCTATAATGCGAATGTTGTTGCGTTTAATGTTGTCCCAGAGGTCTTTTAGGCTGTCTTTATTTCTTTTCATTCTTTTTTCTTTATTTTGTTCTGCAGTAGTGAATTCCACCATTCTGTCTTCCAGGTCACCTATCCGTTCTTCTGCCTCAGTTATTCTGCTATTGATTCCTTCTAGTGTATTTTTCATTTCAATTATTGTATTGTTCATCTCTGCTTGTTTGTTCTTTAATTCTTCTAGGTCTTTGTTAAACATTTCTTGCATCTTCTTGATCTTTGCCTCCATTCTTTTTCTGAGGTCCCGGATCATCTTCACTATCATTATTCTGAATTCTTTTTCTGGAAGGTTGCCTATTTCCAGTTCATTTAATTGTTTTTGTGGGTTTTATCTTTTCCTTCATCTGGTACATAGCCCTCTGCCTTTTCATCTTGTCTATCTTTCTGTGAATGTGGTTTTTGTTCCACAGGCTGCAGGATTGTAGTTCTTCTTGCTTCTGCTGTCTGCCCTCTGGTGGGTGAGGCTATCTCTATAGGGAAGATATTTTTGAGGAAAAGATGACAGCACAGATATTATGACACCTCTTCACTTATGAACTCCATTTAATAATAAAGCTCAATATCTTCAGGAAGGAGGTATCAATGATCAAACTAAATCTGAGACAAATTTAACAAAGACTGCTTATTTATAATCTTACAGCACATGATTCCTAAGACTTCTTTGAGCAGAGGCTCCATGGTGTAAGGAAGGAGAGAGATTTATGGAATAAAAGGAGGAAAAAAACCTAAGACATTCTCTGATTGGCAAGGGTTCTACTAAGGAGATTTTTGCAATTGGGGGGAAACTTTCTAATTGTTTTTCAGGCACATTTGGCAGTCCTTGGTTGGCTGGAATGGGGCAAGTGAGAAGTTTGGGGACATTTCAAAGGATAAAGATTATTCACTAGAGGACAGTTTCATATGGGGTGCTTTTGCATGGTCAACTCATCATAATGGTCCTTAATGGGGGGGGGGGTGTTGCTGCCACAGCAGGAATTTCTCAGAAAACAACATTGTGTAATGAATGTCAGAGACAGTATAATGGTAGATGCGTGACATTATTGGGTAAAAATATCTGGCAAGCTGTTTTTGGAATCATAGCAAAATCTTATGAATTGAAGGTAACCAGACAGGACTGGTATTAAAGCATATTTTAATGAAAATCAAATGGTAGGATGATAGAAAACTGACTTTATAGTTTGAATTAAACACTGATGTACGTAAACATAATTACCATTAATTTTTTTAACTTTTTGTTTTATATTGGAGTATAGTTGATTAACAATGGTGTGTTAGTTTCAGGTGTACAACAAAGTGATTCAATTATACATATACATGTATCTATTGTTTTTCAAATTCTTTTCCCATTTAGGTTGTTAAGTAATATTGAGCAGAGTTCCCTGTGCTATAGAGTAGGCCCCTGTTGGTTATCCGTTTTAAATATAGCAGTGTGTACATGTCAATCCCAAACTCCCTAACTATCGCTCCCCCCAACGCTTCACACCACAATTCTCATTAATTTATAAATTCCAGTTACTAACCCTGTGCAGAAGCCCTCAAATACCTTCATTTTATACATAAATCCTTAAGTATTAAGTAGTTCTTTAATGTCACTTTGTCAAATTTTTCGAGCATACAGAGCGCTTGAGAACACATTTCCTGAACTGCTGGTCCCTGGTTCTGCATGAATACCTTTAGCGATAGGAAGCTCACTACTTTGATAAGCAAGGTAGTTTTGATATTGGAGAATCCTTCTTTTGGTTGCGTCAGTATCTTCTCCTGCTTCACTTCCATCCATTCCCAATGAATTCACCTCGAGTACCACTAAGCTTCTTCCACATTCTCAGCTTTCCATACAGGTAGGCAGACAGCTATTGATTTTCTCCAGGTCTTCTGTTTGCGAAGTATTCTCAGCTTTTCCAGTTCTCAATTACGAAACTCCTCAGAATTGTGTCACCTGGAACAGAACACTAGAATGTTAACATTTCTCTAAAGTTATAGGACACAATATTATAGAGTGGACTGAGCAGCCCACGAAATAGTATGAAGCATAAACGCTATGATGAACTAAAATTGTTAATATTAACTGTTAGGACAGTAGAAAGGCCGCTCTAAATTGATACTTATTTTCCAATACTTTCACAGTAAAACTATCATGAATCCCAGTATCAGAGACATGTCTCTGTCACAAATTTGTTCCCTTTCACTTCATTCTCTGGTCACATTATTAAAAATTATATGGCCAGAATATCACTACTTTAGCTTCATATCCTCTCAAATGATGTCTTCAAGAGCATCTGATAGTTAATTTATTCTTATATTTTTTCCTAGATGCTACAACTTGGATGAACCTAGAGGACATTATGCCTAGTAAAATAAGCCAGTCATAAAAGGACAAATACCATATACTTCCCCTTAAATAAGGTGCCTATAGAAATCAAATTCATAAAGATAGAAAGTGAAAGGTTTATTGCAACAGGTTTGGGGAGAAGGGAATGGGGAGTTAGTTAGCACTTAATGGGCGCAAAGCTTTAACCTTGGAAGATGAAATATTTCTGGAGCTGCATGCTGGTGATGGTTACCCAACAATATAAATGTACTTAATGTAACTGAACTGTGCAGTTAAAAATGGTTAAGATGGACAATTTTTGTTATGCATGTTGCCACAATGAAAAAAAAGAATGTATCAAAAATACTGCTTCAAACAGAAGGCAGCTTCTTGCAAATTATCTGGACACTTAGGTTCCCCACTGCTGCTCCTTCTGACTGTCCTCTGTGGATGCAGAGAGCCCATATCCTCAGCTTCTTCAGTGCCAACTTTGTGTTCTCTTTTCTTTGTCTTTTCCTTAATTTCATGGTAGCTTCATGGTAGCATTAATCTCCTTCTGGGTAAATGATTAAATGCTTGCAGGCCAGGTTTAAAAATCAAATCAGAAATGTTCTTTTTACTTTGAAGCCACATGCTAATTTTGAAGAAAAATAGTACTATCTTTTTTGTGAGTCACCCTTTTATTCACCTTGGTATAATTTTTTTTCTTCATAAATATCATCGGGTACTTTATTTAAAGAATATAATCCAGAGAGCAAAAACCAAACAAACAAAAAACAAACAAACCTCCAGAATTCAAATTGTAAGCAAACTCAATCCTGTCATTTTAGAGAAATAATAATTGAAATTTTATAATGTGTTTGCTTAAAAGAAAAAAGTGCTTTTAATTTGCAGATACATTTTGTATATATTTAAATGATAGAAATTTATCATATGGGGAACACTGTGTACAGAATTATAAATACAAATCAAGCTCTGCTTCTCCCCCCAAGATTTATAATTGTATTTGTTTTCATTTGTAATATATATTAAATATAATACCACCCAATAAAATACTAAACATAAATTGCTTCCCAATTTGCTAATTCTACATAAAGGTTTTTTTTTTGGCCGTGTTGGGTCTTCATTGCTGCACAGGCTTTCTCTAGTTGTGGCAAGTGGGGGCTACTCTTAGTTGCGGTGCACGGGCTTCTCGTTGCAGTGGCTTCTCTTGTTGCTGAACACAGGTTCTAGGTGTTCAGCCTTCAGTATTTGCAGCACATGGGTTCAGTGGTTGTGGCATGCTGGCTCTAGAGCGCAGGCTCAGTAGTTGTGGCACACGGGCTTAGTTCCACTGCATGTGGGATCTTCCTGGACTAGGGCTCGAACCCATGTCCCCTGCATTGGCAGGCGGATTCTTCGCCACCAGGGAAGTCCTACATAAAGGTTTGACTCAGCAAATGAAAACAATCTCTTTCTCTGCAAATAGGAAATGATTCAATTAAATAAAATGCACAAGTCAGCATGCAAATTGTAAAATTAACTATGTATCTTGGTAAGATTTTAGAAATTACTTAGTGTAATATATTCACTTTGTAATGTACTTTGTTTATTGTTTTCTGTCTGTTTCTTATAAATATTTTATCACTTTGTTCATTAATTACAGTTTGCTTAGTGATTTCTAAACACATGAATTAATTAATTCTCTGTGAACGGAAACATTGTGCCTATTATTAAAGATTGCTGAGACATTCTCTATCTTGTGATAGCATCTACTTAAAAAAAAATCTGTACCAAAAGATAAAGATAGTTAACTCCACATTTACTGTCCCATATGTGACCTGGTTTGAATACAGCATTCCTCACCAAGTTCTGTGGTCTACTAGGTGATGCTTTTGAAAGTCAGCATTTTAGCTCAAGGGATTGGCAAACGTTTAGTGTCAAGGGGGAGACAGTAAATATTTTTGGCTTTGTTGGCCAGATCATCTTTGTCACAAGTAATCAATTCTGTCATTATTGCATGTAAGCTGCCGCAGACAGTGTGTATGTAGATCAATAAGCGTGACTGTGACCCAATGAAACTTTATTTCTGGATATTGAATTTTGAATTTCATATAATTTTTATATATCATGAAATATTCTTTTGACTTGTTTCAACTGTTAAACCACTTCAGTCAAAAAATATACTAGGGCCTCCCTGGTGGCGCAGTGGTTGAGAGTCCGCCTGCCGATGCAGGGGATACGGGTTCGTGCCCCGGTCTGGGAGGATCCCATATGCCGCGGAGCGGCTGGGCCCGTGAGCCATGGCCGCTGAGCCTGCGCATCCGGAGCCTGTGCTCCGCAACGGGAGAGGCCACAACAGTGAGAGGCCCACGTACGGAAAAAAAAAAAAAAAAAAAATATATACTAGACTTAATGATGGTGACTAGAGTAGTGATAACAGTGATAATTTTTGGTAGGACAGGATCATGGCCTCATTAATTAGCTAGGATCTTCTTTATGATTAAGAGCATTGTTCTTGCAAGAATTCAGAACATAAAAGGCATAAACATTTTCCATGATATTCATTGATTTGTATTATAACATTAATATGCATGTCCATAAGACATCCTGTGGTCAAGAAAAGAAGATAAGAGGTCTTTACATTCTTTGGTGCTCCTATTTTCTGTATGGAAGAAATATAACATCTGTCTTACAAATTATATATATATATATGTAATTTTGAATCTTGCATTTGTGAGGCAGGTATTTGTATCTATATTTGTGAGAAATAGATATATAGATCGAGAGAGAGAGAGAGAAAGAGAGGGAGAGAGAGAGAAATTCAATGTGAGAGTGGGTGTCTGGCACATGAACACCTCATGAAATACCATTAGTGAATGCTAGTCATAGTGTAACTAATGATCATTAATATTTTACTCATAGTCACCTTCTCCTCTACTTCACATCCTACCTTGATAAATAGTAAAAAAACAACATATGGTCTTTTTCTCTGTATGGACATTAGGTAGGGAGCCCTAAGGAGACAGTCCCAACTTGGAAACCATCCTGCAAAATCATTATACTGGAGAATACAAAGATTGTCCAGCCAGGTTTCTCTTTGGGGGGTTTCAAAGCCACCTGTAGGACCACTTTCCTAACCAAAGGAAGAATTCAGCAATAGACATTTCTTAGAAGAGCATAATTCAGGGACAGGGTGTGGTAGAGCAGATGTGGAAGGAAGAGTGCTGGACCATTGTGAAGACAATATAGGTCCACAGCTCAGATTGATTCTGGCTTATTTTCTACCTACAGTTTTTGAACCCAAGACTCATGGGACAGAATAGTGATTTCTCTTATATCTCTGTAAGATTAAGGAGAGAACATAAGTTAGAACTCTTTCATAGGCTATTTACTGAAATGTAGTAAAAATGACAATGAATGATATATTCAATTTTTTAAGTCATTGAAACCACGGAGAAGATAAGGTGATCTGAAAAGAAGTGGGAGCTAGATTTGTAGATATCATGTTCCAGGGGCCATCAAAAGCATCTGGACAACTTCAGAATTTTTGGTCTCTGCTGCACATGTCATCACCAGCAGGAAGTCTCACAGTATCTTGTTAGAGCAGTCTAGGAAGAAAATGGCAGCCACTACTGGGTAGCCTGTCAGACCACTCCATGAAGAAATAGTCTCCTTCCAGAACTATTTAAACAATTTCAGAAATCTGTGATTCTCTCAGTTGTGAGTTAGGCAGGTTTTATGGGGGGCCAGATTATTGACACCAATAAAATACGTAAACCTGAATTTTAGACATATGGCATTGCGGATGTTTAAGCCAGTATATTACAGAAGATAAAATTAAAATCTGGAGAAATAATGCGATGTTTCCCACTATTGCAAAAATAGTTAGACTCAAAGCTGGAGTACCAAATCAGAGTGAGTTTTTGTGCATTCTTCTTCCCATTTCCGACACATTGGTTACTAAGATATTTTCTTTTCTTTTGTGTATTCTAATTTAATTTTAGTAGTGATTTATCTTTCTTCTCAGTTCTGTTTTGGTAATGAGGACATGTGGTCTATCTCTGTGTGTCTCTCTGTGTCTGTCTCTCTCTATATATACATACATATACCCATATACCCATATACATATTTCCGTATAGCAAAAGAATATAAAATTGAACAATAGTCGATATTAAAAGAGTAGATAGAATGGGTTATGGTTTTGTTTTCTTTCTAAGTATTAAGGAAAATATTTTTTTTTAAATTTGGGCCACTTAAAGGAGGATTTGCAAAGAGATCATTCATATAAAATCTGCTAAGATTTTTCTTTGCCACTTAAGATAAAACTGAAGGCCATAAAGTTATATTATGTAAGAAAGGGTACTTCCCATGACAAATAACAATATGCCATAGAATATGTTTTAAAATGTTATTTTTGTTTTGTTTTGTACTACCTATATTTTTTCTGAGAAGAAGAAAAAAACTGTGGGCTGGTAAATGTGTTCATGTTTATTTTCAAGCCTTTGCATGACACAACAGAGAAGATTATGATAATATGGCTTATGAGAGGAAAGAATTAATAATATTGCTAAATTGCAAAATGTCTCATTCAAATTGAAGTGTATCAAATTTGTTGTAGACCATCCAAGAGAAAAGGGCAAGCCTTAGATTATCTCACTGGTAACTTCTACAGACAGATTTAGGACTCCAGCTTACACTGTGGTATCAGATCTTCCAAAGTATTTTTATAAAACTTTAAGCATTATTTGACCTGCAGTGGAGACCCCAGAACAATCTCCCAAAGCATCATCTCCTTAGACTCAGCTTAGAGGAATGGTGCTTTAAAATATTTTAGTTAATTCATTGTAGGAATAAACAGTGTTCAAGGATAAACAGTAACACAATGGATATTCTTATAAAGAGAATTTGTGAAAAGACAGTATCACCCTACAAAAGCACTTTGAAAATATTTTTCATGCAGTGAAACACATCAAAGCATTATTATTTCGAACTTCTACATTGTGATAATAGAAATTTCAAATAAAATCTAAAGAAATTCTAAGTGTTGCTGAACCAAAGGGGGCTCTTAAATCCGCTCTCTTTGTATCTCAGTGAGCACAATTAAATGAAAATTGTGGGATTACCTCATTCTTTGAAAAATCAGAGGAAAATGACATCTCCTTAAAAAGATAGAAACGATTTTCTTCAAAAAAGTATTAGGTCATAATAGCCAAAATGTACAGAATACTATTGAAAATCACCCACAAGACCAAGAACCAAGAGAATCAAAACTTTAATGAGGAAAAATCAACTGAGGCCAAGACTAAAATTAATCAGATGTTGGAATTATCTGATAAGGAACTGAAAGCAGTCATAGTAAAAGTTTCAAAATTAATTACAAAGTATGTATGAGCAAATGAAAAAAATGCAAAATATCTGTAAACAAAAACCCAGAAGTTATAAAAAAAAAAAAGAAGCAGATGGAAATTACAGAACTAACAAAATAATGTCAATTCATAAAAAAAATCACTGGATGGGCTCAATAGTAAATTGCATAGAACAGAGGATGTAAACAGTAAGCTTGGGGAAAGAACAATAGAATTCATACAATCAGAAAAACCAAGTGAAAATACACTAAGAAAAAGCCAATATTTAGATCATCAGGATGTCAGAATTAGAACAGAATGAAAGTGGGGCTGAAAGGTTATTTGAAGAAGTAATAGTTGAAATTTTCCCAAATTTAACAACACACAAATTTATAGATCCAAGATTTCAAATGAAACCCAAACAGAACAAACCACACAGCATCCCTGCCGGGACATGTCATCATTAAATTATTGAAAACTGGGACTTCCCTGGTGGTCCAGTGGTAAAGAATCTGCCTTCAAATGCAGGGGATGCGGGTTCAATCCCTGGTTGGGTCCTGGTTGGGGAACTAAGATCCCACATGCCGCGGGGGCAACTAAGCCCGTGTGCCACAACTACTGAGCTCATGCACCTCAACTAGAGAGGCTGCGTGCTGCAAACTACAAAGCCCACATGCCCTGGAGCCCGTGTACCACAACTAGAGAGAAGGTGGTGTGCCTCAATGAAAGATCCTCCGTGCTGCACCTAAGACCTGACACAACCAAAAAAATAATTAATTAATTAATCTTTAAAAAATAAATTCTTGAAAACTAAAAATAAAAAACCCCTGAAAACTGTCAGAGAGAAATGGTGCATCATTAATAAAGGAATCTCAATTCAAATCATAGAGGATTCCTCTTCCTAATCTAGGAAGCCAGAAGAAATTAACACAATATTTTTCAAGTGCTGAAGGAAAAGTGCTATCATCCATGGATTCTATGTTCACTGAAATATGCTTGAGAAATGAAGAGGAAACTGAAGCATTAAGACAGATATGACCTACCCTGGAGAAAGTTCAATGTTCACTTGACAAGAATGTGTGTTACATTGCTCTTGGATGGCATATTCTGTAAATGTCTAAGTTCATATCATTTAAAGTTCATATCATTTAAAGTACAATGTTTACTTATTGAGTTTCCTGTCTGGATGATTTTCCCATTGATGAAAGTGGGGTACTGGAGTCTCCTACTATTTTCATTTATTTCTATAGGTTTGTTAATATTTCCTCTACATATTTAGGTGTTCCTATATTAGGTGTATAAATAATCACAAATGTTACATGCTCCTGTTGTACCATTTTTGTCTCTTATTACAGTCCTTGTCTTGAAGTCTGTCCTGTCTGATATAAGTATAGCTATCCCAGCTTTCTTATGGTTTCTGTTTGCATGGAATATCTTATTCCATCTCTGTACTTTCAGTCTGTGTGTGTTCTTAAAGCTGAAGTGAGCCTCTTGTAGGCAGCATCATATTTTTTTGTGTTTCGAGGGTTTTTAAAAAATTCTTTCAGTCACTCTGTGATTTTTTTATTGGAAAATTTATTTTATTTACATGTAAAGTGATTATTTATAGAATAGGTATAAACTTATTGTCATTTTGTTAAGAGTTTTCTGAAAGTTTTGTAATTCCTTTTTCCTTTCTTCTTCTTTTGAGCTCTTCCTTTGTGGTTTGGTGACTTTCTTTAAGTGGTATACTTACACTCCTTTCTCATTATCTTTTCTGCATCTACCCTTAGTTTTTGCTTTGTGGTTACCATTAGGCTTACATGAAATATCTTAGAGTTATAACAGTCTATTTTAAGCTGATAACAACTTAAGTATGAATGTGTTCTGAAATTCTACAGTTTTTACTAGTTTTCTCCCCCCTCCATATTTTATAATTTTTATTTTCACAATTACGTCTTTTCACTTAGAATATCCATTAACAAGGCACTGTAATTATAGTTATTTGCATGGCTTTTGTTTTAACCTTCATACTAGATTTAGTAGTGATTAACCCAACACCATTGCAACATTGGAGTACTTACCAGTGATATTTATAATTTCATATGTTTTGTTTCTTATATGAAAGTATAAGGGTTCTCTTAGAGTCCTTTCATTTCAGCTGAAAGAAGTCCATTTAACATTTCTTGTAAGGCCGGTTTACTGGTGATGAACTCCTCAGTTTTCGCTTGTCTGGAAACCTCTATATTTCTCCTTCAATTCAGAAGAACAACTTTGCTAGATAGAATGTTTTTTGTAGGTAATTTTCTTTTCTTTCAGCTCCTTGAATATATCATGTCCTTTTGGCCTGCAAAATTGCTGCTGAAAAGTGTGTTGATAGTCTTATAGGGGGTCTCCTTGTACATAGCACATGATTTTTCTCTTGTTGCTTTCAAGTTTCTCTCTTTGTCTGTAATTTTTGACAATTCAATGATAACATGTCTTGGTGTGAGTGTCTTTGTATTCATCTCATTTGGAAATTTTCTGGGCTGCCTGGACCTGAATGTCTGTTTTCCTCCCCAAGTTGTGGCATTCTTCAGCCATTATATCTTCAAATAAACTTTTTGCCCCTTTCTTTCTCTCTTCTCATTCTGGGGCCCATATAATATGTGGAAAGAGTTGACCCTTGAACAACATGGGCTTGAGCTGGGAGGGTCCACTTATATAGGGGGATCTTTTCAACAGTAAATCTTACAGTACTCTACAGTCTGTGATTGGTTGAATCCCCGGACATGGTACTGCAAATAACAAGGAAGTGCAGTTGTAAAGGGCTGACTATACATTATATGCAGTTTTGACTGCACAGAGAGTTAGCACACGTAATCCCCACGTTGTTCAGGGGTCAACTGTACTAGTATACTTAAGTTGGCCTATAAGTACCTTAAGCTAGCTTCATTCTTCATTCTTTTATTCTTTTTGCTACTCTGGATGTACTTCATCTTCCTATTTTTGGGTTTGCTGATCCTCTTTTCTACTTTATCTAGACCACTGTTGAAACTCTGTTGTATTTTTCATTTGAGTAACTGCATTCATTAATGTGATATAATGTTTTGTGTTGTGATTTCTGTTTGATACTTTCTATTTTTATCTCTCTGCTGAAATTCTTTGTTCACACATTATTCTCATGACCTCGGTAACTTGGAGTCTTTATGACCATTATTTTCAACTTTTCATCAGGTAAACTTCTAATGTCTGATTCACTAAGGTCTTTTTCTAGGGTTTTACGTTGTTCTTTTGCTTGGAACACATTCCTCTTTTTTTTCCTTATTTGCTTGACTTTCTGTGTTGGTTTCTATACAGTAGATAAAATAGCTACATAAGCCAATCTTGGAGGTGTAGCCTCATGGAGATGATCCTTAGTGTTCAACCCTGCCCTAGCTCTTTGTTGTTTCTCAAACCTTAGTGAATGCCCAAGCGACCTTCTTTTTTCTTAGTGGTTCTCAGGAGTTGAGGGTGTCCCAAGACCTGTCGGTGTCCCAAAGGGGAGGATCTCAGTCAGCACCCAGATCTAGGCTGATTGCAAGCCAGACCCTCAAGCAGCAGTTTTGGTTTTGTTTTTGTTTTTTACAAATTTATTCATTTTATTTATTTTTGGCTGTGTTGGGTCTTTGTTGCTGCATGCGGGCTTTCTCTAGTTGTGGAGAGGGGGGACTACTCTTTGTTTTGGTGCATGTGCTTCTCATTGTGGTGGCTTCTCTTGTTGTGGAGCACAGGCTTTACGTGCCCGGGCTTCAGTAGTTGTGGCACGCGGACTCAGTAGTTGTGGCACATGGGCTTAGTTGCTCTGCGGCACGTGGGATATTCCTGGATCAGGGGTCCAACCTGTGTCCCTTGCATTGGCAGGCGGATTCTTAACCACTGCGCCACCAGGGAAGTCTGAAGCAGTAGTTTTTAAAGTATGTAAATATACCTCTTTCAGGGGAAGACTGGGAGATGGACATTTCAGTTTGCTACTGCACTGAGCACTGGGGGGACTGCCAGTTAAGAACTATTTCTTTGTTTGCTTACCAACGCCCCTGCCACCTGGTTGAATATTTGAACATAAGCCCTGTTGGCCACCAGAGCCAGGCTATAAAGGGATGTGTCTTCTGGGTCATAGCCACAAAAGCCATGGCACCAGATGTGTGCACAAGCTCCTTTCATAACATCAGTGACCTGGGGCAAGGCAGAGGAAGCGTGTTAAGATGGCACCTACCAGTCTCCCAGGTCTTTGGAAAGAATTGCAGTTGGCCCATAGATGTTAAAGTAAAAGCTTGCCCCTTTCAAATTAAGCAAATAGGCCTATTTCTTGGAAAAACTGGATATTTTGGTATGCTGCCTTTGCACTGCACAGTGGATGGATAGCCACAGTAAGTCCACGCAAGCCTGCTAAGAACTGTTTCATAGTTTGTTATAGCCTAGTGAGTCTCATGATGCAAGCCCCATTGGCTTTCAGAGCTAAATGTTCTGGGATCTTGTCTCTCAGGTGGAAGTCTTATAAGTTGGGTTGCCAGTCATGGGGTCCAAACCCTTTACTTTTACAGTAGAGGCTGGGAATTGTGAGTCCCCTCCCAGTTGTTTGTCACTGTGCTGGGAGTGGGGTTTATGGTGAGATTGTGTCTAGGCTCTCCTACCCACTTTTTTTTTTTTTTTTTTTTTTTTTTTTTTTTTTCAGTACGCGGGACTCTCGCTGTTGTGGCCTCTCCCGTTGTGGAGCACAGGCTCCGGACATGCAGGCTCAGTGGCCACGGCTCATGGGCCCAGCCGCTCCGTGGCATGTGGGATCTTCCCGGACCCGGGCATGAACCTGTGTCCCCTGCATCGGCAGGTGGACTCTCAACCCCTGCGCCACCAGGGAAGCCCCTCTCCTACTCATTTTGATGTGGATTTTTTTCTCATTCACCTGATGTAGAGGAGCCATTCTACTAGTTTGGGTTGCTTTCAAAAGGAATTATTCCATATGTAGCTATAGATTCAGTTTATCCATGGGAAAAGGAAAATTCAGGAATCCACTATGTTGCCATCTTGAACTGGAACTTGTTGTATGATTTCAGTCTTCTTAAATTTGCTAAGACATTTTTATGGCCCTTGTATGATCTATTGTGGAGAAAGTTTCATGTGGACTTGAGAAGAATGTGTATGCTGCTGTTGGATGGGATGATTTATATATGTCTGTTATGTCTATTTTGTTTAAAATTGGATTCATGTCCAATCTTCCCTTATTGATTTTCTCTCTTGATAATTTATCTTTTGCTGAAACTGGGGTATTGAAGTCCCCTACTATTATTGTATTGTAGTCTATTCCTCACTTCAGGACTCTTAGTATTTGCTTAATATATTTAGGTACTATGATATTAGGAGCATATATATTTACAATTGTTTTATCTTGTTGATTTGTCAATTATTTATCATTATATACTAACCTCTGTCTTTGTTACCATTTTTGGTATAAAGTCTGTTCTGTGTAATATGTTATATTCTGATAGAAAGTGTATTTTGTCTTTCTTTTGGTTTTTACTTTCATGGAATATCTTTTTCTATCCCTTCACTTTGAGTCTACTTGTGTCCTTTAAGCTAGGTTAATCTCCTGTAGACAGCATATAGTTGGTTCTTATTTTTTTAATCCATTCAGCCATTCTGTACTTTATGAATGAAGAATTCAATGCAGTTACATTTAGAGTAATTCTTGATATCATAAGAATTACTAATGACATCTTTTTAATATCTTCTGACTGTTTTACAATTCCATTTTTCCTTTTGCCTGTCTTATTGCCTACATTTGTGAATTTGTGGTTTTCCATGGTGGTATGCTCTAATTGCCTTCTCTTTATTTGTGTGGTTACCATGAGGCTTACATAAAATCTCTTATAGATAAAACAGACCACTTTAAACTGATAACAATTTAACTTTGATCGTGTATAAAACTCTACCTTTTTATTCTTCCCTTTATGATTGTGATGCCATAACTTATCTTCTTTTATATTATGCATTCATTACCAAATTATAGTAGCAATAGTTATTTTTAATAATCTTTTTTTTCAACCTTTATACTGAAGTTAATTTAACACCCCATCATATTACAGGATTAGTATTTTCTAAGTGTGATGTATATTTACTTTTACCTGTATGTTGTGTATTTTCATATGTTTTCATGTTACTAATTAGCATGTTTTTATTTCAGTTTGAAGAACTTCTTTCTGTAGTGTTTAAAGGCAAGTCCAGGGGTTATGAACTCCCTCAGCTTTTGTTTGTCTGGGAGAGTTTTTATTTCCCCTTTATTTCTGAAGGGTAACTTTGCAGGATAGGGTATTCTTGGCTGGATTTGTTTCCTTTCATCACTTGGAATATATCATCCCACTCTTCTGGCCTAGAAGGTTTCTGCTAGGAATCCTGCCGATAACTTAATGGATTTTCCTTTGTAGGTTACAATCTTTTTTCCTTGCTGCTTTTAGGGTTATTCCTTTGTCTTTGATTTTCACATCTTTTTAAATAATATGTCTTGGAGAAGATCTTTTTGAACTGAAATAATGGGGTGGTCTTTTAGCCCTGTGAACTTGGAATCCAAGTTTCTTCGCAGGTTTGGAAAGTTTTCAGCTATTACTTCTTTAAATAAACGTTGTGTGCCCTTCTTTCTCTCTTCTTCTTGTGGAAATCCAGTGATTCTGAGAGTTATTCTTTTGATGTTTCTCATAGATTATGTTGGCTTTCTTCTTTCTTTTCATTATTTTTAATTCGTTCTTCTCTGGGTTATTTCCATTTTTTATCATCTAGATCATTGTCTTTATCTTCTGTTTGATCTACTTTGATATTGATGCTTTCTTTGCAATGTCATTGAACTCTTCAGTTTCAGAATTTCTGTTTAGTTCTTTTTAATGATTTATATCTCTGCTAACTTCCTCCGTTTGTTCATGTACTGTTTTTCTGATTTTGATGAATCATATTTTCTATTTTCTTGTAACTCTTTGAGTTTCCTCAAAACAGCTATTTTGAATTCTTTATCAGTTAAGTCACAAAATTGCCCATTTTTGAGCTTGGTTACTGGATAATTATTGTTATCTTTTGGTGATGGCATGTTTCCTTTATTCTCCATGTTTCTTGTAGTTTTGTGTTGTCGTTTTTGCATTTGAAGTAGCAGTTGCCTTCTCCAATCTTTACTAGCTGCTTTCAGGTAGGAAATATTTTTGTTGGTGCTGCTTATATCTGGAGCTTACTCTGCCCTTTTGTGGATACACCTGCTCCATGCTTCTTTCTCCCTCTTGTGGCAGAATCCTTAAGCTTGTAAATCTTCTCTTGATTACCAGCCACCAGCTGCTGGAAAACCTCTGTTTTGTTTTCCTGATGGTAGAGCTAGGGCTTATTTTTGTGGTTCCTCTCTTTCCTGCAGATTCTGGTCTATTCTCTGAGAGCATTCTGTATCTACCGGAGCTGGTTCTTGCTCCAGCCCTGGGGAGTGCACATAAAAAGCCAGCTACAGAGTGGGAGTTGGTGTGGGCTTAGCACCTGAGGTAGTGGGGCTGCCTGAGGGCCAGGTGGAGGGATCTTCAGGTGAGGTTTTCCTAGCAGCTCTGGGTAGTTTTCCTGCTGGAGTCCTTAACACAGTCAACAGGAGCCATGTCCTTTTTGTGCTTTCTGATATTCTTATTTGCTTCTTTCCTGATCTCCTGCCTTCCCCCCCGCGACCCACAGTGGAAGGCTCCCTTCAGTACTCTGAGTGCTTTGGCAGAGAAATGTTTCTTTAGCTGTGTCCTGCAGAGCCAGAGAAGGCTGGCACTCACTCACTGGTCTCCTTTTCTCTGATGAGAGAAGTCATTCCTGGCTAGTTCAGCCCTGTGCCCTATCACATTGGGGCAGGGATGGTGCTGGCAGAGTTCTCTGCCAAAGGCTCTCTTGACTGCTCATGTCTGCCCAAGTCAGCACTCTGCAGATATTCCCTGATTGTGGCTGAGAGTGGCTGAGGCTGGCTTACAGGCTTCTGCTGGTTCCATAGCCTGTACCCAGGTTTGGCTACCTATTCCCCAGTGGTGGGTGAGTCCCTTCACGTATGCAGCTGGATTCTACAATTTCCACAGAGGCACTTTTGTTCACGCACAGATACCAAATTTTAAATTTTAAATATTAAAATGGGGGGCAAAAAGTAGGGGTGTCTTGTGCTGACATTACATCTCTCCAGAGACCCGTTTTAAAGGCACAAAACAAAAACAAAATTCAAAACATTGAAAACATTCAATAACTCTCCATTCTGAGCAACTGAATATACAAATAGTCAATAGATAGACCATTTATAAAAATAGAACTCCAACCCACAGCCTGTGGCAACCAGCCCAGGAAACCAACCCGTTAGCTACGGTAACCAACCCAGGATGCCAGCCTGCAATCTCTAAGTCATTCGTGTGAGGAGTCAGAAAAAAACAGTCTCTAGTAACAATCAAAGAATTAAAACAATAACTCCTGTAAAGTTGGCTCAAAATGGCCAGAATTTGATTAATAGTTCACAGCTTCCTTAATTTTTGTCTCCACTTTCAACTGAGGACCAAATAGAAAAAGCCAAATAAATATGCACCCCTGACCAATCACATCATCACCTAGGACGCCTCCTTTCTGCTTAGTTTTCCTCCCACTTCCCCGTGGCAACAGCCTCCAATATGGGCATGCTTGAAGTCTTCCCGTCTTTCCTCTGTAACACTTCCTCACTCTTCTGACTTCTCCTGGGTCTCTGCCAAAACACAAGCCATGGCGGCTGACTTTTTTCCTACAACACCTCTGAATAAATAACTTTTGCTTGTTCTCATTTGGTTGGTCTTTGCTTATTTTCACAATTCCTTTCTTTAAGATAAAAGGACAATGTGAAAAATATGCAGGAAAGACAATTTTTTTACATGTATACCCATCTCTACATAAAAGATAAAAGAAAAAAGAACTTAGGTGTTGTTGAGAATCCCTGGTGGTCCAATGGTTAGGTCTTCGTGCTTTCACTGCTGAGGGTCCGGGTTCAATCCGTAGTTGGGGAACTGAGATCCTGCAGGCCACACGGTACGGCTAAAATTAAACAAAACAAAAGACAAAAACAGGTGCCTTAAAAAAAAAAAAAAGAAGAACTTATGTGTTGTCTAGTACTGTTCATAAATTAACTCTAAGTTATCTGGTCATTTTCAGGACTCAAAGTGGTTGCATTGCTAAATAGGGACAACATCTTATGTGTCCAGGGATGTGAAGGACGTGGTTGGTATCATAAGAGTGGGACTGTCTGTGCAGCAGTGCGTACTAATGCCCTCATTCCATGCTCTCTGTGTTACTCATTCATTGCCACTTATCCTTGCACACATTTATTAAAAATTATGTATTAAGTATTCTCTATGGATGTGATGGAGGTGTGCTAACAATTGGGATAGTAGGATAATGGAAACATGATTTAGCTTCTTAGATATATAGCTCCAGCTCTGAGAGAGGGAAGAATACTAAATTGAAAGTAAATAGGCTAGAATTTCAGTCCTACTACTAAATTAGCTTTTTTTTTTTTTGCGGTAAGCAGGCCTCTCACTGTTGTGGCCTCTCCCGTTGCGGAGCACAGGCTCCAGACACGCAGGCTCAGAGGCCATGGCTCATGGACCCAGCCGCTCCGTGGCATGTGGGATCCTCCTGGACCGGGGCACGAACCTGCATCCCCTGCATCGGCAGGCAGACTCCCAACCACTGCGCCACCAGGGAAGCCCTAAATTAGCTTTTTGAACTTAAATAATTGTACTTGCTCTTTGTGTGCAAATTTCTCCCAAACAATCCCAATTATAAGTCTTGGAAGGCTTCTCATATATAACCAAAGTTTTAGCCCACGTTCAGCTTTGACCCAGAGTTCAAAGGAATCTGTGATCATGCTGCATTTGGTTGTGGTAATAATTTCTGAAAAGTCAGGAACACTGAAATGCAAGACAGTTTAAAGACTGAAAGAGATGACAGGCTTTGCTGTATGACAAAATGAGAGGAGCTAGTTACAAATACGTGGTTTGGGTGACTCAGATAAGCTGTCATCAAGGCAAACAAGCCCTTACAGACCAGAGTGGAATGCAGCCCTTTGATAGGAAGGCGTGTTATCAATGCTTCAATGAAGGAAACTTGTAGATCTGAGATACTTACTTTTTAGAATGAATTAAAAAAGAGTGGTATGAAAAATCTACATCCCCTTCTTAGAAACAAATTGAGCTTACTTGCAATAGGTAGCAGCCTTCTAATTGTAGCTCTGGTGTTAAATAACTTCCTGACCTTGAAAGAATTGAGTGACCTTTACAGAGCTTACGTGAGTTATTGTTTGATATACTGGAAAGATCAGAGACGGAGAAGTTAAACATCATTTGTTCAGTCCATGACTGGACATTAAATGTCACCTTATTTAAAGTCTCTGCACTTCAGCTTTGTCATTTGCAAAGGAAAGGCAATGTCCTCAAGCATCAGTGAGGAGTGGTTACGGTGTCAATGAACCACAGGCATGACATGCAGCTCACACAAGTCTGCAGGGAAGAGTGGATGTGATGGTTATCATTTAAATGATGACATAGGGCTGAGATTGATAAGGTCACTTACCGGTCTAGGTTTTTTTATTCAATATATTTCATGGGGGATATTTTGGGTTTATGATATGGACAGAAGAAAGATGTATATTTTATACAGAAGATGATGAGTACCCAGCCAAAAAAAAATAACAGTGAACCTACATCAACCTGATGGAGTTTTCCTGAATGTGTCAGGAGAAAAGTATTTAAATAAGAGTATCTGTATCTATAACTACATCTATAACCATGTCATGTGCTGTAAAGAATTACCAGCATCCCAGAGAAAACTAGAGTGAAAACTCTAGGCCATTCCCTCCAGTCTTCACACAGGTCTAGAACCTCCACAAAAGATTCAGATTCCTAGTCTCTTAAAATGGCTAAAAAACATATAGATTAACTGCCAGCCTTTAAACATGTTCCCCTCTTTCTTTCTTTTTTAAATTAAAAATCAAAACCACTTTCTAATTAGCAGTTACTTAAGTTTTCAGTCTTCATGGAGTTTTTTAACAGTTTCTGCAGTAGGATTCTCCATTGATAAAGGCTCAGTTAGGTGGTGGGAATAAAGAAGAGATAGTTTCAGAAATTCTTTTAGGAAGATGCTGATGCATACCATATAAATTATATTATCTCCTACTATAAATGCCATTATTACAAAGAAACTTAATATGTAATTACCTCTGCTCCCACATACGGACTGTACTTGGCAGAACGGACTGAGAATGGTCGTTCAGTTTTGTCTCTACCTCTGCCTTGTTGAAGGGCAATCACTTGAATTTTCTGTGCCTCTGGAATTTTATCTTGAATCTGGAGAAAGCAACATCTCAGAGATTTCTGTGTGTGTGTGTGTGTGTGTGCGCTTGTGTGTGTGCACGTGCACACATTTTAACCAAGCATTTTCCCTATTTAATGGAACTGCAAACTGAGTGGTAAAGTGACTTTCCAAAGTCAGAGCTTGTTGGTTCATTCAGTCAATAAATGAGCACCAGTTTCGTACCAGACCTTGTATGGGCTTGAGAGAAATGCAGTCCTGCCTTCAGGGAACACCTGGTATACTTGTGTTTTGAGGTCAAATCACTCACTGACAGAACACTATTTTGCGTCCATGCTATCAACATTCTCTTTTGAGCAAACACTGAAGCTCTTTGGAGATGGTTCACTTTATAGTCAGCTTTGTGTCCTCCTCTCTTTCAGTTTCTTGTCTGTCTGTCCACCTAAGTCTAGCATGTTCTTTTATTGATTGATTGAATTATAGTTGATTTACAATGTTGTGTTACTTTCTGGTGTGCAGCAGTGATTCAGTTTTATATATATATATATATATCTTTTTCCATTCTTTTCCATTATCTTTTTCCATTACGGCAAGATATCGACTGTACTTCCCTGTGCTGTACAGTAGGTCCTTGTTGTGTATAATATATACACACATAGTAGTGTGTATATATTAATCCCAGAGTCCTAGTTTATCCCTCCCCCCCGTCCCCTTTGGCAACCCTAAGTTCGTTTTCTGTGTCTGTGAGTCTGTTTCTGTTTTGTGAATAAGTTCATTTGTAGCATGTTTTAGATTCCACGCGTGTTCTCTGATGACGTAGCTCTATTGAACGTGACCCGTGGTGGTGGTGGTGCTATAGCACCACGTACAGTGGGCATAGTAGGCCCTTTTGACACCACTTCACTTGTATTGACCCGTGGACTCCTCATAACAACCTGTGAAGTAGTTTCTGACATTAATCCCATTTCACTGATGAACAACCCAAGGCCCAAGTGCACACAGGTAGTTAATGCTAGAGTTGGGATTCAAACCCCACTAGACTGACTTCAGAGCCCACACACCAGGGTTACCCAAAGTGGGATCCTCAAGTCAGAAGCTTAGAATCACCTGGGAGCCTGACACAAACGTAAATTCATGAGCCCCAATCCATCCTACTGAACAAGCAACATCGCTGGGGTTTGCTGCCCAGAAAAGGGAACTCCAACAAGCTCACCATGTGATTCTCCGCCGCAGAGTCACTGCCCTGAACCACCGCATAGCCCTGCCCATCAGTGACTGATTCAGCTTAGAATCCAGCTGCCTGTGATTCTGTCCTTGACTTACAAGCAGCATGATCACCATCTTTAAACAAGACCCATGGGCTAGGTCTCCTCCACCTCAAAACCATCAAGGGGAAGGGTTCTTATCTAACAGGGGTGCTCAAACTCAAAAAGATTTGTAATGATTAATTGAGAGGATATATTTAATCTAGTTGCTTTATGTCTTATAGATAGTAAAAAAAATACGATTATGTGCTTACAATATTATTATAGATTGTCAATATGCAGTGGTTATTACTTGCAATTTAGCTTAAGGGAGTATAGCTTGAAAAACCTCCTCTCCTTCACTATTCTGAAACTTTGTTCTAGGGTCTCCTCTTCATATTTTGTCCCAAAAGCCTCAGTGATATTTGTTCTCGTGTGACATTTAAATATATACTGCCTTAGATTTGTTTTTGTGCATGCTCCTTTCTTGTACTAGATTGTAACTCTTTTGAGATCTCTCTGAGAATTAAGAGAGTATTTTCCAATTGCTTGCAGGAGTGGATATGAATGATAAATAAGAAAATAAAGTGATTAAAATATGCCTTATAGGAGGCATTAAAGTGATGCTTACTTTTAAGAAATACTGCTTTATCTGTTTCCGTGATGATGGAATGAATGAATTAGGCAAAGGGAAAGTGACTGGAGGCCACTGAGTGATAGCAAAGTAGAAAGGTCTATGGACAGCTGAACTCCTTCTGTCTCATAAATGAACAGAGCCTATTAAATATGACACAGTCATTTTAAAATCCATTTATAAAACTCCTAAGAGGGTGAAGTTGCAGTACATCTATTTTCATTTTTAATATGGGGCATGTTTTCTCAACAGTGGTCTAATAACTCAGTGTACGATGTTAGCAATTTTTATCCTCCGTGTAGTAGAAAACATTACCATCGAGCCCCAAAGCATCATGAAGTTCTTAGCTGAGTAGAAGAATCTCAGAGAATGCCTATGACAATAGTTTTTGCCTCTTGTTATTACTTAACTGAGAATTATCAAAATGTTTAGTGTTGATTACTTCATATTATTTTAGGACCTTATCATTAGGTAAGGTGTAAAATAATGCCCATAGTACTGAGGAAGTGCATTATATAATATGACTATTTGATATAAAAGTTACTAAATATTTAGTTAATTGGAACTAGAACTACTAAACAGCAAAAGAACTTATAGGAACGAACCAGTCTAATCCTGTTACATTTCAGATGAGGCAACCCAGGTTAAAGAACTGATGTCACGTAGTTAGTGAAGTCTAATCTTTTATTCACTGTTTTATCAGGCACCTACTGTATGCCACAAAGGTAGAACACAGAGAGGAATTAAATACTTTCTCTTAAAAAGAGATCAGAGTACTGCTATGATTTGGAGATATAAATTTTTGTTACACACATACCAATAGTTTGTTAAATAATAAGCAGTTATGTTGCTGTTGTTGATGAAAAATCTACTTATGAACTGAATCACATGCAAAATTAAAACCATCAATAAAATCAGAAATAGAATTTTCACAAAAAGAAGACCCCTTCATTTAGGGAACCTATTGTTTTCTTAAAGATGTAAAGGATATCTAAGGAAGTAGAACCAGTCTTTAGGACTTTAGCTATAGCAACAAGGTTACAGGGGTTGCCTAGGAACAGAGCTCATTCACAAGTCATGGATGAGTGGCTGGGACACATGATGGGTGGGGTGATTGATGGAGTGGTTCACTGGCTCACTGCTCCCCTGACAAAGCTGGATAAACTACCCCATTCCCACTTTGGCTAAGAGTTTGTAAGTCTGGCAGTCCTGCTCTTCCATCAGAGCCAGCAGTAGATGTGCTGGCATCATTTGATTTGATTTCATTCACAGGAGAGGGTGAATGTAAAATGAGAAAAGAACGAAGGACAATGCCTGAAAGTATGTCAACATATCAGGGGTGGAAGGGAAGGAACCTCAAATAAATATCAGTTTTCTGATGAACAGTTTTCCTCTGTCACTCTTATACCTTGAAGTACTTAAGGAATTATAATCTGTATTGATATGCTAGTTTGCATTTTTTATTTGTATATCCTGGATTTATTTAATAAGAATTTAAGTTAATAAGAATCATATTTAGTGTGCTCTTCACTTGTAGCATAATTCTTCAAGTTCTCAATAAATGCTTGTTAATTGATTAATTTAAAACTTTTCCCTATAACATGAATGGTTAAAAAAAGTTTTCTTAAAAAGGTCAAGTTAGCTACAAAGATAGAATTTTATTTACTTGGAGGAATTATAGCCCAGTGGAATGTCATAATGATTTTCAGAAAACTTACTTTATTTAAGCCTTCTCTAATTGACATATTTTCAACAAAATACACATAATCTTTAAAATTTACCCAATTATAAATCCCAGAATATGGTCAGAGGCAATGCTCAATCATCCCTATTAATTAGTGAAGTTTGTTGCTGACATTTTTATTTTTTTGAGGAAAATTAATCTGCCATGGTTTAACACATGCATCTAGAGATTTAACTACAATTTCAAAGTTCATTCGAGGATGGATTCAGTCTTTTATGGCTGAGAAGTTCTGTGAAAAGACACCTAATATACAAAGGTCACTAATTTCTAACATGGCCTACAAAAATCAACTAGTAACTTTGACCTCCAGTGACTCAAAATGGGCCAAATGGATATCAGGCAGAAAATAGGATAGTGGGCTCTTTTTAAGTCAATTTTTCTTTGTTCTATTAATTGGCAGTTTATCTCCAGAAGGAAAGATACAAAATTTTCACATTAGGGAGTTTGATTTTAGATTATTGGAGGCTCTAATACAGATTATGAACTAGCAGTGTTAAAACTATCTAGTATTTAAACTCTCTGTATGTTGATTTACTTACTTGTACAATGGGAATGAATAATCATATCTAACATTAGGAGCTTCTGCAAAGATTAGAGCTTGTGAATACTGAGTATTTATTATAGAGCTTGGAACATGGTAAGAATGTGGTAAATGATTGTATATCGGTTGTAATTTTATTTTCCCTATTTTTTTTCTTTATTAGACTAATTTATCGATTAGACATAGCTATGAACAGCAATGATTAGAGGCGTAAGGCATCAGTGGAGTCCATTCTTTGGACTTGTTGGAAGCACAAAAATAAACCATTCAGTCTAAGCAGTGATGGATTTGAGCTTACCAGCATGCTTTTTCTTTTTTAGATTTTGCAAAAATACAGTGGTCAGATACTTTATCCCACAGTGGTTAAGAGTTCAGCTTTTGGGCCAGACAGACATGGGCTTGGCCCAGCTTTACCATCGACTTGTGTGGTAGAGTATTATTTCCAAAAACATCACTCTAAAGTAAAACTGCTGAAATCTGAATAGATGGGTATACTGCTTCTGTATCCATAGCCTGGTTGTGTACTATTATTTTGAAGGAGGAAGTACTATTGGAGGAAGCTGGATGAAGAATGGGATCTCTCTGTATTATTGTTACAGTTACATGAGAATCTGCAATTATTTTAAAAACTTCAGTTAAAAATGTCTAAAACACTACGCCTGGCCCCACATGTTCTTCTAGAAACGTACCATTCCCTACCAAGAGGCAGAGT
This sequence comes from Mesoplodon mirus, assembly GCF_964341445.2. Taxonomy (NCBI): domain Eukaryota; kingdom Metazoa; phylum Chordata; class Mammalia; order Artiodactyla; family Ziphiidae; genus Mesoplodon; species Mesoplodon mirus. The sequence goes on along the minus strand of NC_138984.1, from coordinate 103,256,120 downwards.
CTATTTCCTCTCCCCTTGAGCCAGAGGGGCATTGCAACCACTTTGCTGAACAGAACGTGGCAAAAGAGACATTGCGTGATGTCCAAGGGTAGGTCATAAAGGGCAAGGCAGATGCCACCTTTCTAAGAAAAATTTTATTCGAGTATAATTGATTTACAATGTCATGTTAGTTTCAGGTGTACAGCAAGGTGATTCATTTATACATGTTCATATATCCATTCTTTATCAGATTCTTTTCCCATATAGGTTATTGCAGAGTATTGAGTAGAGTTCCCTGTGCTATACAGTAGGACCTTCTTGGTTATCTATTTTATATATAGTAGTGTGTATATGTTAATTAAAAACTCCTAATTTATCTCTCCCTACCCTTTCCCCTTTGGTAACCATAAGTTCATTTTCTAAGTCTGTGAGTCTGTTTCTGCTCTGTAAATAAGTTCATTTGCATCATTTTTTTTAGATTCCACATGTAAGTGATAGCGTATGATGTTTGTCTGACTTACTTCACTTAGTATAACGATCTCTAGGTCCCTCCATGTTGTTGCAGATGGCATTATTTCATTCTTTTTTATGGCTGAGTAATAGTCCACTGTATATATGTATCACATCCTCTTTATCTAAGCACAGATGCCACCTTAATCTCCCTTAGCATTCTTGCCCTTGAGCCCAGTCACTCTGGTGTGAGAAAGCTCAAACAGCCCATGTGGAGGTTAACTGACATCTCCACTAACAGTCAGCCAGACGCATGAGTGAATGAGCTTCCGATTATTTTAGCTGAGCCTCTGACCCTGTGGGTCACAGAAAGGCCACCCCTACTATGCCCTGTGCAAATTCTTGACCCACAGAATGTGTGAATCTGTGAGCATAATAGATGCTTGTTTTACATTAGTGATTTTGGGGGCAATATATTACATAACCACAGTAACTCAAATGACTAGGCTAGCTAGATTTACTTCGCAAATTTATCTAAGAGCTTCACAGCTCATTATTCTTATGCAGAAACATCATAGAGACAATGTTAAATTCATAGTAGTATGAAGAATGAGTAAAAGAAAATACATAAAGTTTAGTGGTTGACACTTAGAAATCTTGAAGAAAGGGGTTATTCTATTTATACAATCGATAATAGTCTTTTCTTGTTTCCAGAACCCATTCATTGCATCACCAGTCAGTCACGAGGTTTGCAAGGCCCTCCTCTCAGGAACCCAGCACATCAGTGCTGCTAAATTCCAGCCCCATGAGTTTCCTAATACCTGATGTCTTCAATGAATTCCCATGAGCCCAGGCCCAGTCGGTTCCTCACTCTATCTTACCTAAGCTCCTGTGATCACCTTCTGCTCACCCACTTGCTCATCCATTTACTTTTATCAGCTGGCATGCTCTGAAGCCCGGCTTCTGTCTTGTCCTTCTTAAGTCATCACATGATCTCAGTATTTGATCCCAGTCATAGTTTAGGTTCCTGGCATTCCCCTCAGATTACCCCATGCAGGATGAAGATCAAACAACAGGGAGCAAATTTGCAACCTTCAGGTCAGATATGGTCAAAGGTTATTTCAAATATGCTTTGTAAAAATGGAGACCTTTAACAAGTCAAAGAGTTCAAATAAAAATTCAGATTTCTGGCTTATCTTTTAAAATACAGAAAAATGTAGTAATACCTAGCCGTATGCCTCGTGTCCTGATCCAGCTGGAGCTGAGGAGTCCTTCACAGGGGCTGTCACTCTCCAGTCCACATGTCTGGTCAGTCATGCAGGACATGCACGTACATGTATGCACACCCACTTCGCTCCTTCCCTTATTTCCCTTACCCTGGAGAATAGGAGCTTATGACCACTTGTTCAGATGTGTTATCTGATATTCAGGTGTTGCTGTCATAGTCTGGCTAAAAACTATTCTTCATTAAAATATTTTATCATTTGAAAAAATTTTAGTTGGAGTATATTTGATTTACAATGTTGTGTTAGTGTCAGGTGTATGGCAAAGTGAATCTGTTGTACATATACATATATCCAGTTTTCTTAGATTCTTTTCCCATATAGGCCATTACAGATTATGGATTAGAGTTCCCTGTGCTATGCAGTAGGTCCTTATTAGTTATCTATTTTCTATATAGCACTGTGTATGTGTCAATCCCAATCTTCCAATTTATCCCTCCCCCACCCTTAATCCCTGTAACCGTAAGTTTATTTTCTACATCTGTAACTCTTTCTGTTTTGTAGATAAGTTCATTTGTAACCTTTTTTTTTAGATTCCATATATAAACATTATCATATGATATTTGTCTTTCTTCTCTATCTGACTTACTTCACTCAGTATGACAATCTCTAGGTCCATCCATGTTGCTGCAAATGGCATTATTTTGTTCTTTTTTATGGCTGAGGAATATCCCATTGTATATATGTATCACATCTTCTTTTATCCATTCCTCTGTGGATGGATATTTAGGTTGCTTCCATGTCCTGGCTCTTGTAAATAGTGCTGCAGTGAACATTGGGGTGCATGTATGTAGTTGAATTAGAGTTTTCTCTGGATATATGCCCAGGAGTGGGATTGCTGGATCATATGGTAGCACTCCTTTTAGCTTTTTAAGGAACCTCCATACTGTTCTCCATAGTGGCTGTATGAATTTACATTCCCACCAACAGTGCAAGTGGGTTCCCTTTTCTCCACACCCTCTTGAGCATTTGTTGTTTGTAGATTTTGAAATTAGACCACACCCTAACACTGTACACAGAAATAAACTCAAAATGAATTACAGATCTAAATGTCAGGCCAGATACTATAAAACTCTTAGAGGAAAACATAGGCAGAACACTCTCTGACATAAATCGAAGCAAGATCTTTTTCAATCCACCTCCTAGAGTAATGAAAATAAAAACAAAAATAAACAAATGGTACCTAATTAAACTTAAAAGCTTTTGCACAGCAAAGGAAACCATAATCAAAATGAAAAGACAACCCTCAGAATGGGAGAAAAGATTTGCAAATGAAGCAACCAGCAAGGGATTAATCTCCAAAATAAACAAACAGCTCCTGCAGCTCAATATTTAAAATACAGTGCAATCCAAAAATGGGTGGAAGGCCTAAATAGACATTTCTCCAAAGAAGACATACAGATGGTTAAAAACCACATGAAAAGATGCTCAACATCACTAATTATCAGAGAAATGAAAACCAAAACTACAATGAGATAATCACCTCACACTGGTCAGAATGGCCATCCTCAAAAAATCTACAAACAATAAAATATTTTAAACAGTAAAATATACATACATGCTAAAGAACACACACACATGACATACATGCATATTGTAAGGAATAAAACAATGAGAAGTAAATACTCCTGTGCATACCACCTCAAGAATAAGAATTTTGCCCCAACTTCTGAGGCCTCTTGTGCACCTGCCACTTTCAAATCTCCCTGCTTACTCCATAACATCATCTTATACTTTGTGTATAATCATCCCCCATGCTACAATGTAGATTTAGCTATTTTGAAGGGAATTACATTGTATATGTTATCCTGTTACTTCATTTATTTTTCTTTTACTCGACATTATGCTCATATGATTTATCTATATGTTAGTCAGTTCTTTTGCACTGCTGTATAGTATTATACAAGCCGTGAATTATTTATTTATTCCAATGTTGATGGCACTTCGAATAACCTCTCACTTTTATAAAATTATGAAGAATGTTGCTATGAAAATTTCTAAACATATCTCCTTATGTATGAATGCTAAGCACACAATGTTTTGAAATACTGGTCATAGAGTATGTGCATATTCATTTAACAAGGTATTACCAAACTATTTGTAAGATCAAATTTGACCATAATCTAGGGAAGTCCTTTGTGCCTAGATCTGTGGAAATTTTTTGCAAAAAGAAAACAAAACAAAAAAAGACTAAATTCTGTAGGTAACTATATCCATCTTCTGCCCACTTCAGCCTACCACGCTTAAGTTTGGTTGTCTCAGACTTATTTTCCTTTACTGACTCTTGTTCGAAGAATAAATATATCAGTAATTTGGTGTCTCAATAATCTGGCCCCAGGGTAGAAAAATTCCTGTTGCTTTCTAATTCAAGTCAGCTTCTTAGAACATACTCCTAGCTTCTGTGACTCTGGCATCTGCCATTCTCATCAGGGTCCTGGGTATCCCTGCATGGCTCTCAGACACCTAAGATACAGTACCAGCTACCATAAACCCTAGCTGTCACATGTCTGAAGGATTGGCTTTCTTATTTGTTTGTTCGTATATTTTGGGTGGTTCCGGGAGAAGCATCCTAACTTATGTGAGCTCAACTATTTCTCAACAGTGTGTTATATGGGTTTGGTTGTTGTGAAGCAAGGAATTTTCCTCAGAGTCTCTGGTCACTCATAATTGGATGCTTGCTGTTTAGAACTTTTTTATGTACATCCATGAGTAAGCTTTTATTATAATTTTTTTTTTCTTTCTCACACTGTTCTTTTCTGGTTTGGGTATCAAGTTTATAGTTGCTTATAACATGAGTTGAGTATTGTGTGTGTGTATGTGTGTGTGTGTGTGTGTTCTCCCTTTGAACTGTATTTTATTTTATTTTTTTTAGTTAATTTTTGTTGGAGTATAGTTGATTTACAATGTTGTGTTAGTTTAAGGTGTACAGCAAAGTGAATCAGTTATACATATACATATATCCACACTTTTAAAGATTCTATTCCCATATAGGTCATTACAGAGTATTGAGTAGATTTCCCTGTGCTATACAGTAGGTTCTTATTAGTTATCTTTTATAGGCAGTAGTGTGGAGGATTATTTTTTTTAAAAGAACATGTAAAATTTGAATTATCTCTTTCTTGAATGTTTAGATTTTCTACTAATGAATATATACTACCTTTCATGTTCATATGATCTTTTAGGTTTTTTCTATTTCTTTTAAAATTATATTTATGAGGTTTTTTTTTCTTAGGAGTTTTTTTTTCTCTTAAGATGTCCAGTGTATTAGCATAAACATCCATACATTAAATAAATAGTGAGCATTCTTTCTGCATCAGACACTGTTGTAGGTGCCTGAGCTGTATCAGTGAGCACAGCATCTAAGATCCCTGTATTCATGACACATACATTCCAGTGCTCACTGGTACATTAACCATTCCCTCAATTTACCTCTAGTAAACTGGAAGGCACATGTCAGGGTGCAATTCCTGGTCCTGGACTAAGTGTGAGCTTAGTCACTGTGAAGCCTCCTTTTAGACTTATTGTTTGCAGTTCATCCTCTTCATTCACAAGAATAGCCAAAGTTTGTTTTTTAATTTGTAAAATATGGAACACATTTATTTCATGAGATTACTATAAGCAATCATGAGATTGCTATAAACGCATGATTTCATGAGGGCTTCAATAAATATTTGCTGTTATTCAATCAATCCTCAGACTCTTGCTTTTCCAGCTTCTTGCATTTCTGATTTCACATCTTCACTGTTTCTTTAGGACCCTGACATCTTACAGTGACCACCAGAAAAAAGGGAAGTCGGTCAGTGACATACTGAGAACAGAGTTCCAAAGGGTGGCAGAGAACAAAGGAGGGCTCAGAGACTGAATAAACTTGTCCAGTTTGGAAGAAACAATTATAATCTGTGCTTTAAATGTATTAAAAATGTTGTGTGCCTTACTTTTAAGACAAACTTACAGTCAAATTTGGTTATTCAGCAGCTCCTAAAAATGTTTATGAAAAAGGAAAGTAAATTTTTGAGATTAAATATCTCAATACTGGTTTGCTTTGTAAAAGTAAAAATACACTTGAAAAAAATATTAATTTCTTTTCAACACTAAGGGCTTGAGAGAAAAACAAATCCATTTGTTTCTACCAAAATGAAGTAACCTTGAACTTATGTGAAAACAGACTCTTCAGGCTGTTTCTAAATTATCAATAAATAAGCACAGGCAGATGACCCAGGAAATGTTCTGATACTATCTCCAGTAAACCTTGTTTTATAAACACATTATGTATGTACATATTGATAAATAATGGGCCATATCCTTCCTACAACAGTTGCCAGCCCTTCCTCCATAGGTCTTAGAAAAGTGCAAATTCCTTTCAGCTGTGGCTCACTGGAGGTGTTTCTGCTCCTTCTCTAAGTACCTAAGGAAGTAAATTAATCAAGAAACATGATTCACAGTTGTCCAAATACCTTAAAAAAATGGGTCAGACAAATTCTTACTCGAAAGTCAATAGAAATTATTCAATATTGGACTGATCCTTTTGCTTACAAATAAGAGCCTGTTAACTCAATGTTGTTTGAAGCAGCCCATGAAGTGTATCCTTCTGTCAACGCCAAGTGCAAATCCCACTGGTGCAGCTCATCATTATGACATGCTTATCTCAGTTTCAGCATGAATCTCTGACCGTAGGGTCCAGGAAAAATAACTGGTGGTTATAGCATTAAACAGCAGTGGCAGAATGCTAACATATACTAAGAACTGATTATGCATCTCCAGTAGTAATTGGAATTTATTTAATTTTCCTCCCAATCCATACAAGGTATGGAAGCTAGTGTATAATTGAAGAAAACCCATTTACAGAAATGAATTAATTTATGTAACATCAAATAGCCAGTAAAGGGTAGTGCTAAGAGTTACCCTCAGCATTGTATGTTTTCAAAGTCCGTATTATTTGCACCTACCCTAAGATCCCCACTTTGGTTTCCTTACCATTTTTTTTTCTGATGCCTAATGAATACATTTTAGGAGTTCTAAGAGAAACATTTTATGGGTTATTTTGTTTGTTTGGTTTGTTGGTTGATTTTTACATTGGAGACAATGAAGAAAATGTAAGAACATGGTAACTAAGCTTCAAAATTAGGCACTGAAGAAAGGAACTTGGGTAGGTTTCAGAGGTAGGAGTTCTATCTCCACGTGTACCTGACTCTCCTTGCTGAAGGACCTTCCAAAAATGGCTTTCCTCTGCCCTGCCTCAGCTTCCATTGTCAGAGGGAACAAAGAGCTAATAATCTCTGCTCTACGTTTGCCTCAGTGTTTAGGATCAAATAAATAAGATTAGAGTCCATGACCGAGACTCAACAAATGTGAAATCACCAGCAAGGTTAAATAATTAACCCAGCTGTTTGCTCCCTGTTTGTGTTTTTCCCCAGGGCCATTGATATTGAATCAAACATTCAGTTTTCTCAACCAATAATTTTGTTTTGAATGCCAGACAAAACACAAAAGATCCTGCCCTCATGGAGCATACCATCCAGTCATCTCTAAGACATTATTTAAATAATCGCATGTTTAAGTGGAAAAATAACAGCAGAAATAAGTTCTATAAAGAAGAAAGTGTGACTGTGGGTGGGAATGTAAGTTGGTGCAGCTGCTGTGGAGAACAGTATGGAGGGCCCTCAAAAGACTGAAAATAGAGTTGTCATATGATCCTGCAATCCCACTTCTGGGCATATACCTGGACAAAAGTATAATTCAAAAAGATACATGCACCCCAATGTTCACTGCAGCACTATTTACAATATCCAGGACATGGAAGCAACCTAAATGCCCATCAACAGACAAATGGATAAAGAAGATGTGGTACATATATACAATGGAATATTACTCAGCCATAAAAAAGAATGAAATGATACCATTTGCAGCAACATGGATGGACCTAGAGATGATCATACTAAATTGAAGTAAGTCAGAGAAAAAGAAATATCATATGATATCGCTTATATGTGGAATCTAAACTATGACACAAATGAACTTATCTACAAAACAGAAACAGACTCACAGACATAGAGAACAGAGTTGTGGTTGCCAAGGGGGAGGAGGGCAGGGGAGGGATGGACTTGGAGTCTGTGACTAGCAGGTGCAAACTAGTATATATAGAATGGATAAACAACAAGGTCCTACTGTATAGCACAGGAAACTATATTCAATATCCTGTGATAAACCATAATGGAAAAGAATATGAAAAAGAATGTATACATATGTATAACTGAATCACTTTGCTGTACATGAGAAATTAACACAACATTGTAAATCAACTATACTTCAATTAAAAAAAAAGCAGAAGAAGGAAGTGTGATACCATGAGATCATATAATAGAGGGATCTGTTCTAGTCCGGGGGAAAAGAGTAAAACCTTTTAGAGGAAGTGAAGATTGAGCCAACATGTTCAGAATTAGTTTACTAAATGAAGGGAGGAGAGAGGAGTTCTCTGTGGAAGAAGTCATCTTATGTAGATGCCACACAAGAGAGAAGCAGGGTAAACTGGAGAATATTTTTTAAAAGGCCAGTAGAGCTCAAGTGTGTATGGATGTTGTGTGTGTGTGTGTGTGTGTGTGAGAGAGAGAGAGAGAGAGAGAGGGAGGGAGAGAGGGAGAGAGGGAGATAGGGAGAGAGGGAGAAGAGAGGTGTTAGGGCAAGTGGAAGGTCAAGTATAGATAGAAACCAGATCATGTAGGGCCTTGTCTGCCTTTATAAATATTTGGCAGTTTTCATACAAGTGTTTTATGAGTGGTAAGGCCATATCATTTCCATTTCAAAACATCCCTCTGGCTTTAGTGTGGAGACCAAATTGAAGTTCAAGAACAAAATTGGATGGAGATTGACCATCAGGTAGGTTGATTATCTTTCTAATCAGAAGCTCTTTCATACAAAATATGCTGTTGTTATGGTAGTGCTGCAATTATAATAGAAAGGTTTGCTGTATTCTTAGCTATCTTTTCTTTTTGGATTCGATATCTGAAGAATAAGCTTGTTTCGCTTCACTCTGCTCATGGTATTTTTAAATGTCCCTTCAGAAAAGCAGAGTGATTGTTTTCTATCACTATATTGATCTGGAATAACCCTAAAAGGATTTTAGGGTTTCTGTTTCAGGCAGTTTACCTGTAATATTTTTCACCTCTGCCCTTGTGCACAATGGAAGTATTTGTAAAGTTCAGTTGTCCCCATGTATTTAATCCTGCGATCTTTAGGAAGGACACTGCAGCGTAGACAAGGGGATTCACTCAGATTTGCAATTCTACCTTCTCTCTCTTGTATTTCAATATGTTGTGGTGCCTAATAAAAAAATGACTTCAAACATCTCCTTGTGCTTGTGTAAACATATTTGGTGCTTACAGTAGATTTCAGAGAAAATGCTCATTTTATTTATTTATTTTTAATTTATTTTTATTTTTTATCATTTTTTTATTTTATTGGAGTATTGTTGATTAACAATGTTGTATTAGTTTCAGGTGTACAGCACAGTGATTCAGTTATACATGTACATGTATTCATTCTTTTTTAGATTCTTTTTTGATATAGGTTATCACAGAATATTGAGTAGAGTTCCCTGTGCTATACAGTAGGGCCTTGTTGGTTACCTATCTTATATAAAGTAGTGTGTGTGTGTGTCCATCCCAGGCTTCTGTCTTATCCTCCCCCCACCCTCCACGTTTCCCCTTTGGTAACCATAAGTTTGTTTTTGATATCTTTTAAGTCCATTTCTGTTTTGTAAATAAGTTCATTTGTTTCTTGTCTTTTTTAAATTAGATTCCACATATGAGTGATATCATATGATATTTATCTTTCTCTGTCTGACTTACTTCACTTAGTATGATAATCTGTAGATCCATCCATGTTGCTGCAAATGGCATTATTTCATTCATTTTTTTTGGCAAGTAATATTCCATTGTATTTATGTACTACAACTTCTTTGTCCATTCCTCTGTCGATAGATTTTTAGGTTAGTTCCATGTCTAGGCTATTGTAAATAGTGCTGCTATGAACTTTGGGGTGCAAGTATCCTTTTGGATTATGGTTTTCTCATGGTATATGCCCAGGAGTGGGATTGCTGGATCATATGGTAGTTCTACTGATATTTTTAGATTTTATGGAAACTCCATTTAGTTCCTCATAGTGGTGGCACCAATTTACATTCCCACAAACAACGTAGGAGGGTTCTCTTTTCTCCACACCCTCTCCAGCATTTATTGTTTGTAGACTTTTTGATGATGGACATTCTGACCAGTGTGAGGTGATACCTCATTGCAGTTTTAATTTGGATTTCTCTGATAATTAGTGAATTAGTGGTGTTGAGCATCTTTTCATGTGTTTTTCAGCCATCTGTATGTCTTCTTTGAAATGTCTATTTATATCTTCTACCCATTTTTTGATTGGGTTGTGTGTTTTTTTGACAGAGCTGCATGAGCTATTTGTATATTTTGGAGATTAATCCCTTCCTGTTGCTTTGTTTGCAAGTATTTTCTCCCATTCTGTGGGCTGTCTTTTCATTTTATTCATGGTTTCCTTTGCTGTGCAGAGGTTTTGGATTGCAATTATGTCCCATTTGTTTATTTTTGTTTTTATTTTCATTACTTTAGGAGGTGGATCAAAAAAGATACTGCTGCAATTTATGTCAAAGAGTGTTCTGCCTTTGTTTTCCTCTAAGAGTTTTTAAATGTCTGGCCTTATATTTAGGTATTTGACCCGTTTTCACTTTGTTTTTGTGTATGGTGTTAGGGAATATCCTAATTTCATTCTTTTACATGTAGCTGTCCAGTTTTCCCAGCACCATTTATTGAAGAGGCTGTCTTTTCTCCATTGTATACTCTTGCCTCCTTTATCAAAAATAAGGTGCCCGTATTTGTGTGGGTTTATCTCTGGGTTTTCTATCTTGTTCCATTGGTCTATATTTCTTTCAAATTTCAAAGCATGTTTCAACCATTTCAGGTGTTTCCCTTAGTGAACAGACAGCAGAAGTGAATGTGGTCTAAATGGGTTCAGAGAGACCAAGATACCCATTGGATTTCTAGCCCAGCTTCAGGAAGGTTTTATTCATGTCTGACTCTCTTGCCTCTCTGAGCTTTGTTTTCCATATTCTTCCCAGCACTGGTAAAATCTTCCATCTAGGCTGATTCTCTCATTTTTCTCCTAATGAGCTTTAATCTTTCATCCACACCCCTGAACCTGTGTTCCATCTGCTTTAGCTCAAATGGCATCTCCTTTAAAAAATCTCTCATGACCCCCCTCACCCTCAATATCACACTTCTCTCCTTTGGATTTCACTCTGTCTGGCCAGATTGTCATCATTATGACAGTAACACTTACTTTATATGAGTTTGTCCATCTCCATCTAAAAGATTTAAGCTCCCTGGAGCCAGGATTTCCCACTTATATGATTTTTCCCTGCTTCCTAATATTTTGCTCTTTGATACCTTGTCATCGTTTAATATCAATTGCCTTTTGCTCTCTACTATACTTCACATCATTAAGGGTCCACCTCATAGCCTGCTTCCCAATTCATACTTCCCTGACCACAGCAGCCTAAAATTAATAGCTGTTCATCCACCATTTCTGATTTATGTTAATGTGTCACTAACTGCCCCAAAACTTACTGGTTGAAAACTGCCATTTTATTTTTGCTCACAATTTTATGGCCCAGGAATTTAGGAAGGGCTCTGCTGGGTGGTCCATCTGTGATCCACATGGAAGCGGCTGGGGCAGACAAGTCTGGAGCATCCATTTCATGAAGGGGTCCTTCCTTCACATGTGGATGCCCAGTGTTCCTTGTTCTCTTTCCCTCTCCTCAGTGGGGTCTCATCCTCCAGAACCTCTCCATCACAGCGTGACAGCCTCACAAAATAGGATTTCTTATGTGGAATTTAGTTTCCTCTGGAATGAATTCTCTGAAGACCTGGAAGGAAACTGAAAAGCATTTTCTGATCTAACTCTGAATTATGCAGTGTAACATCTTCCTTATTCCATGGGTCAAAACATGAGTCTTACATACCAACCATATTCAAGGGGAAAACTCAGAAGTGCGTGAACCAACAGCCATGTTTGCTGAGGATGAGGAGGTGCCTTGGGAGACTAGGGATCACATTTGCATTCTTTATTTGGCAGGAGACATGCATTTATAGACTCTCATTTCTAACTGCCCTGTCATTTGTGTATGTTTTGTGCTGTTCCATGGAGACCATGTCCAGGTTCTATCAATGGAATTCAACCATTTGTATATGATTGACTGAGGCCTAGAAAATCTCGAATCACTGTTTTCTACCAGCCTGATAACCTTTAACTGAATAAGTCCACAGAAAATCGACATTCATTAGCCAGGTTAGGTTAATCAAATCTGGCGATCAATGGAGATGCATATTTTGCAGCTCAGTTGCTCACCAAATCCTACATGGATGATAAACATTTTTAAGACTGAGATCTCACATTTGTAATTTTGATTTTGACAGTACCTAGCATAGCATGATGGATGTATTATAGTCATGTAACTTCCTAGTTGAGTGAACTGGTGAATAAATAAATAAAATAAATATTCTACATCTTTTCTGAAGATGTAATCTTAAGAAATGGACTGATACCTGGAAAAAAATTTAAGTTTGACACATGGAAAATGATTGCAAACTCAGAGCTCAAAACACATTCAGTACTCACGTGAATGATAGACTGTGTCTATCATGGATAAAAAAACATGAGGTGACCTTTTGCTTCCTTTGAAATGCCAGTTTCTGTGTTTCCCTTTCATTCAGTGTCATTGATGCTAAGTATACAAGGCATGCTAAAAAATGAGAAAAATAAATCAAGCAGTCATTTGTCTGCCAGTTGCCAAAAACCTTGTTTGGTTGTTGACTTTTTTTAAACAAATTGACTAGTTCAAGAGTTGGCAACTTTTTCTTAAAAGGCCAGTTGATGGTAATATTTTAAGCTTTGAGGGCCATATTGTTTCTGCCACAACTACTCAGTTCTTTCATTATAGGGCAAAAACAGATATTGACAGTAAATATGTAAATGAATAACTGTATCTGTGTCAAATAAAACTTTACTTACAAAAACAGTCTGCTATCTCATAGGCCATAGTTTGCTGATCTCTGGTCTAGTTCAATTGTTAAGAAAAAAAATAGGCACACATAATGTTTAACTTGTGCTTATTTTGTTATCTGGAAAAAATAAGACAAACTTTTTTTATGCCTCTGAACAGATTAAAAAAAAAATACTGAAATGCCAGCCCAATAGAGCCCATGCTAGAGTTTCAGTCCTGGTAGATGAATAGTAAGAGATCCTATTAGAGATATACAGAGGTCAGAAAGTTGGCAAGTGCTTTGGGTCAAAATGAGGAAAATGCATTTAAAATACCAAGTCCAATAGTTAAAGCCAGAGTCAGAAGTCACCAAAATGTGTCAAGATAGGGATATGGCTAAATACATACCAGCTGGCCATGCTCAGCTGCCAGTTGTCCACCTTGTATCTTCATCTGTGGTCACAAATATGGTACAGGTTTTGGGAAGACGGATGCCAGGTAATGAGCAACTTTATTTTAGATGAGGAATTTGTATGTAATTTCTGTGTCCACCACCCTTTACTCGTTCATCTAGCAGAATACACCAAAGAAATATCCGAGGACACAATCTCTACTATTGAGACGCTTGAAGGCTAGTTAATAAAATATCCTATATCAACATGAAATAGACAAACACATACAATGCTAATTCAGATGATACAGAATGATGTTGTATACCAGTGTTTCCCAAATTTTCATGCAGATACAAACCACTGGGGATCGTGTACAATGCTGATTGTGATTCGATAGATCTAGAGTGAGGCTTGGGTTACCACATCTGTTTCAAGCTTCAATGTGATGATATTCTCTTTGTGCATGGACCCCATATGAATTAAGCAATAGTCTGTGCAATTTTAGGAGAGACCATCAGGGGCTGTGTGATCAAGGATTCCCGAATGAAGTGAGAATGGGGCTATGCCTGGAAGCAGAAATTCAAATTCAAATAACTTACAAAAGGCATGTGGTGTAAAGGGAGTGCTCTAAAACCTGGTATCATTGTTGAGCCATCAAGTGTAGTTATAGTTAGAACAAGGAACCAAACTAAAAGTAACGATCAGTCCTTGCAAAATGAGAGGTGCAGATTTCTCCATCGTTCCATTTCCTTGTATGGAGCAGCACTGGGCTAAATCAGGTGGATCATTGCAGATGGGGAGAATCATCTCACACCAAAGAGCACTAAGCTAGAAGCTTTTACCTTTTTTTGGACCCATGGACAGTGGTTAGTGAGAAGGGGAAAGGTTAGGAAAAGTACTACATCAAAATAGAGAGAAGTGCTTCAGCTGAGGCCCCCACAGGGGCTTCCATGTGGAAGTGCCTGGGCTGGACATGCAGATACGCACATTAGGATGGCCAACCTGGGAGGAGGGGAGCCATGACCATGACGTCCTCCAGAAAACTACAATACACAGTTTGGTGTACTAAGTCTAGTGTGGGGAGGGTAGCTTCCCCTCATGAGGCTTGCCTGGCAAAGCCTTGTAATTGCCCTAGTCAGGTTTGAAAAATCACAGATGGCATTCTGGCTGGAGCTGGACTCCTCATCTCTGCTATGCCTCCAATGATGGCCACTATTCATGATCAGCCGTTGTTTCCAGGAAGGAGTACAAATGTTGCCAGATCTTCAGTTTTTTCAAAGGAAGCCACAAATTTATCTTTATACATGAAGTTCTCTGATTTTCACATGCTGGTGACTATTTTCTAAAATTATTATTCTTATTTTTTAACAGTTTGGACTCAAAACAAAACATGCTTTATTTTCCTGATCCAAGCTGAGAGCCAACAGTTATAACTTCTGCTTGAAAGGATGATAGAATTTGGCTGAAAGATAGGGTTATGGAGGAAACGTGGAGTGAGAACAACAACAATAAAAAAAATGCCCATCCTGGGCTTCCCTGGTGGTGCAGTGGTTGAGAGTCCTCCTGCCGATGCAGGGGACACGGGTTCATGCCCCGGTCCGGGAAGATTCCACATGCCGCGGAGCGGCTGGGCCCGTGAGCCATGGCCGCTGAGCCTGTGCATCCGGAGCCTGTGCTCCGCAACGGGAGAGGCCACAACAGTGAGAGGCCTGCGTACCGCAAAAAAAAAAAAAAAAAAAAAAAAAAGTCCATCCTTTGAGGTGAGCTTGATGTAGTGTGGGATCAGGCCAATTTTAAATTTATTTTACCTCTTGATGGACATTTAGGTGGTTTCCACATCTTGCCTATTGTGAATAGTACTGCAGTGGACATAGGAGTGCTATTATCTCTTCAAAATCCTAATTTCAGTTCTCTTTCTATCTTGGAAAGGGGACTGCTGGATCATATGATAGTTCTAGTTTTAATTTTTTGAGGACCTGCCTCACTGTTTTCCATAGTGACTTCACTATTTTGCATTCCTACCAACAGTGTGCAAGGTTTCCAGTTTCTCCACATTCTTGCAAATACTTGTCTTTTATTTTTTTTGATAATAGCCTTCCTGGCAAGTGTAAGGTAATGTCTCCTTGTGGTTTTGATTTGCTGGTATATAGGTATAATTAAATACTATTCAGCCCATAAAACGGAAGGAAATCCTGCAATATGCAACAACATGGATAGACCTTGACGTTACGCTAAGTGAAATAAACCAGTCACAGGAAGACAAATACTGCATGATTCCATTCATATGAGGTATCTAAAATAGTCAAATCCATAGAATCAAAGAATGTAGTAGTGGTTTCCAGGGACTTGGGAGAAATGGGGGGTTACTAATCAATAGGCATAAAGTTTCAGTTAAGCAAGGTAAGTTCTAGACATCTGCTTTACAGGTACCTTCGGTCAATAATAATGCACTGTGTACTTAAAAATATAAGAGGGTAAACCTCATGTTAAGTGTTTTACCAAAATAACATTTTTTAAGGTCTTTAAAATTCATTTTATCTCCTAATTGGCTCCATGGACCTTCCCAAAACTCCCATGTTTTTAAGACCTAAGCTCTACATGTAGGAGATTGTAGGGCAAACAATTGCTAGGCTGTTTCTTGTTAAAATGCCACGGTTTTCAGAGTTATAGTTCATCACACTCAAGCACCCTAGGAAAGGATCGTCCACAACATGAACTCACAGACCCAAAGTAAAACTGTTTTTTCCCTGACATAATAAACATTTCTTTGTGCAGTTAAAGAATAAAGGGAGACATTTATTTTACTGGGCTATTGACTGTGTGATGGGGTACCTGAAATTCCCAGGGTGGCTCACAATGACAGGGACTTGTTTGTGTGCCTTTAAATATGTACTCTTGTGAATGCCAAGCTGCAAAGATAAATCCTTCTGAGGAATAATAGGGGACTTTCTGCTTCGGAAATGAATGGACCTCTGGATAGCTATTTCCCAGGCTCCAAATCTAAGGGCAGTTTTTGTCTGCCCATCCCCTCCCCACACATAGAGATCTGCCAAGGCTTCTGCTGGAATGGTGTTCATACCTTTCTTTCCTTGGTGCGGGGGTGTCCCATTTTACTACCCAAGCCAGAGGTTCTGCACCACATTTGGTAATTATTGCGTAACTTTCAAATTGGTCTCTCAGTGTCTTCAGATGATCTCTGCCTATTATCAAATATCATCTTTTCAAAACTTTAACTCCAATTCCACCTTCAGTATATTGAATAGACCAAATTAACAAAAATAAACAAAATAATTAAAAAGGGAAAAAAGAAATAAGTTGATTTTCACAGCTGCCCTCCAGTACCACTTTATCTACATTTATTCCTGAGTTTTTTACTACCTACGTATTTCAGGCTTCTATCGTCAAGAAATAAATCTTTTAACTTTATATCCCTAAACCCCTGGCCTTCTTCTTCTCGCTTCTGTGTTTGACCCTTATTCAGCATTTGCGTCACATTCATACCTTAACTCCATGGAAGCTTTTCCTTTTCTTCCTCAGCCCATAAACAAATGTTTGAATTGTTCAGATTCTTTTAATGTCTGAGGGGTTTTGTGTGTGAAGAAACAGTCACACTGTGTGCATTTGGTTTAATTACCTTACAAATCTATTTTTACAGGTAATATTCATTTTTATATTGAACTCTTAACAATATAACACTTATTCATATATTAAATTATCAGAATCCAAATATCTTGCACTGTACAAGTTATCAATCAAAATGAAAGATATTGAATTTCTTTGGACTTAAAAGTTGTTATAGACATATTTAACCAAATTTTTCTAAGCAAATTAATTAAAATAAAATGTCCTACTACCTTTAAATAGACAAACAAAAATCATGAGATAATTGAACCCTCATTAATGCACTTACAGTTATATTAATTGTAAAATTTGCTAACTCCTGAGGTTTAAAATTTGTCTTTGTAATTGCCAATTTCATCATTATTACTATTCATTTTATTTCCAAGGTTAGAGTAATCGTAGAGGTCATTTATACCTTTTTAGAATTTCAATAATCTTCCTAGTATCAAAGGAAAAAAGAGTAAACTGTCAGATTAGCACAGGTTCTGGATCTGGGGGATGTGAATGCACTAATTCCTCTTTGCAGAGGCCTTGGTGCCCAGTAAAACATGGTTCAGAGTTGAACTATTGATCGTTTATAATTAAGTCTTTGTTATATAAGGTAAAATTTAGTAACACCTTTCATATAGAATTTAATTCTTGAAGCTTGGAATTTTCACCATAATTTAATTACTAACTCATCATGGTCATATGGTATATTGTGATATATGGACTTACTGGTTTATGGAATTGAACATTCTAGAAAGCTTTATCAATATAAAGCGTAGGATCTCATTGATGTGTCACCTACTAGGATATGAGGGTTTAAATCTTCTTGGGCAATCATTTAAGAAACGACTGGGAAATTCATTTTAGAACTCACCGTCAGACCTTCTCGGTACATCACCATCAATGGTGATCACCGGCCATATCCTTTTTCAGCCTCTTCTTATTTTATATTATCATTGGCGCTAGTGGATCTTAGTCTTTACTGAGAAGAATGGACTCAGTTACAACTTATTATGTTCATTACTTTCTACTTGCACACACGTACAGATGCGCAACCCTAAAAGGAAAAGAAAAATGATCACCACTCTGCTATTGATTATTGTTAAGTATGTGTGTTTTTATCCCTATAATGTTCAACCACTTTTTATATTATAATTACTTTTATATACTCCATATACTTTTGAGTTTTTCATATTATCATAAATTCATGATATTTCATAAGTAACTACAGTTATTATTGTCAGTTATGATTATGAATGATGCACAGATTGTCACAGCCCATCCATTAGAACCTCCTTGGTCCTTTCAGTGTTCTCCTGACACTCTTGAGTGTGTCCTTGAATTTTGGCAGTGATAGGATAGTCTATGCCCATCCAAAGATTTCAATCTACTCTCCAAAGATCCCTGCTTCTATCACCTATAGAGAGCCTTTGAGAATATTATAAAAAGGTGGTGTTTCTTCCTGGTAAACACAGCTTCCTACCTTCTTGGGGCTTGAATCAGCAATGTGCCCTTGTGTAGTACACACACTGCACACCTGTGCAGAGCAGCCCAGCCTGCTCCCTTGTAGTGGTCAGTATTAGAGACTAATAGTTAATTCTAGTTCATTCACTTGCATGTAACAATTGGGCACTAGTGCTACTTCAGATTTGGCACGGTGGTTAAAAGGATGGGTTTGTTGGAATCCCGGCTCTGCAGCCAGCTGTGTGACCTCAGGCAGCTCATAATCATGTCTACACTTTTGCTTTCTTAGGTCTAAAATGGGGATAATAATACTATCTACCTCAAAGAATTATGGCGAAAATTAGATAAGTCAACATACCTAAAGCTCTTAAAAGAGTGCTTGGTTCATAATGAGTCCTAGAAAAATGTTTTCTACACCCACTACTACTGCTTTCATTGACAGGACTGAAACAAAGGGGATTCTCATTCATGCCTTAAATTTACATGGCTATTTTCATGTATCCTATCATGCAGCTGTGCTCTGTCCTTAAAACATAAAAGTTGTATGATAGTGATATCACAACTTTCTCCTGTGATGACCATTAG
This sequence comes from Mesoplodon mirus, assembly GCF_964341445.2. Taxonomy (NCBI): domain Eukaryota; kingdom Metazoa; phylum Chordata; class Mammalia; order Artiodactyla; family Ziphiidae; genus Mesoplodon; species Mesoplodon mirus. The sequence goes on along the minus strand of NC_138984.1, from coordinate 103,237,308 downwards.
GACATGAAGGACAAAAGAGCATGCTCCTAAAAACAAAGGGGAATATAATTGGCTGCTGCTGAGAATGAAACTAAGAAATTAACACACCATGCATCCAATCAGAGAGGAGGAAGGTCACCTCAAAGAGGCGTGTGAGGAGTCTAAAACATGTATCACTTCACTTAAGTTACTCTAAATAATAAAAATGATGTAGATTGTTTTGGGGCACATAAGTCTTTCATTATTTCTAACTGACCAATTAAAAACAGGATTACGATTTTTGAAAAACATGAACTATTTCAGACTGCTACAGGATGTCTTCCCTTCTGTACATCTGACACTGATCTTTTTTGGGAAAATCTTCATAATCCTATGCTTTTTATAATCTCTCCTAGCTTCTGTTTAGAGTATTTCCTAGGTGCCAGTATCTTTACTTAGGGTATCACATTTAATTCAGACAAGAACGATATGAGCTCCATATTTATTTCATTTTTCAAGGTGAGGTAGCTGACGATGACAGCAGTGCATCAAAAGTTCATCAAACTGAGTAACTTTAAAGTTCAGGTAAATGCAAAGGCTGGGATTAGAACTTGGCTCTGGTTAAATGACTAGCGTGCTGCTCCCTTTAAGTCAGCTCACGTCTGAGGTAAATATGGCTGATGAATTAATGTTACAATTGCTTTGACTAACATGTTAGAATAGGAGAAGTTTAAACAAAAGTATTAATTTTCTAACTTTTAAAATATAGGACTCACCACTGATAATTAAGGTACGTTATTTTTTAATATTTCTATGCCTCTATTTCTTTTATGGTAAAATGAAGACAATAGCGGTATTACCTCATAGACTGTCAGGGAGATTAAAAAAGAAATATATGCAAAGTTCCTTTCAAATAGAAAGAACTCAATTAGGGTTAGCTGCTGTGATTATTACTACCATTATCTTGATCATACACTCCTCCTCATGTAGATGAAGGTGGGAAACTCTGGAGTGAACAATTTTCCTTGACAAGCCCAAAGCCCCTTGTGCCAACCCTGGGCTCAGCTATCTTGTGCTGCTTTGTCTACAATTTCAGTTTCCATTTTCTCGGAAACCCATGGCCTTCTCTCCAGAGTATATTTTAACACACTCTACTTCATTCATTGTAGACTTATTGAATGTTTTATTCTCTTTATTTTTCGTAGAGCAATGAGTTGTATTCTGGAGAGAGTCACCAAGGGAGTGTTAAGTCCAGGAAGAAATGTCATGAGAGCATCAACCACAGTGACCAAAACCTGGTCTTGGTCTTGGAATTACAAAGATATTACAGTGAAATTGATGAGATAGGAAATACATATGCTGAATTAGAGGCGCTAGGATAGAAATTTATTTCAGTGTGTAATAGAGGCTTGTAGGAGGGCATTCCCATTTCTACCTTGTTTAGGTATGGGGGTCTGGAAAGAATTCCTAGGAGGACAAATTTGTTTAATTCAAAAATTAAGCAGCTTTGTTTACATCACGTATACCTTATTTCTGGTGACAATCGTCTCTCGCCTTTACCAATAAATAAAAGTCCAACTTCTCTGCTGCTTGCATTGGTTGACTTGGTTGACTTGCTGTCAAAAACAATGTAAAATCCTCACTTTAAAATATATCAAGAGAAATACCCAGGGACTTTTTTTTTTTTTTTTGGCTGTGTTGAGTCTTCATTGCTGTGCGCGGGCTTTCTCTAGTTGCAGCGAGTGTGGGCTACTCTTCGTTGTCGTGCACGGGCTTCTCATTGTGGTGGCTTCTCTTATTGTGGAGCATGGGCTCTAGGTGCACGGGCTTCAGTAGTTGTGGCACAGGGCCTCAGTAGTTGTGGCTCTCGGGCTCTAGAGCGCAGGCTCAGTAGATGTGGCTCGTGGGCTTAGTTGCTCCGCAGCATGTGGGATCTTCTTGGACCAGGGCTCAAACCCATGTCCTCTGCAATGGCAGGTGGATTCTTAATCACTGCACCACCAGAGAAGTCAACCCTGGGACTTTTAAGAGATAGAAATACCTTTTATTATCACATTCTTCACTTGGCTATCCCCATGAGACAGTACTATCAAATAAAGAGTTCAGTCAGCAAATAGATTTTTTAAATATATTTTTTAATCATAAGGAGAGTTAACAGCTCTTTAGCTGTTTTGAACATGGCTTAATAAGTGAATGGATTGCTTTCAGACTCTCAAAATATATAATTAAGCATTAAAGACTGTAGCATGAAGATTTAAATTATTCACAGAAGATCCTTGCAGTGGCTTACAAATGCATTACCTGTTCTATGATTCAGTTATGCAGTACCAAACTTATTAATATTCCTATTAATACAACTTGTACTTGACACGGAAAAGAAAATATCTTCCTTTTTTGTATAACAAAGCTTCTTGCTGCAGCTCTGTTTGGCCAGTCCTCAAACATACGTCATCATATTGAATCCATAACCTTGCATCACATTCAAAGAAATCTCATTTCACGCATGTGCTTTGGGAATAGCCAGGATAAGGGAGGAGATTGTTGTAATCTCCAATGCTGTGTTGGTAACAAAACTAAGCCTGGTGTGTTTACCACATCACTCTAATCCTTGGTACTTCCTAAGTAGCAGCTACCTAAGGGCAGCTCCTTCTTGAGTTCTAAATGAAGACATAGAATTTAGACACAATATTTGCAGTGGAAAATAGTGTGTTCTTAATTATATAGGTCATTTCTAATTGGGAAGAAGAAATACATTACATTATATGTAAAACACCTCATTGAGTGCAAGTGTGCAATATGTTATTTTAAAGTAGGGTTTACCACCCAGGATCCTGAGTTGTGGAGAGCAGAGTTGTCTTGCCTCTCACTGGGTGAAGCCAAGGAAGGTGAAAAGGAAAGCTTACTTCTTTGTAGGCACCTTTCCAGAAGCTTGGTCTAGATGGCTTCAATAACATTTAAATTTGCTTTTTGAGAGGTGGAAATAAATTTATTTGTTTTGCTGTACATTGTTCAAGATTTTTTTTAAGTAGACCATAGTGGGGAGAATGTTAGGTGTGGGCTTGGTTGTTCTAGTGGTACATTCTCATATGTTAAGATATTCACTCACCACTGGGGTACCCACTAACTTCTCTTTTCCTTTAAAAGGGCCAATAAGCCTCCAAAATTCCTGCCTCCTTAGAGAGACATGAAATGGTCACAGGTGCTAGACAACAGTAAGATGATTATGTTCTGAAAATAATAATAATGTAAGGTTAGCATGCTATTTGGTATTTCATGTAAATAATCATATTTTTCTTTTTTTGTTTTTTTGTCTTTTTTTTTTTTTTTTTTGCGGTATGCGGGCCTCTCACTATTGTGGCCTCCCCCGTTGTGGAGCACAGGCTCCGGATGCACAGGCCCAGCGGCCATGGCTCACGGGCCCAGCCGCTCCGCGGCATATGGGATCCTCCCAGACTGGGGCACGAACCCGTATCCCCTGCATCGGCAGGCGGACTCTCAACCACTGCGCCACCAGGGAGGCCCATATTTTGCTTTAAAATGTGAATGTGATGCCAATCTTGGGTTCCCACTGCTTCTAAGTCAAAATCCCAAATCGTCACCACATCATACAATGCCACCCATTTCTCTCTACACTTATCTTCACTCTAATATTTTATGCTTATCATATTTTTTTTATGCTCCAGCCGTATTATTCTCCCTTCAGCTTCTTCAGTGTGATAAGCCATCACCCCTGAGGACCTCCACATATGCTGTTAACTCTGCATGGGAAATTACCCCCAAACCCATCACACTTTTATTTTCACCTAACCATCTTCCATGTAGGTAATCAAATCTCACTTTCTCAAGGAAGCCTTCCATATATTCTTGAACAGTCTGGAAAGGAAAGCAGCATCCTCATCAGTTAAGTTCAGGGGCTTAGATGTTACTCTTGGCCATTTGCCTCTCTGGGAGAAAGTTCAGTAGATGTATATATGACTGAATGACTGGGGGACTCATGTAGTTGTCAACAGCCCAGAAGTTGAGGTGAGATGGACCCAAGTTCAAATCCAGACTTTGAAGTATTAGTAGTGTCCTATGGGAAATTCATGTAATCTCTCTTTAAAGCCTGTTCAGTGTTTCGTTAAATGGATAAGGGTGATGGTGGTGATGATGATGGTGGTGATGATGATGATGGTGATGATGATGATGATGGTGATGACTGTGATGATGATGGTGATAATGATGATGATGGGGATGATGATGATGATGGTGATGATGAGACGGTGGTGATGATGATCGTGATGATGATGACTGTGGTAATGATGATGGTGATGATGATGGTGATGGTGATGATGAGACCGTGATGATGATGATGATGATGATTTTATAAGAATAAATGAAGCTTAGATGAATACCAGTTAGGGATAAGACTAGAGGAAGATTGTTGTTGGAGGAAGGATAGCACAAATTGTTACTGCTCCTTTCTTTTCCCTGCCTAGCTGTTTAACTGGTCTGGCAATGTTGAAAGGGTAAGCGGTGTAATTTAGATTCCCTATTACCTCATTTGACAAAGCAGGGGTTCTAAAACTCAATGTGTATCAGAATCACCAGACTTTCTGGTTCAGTAACTTTAGCGTTTCCAGGAATGCCATGATAACAAGAACCTCAGATACACAGACTGTACTTTGAGAAACAGTCAAGTCCTGTGCTAGAGGAAAATATGCTCATAAATAAGGACTAGCACAGACTCATTCTCATTGTGGAATTAAAGCACTAGAAGGGTTGTCAGAGACCAGTGGTCACTTCACAGCTAAGAAAAATAAATCCAGTAGTGGAACAGCCCAGGGGTATGCTTAAGATTACATATCATGTTAGTATCAGAACCAGTCCTGGGACCTGGGTCTTCTGTCTCCTATCTATTTACCAGTTTTCCTTATTGTCCCCAAACTTCATTTACTCCTACACCTGTTACTACTGCCTGTCTTACAAGAATGACACAGAACTCTTCTAGTGTTGTTACGGACGACACAGAACTCTTCTGGTGTTATTATGGACGTATTTAGAAGAACACTTTCCAGACATCTAAAGTTAGAAATGCATAAAAATGTAGATAGGAAGGGTCTTCATGCTGTGAACAAAGAAACACATTAAAATTCATGTATCCTGCCTTCCTGTCCCAGGAGGAGACAAGCCAGTATCCCAATAGTTTCTTTACATTGCAGGGGAAGAAAAACACTTACATGTCTTTCCATTGTCTAACTTGTGGGGGTTGTAGCATTGAGAAATCTTGGAAACTCTTGCTTAAGTCACTCTCAGTGTCTTTTGTAGCCATCCTGGGGCATTTTGAAAGCCACATTGAGTCACAGAGAGAATATTATTTAAGAAGAAATCCTCACGGTATTGTTACAAGGCTGTATTGCAGTATCCATGGCAGAGTCTGTATGGGCATCTGATTACATACTACAAAAGCCACAGTGTTTTCCTCTTTCCCTTGTGTATTTTCAAAATATTTCTCCAGCCTCATACTACAAGCCAGTTGCCATCACTCACAGCCAAATTGGTCATACACTTGACCTTCACTGGGTTACGAGGCTGCCTAGCTATTTTCTGTATTTTCTTGTACATTCTAGATTACCTTGTAAAAATGAGGCCAATTTCTTACCTCATAATCACATAATTTAATATTTCCACTAAGAGAGACTTCGATTCACTGCTTACCATGTATGAAGCTCTGGGCAATATGCTTTGTGTGCATTTTATTTAATTCTCACAAAACACTCTGAAGTAGATATTTGCCCCAGTTTGACAGGACATCACTGAGGCATTGAGAAGCTGATTGGTTAAATAATTGTTCAACGTCCACAGCCAGTTGCTGCAGTTAATATGATTTGCCTTCTTTGCCTGATATTAGCATGAATACAGCCATTCAGGAGAGAGGCATATTTTAAAGCTGACCCTTGCCAAAGTTGGAAAGTAAGCAGGGAATTTGGTAGATGAAACCCTTTAGTACTAGAGCATGATATTTATTCTTTAGAAATAATTATGTAGCCCTGACTTGATTTATTTGATAAGAGTTGATGGCTCAGTCATGACTACCCACAGATCTAAGACAAGACTCTCAGGTCTGACTGAGAGAAAGAAAGAAAGAAAGAAAGAGAGGGAGAGAGAGCAAGAAAGGAAGGAAGGGAAGAAGGAAAGAAGGAAGGAAGGGAGGAAGGAAGGGGGAAGAAAGAAAGAAAGGGAAAACAGAAAACATGGTGGACATAAATCATACATTTTGAAAAAGAATATTGAGTCACTTCTCTTCAACTTAGCTGCTTTTGAGTTGTGTTTTTATACGCAGCAAATAAACAAAAACCCTGCCTATGACTCCTTGAACTCGGTGCTAAGAACATTGCATTTCTTCTTCTCTTTGCCTGGAAGTTTTCTCTCCGCATAATGAAACACTTTCTTTTCCCCTTATTCCTCCCTGACATTTTGATTATTATGTTTCCTTTAAAAACAATATTATTAGGAGTTGACTGGGTAGAGAGAAAAAAAAAAAAGGAAAAGAAAAAAACCACAATATTATTGTGTAGTGTTGTATAGAAGATATTCATTGAAAATTATAATATCAGTAGTCAGGAATCTTATTGTTGAGATATTAATATTGATAACTTTCCAATGCCTTGTTCAAGCAATATGATAAAGTAGACAACTTATTTCAAAAATGATTATATACTGTTGTTTGAGTTCAATGCTAGCTATTTATACAAAGAAATCACACTCATGCTCTAGGATAGTATTTTACCTGAATTATTTTGTAGTCCTGTTGATTCAGCTGTTGCATCAACAGTGTTTCAGTTTTAATATTAAAATTTAATTATACACTCCAAAACCCCTGACAGTATAAAAGTTTTCTTGCTTATCAAAGCACCAGATATGAGTATCTTCAAAGGTTTATTTCTATTATGTATATAATCCTGTTTACATGTTGAAGTTTCAAATTATAGATGTAGTGGAGGCATTTTTATTACTCTGCGCTTTGAGAATTCTGAATATTGTAATACACCCTATTAGAATTGATGTACTGTATCATTACATATTATAGATAAACTCATATACCACTAATGTGAGAGGGGTTATAAAATTGAAATAGAATAACAGTTTTTTTCTGGTTTCTCTGGTGCTTTATGCACTTCATTTATTAAAAAAACATAAAATTGTCAGTAAAATATTTACTAGGACTTTGAAAGTCTCTAAAGACGTAAATTGAATTGTGCAGTATCTCGAGTTTTCTATAAACCACCTTGGTTCAAAATACAGCAGTCCAGCAATTTTTTTTTTTAATTGAGTACATATGTCTTTGGAGGCCGATCTACTTCAATCCAGCATTAGAGAACATTTCCATTTTTTCATTGAATACTTAGAATTTTATGAATAGTTTACTGATAAAATATTACTATATACGTGGCAGCTTTATAATTATTTTATATGAAAGTTGATAATACTTTTACATATTTGGCTAGAACAGAGCAGATGAATTTATGTTTCTTAAAAAGCTAGCCTTTATAAAATTAAGAAGTTCCACAAAATTTTCCGTTAGTAGTGTCTCCTTTGTTTCATTATCTTTGTGCTCCTGTGGCTGTGGTCTGAATATTTGTGTCCCCCCAAAATTTATATATGAAGTCCTAACTCCCAAAGATGATGGGATTAGGGCCTTTGGAAAGTAATTAGGTTTCAAAAGTCGATTCCTCACAAATGGGATTAGTGTGTTTATAAAAGAAGCTCCACAGGTATCTTTGAGCCCTCCTGCCAAAGTGAGGGCATAGTAAGATGGTGGCAGTTTTGAGTAAGGAAGAGGGTCCTCACCAGAAAATGTGATCGATGCTGGCTTGATCTTGGACCTCGCAGCCTCCAGAACAGTGAACAATAACTTGTTATTGTTTATAAGCTACCCAGTCTGAGGTTTGTTGTTATAGCAGTCCAAAAGTCTTGTGCTGCAGGATGCATGATGCATTATGAAACAGAGTACTTAAAGCTTAAAATATGTCATGGCTCCCAGAAAACATAATTTAAAGGAGGAACCAGAAGAACAGCAGTGTGCAATCCAGTGGGAAAATATTGCGTATTCAGTCATATGGTTTTTGGGTCCCATTTGGAAAATGACTGATCAGCACTTGGAGGTCTTGTCAACCCTTTATGCTCATTCCTCAGGTTTGGTCATCTATACCCCTAAGGTAAAAGTCTGGTCCTGGCAGCTAATTCTTTTGGTACCATCAGTATAAATCTGATACATATTAGTTTGGTTTTATGTGTTAAAAAAATGTGATGCACACATTTAAAACTTGAAAAATATCTACATTTCAACATAAATGTTTCCTGTTTCCTTCTCTAGTCCCATATCCCATTGTAATCACTATAGCCGTATACAGTCATACCTCAGAGATAGTGTGGGTTCAGTTCCAGACCATGGTGATAAAGTAAATATTGCAATAAAGCAAGGATTTTTTGGTTTCTCAGTGCACATAAAAGTTACGCTTACACTATACTGTAGTCTATTAAGTGAGTAATAGCATTATGTCTACAGAAAACAATGAACATACACATAGCTTAGTTTAAAAAATCCTTTATTGCTAAAAAATGCTAACCATTATCTGAGCCTTCAGCAAGTTGTAATCTTTTTGCTGGTAGATGCTGAAGGCTGCTGACTGATCAGGGTGATGGTTGCTGAAGGTTGGGGTAGCCATGGCAATTTCATAAAATTGGACAACAATGAAGTTTTCTGCATTGCTTGACTCTTCCTTTCAGGAGTGATTTATCTGCATCATGCAATGCTGTTTGATAGCATTTTACCCACAGTGGAACTTCTTTCAAAATCAGAGTCAATACTCTCAAACCCTGCCATTGCTAATCCAACTAAGTTGATGTAATATTCTAAATCCTTTGCTGTCATTTCAACAGTTTTCATATTATCTTCACCAGGAGTAGGTTCCATCTCAAGAAACCACTTTCTTTGCTCATTCATAACAAGCAACTCTTCATCCTCATATGTTAACCTTTCATCATGAGATTGCAGCAGTTCAGTCACATCTTTAGGCTCCACTTCAAATTCTAGTTCTCTTGCTATTTCCACACCTGCAGTTACTTCATCTACTGAAGTCTTGAACCCCTCCAAGTCACCCATGAGAGTGGGAATCGTGTTCTTCCAAACTCCTGTTAATATTGATATGTTGACCTCTCCCCCTGAATCATGAACATCTTTAATGACATCTAGAATGGTGAATCCTTTCCAGAAAGTTTTCCATCTACTTTGCCCAGATCCATCAGAGGAATCACTATCTGTGGCAACTGTAGCCTTATGAAGTGTATTTTTTTTTTTTTTTTTTTTTTTTTTTTTGCTGTACGCGGGCCTCTCACTGCTGTGGCCTCACCTGTCGTGGAGCACAGGCTCCGGACGTGCAGGCTCAGCGGCCATGGCTCACGGGCCCAGCCGCTCCGCAGCATGTGGGATCTTCCCGGACCGGGGCACGAAGCCACGTCCTCTGCATCGGCAGGCGGACTCTCAACCACTGCACCACCAGGGAAGCCATGAAGTGTATTTTTTAAGTAAAAAGACTTGAAAGTCAAAATTACTTCTTGACCCATGGACTGCAGAATGAGTGTTGGGTTAGCAGGCTTGAAAACAACACTCATTTCATTGTCCATCTCCATCAGAGCTCTTGGATGCCCAGGTGCATTGTCAATGAGCAGTCATATTTTAAAAGAAATCTTTTTTTCTGAGCAGTAAATCTCAACATCAGGCTTAAAATATTCAGTAAGCCATGTTGTAAACAGATGCTCTGTCATCCAAGCTTTGTTATTCCATCTGTGGTAAAGTAGACTTAGCATAACTCTTAAGTGCCCTAGGATTTTTGAAATGGTCAATGAGCATTGGCTTCAGCTTAAAGTCACCAGCTGAATCAGTCCCTGATGGAAGAAGTTTTCACATATGGAGGTATGAAGAAGTCATTCTGGCTTACACAAGATATAACTTAAACTTTATGCTAACTAGAATAGACTGTTTTGTGGCCTATTAAACATGTATTGTACATCTGCTTTAATCATTAAGGAAAATAATGCACTTTAAGTCAAAATGGAGTAACTGTGGTTCAGGCATTCTAAGTGGAGCTAAGAGGCCATTGTGAATGTGGTTTCAGACGCGCTCCTCTATCACTGAGAACTTAAATTTTCTGAACTGTATTAGATTCAAGGATACCATCATCCATTCTAAAAATAATATCTGCCAACAACGGCCAGCTGCAACCTTATGGTCACAGGGTCTCTCCTTATAACTATGGAAACATTTCAGACCCCAACCAATCCTTGCTTAACGAGCACCCTTACTTCTTGGAGCTCCAATCCTAAAGCTGGACAAACAAGTTATGTTATTTTGTGTGTTTTGCCTATATGAGCCTCCTTTATTTTGTAATCCAGCAGAACACAATTCAGATGTTTCTATATCTTTGTCTCCCAGGTTATAGTCTTCAGTTAGCTTTGATGAAAACTCTCTTCCATCCATAGCATAGATTGTTTTCTTTAAATAATTTTTATTGGAGTATAGTTGCTTTACAATGTTGTGTTAGTTTCTACTGTATAGCAAAGTGAATCAGCTATATGTATACATGTATCCCCTCTCTTTTGGGTTTCCTTCCCATTTAGGTCACCACAGAGCATTGAGTAGAGTTCCCTGTGCTATACAGTATTTCTCATTAGCTATCTATTTTATACATAGTATCAATAATGTATATATGTCAATCCGAATATCCCAATTCCTCCCACGGCCCCCCACCCTTTCCCCCTTGGTATCCATATGTTTGTTCTCTATGTCTGTGTCTCTGTTTCTGCTTTGCAAATAAGATCATCTATGCCATTTTTCTAGATTCCACATGTATGCATTAATATACGATATTTGTTTTTCTGTTTCTGACTTACTTCACCCTGCATGAGAGTCTCTAGGTCCATCCACAAATGACCCAACTTCGTTACTTGTTATGGCTGAGTAATATTCCATGGTATATATGTACCACATATTCTTTATCCATTCATCTGTCGATGGATATTTAAGTTGCTTCCATGTCCTGGCTATTGTAAATAGTGCTGCAATGAACATTGGGGTGCATGTGTCTTTCTGAATTATGGTTTTCTCTGGGTATATGCCCAGGAGTGGGATTGCTGGGTCATAGGGCGGTTCTATTTTTAGTATGTTAAGGAACCTCCATACTGTTCTCCAAGTGGCTGTATCAATTTACATTCCCACCAATAGTGCAAGAGGGTTCCCTTTTCTCCACACCCTCTCCAGCATTTATTGTTTGTCATAGACTGTTTATTGATTATTTCTGACAACACTGCTACCGAGATAGTCAGCCTGTAATTTTAAGCCTTAAACCCAGGCATTGTCTTCTATTCTCTGTGAAAGTCTTAGATGGCATCTTCTTCCAATATAAGGCTGTTTTGTCTGCATTGAAAATCTGTTGTGTAGTGTAGCCACTTTCATGAATGATCTTAGCTAGATCTTCTGAAAAACTTGCTACCACTCCTACCTCAGCATCTGCTGCTTTACCTTGTACTTTTATATTATGGATTTAGCTTCTGTCCTTAAACTTCATGAACCAACCTCTACTAGGTCAAAACATTTTTTTCTCAAGCTTTATCATCTCTTTAAGCCTTCATAGAATTAAAGAGAGTTAGGACCTTGCTCTAGATTGGCTTTGGCTTGAAGGAGTATTGTGGCTGGTTTGATCTTCTATCCAGAGCACTAAAACTTTCTCCATATCAGCCATAAGGCTGTTTTGCTTTCTTATTATATGTGTATTCCCTGGAGTAGCACTTTTAATTTCTTTTAAGAACTTTTCCTTTGCATTCACAACCTGGCTATTTGACACAAGAGACCTAGCTTTTGGCCTGTCTCAGCTTTCGACATGCCTTCCTCACTAGGCTTAATCAAAATTTAAATTTAAATCAAAAAGTGCTTCCTTTCGGGACTTCCCTGGTGGCGCAGTGGTTGAGAGTCCCCCTGCCGATGCAGGGGACACGGGTTCGTGCCCCAGTTCGGGAAGATCCCACATGCCGCGGAGCGGCTGGGCCCGTGAGCCGTGGCCGCTGAGCCTGTGCGTCCAGAGCCTGTGCTCCGCAATGGGAGAGGCCACAACAGTGAGAGACCTGCGTACCGCAAAGAAAAGAAAGTGCTTCCTTTTACTTCAACACCTAGAGGTCATTGTATAATTATTAATTGGCTTAATTTCAATACTGTTGTGTTTCAGGGAATAGGGAAGCCTGAGAAAAGGGAGAGAGATGGGGGAATGGCTCATGGGTGGAGCAGTCAGAACACAGGCAACATTTATTTATTGTTTGCCGTCTTATGTGGGCGGAGTTTGTGGCATCCCCAACACAATAGTAACATCAAATATCACAGATCACCAATAAATATATAATAATAAAAAATTTGAAGTATAGTGAGAATTACCAGAAAATGACTCAGATAAAAAATGAGCAAATGCTGTTGGGATAATGGCCCCCATAGATTTGCTGGATTCAGACTTGCCACAGACCTTCAATTTATGAAATATGCACTGTCTGCAAAGTGCAATAAAGGGAAGCACAATAAAACAAGGTATTCCTGTAAATGGGCATGTGAGAGATTAACTTATATTTCTTTTTTTAACAACTTGTCAGCATTCTGTTCTTTTACCCAATTCTTGACTAAAAAATCAATTAGTAATACTAAGTTATTAACATGTATGCATTTGTTTGACTTTTTTTCCATTGCATTTTATTGTTTCTTGTTATGTGAGCTATAATTTCCAGAAATGATAACTTATTTTGGTATTTTTTTCAAGAAATCTTACCATTTAACCCCTAAAATTGATTGATTTTACCCATCACTTTCTTTAATCTCTTCCATGAGAGGTTCTAGTAACTGGCAGTTGCTAGGTGATGCACTGCCTAATGAGTTATATCATCCATCATTCAATGAACTTTTCATTGATGTTAGTGTTTTCACAGTAAGAGATAAGAGGAAGACAGTATTATCTCTTTAAATACTGATTATTTGGAACAGTATTCTCCAGGAACAACGTTATTGCACAAAGATGTTCTACATAATCAAAACATTTCCTAGAATTAGCCTAATTTCTTGAAAAACCTGTAGAAACCAAAGAAGAGAGTGTGTGTGAGAACTCCAGAACAGTATAAAACCCCTTTCATTCTTACCTCACTAATCTCATTTTCTTTATACTTCAAGGGCTAGGTGCATTTTCAGAATGTTCCATGCTTTCTCTAATCTTTGAAGCTTTATGTATGTTGCTTTGCTTAGATACTCTTCCACACAGTTCATCTGTGTACTCATCAAAATCTCATTAATCCTTCAAAACTGAAAACAGGATTCAGATCATTTGTAAAGACATCTTTGAGCTTTATTTTCTGCCTTCCAATCAGAATAAGGTTCCTTGCTTCTTTTTCTCTGTGGCATCTTGTGGTTACATTTACAATGACATTTATAATAGTATAAATGTACTTATGCTTTATAAATGTATAAATGATTTATACATTTATAAATGTGTTTATAATAGTATAAATGTAGCTTCATTCGGTGGTTTATTTTTGTTTCCTCTGCTAGACTATAAGCTATTTGATAGCAATAAGTTTATGTCATTCATATGTCTGTCTCTGGTTTCTTAAAAATATTTGTCGAATTGAAAATTATACAGATGGGTATATGAAGGCTAATCCATAAGTGATTTTGGATTTACTGACCCAATGTAAAGCAGTACTTCTTTAAGATTAGAGTGGAACTTGAGTGAAAATGAGAGAAATTCCTCAGGATTCAGATAAGCTTAAAATAGACAAAATATACATCAAGATAATGAGTCATTATCTGATTCTTATTTCCTGATACAGCTCTCTGTACTTACTGTTGGGCAAAATAGTCAGAAATGTTAGCAAGAAAAAATAGGGTATATTTACAGGAAAGTGTGGGAGCAATTTGTTATGTTAAAATGTTTAATTACTTGAACAGATGTTCCTTTGGTACATTTTAAGCTAGGGTCTGTCAAAGCACTGTGGATAAAATAATCAGATAATTCTCCCCTTTCCTTGGAATCTTGTTATGTATTATGAGAAAGAGTTACAAATAACCAATTACGTGAAATATCTCCTGTTTTCATAGTGATGTATTAGTTTCCTGTGGCTGCTATTAAAAAAAAAAAAACCCACAAACTTAGGGGCTTAAAGAAGTAGAAACTTGTTTTCTCACATTTTTGGAAGCCAGAATTTCAAAATCAAGATGTTGGCAAGGCTACACTACCTGGACACAGAGTCTGGGGGAGAAAATCCAAAACCCATTCCATACCTCTTCCTCTTAGTTTCCAGTAGCTGCTGACCTGCCTTGGCTTCTTTGGCTTGTGGCTTCATTACTCACTTCTCTGCCTCTGTCTTCACGTGGCCTTTTGTTCTTCTGTCTATATAATCTCCCTCTGCTTCTCTTTTATAATGACACTTATGATGGCATTTAGGATCCACCCAGACATTCCAAAATAGTCTCTTTATCTCACTATCATTAATTTAATTACATCTGCAAAGACCCTTTTTTTTTTAATGTATAATAAGAAATAGAAGAGAATTTTATTTGAGCCAAGCTGAGGACTATAGCCTGGGAGACACAGATTCAAGAAGCACTTGAATTGTGTTTTGCCAGACTACAAAACGGGGGAGGCTTATACAGGCAAAACCCACCAAGTTACATAAATTGTTTGTCAAGAATTAGGATTGGAGCTGGCAAGAAGTAAGGGTGCTTGTTAAGCAAGGGTTGCTGGGGTCCAAAATGGTTGCACACTTATAAGGGGAGACCTTGAGACCATAATGTTTTAGCTGGCAGCTGCTAGCAGATACTATTTTGAAAATGGCTGGTGGTGGTGTTCTTGAGTTTGATACAGTTCACAAAACTCAAGTTCTCAGTGATGCAGTAACATGTTTGAAACTATACCCACAATGGCCATCTGACTCCATTTTGGATGCCTGAACCACAGTTACTCCACTTTGATTTTTTTTTTTTTTTTGCTTTATAACAAATTTAATCAGTTATACATATACATATGTTCCCATGTCCCCTCCCTTTTGCATCTCCCTCCCACCCTCCCTATCCCACCCCTCCAGGCGGTCACAAAGCACCAAGCTGATCTCCCTGTGCTATGCGGCTGCTTCCCACTAGCTATCTACCTTACGTTTGGTAGTGTATATATGTCCATGCCGCTCTTTCACTTTGTCACAGCTTATCCGTCCCCCTCCCCATATCCTCAAGTCCATTCTCTAGTAGGTCTGTGTCTTTATTCCCATCTTACTCCTAGGTTCTTCATGACCTTTTTTTTTTTTTCCTTAGATTCCATATATATGTGTAGGCATACAGTATTTGTTTTTCTCTTTCTGACTTACTTCACTCTTACTTCATTCTTTGTGGTACGCGGGCCTCTCACTGTTGTGGCCTCTCCTGTTGCGGAGCACAGGCTCCAGACATGCAGGCTCAGCGGCCATGGCTCACGGGCCCAGCCACTCTGCGGCACATGGGATCTTCCCAGACCGGGGCACGAACCTGTGTCTCCTGCATCGGCAGGCGAACTCTCAACCACTGTGCCACCAGGGAAGCCCCAAACCTTCCCTTTGAACAACATTCCCAGCACACTTCCTGTCAGAATAATGTTGAGACCCCAGAGAACCTTTTTACATTTGAATATTTTCAGTCTGCTTTAGTCTGGGCTGATACTATTTTTACTGGTAATACCATTTCAGAAACTTTATGTGTTTTTTAATGAATTTGAGTCTATTCCAGTCTAACAAGTCAGAAAGCCACATCAATACTTACTTTCTGTATAGGCCTTTCTGTTTGGTTTATTCAGTATTATTTAGGTGTGCCAAGCTTCTTAGATTCCTAGAAGCCCTTACTTCCAAGTGAGAGAAGCAGAGTGAAATTGTTTATCTTATCTTTTCCGTATATTCTGTAAATACCTGTGTATGCATATATTTTTATGACTGAATGTCAGAATAGGAACCATGGGAATCTCTTGAGGATACTTAATTAAAACGCAGATTCCAGAGCCCAACAAGTCTTACTCAGTAGGAACCTCTGATGGTATATATAAGAATCAAAGAATTTAGAAGATCAATGATTCAGATATCTATTACAGCAATATAGAAAATTAATATTTTAAGTTAACTTAAAAATTAAGTTATTTTTAAAATAATGAATTGATATTAAAGATAAAAGAAGAAACTAATAAAATAGAAAACTAAATGATAATATACAGTATAACAAAAACTTGGTTCTTTAGAAAAAAAATAAAATTAATAACATGTTAATTGAACAGGAAAAAAGTGATTAGGCACAAATATCCAATGTAGGAAATGAAAAATAGAAATAAATGCAGACCTAATAGCTATTGAAAAGATAAAAACACATTATGAACAATATGACAATGAAAGTTTAAATAAAATGATGAATTCAGATAAAACCAAAATTTACTAATAATGATGCAATAAGTTACAGGAAACTTGAATAATCATTAAATAAATCAAATAACTATTAAAAATCAAATCCATAATAAGCTTCAACAAGCAATCCTAGGTGCAGCTGACATCATAGATAAACTGAAACAAAATTTTAAGTAGGAAATAAAGTTAACATGACACAATTGTTTCCAGAGAATGGACAAAAAGTAACATAACACAATTGTTTCCAGAGAATGGACAAAAAGTAACATCTCTTCCTATACACTGTCCTCTATATTTTTAAAATCTACGTTATCGAACCCAAGTTCGGCAGCTCACCACCAGAAGCCAGTAATTTGAGAGGCAAGTGTCAGTAGAAAGGGAAGGTGCTTTAATCAGAAAAGCCAGTAATCTGGGGAGAAGGTAGATTCATGTCCAGAGACCAACTCCCAAGATTCTGCTTAACCATGACAGTTTTAAAAGGGAATAATGAGGGGGAGAATCTCAGTGACCCATCAAGGCAGGAGGGTGGGTCCTGCATCCTTTTCCATTGCTTGCAGACTGGCTGACTCTCTCTTCAGATGTTAATTTGCCCCGTGTGGTCTGCCTGCAGGTGATCACACAAGTTGATCTTTTCCTTATCTAGGAGAAGAAACAACAGGTTAGGCAAGGCATGTTGTGCTTTCAGGAGAGCTTAAGTCAGGAGTTAGGTTAAATTGCCTAGTGATCTCATTCCTATAATGAGGTTCTTTTAAGGTTAGAGGGGAACAGAAATGGGCAAACAGGAAAGGGGCAAAAGAGCTGCTTTCATCTATACAAAGGAGATAGGACAATAGAAAAAGGAGCAAATTCTTGAACATAAGTTTCCAAAAAGACCTAAATGGCCAAAAAAAGCATATAAGAAGAGCTCACTCTCATTTATTATCAGTGATATGAAACTTAAACCATAATAAGAAACAATTTTGTATGTACCAGTATAGCTAAAATTAAGGAGATTAAAAATAGCAAATTTTGGAAAAAGTTTCTTCAGTTTGAAGAAACTGAAATTCCTATGCAATGTTGAGAATGTAAATTTGTACAACCACTCTGGAAAATTATATTGTGGTATTTATTACAGTAACAATATGCAAAGCGCTTTTGTATTTTCTTATACGAACATAGACAGCAGAAATGCATGCATATGTGCTCTCTCCCAAAATGTAAAAGTATGTGTATAATAGCATCATTCATGAAAGAAAAAATTTGGATGTTCACCCACAGATGTAATGAATTATATTCATACATTAAAATACTAGACAACAACAATAATGGGTAAACTATTGCTACATTCAACAAACATGAATGAATCCCACAAACATAATGTTTAAAGAAAGAAGTAACACATCCCCCCGACCCCAAAGTTCATACTTTATGATTCCATTTATATAAAAGCCAAAAACAGGCAAAACTTATTTATGGTCCTAGAAGTAGGGTTACCATTTATGTTTGTGAGACAGTAAGAGTCTGAAAAAAAAACTTTCCAAATGTGAACAATATTTAGTTTCTTTAACTGAGTGCTACTTATAAGGGGATGCCAATTTGTAAAAATTAAATACCTCTCTTTGGGTTACATATATACATACATATATGTATACACATGTATTTATATGTGCTATATTTCATTTGATTTGAATATAATAATTAAAACAGTAAGCAAAAGACGAGCAAAATGTGGTCTTTTGAGAGCGTAATTTTCTCCTCAATTTTTCCCCAAGTTTAAATACAGATACAAACCAACAATTCTTTTAAATAAATATCTGTTATTACATTAAATGTTTTACAAGTATCCTTAACAATTAAGTTTAAAGGGAAGAGGGTTAAATGAAACAGCAGTATTATGCAGTGGATTAGAAGGATTGGTAAGAGGTTCTGTTTCCTGGAATTTAGAACGAAAACAAAAACAAACATGTTCTAACAAAGAGAGTGTGTTTGACTGCGTTGAATATTTCTGAGACGGTCTGTGAGGCACAGACCAAAAAGCAGCCTTTTGGATTTGGCAATTTTGGAGCTATTGTTTACTTCTCTAGATTGGCTTAAGTGGTGTGGTAAATGCAGAAACAAGTAGAACTGATTTCGGATGCAGGCAGCAGTAAGTGGCAGCTTGCAGCAAGCTGCAGTGAGCAGTAGCTGGAAGCAAGATGTTAATTCCGGGACCAGGAGTCCTAACCACTAGACCACAGGGGCCAGCGGCTAGGGCCTGGACCCTTAGTTCTTGTCTGCCTTGTCAAGAATGAATTCAGGCGAAGAGGCAGAGAAGGTAAAGAGAAAGGCAGAAAATTACTGGAAAAGCAAAGTATGTGCGGAAGGGCGCACAGGCAAACTCAGAGACAGAGTTGCGCCTTTGGGAAATTCTTAAATTCTTTATGAAGGGGCAGTTTTCTGGGTCTTTGTCTTCCTTCTGGCTAATCATCTTGCTTTGTCCCCCCTGGCTAATTAGTCTCAGGAGCCTCCCCTTAGGTGCGCACACACCTCTCAGCTAAGATGGATCCCGATGTGAAGGCATCTGGGAGAAGCGAGAATCACAATGGCCTGGCGTTATCCCCTGACTTTTGACCCCCAAGGAGCCTTTCTGTGCATGTGCAGTGTCTCCCTTGCCCCAAGCAGGGGGGAGCGGAGATCCCTTGATACTTTCCTCAAACAAGGTTTAGCTCCTCTCTGTCTCTGCCATGACTGTTATCTTAAGGTGTCCACAGGAGACAAAGCCTGGCTCTTTACCCTGTTTCTGTTGTTGCTTCCATTTCGGAGGGCAAACAGGAGGCTGATCGTAAATGCCTAACCTGGAGCCCAGCTATCTCCTGTCTCAGGGAATGCAAAGATGGGGCTAGTTGCAAGTGTCCGGCCTGAAGCCCACTTTTTTATGCCTCTTGAAATGTAAACAGGAGGCCAGTTTTAAATGTCTAACCTGAGGCCCATCTATCTCCTGCCTCAGAACCTGTCAGAGATTTCAGAGGCAAAGAATTTTGGAATCTTAAATGACATCAAGTTAAGCCCTTGCATTCACTGTGAGCTGTGAGGCCAGCAATAAAGAACCTTGCAGGTAAACTTATTGAAATTAGTTGACATCACAGTCCATGCTGCTGAGATCACCAAAACACCACCTTTTTGCTTTAAGTAATTGAGTTGTACCCAGAACGTATAAGGATAGGATAAGCTAATTAAATTAATTCTTTCATGGGAATTATTTCAAACATGTAATATAGAAACACAATTCACATGTTGACATATTTTATTAATGAATATGACTAAAACCCTAATCTCTTGGTGAAGACTCCTTTGACCTATTTTATTTTATTCTTTAGTTTTGAACATGATAATTTAGAGACTTAAATCTTGCTTTGTCCTGAGGGAGGGGACATATGTATACATATAGCTGATTCACTTCATTTGTACAGCATAAACTAACACAGCATTGTAAAGCAATTATATTCCAATTTAAAAAAATCTTGCTTTGTATCTGATATTTAAAATATTTAAATTTTATTAAGTTATGGCTATTAGTTTACTTATTCAGATATTTATATTAATGGAAAAGGTATATAGCAAACCTGGTAGAGAGTTTTCACATAGTGAATATTTAATAAGCAGTTTATGACGACAGCAGACCAAAGATCCTACAATTCACATTTCCAGAGTCAGATAGCTTTTATTTCTTTTTCAAGACAGAGACTGCTTTCCTAAACCAACTGGTTACAATACATTTATATCTCTGTGGGTGACACTGATGAGATTCCTGGCTTGGTCACCATACCTGTGTCCTGGATTGAATGCAGAACTTTGTTACCTAAAACATTTTGTAATTTTTATTTCATCCTTGTGAACTTGACTGTGATTTCCTAAATGAGACACTGGTAATAAGGCACCAGAAAATCAGGGAAAAAAAGCAATGTATTTTGATTTAACTGGTCTATGATTCAAACAAGACATCAAACTTATTTATTCTTTTATTATAATTCTGCTTTCACAAATATGCTTGCCCTACCCTTCTGACATGTCAGTTATATCATTTACCTTTCCCAGAAGATCCTATGATTTATCAACTATGTCTGAAGAGCTCAGGGAACTAATAACTACATCTAGCCATTTTTAGTATTACATTTCTAGTAGCCACGATGAGTAGAGATTTGTTCAATTAACAGGGTAAAGTACTCCTTTCAAAATACATGTGACTTAAGGGAAAGTTCATGGATGAAACTTGAAAACTTTAAGGTAAGTGAAAGAAGCAAGACACTAAGACAACGTGCTGTATGATTCCAATTATATGAGATGTCTTGGACATGCAAATCCATAAAAGCAGAATGTATATTAGTGGTTACCAGAGACTGGAGGAAAGGAGGGTGGCTGTTAGTGGGTAAAGGGTTTCTTTTTGGGGTAAAAAGAATGCTCTAGAACTAGAACATTGACATTTTCTAGAATTCACATCTCTGTGAATATACTAATAAAACATTGAATTTTACATTTAAACAAGTAAATTTTATCATATATGAATTACATCTGCATAAAAATTAAATAAACCCCATATGATCATATCAATAGAAGTATAAAAGCATCCAACAAAATTCGCCAGGCATTCATCATGAAACTGTAAGAAAACTAGTAATAAAGGGGAACTTTCCTAATATAATAAAGAGTATTTTTAAGAAAATATTACCTAACATCATGTTCAATCATTAGAGACCAAACTCTTTCTATCTAGGATAAGAAATAAGTCAAGCAGGTCCTCTCTCACCACTCATATTCTCACATTCAGCATTTTGCCAGAAGTCCTAGCTAGTTCAATAGAAAAGTAAACAAATGAAATGTATAGAGACTGAAAACGAAGAAGTGAAACTCTATTTGCAAAGAGCATATACCTAGTAGATCCCCAAATACCTATTTTTTTTAAGAAAATAAAGAAACCCTAGAAGTAATAAGAGAGTGCAGCAAAGTATAGGACACAAGATAAATATGAAAAGTCAATTGCTTGCCTATATACCAACAATGAATAACTGGAACTTTAAAATTAAAAAAAAAACAGTTAAATAGTGTGCACATGCAAAAAATAAATATTTAGGTATAAGTCTAACAAAACATGTACAGGAAAAGATATGCAGAAAAAGATAAAACATCAAAGAAAAAAGTCAAAGAAGATATAAATAGAGAAGTATTCCATGTTTGTACTTTGGAAGACAATTTCATTAAAGTGCCAATTCTTCCTAACTTTAGCTAAAGATTCAACACAATCCTTATCAAAATCCCAGCAAGCTTTCCTATAAACATTGAAAAAGTTATTATCAAATTGATATGGAAAGGGATAGGACCTAGAATAGCCAACACAATTCTGGAATAAAAGGTCAAATTTAGAGTATTCATGTTACCTGATTATAGAACTTATTATAAAACCACCATAATTAAGACCTCATGTCGATTGACACAAGTACAAACGCATTGATGAACAGAACAAAGTAGAGGATGCGGAAATAGACCTACACAAATGTAATCAAGTTATTTTCTATAAAGGCAGAAAGATAATTCAGTGGAAGAACAATTGTCCTTTCTAAAAATAGTGCTAGAGCACGTGGATATCCATATGCAAAAAAAATAAAAAAGAAAAAGAAACTAGACACAGAACTCATGGTTTTAAAAATGAATCATAGAGCTAAATGCAACAGTCAAAACTATTAAACTTCTATAAGAAAATATAGCAGAAAATTTGCTAATAAACTTTTAGTTTTTAACACTGAAAGCAAATCTATGAAAGAAAAATTTGATAAGTTGGCCTTTATTAAAATTAAAATTTTTGTTCAACAAAAGATGCTGTTTAAGAGAATGAAAAGACAACCTGTTCACTGAGAGAAAATATTTTCAATTTGGGGATGGTTAAATATGTAAAACACAAGGGAATTTTTAGGGCTGTGAAACAGTTTTCTATGATACAATAGTAGCAGATACATGACACTATTAATTTGTCAAAGGGAATTTCATAGAGAAAAGAGTGGACCATAATATATGAAAGTTCAAATAAAATTCAGCAGAAGATTGGAGGATCCTCTGATGTAATGCAGACTGTGATGAAAGAATCTAATTCTATTCCAAATGTGGGGCATACATGACTAAAGAGGGTGAGGGAAAAGGGGCTAACCTAGGTAACTTCAGAAAGAAGTAAAAACTGTAAGACTAGAGATGAGATCTATATATCAGCACGGTAGTTGGTAAATTTATTTCCCATATGGATACAGGTTAACAATTCTGAAAGCAGTGTTCATGTACAGTGGGATTGGACAAATAAGTAAATGTATGGTAGACAGAGCCAGATTTCTTCCTGTTGGAATGGGAGTTTAGTCATAAGCAAGCAGGAAAGGCTAGAATGAACAGTATACACTAAATGAAAGTTGGAGACATCAGCATGAACTCACATTGATCTTAAAATAAGTATGTACGTCCCATGATGTGATGTGATGTTATGAGAATGGCAATTCTGTGGTCTCAGTCCCATTAACCCATAATCCCAGTAATCATAAGAAAAATATCAGAGAAATCCCAATTGAAGGACATTCTACAAAATACCTGATCAATACTCCTCAAACTTGTAAATGTCAATAAAAAAAAGAAGAAAGAAAAAAGAAAATCTGAGAAACTGAGACAAGTCTAAATGAACCTAATGAATCTACTTGTAGGAATATATGAACTAGATTAGGGAACAGAAAAAGAATATGGGGTAAAAATTAAGGAAGTACGGGCTTCCCTGGTGGCACAGTGGTTGAGAGTCCGCCTGCCAATGCAGGGGACACGGGTTCGTGCCCTGGTCTGGGAAGATCCCACATGCTGCGGAGCGGCTGGGCCCATGAGCCATGGCCGCTGAGCCTGCGCGTCCGGAGCCTGTGCTCCGCAACGGGAGAGGCCACAACAGTGAGAAGCCCACGTACCGCAAAAAACAAAAACAAAAACAAAAAACAATTAAGTACAAAAAAGTATGTGCTTTAGTTAACAATAATGTATCATTATTGATGTATTAGTTGTGACAGATGCACTAAGGTACTGTTAACAGAAGGAAAGCTGAATGTGAGGTATATAGGAACTCTGTAGTGTTCTTGCAGATTTTGGTAATGCTAAAATTCTTCAAAAATAGAACAAATTTTTTAAAAAAATGCAACTGTCAATTATTGGCCTTGTGATCCTGGGAAAGTTGCTTATTTTCATAGTATCTCAGGTTTTTTTAACCTGAAATGGGAATAATTCCATAAAATTTATGGAATTGCAATTCAGAGCAAGTGAGAAGTATTTTTAAGAATGCTTTTGAAATTGTTTAGTAAAGGTGGGTGTTACTGGTACTCAAAAAAAAAAAAGAAAAAGTGCATGCCCCAGTAGGATACTTGATATTAAGACTTCCTACATATTTTACTCAAAATGTGTTTGTATGAGTATATTCCAAGTAGTAAGTGTATGTGGTTGATTGTATGCATGTGCCTGTGTGTTATTGGTATATTTACAGAGAAAAATTATATGCCTCCCAATATATGATAAATATAAGATATCTTCCACTCTTATTATGAACAGCTTTATTCAGAACAAAATGAGTGACATACATAATAACTAAATGCAGATGTTATAAAAATAACAAAACTCTTAAGCTGTTTGATAAATCATGAAGATATCCTGTTGCAAAATATATAAAGCAATTTGCTCTTTGAAATACTGTAACAGTTGGATATGGTCAAATCTCTCCTGAGTTTAACAGAAAACACAGAATGACTTAGCAATCCATAAATCCACACATGACAGTACTTAAGCAGGTTTCATAAATGATTTGCAGTAGAAGGAGGATTTTACTATAATTGTTCTCCATGGCCATAAAAAGCATTATGGAATAGGAAAAAAAAAAAAAAGTGCACAGTACAAGATGTGGAAGAGAAAAAACTTTTAATGAGCTAAAATAGATGTATTATCATCTATATAAGGACTGAAGGGGGTCTTTCCAAGTACCTAAGACCTGTCCTCTAATTTTTCAAGCAAATAAGTCCAGTTTCTTCTTGATTAAGTCACAAAATAAGTGGGTTTTAAAGCTTTGGGGTATAGAAGTATCTCATGGGCTTCTTGTTAAAATTATCCTTGACCCTTATCATCAGAGCTTATATCGGTCCTTTTTTGAAAACAATGTTTTATTTTTATTTTTTTTCTGGTCGTCTTTTAAGTTTTTTTTTAGTTTTCAATAAGCTTACCATAATGTATCTATAGAAATGTTTGCTTCTTTGCCTTGATGTCTTGCATCAGTTTTTGAAATTTTTGACTTGTTTGACTTTATAACCATAGTTGACTATTTTCATAAACTTGAAGTTTGAAGAGTTTTTGGATGGGAAACATATCTGTGTTATAGATAATTAGGTCTCTTTACCATATCTTGAACATATGCTCTTCTTTCTGTATTTTAATTATTTTATTTTCTATCCTGTTTCAATCAGAATATTGTTATTCTGATTTATATGCTAGTAAACTACTCCTCTCTTTCATGCTGTCTAAACCCCCAGGTGAAATGTTATTTTCGTTTATTGGATTTTTGTCATTCTTAAATGTACATTGAAATTTTATATAGCATCCAGTTTTCTAACAAGATTATGTATCAATTTTATCACCTTATTTAATAAACAAATTAATCACAGATATTATAAAGTCCATTTCTTATAAGAATAATATTTGACTCCTATAGTCTATGTCCATTTTTATCAGCTTTCTTTAGATTTATGCATTATATTTTATTTTTTTACATTCCTGGTGTTGAAATGAATTTTTATGCTCAAGATGGAACTGCTCTTGCCCCAGGTGGTACCTCAGCAAACCAAACTTTTATGTTCCTCTAAATGTTCCACTTGACCAGAAACATAGTTTATACAGTCAGCCAATCCCCAGATGCCAAGCTAACTCTAGGCTCCATAATTCTCTGTTTCTTTATCTTTCTAAAGAAGGTCAGATATGCAACCCCAGCCAACCATGGCCTGTTCCCATGTTGCCCCTTCTACTGCTCTGTAAACTCACTCTTGCCCAAAATCCCTCAGGAAGAATGAACCACTGCTTGTGAGGCACTGTATTCCCCCAATCTATGGAATGCTTTCCCTTGAATAATGGATATCAAACTTGTTACTAAATTGTTTTAGTTTTGTGATTTGACCCTGATTATTGTTAACCACATACTATTGTGAATGAAATGATGTATAAATAATTTGAGATACTGAAAAACGTTATAATGATTTAGTTTTGTTTGTGACAGCCGGTTAAGGTGGGGACAAGTAATTATAATACAACCTGAGATTAAGAATAGAATGTTAGTTTTAGGAAATCTGGTCTAGACCTTCAGAGTGACATTCAAAGCCTGAGAGAATCTGTTATCCAATTTTTGTCTCCCATAAGACCATCAAAATCTCTGTTTAAATTCAGCATCTTCACCTTCGATTTCTCCTAAACTTTTCATTCTCCAAGCATCAGCTTTAGAATCATTAAGTTGTAGATTCAAAGAAAAACTCTCATTGCTTTCAGAAGATATGTTTGCATACATAGAAAATTCAGTGGATTCAACAAATGAAAAGTATTAGAACTAATTTAGCAAGGTTGCAGAATATAAGGTCAATTTAAAAAAAAACAGTCACATTTCTGTATATGAATAACAGTCAATTGGAAAATAAAATTTAAAAATTAAGTTATAAGAGTTCAGTTTCCGGCTCTGACATAAGCCTGGACTGAAAAACAATTTTCCTTGGATGCAGTTGAAAGGTAGAAGAATATGCCATCCCAAAACATGCCTCTTTGGCCTAAGGATTATTTTGAGCTGATTATTTTTGAGACACAGAAAAAAACTGTGCAGACAGAAAAAAACTCTGAAAACGGAGTAGGAGATGTTTTACCCTTTTGTAAAGAAAAATCTACATTTATAAAGGCAATTTACGTTAGAAAGGTGCCTGTACCAGGAAGAGAGCTATTACCAGAGACAACTTTTTCACCTGAGAGACTTATCTGCTTGCCTTGGCAAACTTTGTTTACCAAATATTTCCTCCTTTCACCTACTTAATTGCTTCCCTCCCTGCCCCCAGCATCTTTCTTTTGTCTTTAGCTGAAGATAGTATTTAAGGTGATGGCTTTGGCCATCTCAGGGAGTTACTCAGTTTCCTTGGGCATCTCCCATGTGTCAACTGAAAAAAAAAATGTGCAACTTAGAAACTGAGAGTTATGTTTTATTTCATGGGCATTCTGAGGACTTCAGACCCGAGACACAGGATCTCAGATAACACTGAGAAACTATTAGGAAGAGGAAAGGGTGGGATGGGGGGGAAGCCAGGATATATAACAAGTTTTTGCAACAAAAGACCCAGTAGTCAGAACATCAAAAGATTACTGTTAGGAAAACCAGACATCTCAAGTTAATGAATTTAGTGCTTTTCTATATTTGGGAAGATGCAAAGTCTGGGCTCATTGAAATCATTCCTTTGATAGGCACCTCAGCTGTCTTGGGCCAGTGTCCCATGCTTTCTCATCCTGAGTATCCTCAAGGTGCACTTTTGGGGGTGGTTGCAGCATTCTGTTTCCATCCTGAGTTCCCTCGGGGCTCACTGTCAGGGCTGTAATGTGGTGGCTTGTTGTCTGCAACATCCTCTGTTTACTGATACGGCAGGCAATAGTTTTCATTCACACATCCATATTGAAGTATATATTTAATAAACTTGTGTGTTTTTTCTCCTTATTAGTCTGTCTTTTACTAAAAGGGGTTTCAGCCAAGAGTTCAGAAGGGTAGAGGAAAAATTATATTTCCTCCCTTACACATTAAAGAACTGAGTTTTCAGGGAATGCTACCACCCTGAAATCAAGAGACAGAGTAATCCAAAGAGACACAGCTGAGAACTGGTTTCCTGGAGCAAAATCTCCAGGAATCATAAACTGGTAGAAACACTTAAAATGATAATTTTGACAAATTGCTAGAGGCCAATAGAGTACCAACATGACAATGAGACACTCCTAGGAGGTGCCATCTTAGAGAGGCCCTGCACTTTTATTGGCTTTATTTTCAGGAACCCTACCAGATTCTCATAGAGAAGATGCAATAAATAACCCCTAATGTCTCTGGCAGGGGGATGGGAAGAATAATCCTTGTGAAATAGTCCTAGAGCCTTTTCCATAACAGAGACATACTCTCTGGAAGAAAGCCCTTACAGAGTCATGTTTCAGAACAACAAGAGAAGGTATTCCTCTCACTCTAACCCCCATCTCACCTAAGGAGTGGGATAAAGTTATACAAGAAGAAACACTTAAGACATCAGAGATGCCGACTGAAAAACAACAACAACAAAGCACAGCGCGCACACACACACACACACACACAATGTGAGAGCTATGAGTTGTTTTATTTGGGGCTTTCTGAGGACTATAGGCTGTCAAGAGACAGCCTCTCAGATAGCTCTGAGGGACTGTTCCAAAGAGGTAGGGGGGGAAGGTCAGTATAGATGTGATTTTGGTGAAGGGGTGGGGGGGTGGTCCATGCAATCAAGAACACAGTTTTTGCAGAAGGTGCTGCTAGTCTCGTGAGGGTTACTGCTAGTCATGAGGAGCAGACATCACCAGGAAGGATTTTGATGCTTTTCTAGGCACAGGAGATGCAAGAATTGAGCTCCCAAAATCTTCCCTTGACAATATCTAACTATCTGAAAGCCTATTCTGCCAGCTTTTTCCAGAGCACAGAGTGTCTCCTTCTTAAACTCCACCCTGAACTCCTTTCAGGGTGTGTTGAAGGTCAGCGGTTGCTGTGGCTCATGACTTAATCCTAGTAGGTGTAGATGGCAAGGGCCAATTTTTAGTTGGCAGGTATCTGCAATCAAGGCGTGGCTCTTGCTTTTAAGGTTCAGGCCTTTGCCATGTCTTAGTTGGATATCAGAGATGTAAATGCAGTGTTAAAATGAACCATCTGTTTTGGATGAGTCAGAACAATATGTCCCCAAGCACTGTTCTTCCTCCAAGAATGCTCGATCTCTGTCTTCTCATTACCATTCTCAACTTCATAGTTTTCATGGTAGCTGCTATTTGGAAAGCCTCCATCAGTCTTCCTCTGTTTGTGTGGAGCACTGCCCTCAGCTCAACAGTGGCCCAGATATGAGCTTCTGGGGTCTACTCTCTGCTCAGCTCCTTGAAATGATGGTTACTTCACCTCTTTCTGGCCCTCATCTCTGCATCCACTACTCCTCAACACTGTCATGAACTGCAAGGACTCTAGCTCTCTGTTGCAGTTAGAAATTGTCCCAAAGCAGAGAGCTGAGTAATTGTGGAACAGACTTCTTATGAGTCTTCCTTCCTTCTTTCCTTCTGCCCTATTTTCATGGAAAGTTTAATGTAAACTCCTTAAGAAAAAACAGTATAGTATCTGTAGCTTATTAACATTAAAAAATTAATATGAATTGACTAAATTGCACTGAATTATCTTCAACTGATTAATCATTGTGAAACAGGAGGGAAGGGGGTGCACAACTTTTGAAAGAATGACATAGCTCAAGGACATGACATAAACTAATTAGAACCCAGTGAGTCCCAGATGGAGGATAAGACAACTTCCAGTAGACCTTGAGCCTCAGTATACGCTCACTGTAACACATCACCAAGCTAAATGACACACCCATAGGCGCCATGACACTTCCAAGACTGACCTTAATGATCAAAGAGTGGGCGGTGGCCCAATTTCTGGAAATCCTTGCCCCTTCCTGAAAGAGCTAGAATACTCCTCCCACCCATTGGCCTATGAAATTACCCACCCCTATAAAAACTGACAACCCCATACCCTGGTGCCTTTCTCACTTTCTGGGATGGCCCACACTCTGTCTATGGAGTGTGTTTCTCCCAAGGCCTTTCTCGCCTTCTGAGATGGCCCACACTCTGTCTGTGGAGTGCATTTCTCTCTAAAGAAATCCACTTCTTACCTATCACTTTGTCTATCACTGAATTCTTTCTGCGAAGAGACATCAAGAATCTGAGCTTCATTAAGTCCTGAAACCAGGTGTGTGATCTCAGTTGGTAGACTGTGGGTTTTGGCCGGGTTCAAGTCCGGGCTGCGTGAGTTCAAGTCTCAATCTGGGTTTTGGCTGGGTTTGAGTCCTGGCCATGTGGGTTCAAGTCCCAATCAGGGTTTTGGCTGGGTTCAAGTCCTGGCATGGGGGTTCAAGTCCCAATCTGAGGTGCGTGGTTTCAATTGGAAGAATTCACAGAAAAAAAATATTGGAAATATCAGAGTTAAGTTTCTTGAGAAAAAAAAAATTGCAGATGAAGCTAAGTGAGATAATTCTTTAAATAACACTCTCAATTAAACCTGCAGCTAAAAGTAATTCACTGAATCATGTTTTATTGGGTGGGGAATTTTGTCAAGGTCATTTGGAGGTTGGGTATAGCTGGTCCCAAGGTAGGTGTCTAGGAAAACAAAAGGAAAATCCAGTCCAACATTGAAGGAAGTATACTGTGACAAAAAGGCTGGATAAGTAAGACAGTCCAGAATAGAATTTTGAGCAATGCTAGCAGTTTGGACTTCATTTGCAAGCCTGTAACCAGCTTTTATAGGATATTAAATAGTGCAGTGAAATGATACAGAAAACCACTTGAGATCATTCTTTCAATAGTGATTAAATATGTAAACCATACTGAAATGAAGCAGGACCCTGTGAGGCCCTCCTGGGTACAAATCCCTTTCATGCCCCCCATTTCTTGTTTGTAGGAAATAGGCTTCATTCAGCCTCTTTGACCTTCCCTGATTTCCAAGGGGCAGATTTGAACCGTTGCTAATCAGGGAAGGGAGGGGATGCAGAAACAAAGAAGGAGCAGTCCAGAAACAATAGTGCAGCCTTGGGGCAGGGTCCTGGTTCCTACTCAAGGGATGTACATAGCAATACCTTTGAGCTCTTCTGTAGGAAGTAAGGCCCCCTCTCAGGTAACTTCGGGCCGAGCACAAGATTCCTGGAGTACCGCCCTGTTACCTCACCACCAGCCAAGCAGAAGAAAGTCTGCACATAGCGGAAGATAATGAAGACTCTGACCCCTCCCCCAAATGATTCTCCCTTTAAAAACTTTCATGGTTGAGCAGAATCTTTGGCGTTGGTTTATGGACATGGGTCTACCTTCTCCCTAGGTTGCTGGCCTCCTGAATAAAGCAACCTTTCCCTTCCAACCAACACTTGTCTATTGAGTATTGGCTTTTGAGTGGTGAGCAGCTGAACCTGAGTTTGGTAACATATTGTTTAGAATTATAAAATAATATATATTTGTTTCCAGAAATCATAAAATTAATAAGGAGTAAATTATCACACTGCTGTCACTTAAACAGAGATAGCCATGGTTAAAATATTGGTGTATATATTCTACAGAATTTTCTAATTTTTTTATGACAGAATTGTCATAATCTTTGAGAACGTCCATCTAGTATTCTAGCATATTTTCTGGAAGATTATAGTAATAGATCTATAGCAAATATTCTCATAGTGTTAACATTAAGTTAAGTTTGTAACAATTACATAAAGTACACATAATTAAAATAGATGGACCTCAGGGACTAGTAAGTGCTTAATTAAAAACTTTTAGTTAATCTTGAAATTTCTACAAATTGAAGGATTATACTTAGCAGTGATAAAAAATTTTTCCCTTTGATTTTTGATCTCTTCATAATTTGAAGAATTTGCCAAATTGTTCTTAAATATATAGTTGGTGTTTGAACAGTGCAGGGGTTAGGGGTGCCAACATCCCTGTGCAGTCAAAAATAGAGGTACAACTTTTGACTTCCAAAAAACTTAACTACTAATAGCCTACTGTTGACTGGAAGGCTTACCAATACCATAAACAGTCAGTTAACACACATTTTGTGTGTTATATGCATTAAATACTATATTCTTACAATAAAGTAAGCTAAAGAAAAGAAAATGTTATTAAAATCATAAGGAAGAGAAAATACATTTATAGTGCTGTACTGCATTTATCAATACCATAAGTTTATGTGGTCTGTTTACAGATGAATTGTCTGTCAGTACCTACATCAAAATTGTCTTATATAATACAAAACAATGTAGATATTATATGTATTACTAACACTAGACATTAAAAATGAAAAGATAATGTGAAAAAGAAATTCATGTTTATTTACAGGCATAGCGATTCTTGCATTGATAACAAAGAAACAGCAATATGACTGCTTTATGGTCACCTAGTGTAATCGATACAATTGCTTCACAGTAGCCTAGCCTACACACTAATAAATGAATTGTTACTAAAATTTTTATGGCATACAGTATTACCATCATATTCATAATAAACTATTGGAAACATTGTTACATTAAAAATAAAACTTACCTGTGTTGATAGGCTGATACACAGTTTCTCCAATTATAAGAAAGGGAAATTGACAGAGAGAGAATACTGTATGGTAAAGTAATTCTTTGAAAGCAAAGTTATGAAAGAGCAATAAAACTAACACATTTAATTTTATTAAATTTATTAAATAATTTTATAAATATTAAATGTCACTCATGCCTATGCAATGGTAAGCTATCCACTCCAGTACAAGTCTAGCACATGGTGTTCTACATGATAAATACTTAGGCAGTAATAAAGGTGATGACACAAAAAAACATTTAACACAGTTCTTGCCATATAGTTATTAGATTTTCACACAAAGACATTCACATGCACACACGACAGGTAGGTTTTTTAAGTGTACGATCTGATGATTATTTACTATCAGTTAAGTGAAGTGGATCATCATAAAGGTATTTATCCTCATTGTCTTCACCCTGAATAGGCTCAGGAGGAGGAGGGGGAGGGGTTGGTCTTGCTGTCTCAGGGGTGGCAGAGGCAGAAGAGGTAGAGTGGGAAGGGGAAGCAGGAGAGGCAGGTGCACTTGGTGTAACTTTATCAAAATACATGTAACCTCTCTCTGACTTTTTTTGCTTTTTCATTTCTCTAACAATGTTCCTATACAGGACCAATCCTTCTTCCACTGTTTGCTTTAGTTTTAGTGCCTGTATCAGAAGGAGGGTCCATGTCCTTAAAGAAGTTAAAAGCAGTCATGAAAAATCATAATCCTTCTGCTAGATTGTCTGATGTCAATTTGTTTCCTGGCACTGCTTCTTCTAGGTTTCCTCATCATCATCTGTCACTGGTTGGGAAGCACTCATCTCCACCAGTGGTCTTCTGTTAGTTTCTCTGGCACAGTGCCTATCAACTCTTGAATTTCTCCAAGATCTATATCTTGAAACCCTTCACCCACCCAGCCCCACCTTCTGTGCCATATCTACAATTTCCTTTCTGATTTCTTTGCTTGGCTCTGTCATAAATCCTGTGAAGTCATGTGCAACATCTGGACAAGTTTTCTCCAGCATGAATTTATTAGTGGCTTTCATGCCTTTTTTCATTTAATTTAATTTTATATTTTTGTGGTACGCAGGCCTCCCACTGTTGTGGCCTCTCCTGTTGTGGAGCACAGGCTCTGGACGCGTAGGCTCAGCGGCCATGGCTCACAGGCCCAGCTGCTCCACGGCCTGTGGGATCTTCACGGACCGGAGCACGAACCCATGTCCCCTGCATCAGCAGGCGGACTCTCAACCACTGCACCACCAGGGAAGCCCCATGCCTTTTTTGATAACAAGGATGGCATCTTCACTGGTGTAATCCTTCCAGACTTCCATGATGTTCTCTCTGTCAGGCTTCTCTTCCATAGTGTTGTCAATCCTTTCCATAGGGCACCATATGTAGTGAGCATTACAGGTCCTTATGACCCCCTAATCTAGAGGGTGAATTAGAGACATTGTGTTTGGGGGTAGGTAGACCACTTTGATGCCACTGGGGTTGAACTCATGGGTTTCTGGGTGGTCAGGGGCACTGTCCAATATCAAAAGAACTTTAAAAGGCAGTCCCTTACAGAGACAAAGCATCAATACAAACAACCCAAAAAAGGGGTTCTCATTGTCCAGGCCTTCTTATTGTACAACCAAAAGACTTGCTGCTGGCGTTAATATTTTCTCTTCAAGACTCAGGGGTTAGAAGCTTTATATAAGGACAGTCCTGATGATAAGCCCAACTGCATTTTCACAAAGCAGTAGGATTATCCTATCCCTTCCTGCCTTAAATCCTAATGCTCACTTCTCTTCCTCACTAATAAATGTCCTTCATGACATTATTTTTCCAAGAATAAGGCACTTTCATCTGCATTAAAAATCTGTTCAGGCAGATATCCTTCCTCTTCAACGATTTTTTTAATGGTGTCGGGGAACTTATCTGTTGTCTCTTGGTTGGTAGAATCTGCTTCTCCTGTTATCTAGACATTTTTTTTTTTTTTTTTGCAGTATGCGGGCCTCTCACCGCTGTGGCCTCTCCCGCTGCGGAGCACAGGCTCCGGACGCACAGGCCCAGCAGCCATTGCTCACGGGCCCAGCCGCTCCGCGGCATGTGGGATCCTCCCGGACCGGGGCACGAACCCATATCCCCTGCATCGGCAGGCAGACTCCCAACCACTGCGCCACCAGGGAAGCCCTATCTAGATATTTTTTAAAGCCAAACCTCTGTCGGAAATTATCACAGCATCCTTTGCTGGCATTAAATCCCCAGCTTTAGATCCTTCACCTTCCTTTTGTTAAAAGTTTTCATATAATGACTTTGCTTTTTCTCAAATCATATGAGAGTCCATAGGTTTGCCTTTCTTATAACAATCCTGCACCCACATAAAGCTACATTTTCAATATGAGATAAAAAGGTATTTCACAAAAAGTACAAGGCATTTGTGCCTACTGGCCACAGCTTCATAAATTTCTTTTTCTTTTTTTACAGTGGTGCTTACACTGGATTCACTTCTCTTGAAATGATAAGCAACCACAGTTGTAGACTTCGTTCTATGATATGTATCAAGTAATTCAACTTTTCTTGTCATGTCATGACTTTTCTCTGGTCACTTTCAGCATCACTAGTGACACTTTGTTTGGGTCCCATTATGTTATAAGGTTTACAGTATTGTGCTGAACACAATGAAAAATACACAAGAACCATGAGACATCACTTTGCTGTGATATGCAATTAACTGGAGAGAAACTGCTCATGCAGAGATGGTTACTGTCACATGGTATTTTAATCAGAAACTCCCAACACTTGAGCTCACTGCATTAGCAACAGGAAGTGGCTACAAAATCATTACAGTAGTACAGTGTGTACTGCAGTTAATTTTATTTAGTTATGATTTAATACTGCATCTTATTTGTTTACATTTCCCTCACCTGGGAATGGTGCCATGTATGGTCTGTAAGTGTATGTGTAAGTTTTGATATATTTAAAATTTTTATAATAGATTTGTGTATATTTTATGGTAGTAAGTGATAAACTATTATCTATAATATTTTATGCATTCATGACATATTGAGCTTTTTCTTAATATTTTCAACATTTGTAGGTTATGTAGTTTGAAAGTTGTTTCAAACTGCCACAAATACAAAAAAATTACAGTATATTTATTGAAAACAATCTGTGTATAAGTGGACTCATGCAGTTCAAACCTATGTTGTTCAAGGGTCAACTGTACATACAACACACTTTTTGCAGAAAACACACATGAGAAGAATCAAACCCCAAAAGTTATAAGAGAAACAGTATTGCAACACTAGCTATGTCATTCACTGCTGTGAACAATCCAATAAACTAGAAAGGAAGGTAATAGGGTATGAAACTCCTTTGCTAGGGGATGGAGTATTATGCCATAACAAAAAAGGTGGCAAGAACAGATAACAGCCCAGCCAT
The DNA here is from genome assembly GCF_964341445.2 of Mesoplodon mirus. Lineage (NCBI taxonomy): Eukaryota > Metazoa > Chordata > Mammalia > Artiodactyla > Ziphiidae > Mesoplodon > Mesoplodon mirus. The sequence goes on along the minus strand of NC_138984.1, from coordinate 103,202,079 downwards.
TTCAAACACACTGAGAAGGAAATTACCAAGGGTAGAATACATTTCAAATTTAAGTTTCACAATTATTTAAACATCTAGGTGTGCAAAAGTTAAGGGTCTTTTCATATAATGAAATAAGTCATTTTCAAGATTATTTGCTCTTCCTAATAAACCTTCTCAACAGCCTCTGTAGTATTTTTCATTGTGTGATAGCTAAAGGCAATGAAAAAAAGATCTTCCTCACATTAGTCCAACGTTTCCCTGGTTTAACTAATCATTCAAAATGTGTGGGAACACTTCTTGAAAAATTGCTGAAATGCATAGTATTCTTTCCACCTAAGAAGAATACATTGTTTCCTTGTGAAAAGTAAAGGGATACATAATAAAAAGTCAATTTCTTCTTCATGATAAAAATAAAGACAAACAACTAAGTTATTAAATAACCTACTGGATCACAAAAGAGACCTTTTTATATTCTCAGATAAATAGTCCTCGACGTTGACCAAGTGAGGAGAGAATGTAGTAGAGATCCCAATAATGTCTTCTTCAGTTTGGAAAAATGTAAATCCAAACCAACCAGTGATTAATCTTAATTCATGCAAAATGCTGTTTTACAGGGGGAATGAAATGGAGGGTTAGGCATGAATGTAACAGTCATTTGTTCAAGTGAATGTCTTTGTAGGCCATTCCATCATCAAATTCTTAGGTAGGGAGGAAAGCCAAAGGAGTTGAAGATGGCTATTAATGAGAGCAAATGAAACATTTTTATGTATTCATTTACTTTTCGTTTAATTATCCATTTATTTATTTATTTATTTTTCTTTGTCTGCCTTCTACTATAAGATATAAGTACCATGAGGGCAAAGATCTTGCATTTTTGGTCACTGTTGTATTCCAGTGTATAGAATGAAGTCTGAATCGTACAAAGCACTCAATTACTGTTTTTCCAGTGAATAAGTGACTGAATAAATGAAAATAAAATTTGTCCCCCCTAACTGAGTCCCTGGGAGGTGTCTTAAGGTCTTCAAAGTAGTAAGATTCAAACCAGTTTGGATTCAGTGTGCCTGTACTCTTGTGTCTGGAGGGGTTTCAGTGTATGGTAGCAACCAGTACTGATTGTTAAGAATTATGATTTCAGGAGCTCAGGCTTGGTGGAGATTGAAAGTCATATGACTGGTTCAGAGTTATCTTCCAAGCCCAAACCATGAACAAGCTACTCTTCACTGAGGATGATAGAAGGTAGAGGAGAGGACCCAGGCTCTACAGCTGAACTTGGCCCAGATTTAAGACCGGCCTTACTTGTATGAATATTTGGTCACTTTGCCACAGCCCAAATATTCTGCTTGGGAAACTTGATTGTTGTGCCTTCTCCAAACCACTTCTTATCTTCCAACAAAGAGACCTATTGGCCACTTTGTTGCTGAGATGTTTTAAGGAAAGTGAGTGGCACTTTGAGGTTCAGGAGTTTGTTCTCTACCACCTCAGACTTATGAAGTGACTGTGAATAAAAAGGAGCCTAAACTCAAAGGGAACATATTGACTGGGCAAGTCCCCATTTCACTGAGAATAACACTGGTGACTAGGCAGCTCTCCCCAGGAACGTCAACAACTGTTTGTCCAGCTCCTCGGCTATAGTCATTCAGTTCTGTATTCCCAAGGCTAATGTCTAGTTTCTATATTCCCAAGGCTAGACCCAAGAGCACCTCTCACTTATCCAGACCAGAGTTTCAAACAAGCCTTAGAGGGAATAAAGTGGACTCCAGAGGTTTCTGCTCTAACTAGAAAAACCACATGTCTCTTTTTGCCCAAGACAGTTCCAGTTTACATCTGATATTCTTGAGCTTTTTATTAATATTTTCACCAAGAGTATGTCAAAAATAATTCAAATGATAAGTTATATGGAAGCTCTAAGGATAAGGCGTACATAGTGCTTGAGCATTTCCATTTGGAGGATAAACTCAGATACTGGAGTAGCACAACCAGTTCTTTCAGAGGACACCCTGGTTAGCATTATAGGTATGTAACATTGGCTATAAATAAGTAGCCTCAAAAGAAATTAAATGCTTATCAAATTAAAAATGTGTTTAATAAGTTAATAAATTTTTGAATTCTGGCCTTATAATCCAGAGATCATACTACAAAATGACTATGTTACAGCAATAAGTATGTCAGAAGTAATCATAATATGGATACTTTGCATTTGTAGAGTGGATGAGATATCAAAATTTCTTTATGTGCATTGTATGCATGGTTTTATTTAAACATTATAATGACTGTTAGCTAAGTTAGTTCTCCCCTACTTGTTTTTTTTACAGACACAATAAGAGTGTTATGAAGAGTTTATATTTTAATGTATTTATTTTATGTGAAAAGGTGATGCTATAGAAGCACTCAGGACCATGTATTTTAAAAAAAAATCTTTGCCAAATGGAATTAACTATATATGGAAAGCCATAATCTCTCACCTCTTCTGTCTGTGGGTTCTGGTTCTTTGATTAGTGTTTACAGACAGCTGAATGCAATTCCAGATAAGATCAAGTCTATAAACACAGGTGTTCAAGGCTAACAGCTCTCCAGAGGAGCAAACACTTGATCTTGGTCTCATTAGACACCTAATCTGATCCACTGAAATAAGGGCTCCAGATGGATTCATAATGTTACTTTGTATCTACAAAGGGCTTTTCTTTAAAGTTCAGAGCTTCACTTAACATGGCATGGTGGGAATTTGACAACCACACACAGACACACAGAGACACACACAGAGACACACACACAAGTGCACTTATGTATGTAGAGACCTAGCTATGGGACTTCAATTAAGTAGCATAAACGTTAGAAATATGAAGATCTGCATCTAGTATCTGCCAGTAAATAAAACAAAAACAAACAAACAAACAAAACCCCTAAGATTCTAGCATTTTGAAAGAATTGCCATAAGTAATCCCAAACCAACCAGTTGTAACAGTTAATGACCATTAAGTGAGCCTAGAAAACACAATAAAAAAATCCTTACATTTATAGGGAAATTTTACCTTTTGAACACATTATTTTATTTCATCCATAAAATTCTCTCATGATAATTTGTAGGACTGTTATGATTCCCCATTTACAGAGAAATGTAAATAAAAATTTCTCACATTTTACAGTGTTCTCTAATTAATAATATCACATATATTATTTCCATGATTTTCAGAGTTGGTTAGATTTGAAACCGGTTCATATATAATCTCACTTGGAGTCTCAGGATGGGTAGTCTAATAGCAGGGTGCTCACGTGCAGTGTGAAAGGAGTGGGGTTCTATCCCAGCTCCAGTCTCTGGGATGCCTCTTCATCTCAGCACACACCTCCTGAAGCATCTCGCAGGAGCACCGAGAACAGACATCTTAGCAACATTTTAAAAAAAGTTTTCCTTTATATTTTATTAATCTTGTCAGGAAGTCATATGAATTACAGAAAAGGAACTTAAGAAATGGAGATTTAGTGATGACAGTCCTCTTGTTTGCAAGCAGTCAGTTAATACGCAGCCACAGAGGACCTTGAACCTTGGATTTATGGTCCTTATCCATTATTTTTCCACTCTTTGAGAAATGATTAAAACTAAAGTTCCAAACGATCAGGCTGCTTATGAATCCAAAAGAGAGCAGATTTCCTTGTTCTGGAAGTCTCCATATCACTGATTTGAATACACGGTAAGATTGATCAACCCATCATTATCCTGGCAAAGATCTCCAGCAGTTGGCTTTGTCCAGTTTTGTTCAGATGGAGCAGAGAATTTTTTTTTTTTTTTTTTTTTTTTACTACCTGAACTTCTAGGTGTTCAGACCCTGGATTCTATTACAAGAGAGCTTAAAGTACCTTCTGCTATTAAATAGAAGGCTGGTCCACTGGGGATGAGTCTTCGATACCAGAGGAGCCTCATTGCCTCTGTGAGTTCCCCAGTAGATCAAGTGGCTGCTGTTGCCTAGTGTTCCCCCATCTAACAGTGTCCAGAAAGAAAACTGGATGCCACTTAAGCTCTGCACAGCTCCCTGGCACACCCAGTGCACGGAATCTTCACATGTATTCCTTGCTGTCTCCATTTGTGTGGCTCCCTTTTTCTTCCTGATCTCTTCTGTCAGCTCCTATTGAGTCAGAGAATGGTTAAAAAAAAAGTCTCTCTCCAATTGTACACACAAATTTTGGTCATTGTTGACCATGCTTTTAAAAGTTAGGATGAAGTATGCCTGATTTATTTCTTGATCCTACTGTGACCCATTCTTCCAAAATCGGTGGCTAATTCATGTCCAGCTTCCTGAGATGGTAAAAGGAGAACATGAGATTTTTATGAGTGAGGTAGCATGAGGATTAATATTTTGGGATATTATGCTACCAAATATATATTTACCATCTTGCTAGCTCTAGCTATGAAATCTGTCTATGAAGACAGCTATCTTAATTTACTAAGTGATTTCAAAATAAAGGTTTTTCTATTATGGAGGAAATATATGTCTTAACTAAATTGGTAATTTCAAGAATTCTCTTCCTATTTCTATTTGTACATATTATTTTTAAGAGAGAGGGTTCAGAAATAGTGTTTAATAAGTGTTAAATTTACTGAGCACCTGCACACTGAACTAAAGACTTGACATGAACTGCCATATTTTAATCCTGATGAAATTTCTGTAAATTTGGAAAACCGAATAGGCTTTTTTTTTTTTTTTTTTTTTGTGGTACGTGAGCCACTCACTGCTGTGGCCTCTCCCATTGTGGAGCACAGGCTCCGGATGCACAGGCTCAGCGGCCATGGCTCATGGGCCCAGCCGCTCCGCGGCATGTGGGATCTTCCCGGACCGGGGCACAAACTCGTGTCCCCTGCATCGGCAGGAGGACTCTCAACCACTGCGCCACCAGGGAAGCCCCTGAATAGGCTTTAAGATTCAAAATGGGACTTCCCTGGCAGGAGAGTCATTGAGAATCCGCCTGCCAATGCAGGGGACTCGAGTTCGAGCCCTGGTCCTGGAAGATCCCACATGCCGCGGAGCAATTAAGCCCGTGCGCCACAACTACTGAGCCCATGTGCCACAACTACTGAAGCCTGTGTGCCTAGAGCTCATGCTCTGCAACAAGAGAAGCCAGTGCAATGAGAAGCCTGTGCACCGCAACAAAGAGTAGCCCCCACTCGCCACAACTAGAGAAAGCCTGCGCACAGCAATGAAGACCCAACCCAGCCAAAAATAAATAAATAAATAAATATATATATTAAAAAAAAAAGATTCAAAATAATGGCAGAGTGAATTGGGAGACAGTTTGGGGCAACCTGTCAGCTCATGTTATTTTATGTCACCTTAGCTCATGTTATTTTATGTCACCTTACCTATTCTTAAAAGCTTGCTCCCATTATAGGTGATAAAGTGACTGTAAATGTCAAATGCAGTAGCATTATTCTCCAGGATCTTGAAAAATCTGCCATAATAAGATGTGGAAAATCAGTTTAGAGATTCTAGGATGTGTCCGAAGTTGAACGTGTGAATTGTTAATTGTTTACTATTCACTTCTTGGAAGTTTTTGTATCATTGAACACGTAGAATTATTTTCCTTATTGCCACTGTCATTGGGCACATAAATACAATGTTATCTTGTTCTCAAGATCCCAGTCTTTTTTCTTTGTGTAGTAAAATGGTATGACATACCCCTCATGTGATCTTTACTGTGGGTAACTTACCATCCAGAGTACTCTCTGAACAACGCACCAGGCCTTTCTAATTGCTACAGAATTATAGGAGACATTGTTCTAAAGCAGCTTCAGTGGCCACCCTTACAGAGACACTAGCAGTTCTTAGGTGTAATAAAAATAACCACCACCTCTAATGCATCACTTGACATACGTATCACACTACCCTTTGGTATCACATTATACTCAATTATTTGGAAGTTATATATGTAATATTAGATACATTTAATGCCATTAGCCCTGCAGTATCTAAAGTGCTCAACAGAAATACAGTTCTAGGCTAGGAATTATTCTGAGTAATTGAAGTTTAATCATCTAAAGAATTTTCATCACCTCATTCACTTGAAACATTATTAACATACTTGATTTCTTTTATCCCTTAGAATTAGTACAGATACTTGGTAAAATGCCATGCAGTATTTAAAAACCTAAAATACTGAGGGGTCTTCAGGTCACTGGTCTGAACATCGATTCTCTTTTTACATTACAAGAGATAATGACATTAAAGGTACAGTTAGAATTAAGTCAAGATCTACCATAGGTCTGTAGACTCCCTGAAGAAGATTGGTTTCTTTTGGTTTGTCCTTCCTTTACCGGTAGTAGACATCAGAAAACCACTGATTGCTTCAAAGTAGCTGAATTGTGGTAAAGAAATCATAGATTACAAAAAATGTTTTCATTACCACTTGGCACAAATTCAGAATAGGATTATTCTAAATAAGTTTCCTTTAAAAAACAAAATGATTTGTTCTATAAAATTTGTAATTATTTCCAAAATTTTAGATATACATCTAATCATAAAACTTCACATGCTTTCAGACTGTCCATTGAAAGAGAAAGTGTCAATTTAGGGCACCGTCTAAATATAGAAGCTTTATGAGGGCTCAGAATATTAAAATCATCTAAGTAATTTGAGAATTTCAAAAGACAATATATAAAGTCTTAAAATGCTCATATCTTGATACAAGATTTTATCCTTTAGTGACTGATCCTTAAAATTCATATATATTGAATTGAACAGAAATTACCAAAGTTACTTGACAATGTTAATACATGTTAGATAATGTTTGTATACAGGAGGCTTCCCTTAAAATAATTTGATTCAGAGAAATTCAAGTTATGAAGAGTGATATCATTAAGTATATAAAAATGGTCATTCATTCAGTTAACACTTATTGAGGATTTATTATATATCAGATGCTGCAAACACTGAGATGAATACACAGACCTTAGGATAAAAGATGAATAACTCTGTCCTTATCCTGTGTTGGAATAAATGGCATGATAAATAATCAAACGAAGGGTACAAGAAAATGTTACATAGAACACAATAGAAGTGTGAAGAAGGTAGAAGATGAAAGGTCAACATGGAAGGATGTACCTAACACTGAAATGATTTCCTATAAGGAGTTTGATTTTTGAAAGATGATAATTGTTGCTATGAAACAAAGTGGGAAGGGAATTTCAAGCAGAAACTTCAAATAGTTTGTTACAATGGGAGGAGCTAGTGTAAGGATGAAGTAGGAAGAGCTGTGAAAATTGGTGAGGTTAAAGAGACAAGGCGAGCTTAGATCATGATAGTACGTTTGGATTTTATCCTACTTGTAATGTGCAAAATCTTTGTTTTAATCATTCTATATTACAGACAGAGTCTCTCGCTCTTTCTTTCTCATCTCTATGTCTATGTCCATGTCTATCTCTATCTCTCTTTTGTAACAGCTTTATTGAGATATAATTCACATAGTACCAAGCAATTCATCTACTTAATGTATAATTCAGTGTTTTAACATATATTCAGAGAATTGTGCAACCATCCCCACACTCAATTTTATAATATTTTTACTAATCCAAAAAGAAAAGCTGTACACTATAACAATCATCCTATTTCTCTCCAAACTTTCCAACCCTAGGCAACCACTAATCTAGTTTACGTCTCTGTAGATTTTTATATCTTGGACTGTTCATACAAAATGTCCTTTACTTATCATGATGATTTCAAAGTTTATCCATGTTGTAGCCTGCATTAGTACTTCATTTGTTTTTATTACTGGTTAATATTCTTGTTGTATGGATGCACTATATTTATTTATTTGTTTATTTATTATTGATCAGTTAATAGACAGCTGGACTATTTCCATTTTGGAGCTATTATGAATAATGCTTTGAAAATGTGTATATAAGTTTTTTTAGCTATATTCTCTTGGACATACTACTGGTACAGGAATTACTGAGTAATATGATGACTCTTTGTTTAGTCTTTTGAGGAACTACCTATTTCCAAAATAGCTGCATCATTTTGTATTCCTACCATCAATGTATGAAAGTTTCAAACTCTCCACATCCTCACCAAAACATCTAGGAATCTTTTTAATTACAGCCATCTTAGTGGAAATAAGTAATATCTCATTATAGTTTGATAGCAAATATTTAGTTACTAATGATGTCAAAGGAATTTCATCTGCTTATTGAGCATTTGTACATATTCTTTGGAGAAATTTCTACTCAGCTATTTTGACCACTTTTGATTTGGTTATTTTTCATATTATTATTTAATTAAGAGTGTTTATGTTTTAATTCAAGTGTCTCATCAGATATATTATTTGCAGCTAATTTCTCCTATTCTGTGTTTGTACTTTACTGAGAGTGTCTTTTGAAGTACAGAATTTTTAATTTTCATGAAGTTTAATTTATCCACATTTTCTTTTCATACTTGTGCTTTGGTGTTATATTTAACAAATAATTGCCTAATCCAAGGTCATGAAGACTTACCCCTATGTTTTCTTCTAAGAGTTTTATCATTTTAGCTCTTACATTTAGGGCTTTGGTCCACTTTGAGCTTTTGTTGTTGCTCTTGTTAATTTATTTATTTATTTTTGTATGTGATGGGAAGGGCTTTAACTTCATTATTTTGCATGTAGTTATCAAGTTATCCCAGCATCACTAGTTGAAAGACTATTAATTTCTCTTTATTTGATTACTTTGCCTTTCTTGTCAAAAATAACTTGTTTGTAAATGAAAGGGTTTATTTGTGGTCTCTTAATACTATATCTATATGTCTATCATTATTCAAGTATCACACTGACATGCTTATTGTAGCCTTGTAGTAAGGTTTGAAAATGGAAGTATGAACAAATCCAAATTTGTTGTTATTTATCAAGATTGTTTTTGGTATTCTAGGTCCCAAGGATTTCCATATGAATTTTAAGGTCAGCCTATCAATTTCTGTCAAAAATCAGTGGGGGATTTTTATCTGGTTGTATTGAATCTGTAGATCAATTTGGGAAATACTGTTATCTTGAAAATATTAAGTCTTCCAGCCCACGAACATGGGGTGCCATTTCATTTATTTAGTTTCTTTCAACAATATATATATATTTTTTAGTTTTTAGGATATGTTATCTTTTTATTTAAACCTATTTCTAATTATTTTACTCTTTTGGAAGTATGGTAAATTGAAGTGCTTTCTTGATTTCATTTAAAATTAGTCATTGCAGCTGTATAGAAGTATAATTGCTTTTTGTACATTGACCTTGTATCCTCCAACATTACTGAACTCATTCATTAGTTCTTATGGTTATTTTAGTAGATTCCTTAGAATTTTTAATATTCAAAGTCATATATCTGAAAATTGAGTTAGTTTTACATATTCTTTTACAAAATAGATGTCTTTATTTTGCCTAATTCTGGCTAGAATTTCCTGTATAATGTTAACTGTATGTGGCGAGTGAATTTTTCCGTCCTAGGGAACGATATCCAGACTTTCACCATGAAAAACAGTGTTAGCTGTGGACTTTTCCTCAGTGCTCTTCATCAGGACTTGGAAGTTCTATCTCTAGTGTTTTTGAGTATTTAATATTAAGGAGTGTTGGATTTTGTCAAATGTTTTTCTTCATCTATTGAAACAATCATGTTGTTTTTAATATATCGTTATGGTATTTACATTAATTTAATTTCAGATATTTAATCTTACATTACTGGGAAAAATCCCATTTATTCCTTTTATGTGTATAATCCTTTTATATGTCACTGAATATGTTGTACTGGTATTTTACTGTGGATTTTGCATCAATATTCATAAGTGATTTAGTATGTAGTTTTATTTTCCTGTGTTGTCTTTCTCTAATTTTGCTGTCAGAGTAATACTGGTGTCATAAACAAAGTTGGAAAGTATTCCTTCCTCTTATATTTTTGGTAGAGATTGCTAAGAATTGGTATTAATTCTTCCTTAAATGTTGGGAAAATTTTACAATTGAGACCATCTGAGCTTGGGAATTACTTTTTTATTTCTAATTTAATCTCTTACTTTCATGCAACTATTCAGATTTTCTATTAATACTTGAGTCAGCTTTGGTAGTTTTTGCATTTCTAGAAATTTATCAATTTCATCTAATATATCTAATTTTTAAATTATTATTTGTACATAGTATCCTATTAAAATTCTATTTGTTAATAAGTTTGGTAGAAACATCCTCTTTCATTTCTTTTTTTTTTTTTTTTTTTGTGGTACGCGGGCCTCTCACTGTTGCGGCATCTCCCATTGCGGAGCGCATGCTCAGCGGCCATGGCTCATGGGCCTAGCCGCTCCACGGCATGTGGCATCTTCCTGGACCAGGGCACGAACCTGTATCCCCTGCATCAGCAGGCAGACTCTCAACCACTGCACCACCAGGGAAGCCCCATCCTCTTTCATTTCTGATTTTTGTAATTTGAATCTTCTGTTTTTTCTGCTTAGCCTAGCTAAAATTTTGTTACTTTTGTTGATCTTTTTACAATTCAACTTTTGATCCAATTGATTTTTTTTCTGTTGTTTTCCTAGTCCTAATTTTTGTTAATTTCCACTCTAATAGTGGAATAATTTCTACTCTAATAGTCTTATTTTTGTTAATTTGCACCTTCCACTTTCTTTAGGTTTAGTTTGATTTTTTTTTCTTTTTAATGGCTTAAGGGGAAAGATTAAGTTATCAAAATTTTTCTTCTTTTTTAATATAGGATTTAAACTTCTTGGTAAATAAGTTTCTTCCTTTGATTCCTTTCATAAGGTGTATCTGTCATGCCATCATTTTTATTAATCTCATAGTATTTTCTAATTTTCCTCATGATTTCTTATTTTTCTCATTGGCTATTTATAAGTTCATATTTTAACTTCAACATATTTTTAAATTTCCAAATTTATTTCTATTTTCTAATTTAGTTTCATTGTGTTTGGACAACATACTTTGTATAATTTCAGTCATTTTAAATTTAATGGGAGTTATGTCCACGCATGTGGCAAATTATGGAGAATATTCTGTGTACACTTGTAAAAAATGTGTATTCTTCTATTTGGGGTTTAAGTGTTCTACAGATGTCTGTTAGGTCTACTTGGTTTACAGAGTTCTTTAGGTCTTTTGTTTCCTTGCTGAAATCATTTGTACCTGGTCTACCCATTATTCATAGTGGGATATTGAGGTCTTAAAAATAACTGTTGAATAGCTTGGTTTTTTTCTCCCTTCAGTTCTGTCAGTTTTTTTTTTTTTTTTTTTTTTCTTTTTGCGGTATGCGGGCCTCTCACTGTTGTGGCCTCTCCCGCTGCGGAGCACAGGCTCCGGACGCGCAGGCCCAGCGGCCATGGCTCACGGGCCCAGCCGCTCCGCGACATATGGGATCCTCCCAGACCGGGGCACGAACCCGTGTCCCCTGCATCGGCAGGCGGACTCTCAACCACTGCGCCACCAGGGAGGCCCTCTGTCAGTTTTTGCTTCATGTAGTTTGGGGCTCTGTTATTAGGTCCAAAAATATTTATAATTATTATATATTCCTAATTAATTGAATCTTTTATCATTATAAAATGTCTTTGTACCTAGTAATATTTTTGTTTTAAAGTCTGTTTTGTCTAATATTAATCAGGTCACTCCAGCTTTCTCATTGTTGCTGTTTGCATAGTATTTTTAATGTATATATGTTACAAACCCCCCCAATAGTTATAACTATTACTCTATACAATTTTCTATCTTTTAAAACTAAGAGAATAAAGTAGAGCATGTTTATGCTTATAGAGTTTGTTATAATAACTTTCCTATTTAACATTTCTGGTTATTTTTATTTGTTCCTGTAGATTCAAGTTACCATCTGGTATCATTTCTTTACTTCAAAACAGCTTTGCCCCCAACCACCTCCTTTGTGCTTTTATTGACATATATATTACATATATGTTTCAGGCCTGAAAATAGAATTACTTTTTTTCTAATATAATTGCTTTATAATCAGTTAACAGAAGAAAGAAAAATATACATTTATATAGCCTTTTACAATTACATAATTACCTTAACTGATGCTTATTGTTTTTTGGTGTGGATTCAAATTACTGTCTGAGATTATTTGCTTTCCATCTGAAGATCTTCCTTTAATATTTATTATAAGGCTGATCTGTTAATTTCAGTTTTCTTCACCTTTAGTTTATTTAAGAATTCCATTTTTTTACTTTTATTTTTGAAAGATAAATTTACTAGATGTAAAGATTCTTGACTGTTTTTTTTTTTATTTCAGCATGTTGAGTATGTCATCATGCTGTCTTCTGCTTATATTGTTTCTGATGCAAATTCAGCTATTAGTCTTATTGGGACTATCATATATTCAATGAGTAAGTTTTCCTTTGCTGCTCTCAAGGTTTTCTCATTATCTATAGTTTTCAGCATTTTTATTATTAGAGGTCTGTTTGTGAATGTAATTTGTGTTTATCCTATTTGAAGTTTGTTAGTTTGTTCGCTGTATAGTTTGATGTTTTCCATCAAATTTGAGAAGATTTCAGTCCTTGTTTCTTCAAATATTCTGCTTTTTCTCTCTTTCCTCTTATTCTGGTACTAGACTTATATGTATGTTGGTATGCTTAATAGTATTTTATCTACTTCTGTTTTTTATTTTTTATTTTTTATTTATTTATTTATTTTTTTTGATTTGCCAGCTTTTAATGCAAACATTGAGAGTGCAGTAATTGAATGGTGTCATGATGATGAAGTTAATGTGTGCTTAGTGCAGGTTGGGATACACAGTCACAGAGGCACATTTACAATGATCTACATGCCTTTTAAGTAGTAGGAAGAGCATTCTGTAAGCATGACTCAGAATTAAAGCAGAAGGCTCATTTTCCAACACTGAGCTTGTGGTATCTGGTCGGAGAAAACATTCCAAAGCTTTGAAGTTGATAGGCATCCATTTCTTTTTTTTTTTTTTTTTCATTTCCTTTTTTTTTTTTTTTTTTTTTTTGTAGGTTAAAGTTTGTTTTTTTTTTTTTTTTTTTTTTGTTGTTGTTGCTTTATAACAAATTTAATCAGTTATACATATACATATGTTTCCATATCCCCTCCCTTTTGCGTCTCCCTCCCACCCTCCCTATCCCACCCCTCCAGGCGGTCACTAAGTACCGAGCTGATCTCCCTGTGCTATGCGGCTGCTTCCCACTAGCTATCTACCTCACGTTTGGTAGTGTATATATGTCCATGCCGCTCTTTCACTTTGTCACAGCTTACCCTTCCCCCTCCCCATATCCTCAAGTCCATTCTCTAGTAGGTCTGTGTCTTTATTCCTGTCTTACCCCTATGTTCTTCATGACATTTTTTTTTTCTTAAATTCCATATATATGTGTTAGCATACAGTATTTGTCTTTCTCTTTCTGACTTACTTCACTCTGTATGACAGACTCTAGGTCTATCCACCTCATTACAAATAGCTCAATTTCATTTCTTTTTATGGCTGAGTAATATTCCATTGTATATATGTGCCACATCTTCTTTATCCATTCATCCGATGATGGACACTTAGGTTGTTTCCATCTCCGGGCTATTGTAAATAGGGCTGCTATGAACATTTTGGTACATGTCTCTTTTTGAATTATGGTTTTCTCAGGGTATATGCCCAGTAGTGGGATTGCTGGGTCATATGGTAGTTCTATTTGTAGTTTTTTAAGGAACCTCCATACCGTTCTCCATAGCGGCTGTACCAATTCACATTCCCACCAGCAGTGCAAGAGTGTTCCCTTTTTTCCACACCCTCTCCAGCATTTATTGTTTCTAGATTTTTTGATGATGGCCATTCTGACTGGTGTGAGATGATATCTCATTGTAGTTTTGATTTGCATTTCTCTAATGAGTAAAGATGTTGAGCATCCTTTCATGTGTTTGTTGGCAGTCTGTATATCTTCTGTGGAGAAATGTCTATTTAGGTCTTCTGCCCATTTTTGGATTGGGTTGTTTGTTTTTTTGTTATTGAGCTGCATGAGCTGCTTATAAATTTTGGAGATTAATCCTTTGTCAGTTGCTTCATTTGCAAATATTTTCTCCCATTCTGAGGGTTGTCTTTTGGTCTTGTTTATGGTTTCCTTTGCTGTGCAAAAGCTTTGCAGTTTCATTAGGTCCCATGTGTTTATTTTTGTCTTTATTTCCATTTCTCTAGGAGGTGGGTCAAAAAGGATCTTGCTGTGATTTATGTCATAGAGTGTTCTGCCTATGTGTTCCTCTAAGAGTTTGATAGTGTCTGGCCTTACATTTAGGTCTTTAATCCATTTTGAGCTTATTTTTGTGTATGGTGTTAGGGAGTGATCTAATCTCATACTTTTACATGTCCCTATCCAGTTTTCCCAGCACCACTTATTGAAGAGACTGTCCTTTCTCCACTGTACATTCCTGCCTGCTTTATCAAAGATAAGGTGACCATATGTCCGTGGGTTTAACTCTGGGCTTTCTATCCTGTTCCATTGATCTATCTTTCTGTTTTTGTGCCAGTACCATACTGTCTTGATTACTGTAGCTTTGTAGTATAGTCTGAAGTCAGGGAGCCTGATTCCTCCAGCTCCATTTTTCGTTCTCAAGATTGCTTTGGCTATTCGGGGTCTTTTGTGTTTCCATACAAATTGTGAAATTTTTTGTTCTAGTTCTGTGAAAAATGCCAGTGGTAGTTTGATAGGGATTGCATTGAACCTGTAGATTGCTTTGGGTAGTAGAGTCATTTTCACAATGTTGATTCTTCCACTCCAAGAACATGGTACATCTCTCCATCTATTTGTATCATCTTTAATTTCTTTCATCAGTGTCTTATAATTTTCTGCATACAGGTCTTTTGTCTCCTTAGGTAGGTTTATTCCTAGATATTTTATTCTTTTTGTTGCAATGGTAAATGGGAGTGTGTCCTTGATTTCACTTTCAGATTTTTCATCATCAGTATATAGGAATGCCAGAGATTTCTGTGCATTAATTTTGTATCCTGCAACTTTACCAAATTCATTGATTAACTCTAGTAGTTTTCTGGTAGCATCTTTAGGATTCTCTATGTATAGTATCATGTCATCTGCAAACAGTGACAGCTTTACTTCTTCTTTTCCAATTTGGATTCCTTTTATTTCCTTTTCTTCTCTGATTGCTGTGGCTAAAACTTCCAAAACTAGGTTGAATAAGAGTGGTGAAAGGGGGCAACCTTGTCTAGTTCCTGATCTTAGTGGAAATGGTTTCAGTTTTTCACCATTGAGGACAATGCTGGCTGTGGGTTTGTCATATATGGCCTTTATTATGTTGAGGAAAGTTCCCTCTATGCCTACTTTCTGCAGGGTTTTTATCATAAATGGGTGTTGAATTTTGTCGAAAGCTTTCTCTGCATCTATTGAGATGATCATATGGTTTTTCTCCTTCAATTTGTTAATATGGTGTATCACGTTGATTGATTTGCGTATATTGAAGAATCCTTGCATTCCTGGAATAAACCCCACTTGATCATGGTGTATGATCCTTTTAATGTGCTGTTGGATTCTGTTTGCTAGTATTTTGTTGAGGATTTTTGCATCTATGTTCATCAGTGATATTGGCCTGTAGTTTTCTTTCTTTGTGACATCCTTGCCTGGTTTTGGTATCAAGGTGATGGTGGCCTCGTAGAATGAGTTTGGGAGTGTTCCTCCCTCTGCTATATTTTGGAAGAGTTTCAGAAGGATAGGTGTTAGCTCTTCTCTAAATGCTTGATAGAATTCGCCTGTGAAGCCATCTGGTCCTGGGCTTTTGTTTGTTGGAAGATTTTTTATCACAGTTTCAATTTCAGTGCTTGTGATTGGTCTGTTCATATTTTCTATTTCTTCCTGATTCAGTCTTGGCAGGTTGTGCATTTCTAAGAATTTGTCCATTTCTTCCAGGTTGTCCATTTTATTGGCATAGAGTTGCTTATAGTAATCTCTCATGATCTTTTGTATTTCTGTAGTGTCAGTTGTTACTTCTCCTTTTTCATTTCTAATTCTATTGATTTGAGTCTTCTCCCTTTTTTTCTTGATGAGTCTGGCTAATGGTTTATCAATTTTGTTTATCTTCTCAAAGAACCAGCTTTTAGTTTTATTGATCTTTGCTATCGTTTCCTTCATTTCTTTTTCATTTATTTCTGATCTGATTTTTATGATTTCTTTCCTTCTGCTAACTTTGGGATGTTTTTGTTCTTCTTTCTCTAATTGCTTTAGGTGCACGGTTAGGTTGTTTATTCGAGATGTTTCCTGTTTCTTAAGGTGGGATTGTATTGCTATAAACTTCCCTCTTAGAACTGCTTTTGCTGCATCCCATAGGTTTTGGGTCGTTGTGTCTCCATTGTCATTTGTTTCTAGGTATTTTTTAATTTCCTCTTTGATTTCTTCAGTGATCACTTCGTTATTAAGTAGTGTATTGTTTAGCCTCCATGTGTTTGTATTTTTTACAGCTCTTTTCCTGTAATTGATATCTAGTCTCATAGCATTGTGGTCGGAAAAGATACTTGATACAATTTCAATTTTCTTAAATTTACCAAGGCTTGATTTGTGACCCAAGATATGATCTATCCTGGAGAATGTTCCATGAGCACTTGAGAAAAATGTGTATTCTGTTGTTTTTGGATGGAATGTCCTATAAATATCAATTAAGTCCATCTTGTTTAATGTATCATTTAAAGCTTGTGTTTCCTTATTTATTTTCATTTTGGATGATCTGTCCATTGGTGAAAGTGGGGTGTTAAAGTCCCCTACTATGAGTGTGTTACTGTCGATTTCTCCTTTTATGGCTGTTAGTATTTGCCTTATGTATTGAGGTGCTCCTATGTTGGGTGCATAAATATTTACAATTGTTATATCTTCTTCTTGGATCAATCCCTTGATCATTATGTAGTGTCCTTCTTTGTCTCTTCTAGTAGTCCTTATTTTAAAGTCTATTTTGTCTGATATGAGAATTGCTACTCCAGCTTTCTTTTGGTTTCCATTTGCATGGAATATCTTTTTCCATCCCCTTACTTTCAGTCTGTATGTGTCTCTAGGTCTGAAGTGGGTCTCTTGTAGACAGCATATAGATGGGTCTTGTTTTTGTATCCATTCAGCCACTCTGTGTCTTTTGGTGGGAGCATTTAGTCCATTTACATTTAAGGTAATTATCGATATGTATGTTCCTATTCCCATTTTCTTAATTGTTTTGGGTTCATTATTGTAGGTCTTTTCCTTCTGTTGTGTTTCTTGCCTAGAGAAGTTCCTTTAGCATTTGTTGTAAAGCTGGTTTGGTGGTGCTGAACTCTCTCAGCTTTTGCTTGTCTGTAAACGTTTTAATTTCTCCATCAAATCTGAATGAGATCCTTGCTGGGTAGAGTAATCTTGGTTGCAGGTTTTTCTCCTTCATCACTTTAAGTATGTCCTGCCACTCCCTTCTGGCTTGTAGAGTTTCTGCTGAGAGATCAGCTGTTATCCTGATGGGGATTCCCTTGTGTGTTATTTGTTGTTTTTGCCTTGCTGCTTTTAATATGATTTCTTTGTGTTTAATTTTTGACAGTTTGATTAATATGTGTCTTGGCGTATTTCTCCTTGGATTTATTCTGTATGGGACTCTCTGTGCCTCCTGGACTTGATTAACTATTTCCTTTCCCATATTAGGGAAGTTTTCAACTATAATCTCTTCAAATATTTTCTCAGTCCCTTTCTTTTTCTCTTCTTCTTCTGGAACCCCTATAATTCGAATGTTGGTGCGTTTAATGTTGTCCCAGAGGTCTCTGAGACTGTCCTCTGTTCTTTTCATTCTTTTTTCTTTATTTTGCTCTGCAGCAGTTATTTCCACTATTTTATCTTCCACCTCACTTATCCGTTCTTCTGCCTCAGTTTTTCTGCTATTGATCCCATCTAGAGTATTTTTTATTTCATGTATTGTGTTTTTAATCGATGCTTGATTCATCTTTAGTTCTTCTAGGTCCTTGTTAACTGTTTCTTGCATTTTGTCTATTCTATTTCCAAGATTTTGGATCTGGGAAATAGAATCTTGGATCATCTTTACCATCATTATTCTGAATTCTTTTTCAGGTAGAGTGCCTATTACCTCTTCATTTGTTAGGTCTGGTGGGTTTTTATCTTGCTCCTTCTCCTGCTGTGTGTTTTTCTGTCTTCTCATTTTGCTTATGTTACTGTGTTTGGGGTCTCCTTTTTGCAGGCTGCAGGTTCGTAGTTCCTGTTGTTTTTGGTGTCTGTCCCCAGTGGCTAAGGTTGGTTTAGTGGGTTGTGTAGGCTTCCTGGTGGAGGGGACTAGTGCCTGTGTTCTGGTGGATGAGGCTGGATCTTGTCTTTCTGGTGGGCAGGTCCACGTCTGGTGGTGTGTTTTGGGGTGTCTGTGGACTTTTTATGATTTTAGGCCACCTCTCTGCTAATGGGTGGTGTTGTGTTCCTGTCTTGCTAGTTGTTTGGCTTAGGGTGTCCAGCACTGTAGCCTGCTGGTCGTTGAGTGAAGCTGGGTGCTGGTGTTGAGATGGAGATCTCTGGAAGATTTTCGCCGTTTGATATTATGTGGAGCTGGGAGGTCTCTTGTGGACCAGTGTCCTGAAGTTGGCTCTCCCACCTCAGAGGCACAGCACTGACTCCGGGCTCCTCAATTTGGGATGATGTGTTGTCTATTCATGTATTCCACAGATGCAGGGTACATCAAGTTGATTGTGGAGCTTTAATCCGCTGCTTCTGAGGCTGCTGGGAGAGGTTTCCCTTTCTCTTCTTTGTTCTCACAGCTCCTAGGTCTCAGCTTTGGATTTGGCCCCGCCTCTGCGTGTAGGTCGCCGGAGGGCGTCTGTTCTTCGCTCAGATAGGACAGGGTTAAAGGAGCAGCCTCTTCGGGGACTCTGGCTCACTCAGGCCGGGAGGGAGGGAGGGGCACGGAGTGCGGGGCGAGCCTGCAGTGGCAGAGGTCGGCGTGACGTTGCACCAGCCCGAGGCGCGCCGTGCGTTCTCCCAGGGAAGCCGCCCCTGGATCCCGGGACCCCGGCAGTGGCGGGCTGCACAGGCTCCCGGAAGGGCGGTGTGGGCAGTGACCTGCGCTCGCACACAGGCTTCTTGGCGGCGGCAGCAGCAGCCCCAGCGTCCCACGCCTGTCACTGGGCTCCGCGGTTTCAGTCGCGACTCGCGCCCGTCCGTGGAGCCCCTTTAAGCAGCGCTCTTAATCCCCTCTCCTCGCGCACCAGGAAACCAAGAGGGAAGAAAAAGTCTCTTGCCTCTTCGGCAGCTCCAGAGTTTTCCCGGACTCCCTCCCGGCTAGCTGTGGCACATTAGCCCCCTTCAGGCTGAGTTCTCGCCACCAGCCCCAGTCCTCTCCCTGCGCTCTGACCGAAGCCCGAGCCTCAGCTTCCAGCGCTGCGTGCCCCGGCGGGCGAGCAGACAAGCCTCTCGGGCTGGTGAGTGCCGCTCGGCACCGATCCTCTGTGTGCGGATCTCTCCGCTTTGCCCTACCCAGGTATGTGGGGAGTTTCTTGCCTTTTCGGAGGTCTGGGGTCTTCTGCCAGCGTTCAGTAGGTGTTCTGTAGGAGTTGTTCCACGTGTAGCTGTATTTCTGGTGTATCCGTGGGGAGGAAGGTGATCTCCGCGTCTTACTCTTCCGCCATCTTACCCGGAACTCCTACTTCTGTTTTTTATTGTTCTTTCTTATTTCTCTCTGTTTTGGATTGCATTATCTCTAAAATTCTATCTTCAAGTTCATTGATTGTTTCTTTTGCTAGTTCACATCTGTTTGATTTGATCACTTTTAGTGAATTTTTTATTTCATTTGTTGTACTTTTCAACTCCAGAATTTCCATTTGGGTTTTCTAAAAATAACTTATATCTCTTTCTTGATATAGTCCATTTGACAAGACATCATTGTCACACTTTATTTAAGTATGCTTTTCTTTAGATTTTTTAAGCAAATTCATAATGACTGCTTGCTGTCTTTGTCTATTGAATCTGTCATCAGAACCTTCTCAGAAGCAGTTGCTTTTTGCTTTTGTTCTTGCATATGAGTCAGACATTCCTGTTTGTTTGACTATGTACTAATTTTTGTTGAAACCTGGACATTTAGATAATATATTTTAGCAACACTGGATAGTGATTCCAGCCCCAATTTAGCACTTGTTGTTGTTGTTTGTTTGTTTGTTTGTTTGATGACTGGCTGTAATATTTTAGTGAAGTTTACCTATCTCATAGTGTGAAGCCATTAATGTTGTTCCTCAGAGAGCACAGCATTAAACATGCATACAAGCATCTGGGATGACAGTGGTTTTGGCTGATTGTCCTGAAAAATTGTATGCCTCTGTTCATATGCACCCAGGTATTAGCCTTGACTAAGTATGGGCTCATTGCTCTATTGCTTTTAATTATGTCCTGGACCATATTTGCTCTACCATCTTATTCTATTAAATCTGGGCCCTGTTACATGAGTAGATTTCTAGACTAATGTTTAAAGTTAATTCTTGACCTATGAGGGCTCTTTTTTGCTGTTTATTACATTTTTTTTTTTTTGGCTTCACCACACAATTTGTGGGATCTTAGTTCCCTGACAAGGGATTGAACCCAGGCCCTTGACAGTGAGAGTGCAGAGTACTAACCACTGGACCACCAGGGAGTTCCCTGCAGTTTAACTTGCTGCCATCATTAAGTGAACAGCCTCCTCTTAATTGCTTACTACGATAATCTCCATTATTTTCAAGAGAGCCCTTAAGCTTGAACTTCCTCACACTGTGTTTCAAATAAATTAAGTTCCTATGGGGAGAGCTTTAGAACTTTCTGTTATTATACCACACCACCTCCTGTGGGTAAAATCTCTGAACCACAGCTCTGGAATTTGGGACAGGAACATTGACCGACTTTTCTTGGATTGATAGCCACATTTAATACATAAATCACTGTGTATTTTCAACTTGCTTCTCCTAGTGGGGGACTTATTCCAATTCAAACAAGCTGTAGCAAGTAAAATCAGGGATCAAGTAGTATCAAAATGTTGTTCCTGGGTTAGAGCCTCCATTTTATGAATGAGATATAGGAGGGGAAAGGGAGAACCTAACTCCTCAGTCACACTCATCTGGAATTTAGACTGCAGCACAGAGCTGGAGAAAATGGGCATTTTCCTTCTATTTCTGCTTTTTGAGAGTTTTTATCATGAAAGGGTATCAACATTTGTCAAATGCTTTTTCATGCATATATTGAGATAATCATATGATTTATATCCTTTATTCTGCTAACATGGAGTATCACATTAATATACTAATACTAGGTAAGAAAAGACAGATTCTGTAGCATTCGAACACCAACCTGCTCTTCCGCTAGCTCCCCACAACCAAGCTTAACATGATGAAACCCTATCCCAGGCAAGTTCAGCCAATAAAACAGGGCTGCCTTTTCCTGTCAAAGGCTATTGTATTTCCACTTGAGGAGAAGATCACCAGCATTTGCACAGAGATTGTATTGAATCTATAGATTCCTTCAAATAGTACAGACATTTTAACAATATTAAGTCCATGAAGATAGGATATCTTTCTATTTGTTTGTGTCTTGTTTAATTTCTTTCACTAACATTTTGTAGGTTTTTGTAAATAAATCTTTCATCTCCTTAATTAAGTTTATCCAGTAGTGTATTTTCTTTTTGACACTATTGTAAATGTGTTGTTAATCAGTAATCAAAACCTCCCAACAAAGAAAAGCCCAAGACCAAATGGCTTGACTGGTGAATTCCACCAAATATTAAAGAAGAATTAATGCCAATCCTTCTGAAACTCTTCTAAAAAATTGAAGAGACAGAAACATTTCCCAATTCATTTTACAAGGCCAAAATTACTGAGATACCAAAGCCAGAAAAATGTACCACAAGAAAACTGGAGGCCAATATCCCTGAAGAATACAATGCAAAAATCCTCAACAAAATACTATCAGACTGAATCCAACAGCACATTACAAAAATCATTCACCATTATCTTATGAGATTTATCCCCAGGATGTAATGATGGATCAACATAAAAAATCAATTAATGTGATATACCACATTATCAGAATAAAGGATATAAATCATATGTTATCTCAATAGATGCATAAAAAGCATTTGACAAATTTCAACAAAGTTTTGTGATAAAAACTCTAAAAAAATTAGAAATAGAGGAAAATTCTTCAATACCATAAATGCTATGTATGAAAAGCCCACAGCTAACATCATACTCAATGGTAAAAAATTAGAAGTTTTTCCTTTAAAATCAGAAACAGGGAAGTGATGCCCACTGTAACCGCTTTTATTTGACACAGTACTAGTAGTTTTAGTTAGAGCAATTAGACAAGAAAAAGAAAGAAAAACATCCAAATTAGCAAGGATAAGATAAAATTATGCCTGTTGGCTGATGGCTAGTCTTAAATATAGAAAGTCCCACAGATTCCATTAAAAAAAACCAAACTGTTAAAACTAATAAACATATTCAGTCAAGTTGTAGGATACAAAAATCAATGTGCAAAAGTAGTTGTATTTCTATACACTAACAATGAACTATCTGAAAAGGAAATTAAAGAAAATAAAATTCTGACACTTTAAAAATTTTTAACACTTATTATTTTTATATTGCTTGATTTAATTGGTAACAAAAGCAATGATAGTGACAGTTTGGCCTCATTACTCATTTAAACAGAATGCCAATAATATTTCACTATAGTAGTAGAACTTTTACTACTAATTTTTTAAACAGCTGTATTGAGATACAATTCATATACCATACAACTCTCCATTTAAAGTACATATTTTAATGTTTTTTACTATATTTGCAGATATATACAATGATGCCCACAGTCAATTTTAGAACATTTTCATCACCTTAAAAATAAACCCTGATATTGAACTGCATGAGCTGTTTATATATTTTAGAGATTAATCCCTTGTAGGCTGGTTCGTTTGAAAAATTTTCTCCCATTCTGATGGTTGTCTTTTGTTTATGTTTCCCCTTGCTGTGAAAAAGCTTTTAATTTTAATTAGATCCCATTTGTTTATTTTTGCTTTTATTTCCAAAACCCAATAAAAAAATGGGCAGAAGATCTAAATAGACATTTCTCCAAAGGAGACATACAGATGGCCAAAAAGCACATGGAAAGATGCTCAACATCACCAATTATTAGAGAAATGCAAATCAAAACTACAATGAGGTATAACCTCACACTGGTCAGAATGGCCATCATCAGAAGATCTAGAAATAATAAATGAAAAAGGTGTGGAGGAAAGGGAACCCTCTTGCACTGTTGATGGGAATGTAAATTGATACAGCCACTATGGAGAACAGTATGGAGGTTCCTTAACTAAAAATAGAACTACCATATGACCCAGCAATTCCACTCCTGGGCATATACCTGGAGAAAACCATAACTCCAAAAGATACATAGTGGTGAGCTATATCCACCAGTAGGCTGGCAGCAACCATAGGCCCCCCTGAGGCCCCTGGCCACTGTGGGACCCAGAACCCCATTAGGGGTTCCAGGAACCATCCCCGCTCACCGGTGGGCTGACACTAGCCCAGGGACCCATCCTCATTTATTAGTGGGCAGGTGGACTTTCAACCGCTATGCCACCAGGGAAGCCCCTTGCTACATTTTTAAAGAAGCTTTTCTTCTGGACAATTTTTCTATTGGTCCTGGTTCTCCATGGGGTTTGCTTCTTTTGATGCAATCAGCTGCAACAAGTCACCTCTCCCCAAAAGGACTTGCTCTGGACTCTCTCACTGGCTTGCTCGGTGCAGACTGCTTTGGGTAGACAGCTGGCTCATACTGGTCTCATTGGATTCACATTGTCACTCTTACTGAGTGGAATTGGTTGGAGTCCTGGTAATGTATGTGACTTGATAGGAGGTGAATCTTGCTGTTATGTGATGTAAGAAAATAGGTTTAAAGATAATCTGACACCTGGAGATCAGTATTATTTTCTCACAAAAGAAGGTGTTTTTTTTTTTTTTTTATCAGTAGGGTAAGAATTGAAACTGAGCGTATTTGTCTCAGAAAATAAAATCTTTACTTCCTCATAAGGATATTCTATAGTTACCACACATGGGTATCATTTTCAGTGGAGAAAGTAATTTTGGAATTTGTTGAAATCCAAGTGGCAATGGGAAAGATTATTGATTAGAAAAAAATGATTTGCTTTGATGTTTGCTGTACCTAGGCTTGATATATATATATATGTTTCAGGTAAGAAATTGTGTATTACACATAAATTATGCAAGAATTCTGATTCATTGCAATTTTTGTTTAATTTACAGAATAAAAAAACAAACAAAAACATCCCAGAATCATCCTCTTTTTTATATTTCTTATTAGAATTACTGAAGTCATCTGACAGCAGTGATTTTTCTGATCCAAGAAGGGGTGTAATTATCAACTTGTTTTTCATTCTGAACACTAATCTAACTTTAAAATTCTCTCATCTATTTCATGTCTAATGGAGAGATGCCTGTAGGGTGTTATTATTCCCTTTCTCCTTTGAGGAGATTACAGGAAGAAATTATATTATCTTACAGAGGAGGAGAAAGCTTACAGAAAATGTTAATAAGAATTAGGGTGGAAGAAGTTATTAAGGAAAGTAATTTTTAGTGGATTATTTATTTTAAGATATGTGTGTTTACTCTAAAAACTTAGATGAGGACTTCTGGATATCAGCTATGAAGTTAGTACTGTCCTGTCCCCATAAATATTACATTCTGTAATTTTGTATGTTCTCAAAAATTAGAAACTTGACAAAGCACTCTTTTTATTGAGATATAGTTGACATGTAATACTGTGTAAGTTTAAATTGTATGTGTGGATTTGATACTCATATTGCAATATGATTACCGCCTTAGCATTAGCTAACACCTCCATGAATTCAGAAGATTATTATTTTTTTGTGGTGAAAACATTTAAGATCCAATATCCTAGCAACTTTCAAGTATATAATACATTATTGTTAATTATAATCACAATGCTGTGTATTAAATCCCCAGAACTTACCCATCTTCTAAATGTGCATTTGTATCCTTTGACCAACTTCTCTCCAGTTTCTCCACTCCACCCTATGGAAACCAGCATTTTTCTGTTTCTACAGGTGCAGCTTTTTTTTCACACATATGTGGTATCGTATAGTGTTTGTCTTTCTCAGTCTGACTTATCTCACTTAGCATAATACCCTCAAGTTACTTCCATGTTGTTGAAAATGGCAGAATTTCCTTTCTTCTCATAGTTGAATAATATTACATTCTACATACTACCACATCTTCTTTTTCTGTTCATCCTCTGACTGACACTTAGGTTGTGTCCATATTTTGGCTATTGTAAATAATGGTACGTTAAACTTGGAAGTACAGCTATCTTTTCAATATCCCATTTTAAGTTAATTTATATATATACCTAAGAAAAGGATAGCTGAGTCATATGGTAGCTCTCTTTTTGGTTTTGGGGGGAGCCTCCATGCTGGTTTCCATTGTGGTGGCACCAATGTACATTTCCTCCAACAGCTATAAGGATTTCCTTTCCTCCACATCCTTGCCAAAACTTGTTCTCTCCTGTCATTTAGATGACAGCCATTCTAACAGGTGTGAGGTGATACTGCATTGTGGTTTTGATTTACATTTCTCTGATGATTAGTAACATTGAACATCTTTCATGTGCCTTTATTATTTGTACGTCTTCTTGGGAAAATTTTCTCTTTAGTTCCTCTGCCCACTTGTTAAATGTATTGTTTGTTTATTATTGAGTTGTGTGGATTCTTCATATATTTAGAATACTAACCCCATATCAGATACACAGTTTACAAATATTTACTCCTCTTCTGTAGGTTACCTTTTCATTTTCTTGATTGTTTATTTTGCTGTACAGAGGCTTTTTTGTTTGACGTAGTTCGACTTGTTGATTCTTGCTTTTGTTGCTTTTGCTTTAAGTGGTGTATCCAAAAAATTGTTGCCAAGATCAATGTCCAGTAGCTTTTCCATGTTTTCTTCTAGGAGTTTTACTATTTCAGGTCTTACGTCTAACTCTTTGTTCCATTTTGAGTTAATTTTGTTAGTGGTATAAGATAGGGGATCAATTGCATTTTTCTGCATGTGGTTATCCAGTTTTCCCCAACATTATATACTGAAGAAGCTATTCTTTCCCCATTGAGCATTCTTGGCTCCCTTGTCAAATATTAGTTGACTATATATGCAGGGGTTTATTTTGGGCTCTCTGTTTTGTTGGTCTAGGCGTTTATTTTTATGTGAGTACAATACTATTACTGTTTTGATTACTATAGTTTTGTAGTATAGTTTGAAATCAGGAAATGTGATACTTCCAGCTTTGTTCTTCTTTCTTAGGATTGTCTTTGCTACTTGGGGTCACTTGTGGTTTCATACAATGTTTAGGATTTTTTTTCTAATTCTGTGAAAAACGCCTTTGGAATTTTGATAAAGATTACATTAAATTTATATATGGCTTTGGGTAGTATGGGCATTTTAACAACATTAATTCTTCTGACCAGTGAACATTGGATGTCTTTCTGTTTCTGTCTTTTTCAATTTTTTTCATCAAAGTGTTGTATTTTTCATTATACAGATCTTTCTTTTTCTTGGTTAAATACATTTCTATGTATTTTATTGTCTTTGATGCTATAGTGAGTGGGATTGTTTTCTTTTTTTCCAGATATTTTATTGTTTGTGTAGAAAAACACAACTGATTTTTGTATGTTGATTTTTATGCAGCAACTTTACTGAATTTGTTGATTAGTTTCAACAATTTTTTGTTGAGTCTTTAGGATTTTCTATCTACAAGATCATGTCATCTGTAGATACAGTTTTGCTTTCTCCTTTCTGATTTGGGTGCCTTTTATTTTTTATATTGCATTATTGCTCTAGCTTGGACTTCCAGTACTATATTGAATAAGAGTAGTGAAAGTGGATACCCTTGTCCTCTTCCTGATCTTTGAGAAAAAGCTTTCATCTTTTCACCACTGAGTATAATGTTAGCTGTGGCTTTGTTGTATCTGACCTTTATTATGTTGAGGTATGTTCCTTTTATACCAAATTTCTTGAGGGTTTTTATTATAAAAGGATGTTGTATTTTGTCGGGGTAATTCAATGGGAAAAATAAAAATATGTTTATAAATATTGCTAGAAAAAATGTGCTTTGTGTTTTCATACGAACATGGACACATTTTTCCTTCCATACACAAGAATTATTTTGAAATGGAAATAAAATCCAGAATTATAAAGTTTCTGGATATTGACATAGGATAATTGTAGTTTTATGTTAAGTGAAGTTTGTTTTCATGGATAGGACACAGAAAAGACAAACCATAAAAGAAGAAAATTTAAATTGGATTTTATCAAAATAAAAAATTCTGCTTAATCAAAAGATAGCAGTTAAGAATGTGAATAGACAAATTAGTATCTGGGAAAATATTTGCAGCAATATATGAAAAAACTTTTATCTACGATATATACAGAAACTTTACAAGTCAATAATAAATGACAGCACAATAATTAATAGGCAAAATACTTAAACAGAATTGTCACAAAAAATGTTCAAATGGCCTAGAAGCACACGAAAAGATACTCAATCTCACTAGTAATCAGGGAAATGTAAATTACAACCACAATGATATTCCATTACACATCCACTAGAATGGAAAAAAGTTTAAATAAAAATTTCTGACAAATATTTATAGGGATATGGCATAACTAGAACTTTGATACATTGGTGACAGGGGCTAAAATAATTTAATCATTTTGAAGAACTATGCAGAAGTTAATTATAAAGTTAAAAATGAATCTACTTTGTGATACAGTGATTTTACTCTCAAGTACTGACTCAACAAAAGTACAAGCAGATGTTCACCAAAGACTGGCCTGAGAATGTTCATAGCAAGTTTAATTGTAACAGACTCAAACTGGAAAAAAAAGAAAAAAAAAGTCCCTCTGCTTGCTAATGATAAACAAATGATTTTATAACCATACAATTGAATTATTTCATAGCAATTTAAGAATTGCAATTTAGTTTATGTTAGTTGTATCTCAATTTAAAAATACAGTGGGACTTTCCTGGTGGTGCAGTGGTTAACAGTCTGCCTGCCAATGCAGGGGACATGGGTTCAAGCCCTGGTCCAGGAAGATCCCACATGCTGCAGAGCACCTAAGCCCGTGCACCACAACTACTGAGCCTACGCTCTAGAGCCCGCGAGCCACAACTACTGAAGCCCACACTCCTACGGCCTGTGCTCCACGACAAGAGAAGCCACCACAATGAGAAGCCCACGCACCGCAACGAAATGTAGCCCCTGCTCGCTGCAACTAGAGAAAGCCCGCGCTCAGGAACGAAGACCCAACACAGCGAAAAATAAATAAATAAATAAATAAATTTAAAATAAAATAAAATAAAAATACAGCATGATATATTCTGTGAAGGCAGGGATGGAGAACTGAAGCAAACATAGAAGAGGCACTCAGCACAGGCGTGCTGGTAATGGAGCTGTCCCCGTTCGTAGGGATGACATGGCCTTTTTGTGAAAGAGGCTAGACCAGGAGCCAAGCTGGGTGTCACACCATAGGGAAACTAAGCTAAAAGTGGGAAAGTCAAACTCTTGATCTAGATGTGCTTTTCCTTTCCTTTTAAAAAATTCCTTGCCTTGACGTTTTAAATTGTTCCAGTTCATTCTCATTTGTGCCAAAGGGAAATAAAGACACTTCTTCATCCTTGCATGAACCTGACGACAGTGTCCACAGGAGGCCTGAACAAGGATTGGAAGATGTGGCATGTGAAGAAGATGCTCAGTGGATGTATTCTCAGAGTGTGGTCCCAAGAAGAAAAGGGTCAGCATCAGCTGGGAGCTTGTTAGAAATACAGATTCTCAAGTCACAACTCAGGTCTGCAGAGGCGGAAATGGCATGCGTGGTCATAGGTGTTTGAAACATAGCTCTCAAAGGGACTCTGATGTACACTGAGATTTGAGAGATGGTGCTCAAAGGAAAAGACTGTTCTCAGGGGGAAATCGTCAAGGTTACAGCACCTCCTTCCAGTGGGTTCATGTTCCATTCTTGAAGGTTTAGTTTTCTATTGTGTGTTGTAGGTACGAGGTGGCACTTAAGGATTTATATTCTGATAAATCCCCATGGAGCGCTGATGCTGCTGGATGGGACACCACACTTTGAGAACAGAGTATTATATGATTAGAGACAAAAAGTGTCTTTATATGAGGTCAGGGAAGCTTCCTGGAGGAGCAGAGATCTGCGGGAGTCTTCAAAGAGGTAAATTTAAGGACGATTTTTTTTTTTTTTAAGAAATGATAGTAAGAGGATTATAAGCCAGTTAAACCCTACATGATTAGAGTTAAGAAGGTGTGAACTATTAGGATGGTGAGAAATCATTGAGAATAGAAAAGAGATATACTATTCTGATAACAAGGTGCTGCTGGGCAGTAGGAGAAAATAAAGGCTGTGGAGGAAAACGGGGAGGCCAGTTTATCTGCTGAGCGCACACTGATGGCTTGTTTTCTAACCCCTCGTTTCACAAAATGACTCTAACTCCTTTGGAATTGATTTCCTGGTTTGCTGTCATGTAAATAGATCTTAATCCACATTCCCCCTAATCTCTAAAGCCATCATGCTAGTCTCTTCATGTCTTATGTATATGTGTTCTTCTCTCCTCCTCATCTAATTTCCTTTTACCCGAGAAGGAATTTGTTCAGTATAATACACATTTCAAAACCGTTTTACCTATCTCAGCAAATTGTATCCTCACAACCGCCACTGACATATTGCTCCACTTTCCAAATGGGGACACTGCAGCTCAGAGGGCTCAAGTGTCCCATCCAAGGTCCTATAGGTTATTAGAAACAGAATTGACCCCTAGGAAATGCTCCTTATGTTCTGGAAGTATTAGTATCTTTGACTTGTCCTGGCTTCGGGACTTTTCTAGGAAGCCAGTGTAAGAAAGAAGAGATCGTTCATAGAATCCTTCCAAAACATAACTCTTACTGTCTGTCACTGCCTTTTAATTTTCCCCTGCTACCTCCTATTACTTTCCTTAGTAACTGTATTATTTAGCTCTATTAAATATTTAAGAGTGCAGGATGAGAGATGCCATGCAAAATAAAGTTTTATTATCCATAGGATGCAAGAACACATGTATATTATGTGAGGAGACAGATGCACAATCCAGAGAAAGACTATGCCCCCAAGCTATCTCTTATCATCTCCCTGGCTTGGGTCTTGCCATGGCTATTTATGCCTTTCTGACCTCCAAGAGGAATGACTTCACTTCTGCATTCCTGCTAAAAGGCAAACTCAGGGCTGTTCAGAGTGCTGTGTCACTGTGACCAGTGTCACAGAATCAATCTTCTAAAAGGATTAAAGATCAGGAATCACTTAGACATTTCCAGTTCATGGCTTTTCTAGAGTGGTTAACCTCTAACCCATATCCAAGGTGACAGAACAGCTAATTAGCAGAGTTCAAACTGGACCCTACGTTTGCTAATCTCTAGTTGAAGTTTGTTTGCATTTACCTCTGGCTACAGGAATCCATTTTGTTCTTGATTACTGAAAGTATAGTGAGGCATTCTACGTGGTCATTTTTGGCCAGTGGTCTTAAGGTGACTCTGGGCAAGGAGAATGGATGATGCTGACATTGTGTATATAACTTTGTAGCAATGATATCCGGGTCTCAAACTTTCTTTTGTTTTGACGATCTTTCCACCTGTCGGTCTTCATGTATATAACCATTGAGTCCTGACAGATGGTGTTGCATGATAAATATTTGCTTACCAATTCATTCTTTTTTCTTTGATGAATATTTAGTGAGATCCAGTTTTTGCTATGTATTGTTTTAGTCACTGAGGATAAAACACTAAATGAAAGAAACAAGGTTTTCACTCTCTCAATCCTGGTGGGGGAGACAGATATTAAGGAAATGAATGTATAAATGAATGAGGGTTGCTAAGTGCCATGAGAGCATATACAGGAAGTTTGGTAACATGTCATGTACTGAATATCTAAATAAGTGAACTATTATCTAAATAAGTCCGCATGAGGTAAAAAAAGATTACTCTTTAGCTCCTATTGGGTAATAAAAAAAAATAATAAATGAAGGTTAAGTCAATATGGAGTTGAAATTAGATGGTGGTGATGTCACTGTAGGGAGTAGAATAATGGTCCCCAGAGGTGACCAGGACCTAGGAACTCGTGAATATGTTTTCTTCCACGGCAAAAGGGACTCTGCAGATGTGATGAAGGTTTAAGGACCTTCAGATAGGGAGATTATTCTGGGTTACCTGGGTAGGTTCAATCTAATTGTATGAATCTTTAAAAGTGGAGAACCTTTCCTGACTGTGGTCAGAAAAAGAGATATGACAACAGAAGCAGGGTCATACGGATGGCAGCACGAGAAGGACTCAAACTGTTGTTGCTGGTTTTGAAGATGGAGAGAAGGGGCCATAAGCCAAGGAATGCAGGAAGGCTCTACAAGCTAGACTAGGTAAGGAAACAGATTGTCCCCAGAGTCTTGAGAGAGTGCAGTTCTGGCCTTCAGACACTTCAATTTTAATCCAATGAGGCTAGCAGGGGACTTCTAACATGCAGAGCTGCAACATAGTAAATTTGTGTTGTTTCAAACCAATGAATTAGTGGTAATTTGCTTCAGCCACAACAGGAAATTAATACAATCGCTACAGAGGTGACTGTGAGGTCAGTAGAATCAGAGCATCATTATCTTCACTTACCCCCATCTGTCTTGGTTTTTCTTTCCTGGTAGCAATATATTCTTTCTTTTCCAAAAGGCTTTAGCTTTGTAGACCCATAATCCTTTTGGAAAATCTTTGGAGCAAATATATCATATAGATGTGTTTAAAGTTTATATTCCTCTTCCCACTGGAAGCAAAAGTTCTTTGTAAATACAGGCTTGCTGCTATGATGTTTGGAGGAGCCCCTGGCAACACTTTTATCTGGGGAATGAAAGTGTTTAAAAAGTATTTCTTTTTATCCAGTTTGACTCTTGAAAGTAATTGTTTCTATTAAAAAAAAAAGAAAACAAAAACCCTCTCTTGTAGTACTGCATTATAAAAAAGCAACTATTTTTTTTTAATTTAATATACTTGGGAAGTTAAGTTTCCAAAACGTTTTTCATATCTGCTGTGCATGGCACAATATGTGAAATTCTTTTATTCTTTAATTTATTTGTGCTTGTTTATGTGTTTAATGTTTATAATCACCCATGTTTTGGAAGTATATTAACCCAATACTAAAACTTAAAGGAATTAATACAGTGATTGGACTTGAAAAGTCACATCCTAGTGTAGCAGAATCATATATTTCCAAAAAGTAATAAGTACTAAAAAAATACTTTGCTTCACTTAAACCATCTCTTTGCTGTATATTTTACACAGCAAACCTGACCTTGGTTTTGCTAAATATAATAAATGAAAACTTTGTGAAAGATTTTAGAAATGCTTTACATGTGATACTTATTGCTAGAACTAAAGAGTCTCAGAATGCACACACTGAGTTCATAATCACCTGTGAACTATATTGCATCTATATTACAGAGCTGTCATATTTTCTGAAGTTTGAATTGTGCAATGGTCTGATATAAGGATACCATTTGAACCTAAGACTACCCCCCACACACACACTCTTGAATATAATCCTGTGGCCCCTATTATCCGGTTATATACTTGATGGACAAGTCATCATTTATATCTTTGAGGAAATTGGCAGAACTATCTATCATTTCTCTCTTGTCTCTCCACACATCTATCCACTATTGTACTTTGATGCCCAAACCTTTGTGTACCCCTCTCCTATTTGTTTGAGAATTGCTGAGATAACCTCCTTCCCAGGGCCCAGACCCTTATAGGTAATATGTACCTTATAAGAAGATTCACATTCTTTGGGGGCAGAATCTTCCCTAAAGTAGTTAGAGACCAAAGGCTTTAGTCTTCCTGTTGGCTAATGGAAATTATTTGTAGCAATGAAATTGAGGCAGTGCTAGTTCGGACAGGACTCTGTGACTCAGCTTAAGAGCCTGAGCAGGCCTTCCCTGAGCACCTGGCACCTTCAGTGAGGTTAGGCTGTCTGGTCCTGCCTTCAGGGTCACTACCCACATAAGGCCCCAAGTCTGATTTTCTGATCAAGCCTTAGGCCAATAGATGTGCAATAAGTCAGTGTTGTATTGTCCTCCTGGGGCCCACTGATGGACATGTTGGTTCACCTTTGTCTCAGCCTTCTGAAGAACCTCTTTCTCTACCTTCAGCCTTTCTAAAACCTGCCAGGAATGGGTGAGAATCTCAAAATCTAAGTGCTGTTTCTAGGCTACCCATCTTCTCCTTCTTCCTCTGGTGAGGAACAGAAGGCAGCATCAGAATAGATGTACATTAAAAAAAATAATTTATTAATTTATTTTTGGCTGAGTTGGGTCTTTGTTGCTGTGTGTGGGCTTTCTCTAGTTGCGGTGAGCGGGGGCTACTCTTTGGTGCGGTGCGCGGGCTTCTCATTTCAGTGGCTTCTCTTGTTGCAGAGCATGGACTCTAGGCACACAGGATTCAGTAGTTATGGCACGTGGGCTCAGTAGTTGTGGCTCGCAGGCTCTAGAGTGCAGGATCAGTAGTTGTGTCACATGGGCTTAGTTGCTCCACGGCATGTGGGATCTTCCTGGACCAGGGCTCAAACCTGTGTCCCGTGCATTGGCAGCTGGATTCTTTACCACTGCACCACTAGGGAAGCCCTAGATGTACATTTTTAAATTCTCTGTGAGAAAAACACAACTGTTCCAGCTCCACTTCTGTAGATCATGTAGATAGACTCGGTAAGTGTATA
The DNA here is from genome assembly GCF_964341445.2 of Mesoplodon mirus. Lineage (NCBI taxonomy): Eukaryota > Metazoa > Chordata > Mammalia > Artiodactyla > Ziphiidae > Mesoplodon > Mesoplodon mirus. The sequence continues at coordinate 103,168,331 of NC_138984.1, read as the reverse complement.
TATTTCTTGACAAGACTCAATAGATGATCTTTAAAAGAGGAAATATTCTCTACAGTGTTTTCAGTGTTCATACATTTTGCACTTAGTGACCCCTTGCCTGATAGAGGCACAGTTCTCTTGTGTCCTTGGTAGACTCATAGACATCCATCAAGACCCATTCCAGATGTTGCCATGTTGGTTTAACTATCACTGGTAGAACAGTGTCTCTCCCTCTGTGCTCATACAGCTCTTTGTGCATATATAGCACCTAATTACCGACGCTGTGTTATTATTGGCTTATCTGGCTTTTTCATTGTCAGAGACTCAGGAAGGGAAGGTCCTCTTCTTGTGTATCTGGCATACAGTTTTAAGCATGCAGCAAGTGCTAATGAAAGTATGTTAAACATAAATGGATATAGCTGCATCCCACTGTTAAACCTCTGACTTCAGTCTCTCCTTCAGTGTGCCAAGGACGAGTCATTTGTCTCAGTCTGAAGGTATTCTGCAGATGCTTCACAAAGGGTCAAAACCTGTGCTGGGATCAGGAATGTGTGTCCTGATGGAAAAGTCACATTGAAATAGCCTGAGCTTGGTAAAAAAAAAAAAAAAAAAAATCTCTATTTGTTAAATTGACCCACAATTGTAGCTCATTTCTCTTATTGAACATATATGTGTATATTTATACAAATATGTATATTTAGATTTTAATACCAATATAGTCACATTTTAGCAAAGTTAGACATGTTAAAAAACAATCAGGGCTTCCCTGGTGGTGCAGTGGTTGAGAGTCTGCCTGCCGATGCAGGGGACACGGGTTCGTGCCCCGGTCCGGGAAGATCCCACATGCCGCAGAGCGGCTGGGCCCGTGAGCCATGGCCGCTGAGCCAGCGTGTCTGGAGCCCGTGCTCCTCAATGGGAGAGGCCACAACAGTGAGAGGCCCATGTACCGCAAAAAACAAAAAACAAAAAACAAATCAAATTCCAACTCCCTAAAATTTTTGCTGTTACTGATTTGAATGTATTTTGAATGTATTTATGTTGTATAGATATAGACATACATACACATATCAATGCTTTTGTTTTAAATTACTTGGCCTTTTTATTTCATTACACAAATAATGGATGCTCATTGCAAAATATTTATAAAATGATGAAAATTATATAAAACAAAACACAAATCCCATATACTTAAATCTCTAAAACAGGTTATTACCATTTAGTTCTAATTTTTCTCTAGATTTTTTTTAATAAATTTATTTATTTTATTTATTTATTTTTGACTGCATTGGGTCTTTGTTGCTGTGTGTGGGCTTTCCCTAGCTGCAGAGAGAGGGAGCTACTCTTTGTTGCAGCATGCATGCTTCTCATTGCAGTGGCTTCTTTTGTTGTGGAGCATGGGCTCTAGGCACACAGGCATCAGTAGTTGCGGCACGTGGGCTCAGTAGTTGTGGCTCACGGTCTGTAGAGCGCAGGCTCAGTAGTTGTGGCGCATGGGCTTTGTTGCTCCATGGCATGTGGGATCTTCCCGGACCAGGGATCAAACCCCTGTCCCCTGCATTGGCAGGCAGATTCTTAACCACTGTACCACCAGGGAAATCCCTTTCCTCTAGACTTTGATCCGGGAAAAATTTTTATACACACACACACATTCACTAGAATTTTCTTTAGTCTGAGAGTTCAATTCATAAAATAAAACTTAATTGTAATATTGTGACATCTTTGTTTGTTTTTGGGGAGAGGAGAATGATCTTATATCAGTCATTTAAAAATTATTAGAAGATACTAGATTCCATGTAAATTCTCTATAGATGTAGTTGCTGGAAACCCAGGTAGGTCAAGTGATTGAAGAACACAGTGGGATTATTGGTGATTTGGAATCACTGGGCCAGGGACTAATTGGCAAAATGCTGAAATAGTGTTGAAATAGAGTGAACTGTGCAATTCCTCGGGTCACTGTGGTTTACCTCCACCAACAGACTGGGGAGATTGGCCACATTAAAGATATTAATCAGGTTAGTGACCTTGAAAAACCATCCTTCATTACCCTCTGCTTTGATGCATAGAATACATGTCTGTGGCAGAACCAATGAAATGCATCTTCAGAAATCTGAGTAAAGATCAGAAAACCCCACGGGTTTAAATTAAAGTGAATGGCTTGAGAATGCTAATGAAGGTTAAACTTTCAGAAGCCTAATATAAACCATAGGAAAACCTGAATCTTAAATTTGGCTAAGCTGTTGAAGGCTGGATAGATTTTACAATATTCTTTTTCCTGCTTTTTCTGTCTCCTGTCAGTAAATCTTACAATTTATCACAAAGTTAAAAAATCTTTAACTGGTTTCATTGGCCACATAACTATTTTCTTTTCTCCATCCACTCCCCATTCTTTGTAACTTTATAATACTTTCTAGAGCCAACCACATTTTCTATTCCTGGGCCTAGAGTATTTTCTAACCACTGATGAAATGCTAGTTATTATTTTTAACTTTACTACTACATTTTGATCCAGAAAGGTAACAAAGAGCTTTGATAGATGTTGGTGGACACTGAGAAATATGGAGTGTTTCTTTATGTTAGGAGGAAAAGTCTCTGAAAAATCCTCCTTTGCTTAAGTACGACTAATTTCTATACTATAGAATGTTAGATGTTCTTATTCTAACTTAAGTAGAAGTTAAAAATTATTTTCTTTTCATATGTAGGATCAAAAAGATGAATTATCCCTATCCCAAGTAAAAACTGCAGATATTTGAGGACATATTTTTCTCAAAAACATTTCTTACTAGGGTAAACATCTCTAATTCATTTAACGTTTCTTATTCTGACATATTGTGAACACTTTCATTACTGTGTTACTCTTCCTTGAACATTTTGAATTGGACTATATTTACTTTATGGTGTAGTTCCAGAACAGAATTCAGAATTTCAAGAGTGTGGACAAACAGGCCATTTGAGAGAGGCTCTTCTCTCATGTCTAGAAATATGTCCTTTAATATAAATTAAAATCACAATAGCTATAGGTGGACACATTATAGCTATAGAGGTTGAACAAATTATTTTCTAGTACACCTAAATATTTTTGTAAAATTTTGGTTTCTCTGGATTCTGTCTCTCCTAGACTCTCATTCTAGAAATATGTATTATAATATGACCTAAACATCACGTTGGTTTTTCGGCGGGCATAGGATACCATTTTGGTATGTTTTACATTTGGTTGACATCTATTATTGAAATATATTACATACACACATCTTAAACTGGAATTTCTATGGAGCCCATCTCTCCCATTTTTGCTAATAAAGTTGAATTTTGAATGCAGGTGTGATACTTCCTTTTTATCCCTGATAAATATTATTTTATTAGATGTGTGTGGTAAGACTACTTAGATGAGTCTAGATACTTTAGTATCTATTTAGATTGATGTTTGTTGTCCAATATATTTGATGTTCCATATATGTTAATGCCATTTTCTTCATTTGTTCCATGAATGACAGAACTGAAGTCAGAGAGTTGTCATATATCACTTGACTATAAAGCCGTTAACTATTAACCCTTCTGGTAATTAATCTACCCAATTCTGGATCTCGAAAAGTATAAATTATCATAAAAGATTTTGGTAAGTTCCTTAAAACTGAAAAATATTACATGTAACATCTTATTTCAATTTAATCAGGTTAAGTGATCTTGTCAAGGATTAATTGTACTTCATTTGTTCTTCATTTGATCTTTTTCATTGGCCTTTGTGTGACCTAATGACTGTTCCAACTTCCAGGTGCCCATATGTTCTCTTTGATATATATATATTTTTTATATCAGTTCTTTCCTAGATTTTTATACCTTCTAACCTCTTGCTGTTTGAATTCTTTCTCTTGTTTTAGTTTTTTCCTCAAATCTAATATACAGGTTTGTATTTGCAAATTATTTTATAAATTATCACCATCACCATCATCATAACATCTGCAGATCTATACACTCCTCCAGTACCGTTTTTTTTTTTTTTTTTTTTTTTTTTTTAAGTAGACATTTTTGGAGCAGTTTTAGGTCTACAGAAACATTGAATGGAAAATACAGAGTTCCCACATATTCCATCTCCCCATTTCCCCTTCTCAACATCTTGTATTAGTGTAGCATATTTGTTACAATTGATGATATCATATAATATCTGATCTGATATTGTATAATAATAATAATGTATCTGACAATTGTATAATGTATATGTACCTGATATTGAATGATATCTGATCTGATATTGTATTATAATAATAATGATATATTGATAATACATTATTATTAGCTAAAGTCCATAGTTTACATTAGAGTTTACCCTTTGTGTTGTACATTCTATGAGATTTGATAAATGTATGACATGTTTCTACCATTGCAGTGTGATATAAACTACTTTTACTACCTTGAAAATCACCTGCGCTCCACCTGTTTATCCCGCCTTTCCTACTCTGGACCCTTGGGAAGCTCTGATCTTTTTACTGTCTCCATAGTTTTGCCTTTTCCAGAATTTCATATGGTTGTAATCATAGTATGGAGCTCTTTCAAAGTGGCTTAGTTCACTTAGAAATATGCGTTTAAGGTTCCTGCATATCTTTTGTGTCTTGATAGCTCCTTCTAGCATCTCTTCATCTTCTCAGTTATGAAACTCAATGAATTGTGATTCAATAAACTCAATAGCAAGTTTTCTCAAGCATCTGATAATTATATCAGAAACCCTGTGAGTTCTCTCTCAAAATATCTCTTGAAATAAGTTTACCTTCCTCAATATTCATTCTCTATTTTTTCCACATTTTCTCTTTAGAAAGCAACAAGCCTGCACATATCCTAGGTTTTTTAAGCCATTCGTTTCTATTTGATAATCATATTGGATTAATCTACCTCCCTCTTAGAAAAGCTGTTTAGGAGTTATCAGATGTTGGAGAATCTTGAGTTTTCCTAATAAGCTTTAACTCATTTCCTCCACAAGGGAGGTAGCACTGTGCTGGGAATAAACAAGGCCAAATGTCCAATCCTGTTGGCAAAACAGTTGTTCTTCTCCCTAGTGCCTGTGGACAGCAGCGGCCAGCCATCAGAGTCTGTGGTTTGTTTAATCAACATAGTAACCAAAAAAGCCTGTCTTCCTGGCTACCAGAAATGAGAAGAAGTGCACAGAACATGTTTAATTAATTAGAGAACAGGATGTCATTTATGTCATTGGCATCGGTAGTTCTCAAAAAGAGACACATCACCTTCTTACAGCATCAGATTATAGAAAGACAAGTTACATGAATGGTCTTCTCATGAAATAACATTTAAAGACAACCTTAAAGCTATTTTTTTACCATTAATACAAAAAGAAATAAGTAACTACATAAATAAAACCACAAAACGGACAAGGAAACCAGTCAACAAGTAGCAGTGTTCCTTTGTTTGTGTCTAAATTGGATCAGGTAGCAATGACTGAACACAGAGTCTGAAAGGTACCTAGGTGTGTGATATGGGTTGTCTAGTTTAATCCTTAAATAGCATAGGCAGCATTGCTAACATCCCATGATTTGTGAGGAAGCTGAAACTCAGAGTTTATCAATTTTCTACTGGTCACAAGGCTAATAAATTATCCTTTTCATTTTATTTTCTACTTTCTCCTCCTTAAAATATCTCTACTTTGATCAGATGTTCTTCCTCACTGGCCTGTAAGTATACATTGTGTAGTTCAACTGTTATTTTATCTACACTTACTGAAGAGAATTAACCAGCCTCTAGTAAAAGTTGGGACAAGTTTGCTCTGAGTTAACTGACATTTTTCATTACCTTTATTTACCAGACACCTAATGCTATACAGTTTATTTCACATAATCTCATTATTCATGCTAAAAAGGTAGATATGATCTAAATTTTGTGGATCACATATTTGAGATTCCAAAATTAAATAACCTGACTAGTACTGTAGAGCGAGTAAGTGGCCTGAAGAAAGATATAAAGCCAAATTCATCTTCTTCTGAGCCTATTCACTACCCAGCCCACACCAAGGAATGCATATTGCTGAATATCTCATGTATAAATACCATCAAATAATTTCCATTTATGCTAGACCAAATAATTTTACTTAGAAGGACATTTTCTAGTTAATTTTTTTTTTTTTTTGCTGTACGTGGGCCTCTCACTGCTGTGGCCTCTCCCGTTGTGGAGCACAGGCTCTGGACGTGCAGGCTCAGTGGCCATGGCTCACGGCCCAGCCGCTCCGCGGCATGCAGGATCTTCCCGGACCGGGGCACGAACCCGTGTCCCCTGCATCGGCAGGCGGACTCCCAACCACTGTGCCCTAAATTCTTTTTTATTGAAGTATAGTTGATTTTTAAAGTTATGTTAGTTTCAGGTGTACAGCATAGTAATTCAGTTTACATATATATATGTATATATATGCATGTATATATATGCATGTATATATTCTTTTTCTGATTTTTTTCCCTTATAGATTATTATAAGGTATTGAGTATAGTTTCCTGTGCTCTACAAGTAGGGCTTTGTTGTTTATCTACTTCATGTATAGTAGTGTGTATATGTTAATCCCAAACTCCTAATTTATCCCTCCCTTCTCTTCCCCTTTGGTAACCACAAGTCTGTTCTCTATGTCTGTGAGTCTGTTTCTGTTCTGTAAGTAAGTTTATTTGTATCATCTTTTTGGATTTTACATATAAGTGATACTATATGATATTTGTCTTTGGCTTAGTTCATTTAGTAGGATAATCTCTAGGTCCATCCATGTTGCTGTAAATGGCATTATTTCATTCTTTTTTATGGCTGAATAGTATTCCATTGTATATATACCACATCTTCTTTATCCATTCATCTGTTGATGGACACTTAGGTTGCTTCCATGTCTTGGCTGTTGTAAATAGTGCTGCTGTGAACATTGAGGTGCATGTATCTCTTCAAATTAGAGTTTTCTCCAGATGTATGCCCAGCAGTGGGATTGCTGGGTCATATGGTAGCTCTATTTTTAGTTTTTTAAGGAACCCTTACTGTTCTCCATAGTGTGTGAACCATGTAATTGAATTCTTTATTAGGTATCGGGGCAATTTTTGTGTAGCACCTTGAATTCTGTGCTAGGCACAGAGGACAGACATATGTCAGACAATGCTTGTATCCCCAAGGAAGCTCACCATCCAGCAGGAAATAGAGACATGGGAACAAACTACATCAATGAAGTGGGATTAGATTTATAACGGATATTTATTTGAAAAGTCTGCAGTTTTATTAGGAAAGACTGTGATCAAATCAGTTGGGTAAGTTGGGAGTAGCATGCTTTCCAACGATTTTAAGGACAATAACTTCCTACTCCCGTGCATACTCTCATCACTTGCCATGCTGGATGACTCGGAATATCTTAAATAATTTACCCCAAAGATTCATGACTTTTGGAGGAGGGCATCAAAACAACATGACCACCAGGTGGCCCGAAAGCTGGACTCAGACAGGTGGAGGCTCCTCACCTCCTCCCCTGTCCTTGGAATATGCATTCTGCTTGCCTTCCTGCTTCTAGAAATTGCTCCAAGAATAAAGTCTCAACAGTGGTGTTGAGATTATCTGGACTTTGGTACATGGCTCAACTCCAAAAAGGCCTCCTGTGTATGTGACTAAACCCAGTTAAGGCCTCTATACCTCGAAGATATTGTAGTTTCTGCTCCAGATCACAGTAGTAAAACAAATACTACAATGAAGTGAGTCACACAAACTTTTCAGTTTCTTAGTGCATATAAAAGTTATGTTTACATTATGCTGTAGTTTATTAAGTGTGCAGTAGCATAATAATGTCTAAAAAACAATGTACATGCCTTAATTAAACATTACTTTATTGGTAAAAAATGCTAACCATCACCTGAGCCTTTAGCAAGTCATAATGTTTTTTGTTGGGCCAGGGTCTTGCCTCAGTGTTGATGGCTGCTGACTGATCAGGGTGATGGTTGCTGAAGGTTGAGGAGGCTGTGACAATTTCTTAAAATAAGACAACAGTGAAGTTTGCCACATCCATTGACTCTTCCTTTCATGAATTATTTCTCTGTAGCAAGCAATTTTGTTTGATAGCATTTTACCCACAGTAAAACTTCTTTGAAAATTGGAGTCAGGGACTTCCCTGGTGGTGCAGTGGTTAAGAATCTGCCTGCCACTGCAGGGGACATGGGTTTGAGCCCTGGTCCAGGAAGATCTTACATGCCATGGAGCCACTAAGCCTGTGTGCCACAACTACTGAGCCTGCGAGCCACAATTACTAAGCCCACGAGCCACAGCTACTGAGTTCATGAGCCACAACTACTGAAGCCCGTGCACCTAGACCCCGTGCTCTGCAACAAGAGAAGCCACCGCAATGAGAAGTCCATGCACCACAACGAAGAGTAGCCCCTGCTCTCCACAACTAGAGAAATCTCATGCTCAGCAACAAAGACCCAACGCAGCCAAAAATAAATTAAAAAAAAGAAAAAAGAACTGGAGTCAATATTTTCAAATCCTGCTGCTTCTTTATCAACTAAGTTTATGTAATATTCTAAATCCTTTGTTGTTATTTCAACAATCTTTGCAGCATCTTCACCAGGAGTGGATTCCATCTCAAGAAACCACTTTCTTTGCTCATCCGTAAGAAGCAACTGCTCATCCATTAAAATTTTATCAAGAAATTACAGCAATTCAGTCTCATCTTCAGCCTCTGCTTCTAATTCTAGTTCTCTTTCTTTTTCCACTACATCTGCAGTTACTTTCTCTAGCGAAGTCTTATTTATTTATTCGTTTGTTTGTTTGTTTGTTTATTTATGGCTGCATTGGGTCTTCGTTGCTTTGCGCGGGCTTTCTGTAGTTGCGGCAAGTGGGGGGTACACTTTGTTGCCATGCGCGGGCTTCTCTTGTGGTGGCTTCTCTTGTGGAGCACGGGCTCTAGTCACACGTTTCAGTAGTTGTGGCTCGTGGGCTCAGTAGTTGTGGCTCGCAGGCTCAGTAGTTGTGGTGCATGGGCTTAGTTGCTCCGTGGAATGTGGGATTTTCCGGGACCAGGGCTCGGACCCATGTCCCCTGCATTGGCAGGTGGATTCTTAACCACTGCACCACCAGGGAAGTCCTCCACTGAAGTCTTAAAGTTCTCAAAGTCATCCATAATAGTGACTCCAGAAAGTACATAGACTAATGTAACAGAAACCTAGCAGTGAAATGTTACTTTTAATATATTCTTATGGGTTTCTACCGCCTCTAAATAAAAATATTATTATTTCCATATCTTCTTCAAATGTTAAAATTACTATGGACTCCTACCATAAAACTTCACTCCCAGAGCCAATGACTTGGATTAGTTTGTATTTTAATATTCATTTTATATATTCAAGAAAAAATATTTAAAGTTCATTTTATGCATTTGTGTGCTCAACACCTTATTTGCTCATCTATCAATTTAATATTTATACATTACATGCAACTAGAATATTGTTCATGTTTTATCTTTAATATATAAATACACTACATTTAATTTATATCTCTTGTCGGACATTGAGGTGCATATTAGTGAAGATAATCTCAGTTCTGCTGCAATAGTGTGAGTCTTGAAATGGCATTTCTTAACAAAGTTTTATTTCTGGCTGAGCTATACTATAATGTGGGTCAGGGAATAAGCCTTCTTCCACATCCTTTAACTCCTCAATCTGGAAGACGTGTTCTCCAAATCCACTATGATAGGGCAAGAAAGGGATAGAGGAAGCACACTCGTTGTTTTATCACTTCTGCTCATATTTGATGGTCAGAATTAGTCACATGAACCTAATCTAATTGTAAGGGATTCTGGAAAATGTAGATATGCATATGGAATAGTTAGGCTCAACTATAACATGTCTAAATTGTCATTTTATGGTGTGATGAACACTCTTGCTCATGTACATTTGGGCTAACATGTGAGAATTTCTCTGGGATAGGAGTAGGATTTGCTTGTAAGGTTTACATATTTTCTATTTTGCTGGAGCAGACATATTGTTCCCCTGTATGGTTGTGAAGAATTATGGTCTTTCATTAGGTCCAAAACAACTAAACTTGCATTTTGATATCCATCTCTCTGTGTTCACACTTCCCAGTTATACTGAAATCAGCAACAGGAGAGGACATTGTTTTGTTTTCAGTATGGGTCCTTAAAACTCCTTTAGTCCCCACAAATTTGTGAAATTTGGGAGAGGGGATTCTTTATTCTTTTACTGATCTATTTCTATATCAATACTGTGTTTAAATTACTATATCTTTATAATTCTTCATCCCTTTATGTGTTCTTAGTTTTCAGAGTTGCTTTGCTGTTCTTGAATATTCAGAGTTTTGCTGGAATTTTTAATCAGAGGTGTGTTACATGGATTTTACAGATTTTTAAGAGATAATGTCCATCTATTAATTAGTAAACTATGGATATAGCGAGGTCTATTTCCTTCAATTCCAGATAATTTTTCCTCTGTAAGATGTTTGAAGTAATTTCTTAAGTCATTTAATCTCAGTCTTTCTTATTCCAAATTATGTATAAAGCTAAATTTTATTTCAAAAGGCAGTTTAGATGTGAGAGACTATATGTATGTGTTGATTTCATAGTTGTTAAATTCTAAACTTACTTATTTTTTATTACAAGTTCCTCATTAATCTATGAGATATTTAGAGTGGCATTATTTTCCAAATATTGGAAGTTTTGGGTCTCTGTTTTACTATTTATAATTTCATTGCATTGTAGCCAACATATGTGTTCCCTTTGATTCACACTTTTTGAATTATTTGAGTTTTGCATTCGATAGTCATGTTTTATAAAAGCAATTTGTATTTTTTGAAACATTCTCTATCACAGTTTCTTAGAAATTTGATTATGACACGCACCTTGTGTGCATTTAAAAATGTTTGTGTGGGGACTTCCCTGGTGGTCCAGTGGATAAGACTCCATGCACCCAATGCAGGGAGCCTGGGTTCAATCCCTGATTGGGGAACTAGATCCCGCATGCTGCAACTAAGAAGTCTGCATGCTGCAACTAAACAAGATCCCGCATGCCACGACGAAGATCCTGCGTGCCGCAACTAAGACCTGGTGCAACTGAAATCAATCAGTCAATCAATCAATCTTAAAAAGAAATGCCTGTGTGTGTGTGTGCGTGTGTGCGCTTGTAGGTTTTTGAACTTTCTCTGGCATATGGTGCTATAGTTTTCACCAAATTTAAGTAAGTTCCATTCATTACTCTTTCAGATAGGTAGTAGAGATATAGAGACAAAAATGGATAAGTTGGTAAACATATATATATATATCATACTGCCTTCTCTTTTTGGGACCCTGAATATATATATATATATATGTATATATATTAGTGTCTTTGACAGTTAGGGATGCTATAACAAAAATACCATGGACTGGGTGGCTTAAACAACAAACACCGTAAGTCCCCTACATACGAACCTTCAAGTTGCGAACTTTCAAAGTTGCGAATGTGTGTTCCCATGTCCAATCACGTCAGTTAGTTCACATGTCTGGCATACATTATCAGTGCGTGTATCCTCTACAAATGCTTTTGTGTACTTTACTGTACAGTACTGTTGCTGTATGGCATGAGGAGCTTACTAATGAAGACCTAATGGAATTGGAGGCCCAGAGAAAGGACAAAGAGAGACAAGAGGAAGAAGAAGTAACTGAAGAACTGAAGAGATTCATGATTCAGGAAATAGCAAGGGGCTTTTCTTTATTTGAGGAGGCCCTGTTAGTTTTTGACACACAGGGCCTGAACATAGTACAGTACAAGAAGGTTGAAGCAGCCATTCAGAATGCAATCCAGTGCTATCGTGTTATCTATGATGAGAAAAAAAGAGCTACTACCCAGACATCACTGGATCATTTTTTCAAGAGGGTAGATAGAATTGAATCCAGCAAGGAACCAGAACCTGTCCCATCCACGTCAGGCATGAGTGACATTGCAGCTTGCCCTCCATTCCCTATTGCTGATGGTCCTTCAGCTCTACCATCTCCCACCTCCTCTCCCTCCTCCAGTCAGTAACTCTTCCTGCCTGTTCACTTGATGCCAGCCCCTGGATGCCAGCTGTTGTACTGTACTACTGTACTTTTCAAGGTACTGTACTATAAGATTGAAAAGGTTTTCTTTATTTTTTGTGTTTGTTTCTTATGTATTATTTGTGTGAAAAGTATTCCAAACTTATTACAGTACAGTACTATATAGCTGATTGTGTTAGTTGGTTACCTAGGCTAAATTTGTTGGACTTATAAATAAATTGGACTTATGAACGCACTCTTGGAATGGAACTCATTCGTATGTAGGGGACTTATTGCATTTATTTCTCATAGTCTGGAGTCTGGGAACTTGAAGATCAAAGTACAGGCAGATCCAGTGTCTGGTGCCGGGGGTGGGGGTCCACTTCCTAGTTTGTAGACAGTCCTCTTTTATGGGGAGGGGGGAGTATCCTCATATGGTGGAGAGAGCAAGCTCTGGTCTCTTCATCCTCTTATCAGGTCACTAATCCCATTCGTCAGGCCTCAACCCTAATGACCTAATTACCTCGAAAAGTCTTCACCTCCAAATCACAAATCACACTGGGGATTTACACTTCAACATATGAATTTTGGGGAGACATAAACATTCAGTCCATAGAAGTTAGACGTGCTGAAGATGTTACATCACTTATTAATATGCCCCCCACAGGTCAGTAATGCTGTGTCCTTTTGTTTTGCTTTGTTTTTGTTTCTCCCTGACCTTTATTCAGATTGTATTGTTACCATTTGGGGATACAAAAAAAAAAAAAAAAAAGAAGAAACTCAAAGTTCACTGTTCTTTTCTTCTTCAGTGTCTACTCTGCTATTAATCACTTCTAGCAGTTTTTAAAATTTCAGGTAGTGTGTTTTTATCTCTAAAGTTCCATTCAGTTATCTTTTATATGTTTTATTTCTCTACTTTTTGTGTTCTTTTTTATATTATTAAGCATATTGATAAGTTTTATAAAACTGTGTTAATGTTCTCTTCTGCTAATTTTATCATGTCTGTGATTTCTAAGCCAGTTTCTATTGATCAAATTTCCTCCTGGTTTTGAGTGTCATTTTTCATTCTTTTAAGTACTTTGGGTAGGATGTTAGACATTAAAAATGTCCTATTTTTTGAATCCTGTATTCTTTGTATTCCTCTAAGGAGTGAAAGAATATTTGATTCTTTCTAGCAGGTAGTCAAGTTACTTTTGAATTATTTTAATCATTTTGAGGTTTATTTTCAGATTGTTTTGGGAAGAACTAGTGTAGACTATATTCTAGAGCTAATGCAATTCCCTTTTAAAGCATGAACTGAAGGTCTAGTATATTCAGTGAAGTCGTACACTCTGGGTGAAGGAAACCTCAACAATCCCTGGCCCTGTGTCACCTTTGAGAATTGATCATCGTATCACTCGGTACAATTATTCTTTCCTTTGAAGTTATTCTCTTCAGTCTTTCAGGGTTTCACACTACCCATGTGCCTACTATATTCAGTGAAAGGCTTGTGGGCCCCTCTGTAGACTTCTTCTGGAGCTTTATATTGCTGTATCTTTAGTTCCCTAGCACTCACTACCTTTCTGAACAATTTCTTGTTGTCTTGGGCTCTAAAAATTTTAATATCTATATCCTCAACTCACTGAGATTGCCAAGTGTGCTATGAGTTCCTCCTGCCTGTGCTGACATATGGAAATTACCTCTAGTCAGAAAGTCTAGGGAGCTGCTCATTCAGCTTGCTTCCCTTTCCTTGTGAATTACAGACCTGTGCTGCCTGTGGTATAATGTCTAAAAATAGTTATTTCCTTTATTTTCTCTAGTTGTCATAGGGCAAGGGTAATTTTAGAACATCTTATTTCTTCCTGGCTAAAGAGCAGAAATCTTCCTGTGTTTTCCTTTCCTTTTTAATAATGATTATGTATTCTGTTAAGTATATTTTAAAATATTATACCCTTCATTCTGTGTTTAGAGCAGATTTGTGCAGGTTGTAATGCTCACTCTCCCATCTGTATTCAAATTCCCATATTATTCAGTTTAATTTTCTTCTTTTGAAATATCTTAAAATGCTTACTTGATTCACACAATTGAACTTATATGTCTTAATGGGATAGAACTTTCCTAGCTGTCAATTATAAATAATAGAAACCCAACTCAAACCATATCAAGGGGAAAAAATGTTTATGTAAGTATTTGAATTTTGGGTTTTAAATACTTTTCGGTCCAGGGTCCCTAAATGAATATTTCTCTCTGTCTTTCTCTGTGTCTCTCTTTCTCTTTCCCACTTTATTGATATTTCCTGACTCTGCTTCCTCTCTTCCCCCTGTATTGGCCTCATTTTATCCTCCCACAATTATAAGACTGATAGAAGTCTTGGTGGTTAGAGGACATCCACTCTCTATATAGCAGTTTCAGGGAAGTCACTTTATCATATTTGCTATTTCCTGTAGCCACCCCAAGATAACTAGTATATTAAAAGGATTGGGTTTTATGATTATGTTGGCCTGAGCCGTATGACCACCATATTGCAATTGTTTCTGGGAACAAACAAATCCCGGCCACACAAGAACAAATTATTGTGTTCTGCTTGAATTTATGTCACTTGTTTTAGTAATATTTGATTTTTAAAATAAAGCACACACTATTTGAAGACTCAAACAAGAATTTTTAAATGAGAAATTAATGCCCCAAAGGCCTAAAATAAAATAGGAACATTCCAGTAAGCGCTTTTTATTTCCAGCCTTATTTTGTACTCATTTTCAAGTTATATAGCTGTTGCAGTCAAATTGTTCTATTCACTGTCAACTGCCCTGTTCGTTGCTAGGCCTCATTTCTCTAACTACTCTCCCCACCTGGAATATTTTCAGACCCATATCCTATGCAATGAAAAATTCTACGCATTCTTTAAGGCTTTATCTATAAAATTTTACCTAATTGTCCAGGCTTAAAATCATCTCTGTTTCTCTTTCCTCTGATGTTTCTCAGTTGTTCAAGCCATTCTTTTGGCACGTAGCATGTTATTTATCTTCTGGGGGGTAAATATTTCAACTTATCTGCTAAACTATAAACTTATTTAGGACATATATTTTGTTTTATACGTAAAGTGTAAGTGGTTTGAATAAGAGGACAGAGTTTGGACTCAGATAACTTTGGTTTTGAATTCAAGAACAACTTTTCATTCTCTGTAAGATGTTTCTTGGTCATGTTATTGAATACTTAATACCTCTGGGACTAGGTATCTATGCTTGTCATATGGGGATGATGATATCTACGTTTGTCAAGTGAAATGTCCTATGTCATATTATGGGTCATTTTCTTAAAATAAACCCTTTTTGTAATCCCCTCTTTCAGCCATCACTATGCCTCACACACAGCCAGAGTCAAACAAATATTTGCTGATTGATTGAATAGTACAAATTAAGACTCAGACTTTACAGATTTAGCTTCAACATTTACTTAATTTAATAGCATTAGATGGGAAATGAAAATGAAGGGGAAAAAAACAGATTATAGGGCTTCCCTGGTGGCACAGTGTTTGAGAGTCCACCTGCCGATGCAGGGGACACGGGTTCATGCCCCGGTCCGGGAAGAAGATCCCACATGCCGCGGAGCGGCTGGGCCTGTGAGCCATGGCCGCTGAGCCTGTGCATCCGGAGCCTGTGCTCCACAACGGGAGAGGCCACAACAGTGAGAGGCTCGTGTACTGCCAAAAAAAAAAAAAAAAAAAAAAAAAAAAAATCAGATTATACTCTGTTGACTCCTGACTTTCCCTAGCTTTGGCTTATTTTTGTAATGGACAGATAACTGGCATTATGGCTTTTTAGCAAGACTATGATGATACTATTACTTTATTTTTCTTGTTTTCAAAGAACACCTGGCCATAATGGTTTATAGTGTTTATTAACAGATGGTTGTTGGACATATCAACAAAACCACTTTCTAAACAGAACACTCTTAGGTTATGATTTTTTTAATCATCTTTCCTTTACTTGAAACTGTTACCAAATTAAGCCATATGGACCCTGCTTGGCCCGAGTTGGGAGAGGCTTTCTGCCTCAGTGGAGGGAGGGTTCTTTTTCCATTCAGGTTTGAGTAGGCTGAGATGGACACAGGTCAAGCTTTATTCAGTGGCCAAAGAATGGAGAAGCAGGAGCTAAGTTCACAGATCAAGTTCTTGCCCACCTGGTTAGAGGGATTTAATTTTAAAGAGTAAAGACAAAAGGAGGAGCAGTGAGGCTAATGCTGGGGAGACATATGCATTTGTTTACTGGGGAGGGGGCAGGGCTCTTTCCAAGGGAGTGAGGTACCACCCGGTTTATTTTATGACTGAACCATAAGGTTCAGTCATAACCACAAGTAGGTGTGTCATTTAATTTGCTAATGTAAAATCAGTGTATAATGAGGCTCAGGGCCCGTTGGAGGTCAGATTCATCACCTTCTTGGTCCCAGCTGGTTCCATCTAGTCGTTTTTTGTTTGTAGCTTCCTTTCTTATCTCTGGACCCTTTAACTTAAAGATTTAGGTTCACTCCTGCTAAAGGTTGGGGGGGGGTGTTTGGCAGGTTTGGAGCAAGGGCACTGCTGCTAATGGTGGGGGTTGGAGGATTTTGAACAAAGACCTGGAGCAGCTCTGGCAACAAACTAGAGAGGGAAAAAAATACAGTATTTTACCAACATCTCCATGGCAGGAAGGAACCCTGTTTGTAATCATCATCATTTTATAAGGTAATTTTCTTATACAAATCATCTCAATGACACAGAAAGAGATTTTTAATTCAGTTATTCAGGTGATGAAGTTAAGGCTCAGAACACAGGTAATTGAAGTAAGAGTGTTTTGGGATGAGAACCCAAATGTTTGCGTTTCTGACGCATTATTCATTCCAATATGGTGCTACCTCCTGACTAGCCTCTAGAAAATAGTTTGCCCAAAACATCTGTCAACAATCCTACTATAAATTAACTTTGACAGACTATATATAAAATAGACTCCCATTTATTAAGAGAACTTTTTTCATATTAATAGAGAACAAGAGGATTTTTTGCTTCTTTTGTTCATTTTCAAGCTCTGCTTTTTTTTTTTTTCTTACTTGAAGTCTCTATCTTGTATTTGTAACATCAAAGTCCAGTCCCCAATGACTGCAGTGCTGTCAGAAATAGAAGGTGACAAGTTCAGGACTGAATGAAGCAGCAGGAGAAAATAAGCTCTAAAGAAACAAAGATCTTATTTTTATAGTAATTTGCCATGCAATGTATAACAAAGGAAAAGGAAGGCCAAGTGTATGATTGAACCCTGTGATACATCCCTTAGAAAATATGGTCTCATATAGATAAACTGTATATGATGTCAGACATTTTTAGCTAGACTATTTATTGATAGTATACTGTCAATATAAGACACTACTTAGACTATCAATAAATCACCTCTCACTAAAATTTTCCTCGTTTGGAGCTCAAATCATGTGCAGGGATTACTGTGGTGGCTGAAATAAACAGTTAAGAAAAAAATATATTTTCATTTATATATGATAAAATTTTAGGTGAACCCTGATAATTTAACTTATTCTTTACATTTAATATGTTGTACAGAAATTTTCTGTTTACCTGCCTTTCACTCTCCACAGATACATTGTTTTGTATAAACTAAATCTCCAACCCCAAATATTGGCCTATAATAGTCACTTACTGTGTTTGTTGGAATGAACTTTAGTTAATATTTTATCAGTTCTAATTAAATATATTTTTATTGAAATGTTTCAAAACATTAATTCATTTAAGATTATTTTGTTATGAAATAATTTTAAGCAGTGACAGATTTATTTTTACTAAGCCGCATCCGTAACTATAAATAGTACAAATGCAATATTAAATAAAGTACGTATGACTCCAGTCTTTTAGAATGCTAGAACAAAGTTGTTTTAATTATTTAGTCCACATTGTTATTTTTCTTTCACAGTGAGAGTGAATAAAAAGAGTCTCTTTAACTGAATTTCTGATCTATTTACCTCACAGAATTTTCTGAAATGGATAAATATTTATATAATGAAATTTTCTTACTGAATTTCTTCTTATCAAGGTGCCAAAAATCCAATCTAATAAACATAAATCAAAGTAAAAAACAAATGTTTGGGTTTATATGGCACCAAGATAAATATTGATTTAGACAAGTTAATTAGATATGTGATTCAGTCAATGAAAGAAGTCAAATCAGCTAATCCACAGTATATTGACTGTTGACTGATTGTGTGTGTCTGTGTATGTTTTGATGGAAAACTCACAAGGAAGTCAACTGATGTGTACATGAAGCTCAGAAGACAGGGGAAAGCATGAAAATGTTAACTTGCTGGAGTGTTTAAGTTAACTTTTCCCAGTCTGAGGTCTTATAGATGCGAAATATAAACAAAGACAATTCCTCTAAATGAGAAAAAGAGCAGAGAAAGCGGACTGTTAATAGCGTAGAGGGAGAGATTTTGATTTGTCTGCTTCTCTGCATTTTTGGATAATTCTAGCTGTGCTATAAACCCCCACATCCCAATAGAGATGGGATTTTATTTCTTAATCACATAACAATTCATCTCATATATCCTCCTGGTTTTGTAGTGTTTGGGGAACCCATTTTTTCACATTTTGTGCCTTGTTTGATCCTGTGGGCTTATGGTATTAGTGTCCTCTGCTTTCTGTGTTGTTTTGAAAAGAATAAGTAGAGAAATTACAGATACTTTTTACCACTTTGGCCCAAAAGTGACGCACAAAATTTCTCCCACATTCCATTGGCTAGAATTCAGTCATTGGTCCATATTGACTGTAAATAAAGCAAGAAAACAGAGTCTGGCTTTATTACCAAAAAACAAACAAACAAATTAGTGAATAAATGAGTTGGGCAAAAATATAATCATTCTCTATTAAACTACTGATTGCATTTTCATTCTAGGGGACATTTGTAAAAGAAAAAAAATATTCAAAGGAAAAAAGTAAGAAAAACGAAGCAAGAAAAATTCTGGAAAGAAAGAACCAGTAAAGAAAAATCAGCTGATAATAGGGGAGAATGTGGAATAGCCACAATACATTGACATGTTTCACTTTTCAATCTCTCTCTATAATTTCTCTTTTCCTCGCTCTTTTCAACATTTCCTCTCTCTCTGTGA
This sequence comes from Mesoplodon mirus, assembly GCF_964341445.2. Lineage (NCBI taxonomy): Eukaryota > Metazoa > Chordata > Mammalia > Artiodactyla > Ziphiidae > Mesoplodon > Mesoplodon mirus. The sequence continues at coordinate 103,149,226 of NC_138984.1, read as the reverse complement.
TTTGCTCACTTAATTTCCCTTTTATTTACTCTCCTCCATCCCTATTTGTGTGTGTGTGTGTGTTTTCTATTTTGACTCTTTTAGTCCCCTTTTACTGCCACTTATCCTACAGAAAAAGGGTGTTTGCACATATCCTCAGGGGTCTTCTGAAAACAAAACAAAAACATAAAACACCTTTATTGTCCAATTCAGCTAAACAATGCTTATGGCTAAAATTCCAAGTGATGCAGAAGGACAAATGGCCCTTTTAGGCCAGTCCCTGCAAAGGGTGCTCAATGTGACTTGCCAGCCTCTCATGACGTCATAGGCTATGCCTAAAACTCAAACTCTAATATAAACCCAGAAGCACTCTGTCCATTCTTTCTTTCAATTAGGATAACACTCCTTCATCCATAAAATGAATCTCAGGTTCCTATGAACTGAGAAATCGAAGCCGAATAGTACTAGACAAAAAATATATATATATATATATATATATTCTTTGATTTTGTGTGTACATGAAAAAAGTCTAAAAGTCTGTGAGCACATTGCAGTACATAAGCATCATTACCGAGAACAACCTGTCTGTCGAGGAAGCAGTAGAGATTTGTCTGAAGTGAAAGAATTCCTTTTTTTCATCCTTTTGAATTGTGCTGTATGCAAATACAATGAATGGAAAAGAAGAATTGCATTTGATTTGTCTGGCTCAGGGTGATGTATTACTTAGTAATTCATTTGTAGCTGTACCTCCTTTCCACCCTCAGTCATTCTGTAGTCATCTTAAATCTGTGAACCTAGATACATTTTGACTAGTTTGCTCAGAAAGTGATGTGTATATGTATATGTGTATGTGTTCTTGACAACTCTAAATAATTCTTTACACAATTTATCCACTTGAATTCTAATAAATATCTACACAAGTAGGGAAAAATGTTAAGTGAACTTGAGTTTGAGATTGTTCTTGATAAACTCTAAGAATACTTGTGGAACTCAACTGTTTACATAATCAGAAATAATCTAGGACATTCATTTCATATGCTAGATGATAAAATTGAGACACATAGAATTTATTTGCTCAAGTGCCATGTGTAATGTAGCAAAACCTTTTATAGAATTTAGTATTTCTCTTACTTTTTCTATAATTGTACTCAGAGTATCAGAGGTAAATGTACACTCCACAATAAATCTTTGTTTGGTGTCTGCAATAGGTTGGTAGAAAAATCCTACTCTACTTATAGATGGTCTTTGTTTGCCCCCTTGAATAGATTTTCCTATATAGTATCTTTAAAAAGTAAGGTACGAAGATCACAGCTCTTTTCATTTAACCGAAATATGCTTAAATTTAGTGAGGGAGAATATAAATACAAAAAGTTTTCTTAAAACTAATTAAATTATTCTCATGTTATGGATTACTTGTTTGAAAGGTTCTTTATTTTTCCTTCTATTCCATATAATAATCTTGCTGGGTAGAGTATCCTAGGTTGCAGGTTTTTCCCTTCCAGCACTTTGAATCTATCATTTCACTCCCTTCTGGCCAAGAAAGTTTCTGCAGAGAAGCCTGCTGATATCCTTATAGGAATTCCTTTGTATAGGACTCTTTCTTTTTCCCTGGCTGCTATTAGAATTCTCTCTTTAACTTTTTCCACTTTAATTTTGGTATGTTTTGGTGTGGGTTGAGTTGGGTTCATTTTGTTTGGGACCATCTGTGATTCCTGCACCTGGATATCTTTCCCTCTTCAGGTTTGGGAAGTTTGGGGCCATAATTTCTTCAAATACATTTTTGATCTTCTTCTCTCTCTGTTCTCCTTTTGGGACCCCTATTATGCAAACGTTGGTACACTTAATGTTATCAGAAAGATCTCTTAGACTGTCTTCATTTTTTTTTTAATTTACTTTTCTTTTTGCTGTTCTGATTGGGTGATTTCCAATATTCTGTTTTCCAGATAACTTACGCATTCGTCTGTATTACTTAGTCTGGTATTCATTCTTTCTAGACTGTATTTTATTTTGGCTATTAAATTCTTCTTTTTTTTTTTTTTTTTTTTTTGGTGGTATGCGGGCCTCTCACTGTTGTGGCCTCTCCCGCTGTGGAGCACAGGCTCCGGACGCACAGGCTCAGTGGCCATGGCTCACGGGACCAGCCGCTCCGCAGCATGTGGGATCTTCCCAGACCGGGGCACGAACCTGTGTCCCCTGCATTGGCAGGCAGACTCTCAACCACTGTGCCACCAGGGAAGCCCAAATTCTTCATTTTTGATTGGGTCTTTTTTATAGTTTCTATAAACTATGTTAACATTTCTATGAAAATGTTAACACGTTCACTGTGTTCATGTATTTTTTTACCTAATTCAGTTAACATTTTTATTTTCAATGCTTTGAATTCTTTATTTGGAAAATTGTTTATTTCTCTTTCATTATTTTTTCTGGGGTTTTGTCTTTCAGGGGAGAGCAGTTCCTCTGCCTTTTCATTTTATTTAACTTCCTCTGCCTCTATGAATTTAGGTAAAACTGTTACCTGCTTGTGGTTGAAGTGGTATTCTTATTGGGACTGTTCTTATAACGACTCATGTACCCAATGCCTTTGGTGAGAGAGCTGGATGTGATGTGGATGCAGTGGCATCTTTCTTCAGGATGTGCTGGCAGCTCTCACCTTGGTAGGGGTGGGGCTGGAGATGTAGGGGCTAGAGCTGGAGCCTGTGTGAGTGGGACTCCTTTTCTGCTAAGTGACCATCTTCACTGTATTTGGGGTGGGATCTTATCCCAAGTTGCTGGAGCAGAAGCCCTGAATGTTGGGCCGAGCTGGCTCTGTTCTGTTTTCTTTCTGTTTTGTTTTCCCCCTTCCCACACTGGGAACCTTGCCTCAGAGCAGGGAAGTGCTGAAGCAAATGGGGCCCCTGTAGGCTCTCGGCCCATGTCAGCCACAGCGGTGCCAGCTGTGGTATGCTGCCTGTTCAGGCTTCCACAGCTGTTTCCCTCATGCCACTCAGGTCCAGCCTCGGGTGCAAGTCCCCTTTGTCCCTCACAGAGGACCACTGCCCCCAGCCGCTGCCACCCTCACCCTGTTGTGCAGCCACACAGCAGGGCAGGACCGACTCGTGTGTATTCTCAGTGTATATCGGGGTGTGAGCTGTGGTGGAGCAGCTGCTTTCAGAGGTTCAGGCTGCTTCAATGAGCTGCTTGAATAAGTGCCAATAATGACCACTGTCACCCCACCCAGGCTCTGCCCTGCGAGTGGGTAGCCTCTAGCCCCAAGGTCGAGTCTTACCCCTGGTTGTGGCCCCCACAGATTCATGGCCATGCTGTGGTTTGGTGTGAGCAGGCCCAGCGCGTTTACTTGGTTCAGGCAGGGGCGTGTGCCTAGGGTGTCACAGGAAGCTCGGCGGCAGCTAGAGCGGACCTCTATCCACCCTCCAAGGTGAGCCAGCATGCCGGTGCTCCTCACGAATGGCGTCCAGGCTTCCCGCAGCCTTCCTGTCAGTCCCTGTGGTCCTCCATCCAGCCAGGGGGACTCATCACCTTGTATAGGTCTCCAGGACCAGGTGCCCAGTTCATGGCTCTCACTGCTCACTCCCCAGGGTGGGTGTCTGCCTGTGTATTCTTCCTTTTGCTCTGAGTCCCCTGCCAGGGGCACAGGTCCTGACTTGATCACTTTTCTTCTCTTCCTACCCAATTATGCATACATCTTTCTTACAGCCTTGGATGTACAGGAGTCCTTTTGCAAGTTTCCAGATAGTCTTCAGTGAGAATTATTCCACATGTAGAAGTATTTTTGATGTTCTCCTGCGGGGAGGTGAGGTCTGCGTCCACTTGCTCTGCAATCTTGATTGATACCCTGTGTCTTATCTTTTATTATTTGATAGTCTAATTAAAGACTTGTCAATTTTGTTGATCTTTTCAAAGAGTCAAATTTTTGTTTCATTGATCCTGTCGTTTAAAAATCTCTATGTCATTCGTCTCTGCTCTCATCTTTACTGTTCTCTTTCTTTTGTTGACTTTGGGTTTAGTTTGCTCTTCTTTTTTCCTGTTGCTACAGTTTAAAATTAGGTTATAGATTTGACTTTTTTTTTTAAGTGTAGTTGGTTAATGGTGTAAATTTCCCTCTGAGTATTGACTTCACTGCATCTCATAAGTTTTAGCATGTCATATTCTCATTTCCATTCATCTTTAACTATCTTCTAATTTCCCTTATACCTACTTTGTCCTACTGTGTGATTCAGTGTATGGTGTAATTTCAAAACTTTGTGAATTTCTAGTTTTCTTTTTGTGTTTTTTTTTAAAATTTCTAGATTTATTAAAATGTGGTCAGAAAAGATATTTCTATAACTTATTTTTCTTAGATTTATTGAAACTTGTTTTGTTGCCTAACATCTGGTCCATTTAGGAGACTGTTCCCTATCACAAGATTGGAATGTACATTCTGCTGTTGTTGGGTGGAGTGTTCAATTTATGTCAGGTTTAATTGGTATATAGGGTTGTTGAAGTCCACTCTTTTTTAACCAAATCTTATTCTAAATGTTCTACCCATTATTTAAAGGGGATAAGGGCAGGGTAAGGTCAAGCAAAAATGGGAAAAATTATAACGCTTTTTAAAATATTTTATTTATTTATTTACATCTTTATTTATTGGAGTATAATTGCTTTACAATGTTATGTCATTTTCTGCTGTATAACAAAGTGAATCAGCTATACGTATACATATACATATATCCCCATATCCCCTCCCTCTTGCGTCTCCCTCCCACCCTTCCTATCCCACCCCTCTAGGTGGTCACAAAGTACCGAGCTGATCTCCCTGTGCTATGCGGCTGCTTCCCACTAGTTATCTATTTTACATTTGGTAGTGTATATATGTCCATGCCACTCTCTCACTTCATTCCAGCTTACCCTTCCCCCTTCCCATATCCTCAAGTCCATTCTCTACATCTGCATCTTTATTCCTGTCCTGCCCCTAGGTTCTTCAGAACAATTTTTCTTTTTTTAGATTCCATATATATGTGTTAGCATACAGTATTTGTTTTTCTCTTTCTGACTTACTTCACTTTGTATGACAGACTCTAGGTCCATCCACCTCACTACAAATAACTCAATTTCGTTTCTTTTTTATGGCTGAGTAATATTCCATTGTATATATGTGCCACATCTTCTTTATCGATTCATCTCTCGATGGACACCTAGGTTGTTTCCATGTCCTGGCTATTGTAAATAGTGCTGCAGTGAACACTGTGGTGCATGACACTTTTCTTTTTTTTAATTAATTAATTTATTTTTTCCTTTTTTAAAAAAAAATTTTATTGGATTACAGCTGATTTACAATGTTGTGTTAGTTTCAGGTGTACAGTAAAGTGAATCAGATATCTATCTATCTATCTATATCTATATCTATATCTATATCTATATCTCCACTCTTTTTTAGATTCTTTTCCCATATAGGTCATTACAGAGTATTGAGTAGAGCTCCCTGTGCTATACAGTAGGTCCTTATTAATTATCCATTTTATATATAGTAGTATGTAAATGTCAATCCCAATCTCCAAGTTAATCCCTCCCCCCTCTCTCCAGCCTGGTAACCATAAGTTTGTTTGCTACATCTGTGACTCTACTTCTGTTTTGTAAATAAGTTAATTTGTATCATTTTTTTAGATTCCACATATGAACAATATCATAAGATATTTGTCTTTGTCTGACTTGCTTCACTGAGTATGATAATCTCTGGGTCCATCCATGTTGCTGCAACTGGAATTATTTCATTCTTTTTTATGGGTGAGTAAGGTTCCATTGTATATATACACCACACCTTCTTTACCCACTCTCTGTTGATGAACATTTAGGTTGCTTGCATGTCCTGGCTATTCTGTAAACTGCTGCAATGAACATTGGGGTGCATGTATCTTTTTGAATTATACTTTTTCCAGATACAAGCCCAGAAGTGGGATTGCTGGATCATATGGTAATTCTATATTTAGTTTTTTAAGGAGCCTCCATACTGTTCTTCAAAATAGTTGTATCAATTTACATTCCCGCCAACAGTGCAGGAGGGTTCCCTTTTCTCCACACCCTCTCCAGCATTTATTGTTTGTAGATTTTTTGATGATGGCCACTCTGACTGGTGTGAGGTGATACCTCACAGTAGATTTGATTTGCATTTCTCTAATAATTAGTGATGTTGAGCATCCTTTCATGTTTTTGTTGGCAATCTGTATATATGCTTTGGAGAAATGTCTACTTAGGACTTCTGCCCATTTTTGGATTGGATTGTTTGCTTTTTGATATTGAGCTGCATGAGCTGCTTGTATATTTTGGAGATTAATCCTTTGTCAGCTGCTTCATTTGGAAATATTTTCTCCCATTCTGAGGGTTGTCTTTCCTTTTCTGTGCAATAGCTTTTAAGTTTCATAAGGTCCCATTTGTTTATTTTGGTTTTTATTTCCATTTCTCTAGGAGGTGGGTCAAAAAGGATCTTGCTGTGATTTATGTCATAGAGTGTTCTGCCTATGTTTTCCTCTAAGAGTTTTATAATGTCTGGCCTTACATTTAGGTCTTTAATCCATTTTGAGTTTATTTTAGTTTACGGTGTTAGGGAGTATTCTAATTTCGTTCTTTTACATGTAGCTGTCCAGTTTTCCCAGCACCACTTATTGAAGAGGCTGCCTTATCTTCATTGTATATTCTTGCCTCCTTTATCAAAGATAAGGTGACCATATGTGCATCTGTCTTTCTCTAGGCTTTCTGTCGTGTTCCATTGATCTGTATTTCTGTTTTTGTGCCAGTACCATACTGTCTTGATTACTGTAGCTTTGTAGTATAGTCTGAAGTCAGGGAGCCTGATTCCTCCAGCTCCATTTTTCTTTCTCAAGACTGCTGTGGCTATTCGGGGTCTTTTGTGTTGCCATACAAATTGTGAAAATTTTTGTTCTAGTTCTGTGAAAAATGCCATTGGTAGTTTGATAGGGATTGCACTGAATCTGTAGATTGCTTTGGGTAGTATATTCATCTTCACAGTGTTGATTCTTCCTATCCAAGTACATGGTATATGTCTCCATCTGTTTGTGTCACCTTAATTTTTTTCATCAGTGTCTTATAGTTTCCTGCATACGGGTCTTTTGTCTCCTTAGGTAGGTTTATTCCTAGGTATTTTATTCTTTTTGTTGCAAGTGTAAATGGAAGTGTTTCCTTAATTTCTTTTTCACATTTTTCATCATTAATGTATAGGAATGCAAGAGATTTATGTGCATTAATTTTGTATCCCATTACTTTACCAAATTTGTTGATTAGCTCTAGTAGTTTTCTGGTAGCATTTTTAGGATTCTCTATGTAGAGTATCATGTCATCTGCAGTGTCAGTTTTACTTCTTTTCCGATTTGGATTGTATTTATTTCTTCTTCTCTGATTGCTGTGGCTAAAACTTCCAAAACTATGTTAAATAATAGTGGTAAGAGTGGGCAACTTTGTCTTGTTCCTGATATTAGTGGAAATGGTTTCAGTTTTTTACCATTGAGAATGATGTTGCCTGTGGGTTTGTCATATATGGCCTTTATTATGTTGAGGTAATTCCCTCTGTGCCTACTTTCTTGAGGGTTTTTATCATAAATGGGTGTTGAATTTTGTCAAAAGCTTTTTCTGCATCTACTGAGGTGATCAAATGGTTTTTATCCTTCAATTTGTTAATATGGTGTATCACATTGATTGGTTTGCGTATATTGAAGAATCCTTGCATTCCTGGGATAAACCCCATTTGATTACGGTGTATGATTCTTTTAATGTGCTGTTGGATTCTGTTTGCTAGTATTTTATTGAGGATTTTTGCATCTATGTTCATCAGTGATATTGGCCTGTAATTTTCTTTTTTTGTGACCTCTTTGTCTGGTTTTGGTATCAGGGTGATGGTGGCCTTGTAGAATGAATTTGGGAGTGTTCCTCCCTCTGCTATATTTTGTGAGAGTTTGAGAAGGATGGGGGTTAGCTCTTCTTTAAATGTTTGATAGAATTTGCCTGTGAATACATCTGGTCCTGGGCTTTTGTTTGCTGGAAGATTTTTAATCACAGTGTCAATTTCAGTGCTTGTGACTGGTCTATTTATTTTTTCTATTTCTTCCTTGTTCAGTCTTGGAGAGTTGTGCTTTTCAAAGAATTTGTCCATTTCTTTCAGGTTGTCCATTTTAATGGCATATAGTTGCTTGCAGCAATCTCTCATGATCCTCTGTGTTTCTGCAGTGTCAGTTGTTACTTCTCCTTTTTCATTTCTAATACTGTTGATTTAAGTATTTTCCTGTTTTTCTTGATGAGTCTGGCTAATGGTTTATCAATTTTGGTTATCTTCTCAAAGAAGCAGCTTTTAATTTTATTTATCTTTGCTATTGTTTACTTCGTTTCTTTTTCTTTTTTTTTTTTTTGCAGTATGTGGGCCCCTCGTTGTGGCCTCTCCTGTTGTGGAGCACAGGCTCCAGATGCGCAGGCTCAGTGGCCATGGCTCATGGGCCCAGCCGCTCCGCAGCATGTGGGATCTTCCCAGACCGGGGAACGAACTCGTGTCCCCTGCATCGGCAGGTGGACTCTCAACCACTGTGCCACCAGGGAAGCCCTACTTCGTTTCTTTTTCATTTATTTCTGATTTGATCTTTATGATTTCTTTCCTTCTGCTAACTTTAGGGGTTTTTTGTTCTTCCTTCTCTAATTGCTTTAGTTGTAAGGTTAGGTTGTTTATTTGAGATGTTTCTTGTTTCTTGAGGTAGGATTTTATTGCTGTAAACTTCCATCTTATAACTGCTTTTGCTGCATCCCATAGATTTTGGGGCGTCGTGTTTTCATTGTCATTTGTTTCTAGGTATTTTTTTGATTTATTCTTTGATTTCTTCAGTGATCTCTTGGTTATTTAGTAATGTATTGTTTAGCCTCCATGTGTTTGTATTTCTTACAGTTTTTTTTTTCCTGTAATTGATATCTAGTCTCATAGCATTGTAGTCAGAAACAGTACTTGGTATGATTTCAATTTTCTTAAATTCACCAAGGCTTGATTTGTGACTCATGATATGATCCATCCTGGAGAATGTTCCATGAGCACTTGAGAAGAAAGTGTATTCTGTTGTTTTTGGACAGAGTGTCCTATTAATATCCATTAAGTCCATCTTGTTTAATGTATCATTTAAAGCTTGTGTTTCCTTATTTATTTTCATTTTGGATGATCTGTCCATTAGTGAAAGTGGGGAGTTAAAGTACCTATTATTATTATGTTACTGTTGATTTCCCCTTTTATGGCTGTTAGCATTTGCCTTATGTGTTGGGGTCCTCCTATTTTGGGTGCATAAATATTTACAATTGTTATGTATCCTTCTTGCATTGATCCCTTGATCATGATGTAGTGTCCTTCTTTGTCTCTTGTAATAGTCTTTATTTTAAAGTCTATTTGTATCATTTGAGAATTGCTTCTCCGGCTTTCTTTTGTTTTCCATTTGCATGGTATTTCTTTTTCCATCCCCTCACTTTCAGTCTGTATGTGTCCCTAGGTCTGAAGTGGGTCTCCTGTAGACAGCATATATATGGGTCTTGTTTTTGTAACCATTCAGCCCGTCTCTGTCTTTTGGTTGGAACATTTAATCCATTTACATTTAAGGTAATTATTGATATGTATGTTCCTATTACCATTTTCTCAATTGTTTTGGGTTTGTTTTTGTAGGTCTTTTCCTTGTCTTGTGTCTCCTGCCTAGAAAAGTTCCTTTCGCATTTGTTGTAAAGCTGGTTTGATGGTGCTCATCTCTCTTAGCTTTTGCTTGTCTGTAAAGCTTTTAATTTCTCCATCAAAACTGAATGAGATCCTTGCTGGGTAATCGTGGTTGTAGGTTTTTCCCTTTCATCACTTTAAATATCTACTGCCCCTCCCTTCTGGCTTGCAGAGTTTCCACTGAAAGATCAGCTGTTAACCTTATGGGGATTCCTTTGTATGTTATTTGTTGCTTTTCTCTTGCTGCTTTTAATATTTTTTCTTTGTATTTAATTCTTGATATTAAATACAAAGTTTGATAGTTGGACTAATATGCATCTTGGCATGTTTCTCCTTGTATTTCTCCTGTATGGGACCCTCTGCACTTCCTGGACTTGATTGACTATTTCCTTTCCCATATTAGGGAAGTTTTCAACTATAATCTCTTCAAATATTTTCTCAGTCCCTTTCTTTTTCTCTTCTTCTTCTGGTACCACTACAATTCAAATTCTGGTGCATTTTATGTTGTCCCAGAGGTCTCTGAGACTGTCCTCAATTCTTTTCATTCTTTTTTGTTTATTCTGCTCTGCGATAGTTATTTCCACTATTTTATCTTCCAGGTCACTTATCCGTTCTTCTACCTCAGTTATTCTGCTACTGATTCCTTCTAGAGAATTTTTAATTTCATTTATTTTGGTGTTCATCATTGTTTGTTTGCACTTTAGTTCTTCTAGGTCCTTGTTAAATATTTCTTGTATTTTCTCCATTCTATTTCCATGATTTTGTATACCTTTACTATCATTAGTCTGAATTATTTTTCAGGTAGCCTGCCTATTTCCTGTTCATTTGTTTGGTCTGTTGAGTTTTTACTTTGCTCCTTCATCTGCTGCATATTTCTCTGTCTTGTCTTTTTGCGTAACTTACTGGGGTCTCCTTTTTGCAGGCTTCGGTTTCGCAGTTCCTCTTGTTTTTGGCATCTGCCTCCCAGTGGGTAAGGTTCATTCAGTGGGCTCCTAGTGGAGGTGACTGGTGCCTGTGTTCTCCCAGATGAGGCTGGATCTTGTCTTTCTGGTGGGCAGTGTCATGTCTGGTGGTGTGTTTTGAGGTGTCTGTGAACTTAGTATGATTTTAGGCAGCCTCTCTGCTAATGGGTGGGGTTGTGTTCCTCTTTTGCTAGTTTTTTCGCATAGGGTATACAGCACTGGAGCTTGCTGCTCATTGAGTGGAGCTGGGTCTTAGCATTGAGACAGAGATTGCTGGGAGAGCTCTTGCTGTTTGATATCACATCGGGCTGGGAGGTCTATTCTGGTCCAGTGTCCTGAACTCGGCTCACCCACCTCAGAGGTTCAGGCCCGACACCCAGCCATAGCACCACGACTCTGTCAGCCACATAGCTTTTGGGAAGTGTCAGATCTTCTGCTAGCGTTCAGGAGGTGTTCTGTAGGAGTTGTTCCATGTGGAGATTTTTTTTTTTTTTTTTTTTTTTGCGTTACATGGGCCTCTCACTGTTGTGGCCTCTCCCGTTGCCGAGCACAGGCTCCAGATGCACAGGCTCAGCGGCCATGGCTCACGGGCCCAGCCACTCTGTGGCATGTGGGATCTTCCCGGACCGGGGCACGAACCTGTGTCCCCTGCCTCGGCAGGCGGACTCTCAACCACTGCGCCACCAGGGAAGCCCCTAGTTGTATTTTTGATGTATTTGTCAGGAGAAAGGTGACATCCACGTCTTATTCCTCCTCCATCTTGAAGATCCTCCTCAAGATATTTTAGACATGCCTATCTTTTGGGGCTGCCAAAGTAGGTGAAAGTAAATGTGCAGTCTGAGTATCTGAAATCTGGTGGGGCGTGGTCATGGCGGAGCCAGGGTTGCTCAAGGTTCAGGGGAGCCTGACCTTTAATGTTATTTTAAATGGTTTTTTCTTGATTCAGTGGTTGATTGTTTGCTGTGATCTTCTGGCTGTTTTCCAGAGTTCTGAGTTGGTTCTGTCAATTTAGCTTGTTTTTGATGTTTTTGTGGAAGTATGGGTATCAGGAGCTATGTACAATATTATTTTCCTGATATCACTCTCTCTCTAAATTATTTTTAAGCATTCCTTTCCTAAATATATCCTTCCCAGGAGAAATGTTTTGGGGACTCGATGTAGGCAGTATTGTTTTCCATATTTCTCCACGGTATTTTATGAATATAGACATATAGGTATATTGATATATAGATACGAATTTTTAATAATACTTTATATCAAAAGCAGAAGTCACAAATTCTAATCAACCAAATTCACTGTGATGATCTTTAAGGCTCACTGCATCTATTTATTTTCATAACAGAAACAGTTTGCTTTATGTGAGAACAGATGTATGTGTGATTATTCGCCCTGAAATATTCAAGCACTGGAGTAAAGCAGCAATTTACAATTGCTGCGTAAGACTTCTTTTAAGTACACAATTAGTGAACAATGAAGAACTCATTACCTCTTATATCTTTACAGTCCAGGAAACAAACAATTAAAATTGGTGATGTGAAAACGTGTGTAGATAAACTTACGTACACATAAACACACATCACACTATTCCAAGTTTCCTGAACCTGGAAAGCATCTGCTATCTTTATTAGAGACTTTGCTGTAGATGAAAAAAATTAGCCAGAAGTTGGTTTTGTCTTGATGTCCCTTAACCTTTTGATATTTGTTTCCATCATTTAAGTAATTATTTATTTGTGATAAAGAAGAGGGGAAAAACAACCATAGAAGAAACAGGGATCATTAGGAGAAAAGTACCTTCATTCTTGATCTGGTAAATCTTTGCCAGATTATTCTCTATTTAGTTATCCCCTTGCTGATAATAGGACACTTATTAACCATTCCTCCAGATGAATTGCTGATTTTTCAGTAGCTTTATCTGTGTTTCTGTACGTGGAAGATACATTTGTTTCCAGTACCCTGCTCTAAATCATTTGTTTTACCATGTATGGACTCCAACAGCAAGTGTACTATATTAGTGCACTACAGCAGTCCTATTACCCTCATGGTCATCAATATTATGCTTTCCTAGGAAGCTTTTGATACCTTCTCTTCTCTCAAATCTGTATCCCCTCTTCCCCCATATTCACCTTTCACTTTTAGGTGATGACCTTCCTTCTTGCACTGAGATATTTTCATCATAAGAGAAATCGGCTTCACTCATCCTGTGCTTGCCAACTAATATAGATAGATAGATAGATAGATAGATAGATAGATAGATAGATAGATTGATTCTACCTTTGTTCCCATCGCTATGCATAAGCCCTTCCTGAGCCTAACCCAGCTTTATATACAGCCCAGATCTTCCCTAAAATTCTAGACGCATACATGGAACTGGCCACTCATCATCTTCTTTTGAAAGTAAACTAGGTACCTCAAAAATAATTTTAAAGTAAACTCTTTATTGGCTTAAAACATAAATAGTTAAGAGTATATAAAATATGATTATACAGTTCAATATATTTCTAAAAAGACAGTGCACTGTTTACCAGCATCACAGAAGTCCCTCTTTTGTCTTTGCTGATAGGTGTCAACCCCCCAGTTAACAATATCCTAATTCTTTTTTTTTTTTTTTTTTGGCGGTACACGGGCCTCTCACTGTTGTGGCCTCTCCCATTGTGGAGCACAGGCTCTGGACATGCAGGCTCAGCAGCCATGGCTCACGGGCCCAGCCACTCCGTGGTATGTGGGATCTTCCTGGACCGGGGCACGAACCCGCGTCCCCTGCATCGGCAGGCAGACTCTCAACCACTGTGCCACCAGGGAAGCCCAACAATATCCTAATTCTTAATACTATAGGGAAGTTTTGTCTCTTTTTACACTTTATATAAAAGTAGGAATCCTACAGTACGTACTCTTTTGCACCTATTTTATCTTAACGTTATTTGTGGGATGCATTCATGATGTTACGAAGAGTTACATAGCTGTATAATATTGTATAAATATATCATAACTTACTGCTGGTCACTATTTAGTTTGCTTCTAGTTTTGGGGTGTTATAATAGTGCTGCTATAAAATTTCTTGTACATGTCTTTTGGCGAAATTTGTGCACACCACTATTTGGCATATATCTCAGAGTGAAATTCCTCAGTATGTGTATATTTTGCTTTAGTAGACACAGCTAGACAGTTTTCCAATGTGGCACCAATTTATACCCTCATCAGCGGTTTATGAGTGTAATCTCGATATCATATATCCAAAACCTAACTTTTTTCTGCCTACCACAAACAATCTCTTCTAAAGTCATCTACCATTTGAATAAGTGGCAAATTTATTTTTCTGTTTGATCACTTATGTCAAAAAAATAAAATCCTGACAACATTTTTAACTCTTATTTTTCTCATTGCTGTACTTCTAATCCATCAGCAAATCCTGAAGTCTCTCTTGAAAAAGCATGTGGCATACAAATTCATATCAATGGTATACGTACATATATTAGTGCAACCACTTGTTCTAATCTGCCATGACTTCTTGGCTTTTTTTTTTTAACAACTTTATTGGCGTATAGTTGCTTTACAATGTTGTGTTACTTTCTGCTGTATTACAAAGTGCATCAGCTATATGTATACATATATCCCCATATCCCCTCCCTCTTGTCTGGTTTTTAATTGGCTACATGTTCCGTTCCATCTCTTACAGCTGGTTCTCCACTGAGCAGCCAGCGGAATTATAAAACATAAGCCACATCTTATCCTCATTGGTGACTCATCTCACTCAGAGTAAAAGACTCTTACAGTGGTCTCTCAGCCTTTATTACTTTGTCCCTTGTTTCTTATCTTACCTCATCTCCTTCCCCTTTCCCCTCGCCAACTACACCCCTGCCACACTGGCCTTCTTGCCATCGCTCAAATGTCTGAAGCATGGTCATATCTCTGGTCCTTACACATGCTAGTATTTCCAACCAGGTGTGCTTCTCCAGGAACCCAGTCTTTTCTCAAGTGTTAACTCATTAAAAAGTAAATATTAACCCCTGCACCTCCCTTGCACTCCCTTTTCCCTTACTTTCATTTGTCTGCAGTTTTTGAAATAGTAATTGCTTATTTACCAATTTACCAACAGTAGAGAAGATGTATGGCAAGAGTGTGACTTTGTTTTATTCAATCTGTTTCCCAGTTACCTAGAACAGTGCCTAGGATAAACTAGATATTAATATGAAGTATATTAGTCAATAAATAAATGGATTTGTCTCCTCCATGAATAAGTAATTTTTAAAATAGAGTGTTAACCCAAAGGCATTTTTAAGAATTAAAGAATATTTAAAAGATTGTTTAGTCCAAATTCTTCTGTTCAAACTAAAAATCACAAGGGAGATGCTCAGAGATACTAAGCAATATGGAAGCATTAATCAATTGTCTGTAAGACTAAAAGCATTTGTATTTCGAAAAAGTTAATTATTTGCATGTGTTAATTATAAATTGAGTACCATAACATTTTGATAACTTACATAAACTATATTTAGCATGATTCAGTATTTCCATATATTCCTTGGTTACCCAGTGTTGTCATTAGACATAGGAATGATTGCTCTAAACTGTGATAACATTGTGGATTCTAACACTTTTTACATTTGCATGGATCAATGCCAAGATCAGAGATTTCTGAAATAATATGGATGTGGCAGTTACATAATCTCAAAAAGTCCTCAGGCTTCTGTGGTGGTGCAGTGGTTAAGAATCCACCTGCCAATGCAGGGGACATGGGTTTGAGCCCTGGTCCGGGAAGATCCACATGCTGTGAAGCAATTAAGCCCATGCGCCGTAACTACTGAGCCTGTGCTCTAGAGCCTACGAGCCACAACTACTGAGCCCATGTGCCACAGCTACTGAAGCCTGCACACCTAGAGCCCATGCTCTGCAACAGGAGAAGCCACCGCAATGAGAAGCCTGTGCATCTCAATGAAGAGTAACCCCTGCTCACCAGAACTAGAGAAAGCCCACATGCAGCAACGAAGACCCAATGCAGCCAAAAATAAATAAATAGTTTAAAAAAAAATCCTTAATGTGATCCACATTAGCACACTTGAGTTTTAAAATATTCAGTTCAATTGTGGTATCAATTAGAAAAATCATTAGAGTTTAAAATGTTATTTTGCAGGGTTGTTATTAATAAATATCCATGCTAAGTGCTCATTCAATACAAGTTGGAATAAACTGGTTTAAGGGAAGCAGGAAGACCTTTTCCCCCAGCTTCCCTTTTCCCTGGTTTTCTAATCCAAGATATTGCATATTTAGCAATGAATTTCTTCCCTTTGTCAAATATACATGTGAAGTAATAAGAAATACATATGTTGGTCTCTGGCTGTAGTCCCTGACACAGGGCTCATCAAACCTTTGTAAATTGCTAAGTGATAAGAGAACTGGGAGCATCTTTCATTCTGTTGAGGTGACTCTGGGTGAGCTCCTGAATGGGGATGGTCACCAAGAAGACCAGTCCATGATAAGAAGCTTAGAACTTTCAGCCTCACTTCTCATCCTCCAGAGAGGGGAGAGAGGCTGGCAGTGGAGTTAATAATTGATCTTGTCTACATGAGAAAGCTTTCATAAGATCCCAGTAATATGGGATCTTGGGAGCTTCCAGATTGATAAACATATTCACATTCCAGGGCAATGCACTCTAACACTATGGAGACAACCCTCCTGCACTCAGGACCCTCCCAGACCTTGCCCTACGTATCTCTTCAGCTGGTTGTTCATATGTATCCATTATCACATCCTCCCTGAGTTCTGTGAGCTGTTCTAGCAAAAAATCAAAGTCAAGGGGCAGGAGGTCATGGGAATCCCTGATTTCTTGCCATTCTGGACAGAAATTCCAGGTAACCTGGGGACCTACTATTGCAATTGACATGTAAAGTTGAGGGGCAGGGCAGTCTTATGTGACTCAGACCTCCCCCTGTGAGATTTGACGCTATCACCAGGTAGATAGTGTAAGAATTGAGTTAAATTGTAGGGACACCTGGCTCGTGTCACAGAATCACGTGGTGTGCCTAAAACGCCCACACATTTGGTAACCAGGGTGTCAGAAGTGAAGTATTCTGTGTGGTAGTAGAGAAAGACACAGGAGGAGAACTGTAGGTTTTTCACATAGAACACGTTACGATATGATGATGTTAAATCCTATCCTGGGCTCAAGTTTCAATCAGAGAAGTAGGACAGAACAGAAAAGGACATAGAGGGGAAAGTTAGGATGTCATAGAGACTAGAATATCTAAAGATAGGACAGACGGAAGGCCCTAGAATCCAGCTTTTATTCCTTTTCTGTAGGTAGTGTGCAGACAAGAAGGACTATGATGTAGTTCAGAGTGGTCATTAGTTATGCAGGACTGAGTCACCCTGAGCCGTGTCTTCATCAATTTTGAACACTTGGACTTTGAGCAATTTCCATCATCTCTGTAGCTTAAAACTCTTTGTTTTCTGTGGATAATGATTCTTACTTTGTGCTAGGATTAAATAGGTAATGCATTAAAGCTCTGGTTACATGGTTTAGATTAAATAAATATTATCTCGCTGCTTTTTTTCTACAGATGCTCTTAGAAACAAGTCCTGTGACAATTTTCTGAGTTGTCTTCTTTTTTTTTTTTTTTTTTTTTTGGTATGGGGTTTGTTGTTCCAAAATCAGGATTTCTGTATCAAGCAGACACAGCCTTAGTATGTGCTTTCTTCTGTTTCCTGACATTTCACAGACTAGTGAAGGACATGGGAGTGATACTTAATGAATTTACATATTAAAGTTACTTTGGTCTCTGAAGGTGAAAGATTTCGTTGAAATTCCAGGTACAGCTCACTGGTTGGATGGAAATGGACATATCTGAATGTATCAACCAACTCCAGCTGAATTTCAAAACCTCCAAGATCCATCGAACCATCAAGTACATTTGCAAATGTATTTTCACTTAACCTTTTTTGAATCAAAGATAATTTAAAGAAAAAAAATTTAGCTAAGTAGTTTGAGTTCATTTACACTTATATCATCAAAATGCCATTTTGCAAGCACTTTAAGCCATTTTGAATTCTTCTAATACGTTTAAAAGGCGTGAAAAAGTGTGTTTTATATTTACAAAAAAGGAGCTGACATATATTAACAAAAGAGAACACACCCCAGGCACTTGATTCTTAGAATGTATTTGCAGTGATTCCTTCTCAGTGGCATCATAGATAAAATTTGACCCTTCTGCAAAGTTAAACACATACCTCTTCTTCCAGGATACAAAACAAAATTTCCTCTTTATTTTCTCCTAAGCACAAAAAGAGGGTTTGAATAGGAATGTGAGGAGGTCCTTGCAGGGGAGGAATTTAGAAAAAGAGCAAAATTTATTAGTTAAAGAAGTTCTAAATGTACTGGTGAGAATAAACTCCTCAAAAATATAGAGCGTGCTCTGTGCCATTAGTAAGATGCTTTGTGTACCCTGTGTGTTTCCGTAAACCCCTCACAAATGCTGAAGGTCCACCCAGAAGTCTACCCCAGCCCAGAATCAAAAGGCACAGACACTTCACACAGGTTATTTTCTCCTGTCCTCCTTCTCTTATACCTTGCTTTTTACTCTGGTTTTGTTGGTGGTCGTGGTGTTCCTGTAGATAGGAACATGTGCATTAAAGGAAAAAAAAATCACTGTGAGGATTTTTGTGTATGCAGCTCTCATGTTTCATGAAGCCTCTTCCACAGTCATGATTATATGGGTCCCTCTTAGATGGAGGACCCAGTGATGAGAGAGTCATTGGCTCCCATCACCCCTCCAACACTCCCTAAATCCATCCTTGAAACTCAACAATTGAGGTAAAAACAGCTTTTAATAAAACAAAGTAGCTCCTCTGTCAATGAGATTGTTGACTCTAAGTTGCTCCAAAATAAGCCCTCCAGAGCCAGCACAGGAGACCCCAGCATGGTATGTCACTGGCATATTTTTCTGTATTTCTGTGTGTGTGTGTGTTTGTACGTAGTTACATACATAGAATTTATATATAGTCTATAGTTTTTTATTTCTGTGTATGTATATGCATATGCTGTGAATGAGTATTTTTGTTTCCTGTGTATGTGTGTATTTCATGCCTGTGTGTTTATCTCATGTACACAAACAGGAATACATATATAGATATAGATGTATTTGTTTTTCACATACTTTTTTTTTAGACATAATGCTATTTTGCACACTTAATAGACTACAGTATAGTGTAAACATAACTTTTATTTGCCCTGGGAAACCAAAAATTTATGTGACTCACTTTATTGTGGTAGTCAGGAACCTAACCTGCAATATCTCTGAGGTCTGCCTGTATATGGTTATCAGAAAATAACACCATTGGGTGTTGATGGGAAGAGACTTGTGGTCGGTTATTTTGATGAGAAGGGTGAACAGAGGAGCCTGAAATACACATTGCTGCCCAACATGTGAGGCATCTCAGGAGGGAGGGAAGTGGAGGAAATGAATGCACTGGGTACCCAAGGTTGGAAGGTTATATTAACAGGCAGGAAAAAGTAGTAGGAGATCAAACAAAACTTGGATCTTCCTGCAATCTTGGCCTCAAGTGAGCCTGTGAAATATATATAGGTAACAAGGTGAAGCTGATAAATATTAAAAGCATTTGAATAATTCCTGTCCAAAGCAGAACAAGTTTGCTTCTTCTGTATTGCTAGTTTAGCCAACTGTATTAACCATAGTATAGTCAGGACATGGAAGCAACCTAAGTGTCCATCGACAGATGAATGGATAAAGAAGATGTGGCACATATATATAATGGAATATTACTCAGCCATAAAAAGAAACAAAATTGAGCTATTTGTAATGAGGTAGATGGACCTAGAGTCTGTCATACAGAGTGAAGTGAGTCAGAAAGAGGAAAACAAATACCATATGCTAACACATATATATGGAATTAAAAAAAGAAAAGGTTCTGAAGAACCTAGGGGCAGGACAGGAATAAAGATGCAGACGCAGAGAATGGACTTGAGGACACGGGGAGGGGGAAGGGTAAGCTGGGACGAAGTGAGAGAGTAGCACTGACACATCTACACTACCAAATGTAAAGCAGATAGCTAGTGGGAAGCAGCTGTATAGCACAGGGAGATCAGATCGGTTAAGTGAAAATACATTTGCAAATATACTTGATGGTTCAGTGGATCTTGGAGGTTTTGAAATTCAGCTGGAGTTGGTTGATACATTCAGATATGTCCATTTCCATCCAAACAGTGAGCTGTACCTGGAATTTCAACGAAATCTTTCACATTCAGAGACCAAAGTAACTTTAATATATAACATTATCTAGTCTACACATAGTATCCTGATTTTCTCCGCTGTCCCAATATTGTGCATTATAATCAAAGCAGATCACATTTAATGTGTTGCACTGAGTTGTTATGTGTCTTTAAGCCTCTTTTAATCTGAATGATCCTGTCTATCCTTGGGTATCTTGACATTGATATTTTGGACGAACATAGGTGATTTCATTTATTTTTCTTACTGAAGAACAGTTGATTTACAATATTATATTATTTTCAGGTGTACAACGTAGTGATTCAATATTTTTAGATTATATCCCATTTAAAATTATTGCAAAACAATGGCTATATTTTCTTGTGCTGTATAATATATTCTTGTTGCGTATCTATTTTATACATAGTAGTTATTATATCTTAATACCATGCTCCTACCTTGTCTCTCTCCTCATCCCTTTCCCCATTGGTAACCACTAGTTTGTTTTCTATACCTGTGAGTCTGTTTTGTTATATACATTCATTTGCTTTATTTTTTAATACCACTTGTAAGTAATGACAGAGTACTTGTCTTTCTCTGACTTATTTCACTAAGCATAATACTCCCTAGGTCTATTAATGTTTCAAATGGCAAAATTTCATTCTTTTTATGGCTGAGTAATATTCATATATATTCATATGAATATATGTATCACATCTTCTTTATCCATTCATCTATCAATGGGCATTTATGTTGCTTCCATATCTTAGCTATTATAAATAATGCTAATATTATAAATGTTCATAACAGCATTTGGGTACTGCTATGAACATTTAGGTACATGTATCTTTTAGATTTATGTTTTAGTTTTCTTCAGATATATACTCAGGAGTGGAATTGCTGGATCATATGGTAACTCTATTTTTAGTTGAGGAACCTCCATACTGTTCTCCATAGTGGCCGTGCCAACTTACATTCCCACCAACAGTGTACAAAAATCCCCTTTTCTTCACATCCTCACCAAAATTTGTTATTTTTGGTTTTTTTGATGATGGCCATTATAATGGGTGTGAGGTGATTTCTCATTGTGGTTTTAATTTGCATTTCTCTGCTGATTAGTAATATTGAGCAGCTTTTCATGTGCCTGTTGGCCATCTGTATTCTTTGGAAAGATGTCTATTCAGGTCTTCTGCCCACTTTTTGCTTTTTTTAAAAAAATATTGAGTGTATGAGCCATTTGTTTTTTTTTGGATATTACCACCTTGGTGATCATATCATTTGCAGATATTTTGTCCCGTACAGTAGTTTGTCTTTTCATTTTGTGGATGGTTTTCTTTGCTGTGCAAAAGCTTTTAAGTTTGCTTATTTTTGCTTTTATTTCTTCTGCCGTAGGAGACAGATCCAAAAAAAATAGTGCTATGATTAATATCAAGTAGTGTTCTGCCTATGTTCTCCTCTAGGAATCTTATGGCTTCAGGTCATACATTTAGGTCTTTAATCCATTTTGAGTTTACTTTCTGTGTGGTGTGAGGGAGTGTCCTAAGCTCATTCTTTTACATGTAGCTGTCCAGCTTTCCCAGCACCACTTATTGAAGAGGCTGTCTTTTCTCCGTCTTTGTCATATATTAATTGACCATAAGTGTGTGTTTACTTCTGGATTCTCTTTTCTGTTCTATTGATCTATGTGTCTGTTTTTGTACCTGAATTGGAATCTCAGTTCTATCTCTTAGTACCTGTTAAGATTTGGGCATGTAATGAATTTAAACAACATTTTCCTCACTTACAAAATGAAGATGATACACACCTCACAACAAGCTGTAAGTAAACCCTTGTGAGGGAAATCTTTCATTGTTTTCTAGAGAAATAGATTCAATGGAAGAGTGTGAGAATAAATACACAGAATCTTAGGCTGAAAATTTGAAGATGGAGTTTTACAGAAGCCAAATGATAGAATAATTTAAATGTTCTAGTTTGACAAAGAAAAGCACCCTGCATGTGTAGATGTGGTAAACTTCATTTAGGAAAAAATTGGAAATACTATAAAAAATATTATTTAAATGTGATTAAGTGGTCAAATATATATATATTAAATTTAGTACTGAGCGCATTATTTTTGTTTAAGCTTTTACATTGATTATTTGGAAATATTATCTCACCTTACAGTAGATTTGCATCTAGCATGCATCCTTTATCTTAATCAGGATCAGTTCAAGAAAACCATATGAAAATTTGCAAGTTTGGTAATATTCCAAATTTGGATGGAGTGTGGAAACATAGAATCAATAATTATTGGTAGAAATAGGTATAAAATGTTTCATTCATCTATTCATTCATTAAATTGTATGCTTACTGTTTTCCAACAATTACGCTAGGAACTAGGGATACAAAAGTGAATAAAATCTTTGAGCAAACATTTTTGAGAAAAGTTTAGGAAACACCTGCTGAAGTCAGAAATAAGCATATGCTTCAACACAGCAATTCCATGGATAAAATTTAACCAAATCTATCCAGATAATTGTAGAAAGACATTCAGAACAGCATTATTTATAATAGAAAAAAAATAAAATTAGTTTAATGTTTACCTACAGTAGTGGATAATAACTACCTTATGCTACAACTATAATGACATAATATTCTGGAGAGACTAAGAATTAAGTAGATTTTATTATAGAAGGAAAAGAGTGAACTGTATATTATTGCCCTATAATACAAATGTATGTGTCTCTGACACGTCTCTATGCTTTCATACAAAGATTTACATAAGAAACTGTTAACAATTAATTCAGGAAATTAGATGCACGGTATAAGTGGGGATAGAGACTTTTGCTTATCACAACTTTTACTACCATTTAAAGTTTTTAACATATGCATGTATTAGTATTACTTAAAAAATTAATGAACATCAAAAAAGATATAGATTAATGTTCCTTGATTTAAAACCCTATCCATTATTTTACCACATGCTCTCCTTATTAGGAGCTATGTGATCAAGCTCTTCTAGAATCTGCATGAGATAAAACATGGGAACAAATCTACACATATGACAGCTTTCATCTTCAAATTTCCTGTTGAAAGGTCCAATTCATGTGAAAGAGAACTCTTTCTACCACTGCTGGAAACAGAGAATCTCCTCAAAGATGTTGATCAGGATGTGACAGAGAAGAGGGTAGAGAAAGTGGGACTAGAGGCTTAACTTCCCTAACAGTCACCATGGATTAAACCCATATGCTAACTGCCTGGATGTTTCTTCCCAGCCCTGTCTCCATCCACACAATGTTCTTTTTCTCCTTTCCAATTAACATTTTCTCAGTGACATTTGTGTGTCAGAAGAAGGGAATTCCAAAATTTTTGACTCCATAAAATTTTTCTGTTCTTGACCTTAAGACAAAAATTTAGATTCAAACACAGAATTAAACCATTAGCAGAATAAACATAGGATTCATATCTCTCATATAAATTAGGGAGTGAGAGGAGACATGATTAATAAGATCAGGAGGGAAAAATTATAAGAAAACATAATAAACATAGAACATAGAAAAAGAAAAATAACACTAACACATGAGTTTCTTCATATATATAATTTTGTAAAAAAATATCTAGCTCAATCTCTTGTATGAATGTAGATGTAAAATTCCAAAATAAAATATTACCAAACTAATCCAGCATGTCATGAGTTACTATGGTATCATACAGGAATGCAGTTTCCTTCTGAAAAGCATAAAATTTATTAATTTAATCCATAATGTTAATATGTTACAGAAGAAAACAACATTAAGCTGGGTCAGTGTTTCTTAGCCGGGACATCGATCGCATTTGAGGAAAATACTGCCATGCATGGCAGAAGCTTTGGCATGTCTGCTGTCTCCCCAGTGAATGCCCCTAGCACTTTCCAGTTACTGGAGCAACCAAAAATATGGACTCTCCTTTTTTGCACCACGTTCAAATGCTCCCTGTGGGAGACTGTCTCAGGTTGAACATCATGTCAACATAGAAACTAAGAAACTTTCATCAGGTTTAAGACCCATTCATTTGTATCCCATTAAGTCTTAATACAGTGGGAATAGTGGGATTGTCTTTAGAAATAACAACGGCGAATATCCTTCTTAAAGGTGAAGTGGTGGAATCCATTGCATTAAAGTCAGAAATAAGAAAAAGAAGCTGGTCTCACCACTATTATTCATCATTATGGGGAGGTCATGCCTATGTCAGCATCAAAAATGGGGGAAAAAGGAGAAATAAGTCTCTGTTTCTTAAGTCTTAATGGTAGTGTAGGGAATCATCTCCCTGACAAATCAAAGAGATGTATAAGTAGTCAAAAATAAATAAATAATTGCATGAGTATGCAAACGTGTGTTTGTGTGTGTGTGTGTGATGTAAGAAGACACAAATACAACTACATAAGTATATAACGGTTGTGTATATATCAACAATAAATAATTTAAAATGCAATGAAAAGGAAAACCCCAGTTGCAGTAGCAAGAAAAGTTTAATATGGGAAAGTAAACAATAATTTTGAAGACCTGTATGAAGAAAATATTAAACTTTATTCATGGACGTAAAGAAAATTGGAAGTAATGGAGAAACAGTCTATGTTCTTGGATTCTCTCCCGAATAAATCAAACATTTTAAGCACAACTCCTGTAGGTGGGAATTTAGTATATGATAAAACTAGTATTTCACTTCAGTGATGATACGATGTATAATTAAATCAAAGGTTTTATGTCAGATTCTCAGTGGAATTTTGATATTTGCTTGATATTTTGAAAAGAAAATTCTGAAATTCACTAGGAAGAACAAATTCTGTAAAGTAGATAAGACAACTTTAAAATAAGAATAATTAGGCAGTATTTACCCTAAAAAATAAATTATGTAATAAAGATATATTAGTTATAGCAGTGTTGTATTAACACAGAGGAAAGGACAGATTACAAAATTCAGAAACAGATTCAACTGCAAAAAGACTTTAGCATATGAGACAGATGTCACTTTAAGTTAGTAAGAAAAAAGTATGTTCTTTAGAAATATTTAGGTCAATATTCTGAAAAAAAGAAATTCTATAGTTACTTTATACTTTTCACCAGAATAAATTGTAGAAGGACTATATATTTAAAAATATTAAATAACATTCCAAATCTACTAGGCAAAATTTAGAGTGGAAATAAACACACGCAAGTTTATGGTATTAGAAAAGTTTCTTTTCAAATTGACAGTCAAGTAAAAGCACAAAAGAGGAAAAAATAAAAGACTGATAGGTATAAGTACCTATAAAGGTAATAGTTTTAAAATAATAAACATAGACAACAAATTAAAGACCGGAAAGTAAACTAGGAAAAGTAATAGATAACTGATTCACATGTGAAACAAAGTGGTTAATATCTCTAATTAGAGCATTTTATAAATCAATAAGAAAAGACAATAACTAGTAAAAATGAGCAGAGAGTATTAAAGGACTTATCACAAAAGTGAAAAGTTTTAAAAAGACATATGTGAAAATACATTTATCCTCACAAGCAAAGAAATACAAATAAATACAATGGTATGTTTTGTCTATCAGAGTAGATAGATAGACAAATAGATGAATTTCAAGAAGACATTCAAGAAGGGTTCAATGAAGGGACTGTTTACAAATATGTGCATAGAAGTAAGAAAACCCATAAGAAAAGGTGACTTGACTGCATAAAGTAAGTCACTGCTACCCTTGCCTGAAGGGACAAGAGAGTGCATGGTTTCCAATAAGAGCTACAATGGGAAGAGAGGGCTACCCCACAAGAGCTGTGATCTTGATAAACCACTGCATAATCGCATCAAAAAAGGGAGGAAGAAAGGATGATCAATCCCTTTTGGTCCTATGATCTGGATTAAACCAATTGGAATTGATATGGCAAGACAGCTAGGCAGTATAGGTCCATAGAGGATACCAAACAAGGGTGAAAAATGAACCTTAGGACTCAAATGCAGAATATATAATACAAAGACCTAATAAATCATTAAGCAAATATAAGGCATAGATAAAAGTTTGAAAGAAGGGAGAAAAGTTGCTCACGTGTCCTCTGTGCAGTATCACCTAAGGAAGCTTTTGGGTAGAAGAGGTAAAGGATCATAAGAGTAATATAGAATGGGAAATCATACATTATGAAAAAATTCTTGAAGATGAGTCATAACATAAGGAGAATGAAGAAAAATAAGGAGGAAGTGAATAAGTGAATGGAGAATTAGAAATGGTCAGAGAAGGGACAACAGAAGGAAGAGACAAAGGAGAAAGAGGATGGACATGGTCTCTAGCAGAAATGAAAAAAAGGATAGACTTGTGGTGGATTTTTGTAGGGGAAAGGAAAAAGAGGTTAGATTCACTCCCAGATTAACTTTTGGCCCATCCTTCTCTAGTTCTTTCCCTCTCAACACCCTCAGATCTAATTGATCTTATTCAGTTTTGGACCAGTGGTTTTCCTCCCCATGTCCCCTATTCTGACTATTCTGTTTCATATCACCCTCCTGATCCCTATACCCTGTTCAATTTTCCTGTCATCTGTTGACATACAATATAATTTATTTCTTCATATAAGTATTGTGTAGAGTCTGTTGGGCCATGTAAAACTAAGCTCTAAAGGGCCAAAGATTTTGTTTAGTTTATGCATGGATGTATCGCTTAGTACAGTTCCTGGTGCAAAGTAGGTGCTTAAGAAATGTTGTTAAGTGAATGAAGAAATAAATGAATAACTCACAGAGACTACCTACATAGCAGCACAACTGAAGCAAGTTCTGTTTCACCATATCGTCCCATTTTGCAAATTGACTGGTTGCTTTTCCCTCCTGACAGAGTCTCCATAAGAAAGAATCATCTCCACATCCTTGTACAGGCTTTTCCTTTTGTGAACCATGTGGTCAGATATAACCGGATTCTTATGCTGAATAAACACTTATGACTTTGGGTAAATTATGTATCATCTCTAAACATCTGGAAAATTAAAGTAACAGTCCTTTATTTGGGGACTTGAGGAAGACATCAGGTACAAAGTATGTACCAAATAATTCATTATTACTTATTTGCCTTTCACGTACCTCCATGCTCTTGCTTCAAAAAGGACCACAGCTTGGGGGGATAAAAAAAAAAAAAACACCTATGAAATCCGTTTTGCCTTAAATGGAGCAAACATTGAAAATATCCCCGGAGGCAACCTGTACCTGAGAAATTTTATTCTCAGCTTTGCAAATCTGATACGTGAAAAATTTGGCAAAGGATCAGACATGCAGCCATGGGTTTAGATACTTATCCAAAATTACCTTCTGAACATTCTGAAATTTTCTAATTGCTAATTGCCAATCAAGGGCTGTTCTGTAAGGCTTAATTCCCACATGGCTCCCACAAACGTTAATAGACTTTTAATTTAAACCCAGAAATGCAAAACTGTCTCATTTTTGGTCTGAGATCAGTCTTTAACAGTTGCCATTTTGTTACTTTGTTTTCAAAATATATTTTAGAGGCAAGAAAATTTGGCCAAGGAACATAGCACCTTTTCTTAACATTCATTTCCTTGCATATGCCAATCTCTGAAATTCATGTTGGTTTTATAATCTTCTTCATGTAAAATAAACAAATGAAAATAAGTAAAGTTTTAAATTTTTGAAGTTTTAGGTTAAAAGAAATTCAAGTTTCTGGGTCCAAGGAAAAAGCTTAACAACCATATTATACATTACCCAGTGAAACAAAGCAGCATTGACTTTAAATAAATCAGCCAAGAGGTGGTGACCTTGATCAAATAGTAAGAAGTAATGTCTGGTTTCTATTCTGGACACACAATTCAAAAAAGTACCTAGTTTGTGAATGTATTTTAATCCTAACTTTGTGAAGGAGAAAAAAAAAGTCTTAAAAGCCTAGGGAAGCACTAAGTAAATTGCATGAGTATTTGGTCAGCAAGTTCCAGAGACTATCTGAAGTCAGAATGTCTGATTCAAAACATCTAATCTTAATTGTCTCTTTGTCCATTTATGCTAGTAAACTATCCCAAGGAAACCTAAAACTTTGTGAATACGATGGATACCAATCTCTTGGTTATTATTATATCACAAGGGAGAAAGGATGTCACAAAAGCATTTAAATTCTCCAATCAGTCAACTTTGAAGTAATCAGGAGAAGGATATCCCGGGTAGGCTTGGCCTAATCATATAAATTCTAAACAAAGGGTCTAAAAGCCTAAGAGGATTTCCATCTGTCCCGGAAATTAGTCAGAGGGATTTCTACAGTTACAAAGAAATTAGTCTGCCAATAACCATGGGATCTTGGAAGAAAATTCTAAGCTTCAGATGGTACTATAGCCCAGGCTACCTACCACCTTGATCAAAAACTTTGTAAGACCCTGAGTAGAGGACTCTGCTAAGCTGAACCCAGATTCCTGACCCACAGAAACTGGGAAATAATAGATGTATGTGATTTTAAGCCACCAAGTTTGAGGTAATTTATCACGCACAATAGAAAACTAATAGATACTAAATAAGGATAATAATGCAATGCTCGGATAACTTACACAGATGCAAAGGTCTATGTTTTATTCTCACTACAGCATTTTGAACACATCCTATCCATCCTCTGAGCTTAACTCTTCTCATCTAAAAAAATGAGACTTGCACTTAATTTTCACTTTTTCTTCCAAGCAATTTGCTTGCAACTTGATATAGCTGATAATAGAAGCTTCAAATATTGAATATGGGAAAAGGATGAAATAGTAGAGGACAACATTTTCTTCTAATATCCTAAAACCACAATAATAGACCTTCATTTTCTCCACCTCAGAGTTGCCCCATTGCTACTTTGCTTTGCTTCCTCTATTTTTGTGCCCCTCTTTGATTCAAGCCTCCACAAATATTATTGTGTAAATAATTCATACTGCTTTAGGAGGCCCTATCATAAAGCTTTACAGCTAGGCCACAAATGCAGTAGTTGCCTTTGGATAAGGTAACTGTTTCTATTAATAACTTTAAAAAAGCCATTTTAGAAGTCAAACTAGAATCAATTTAAATAATACACTCAAAACACCTAGGGAGAATGGCCCTAATTCCAAGAACTATAAATTTGAGAACAAACACTATGTGAACTCATTACAATTAAATTATCTTAGGTGAGTGTTCAAATGCCCGGAAAGTTTTTGTTTGTTTGTTTTGTTTTTTTTGTGGTACGCGGGCCTCTCACTGTTGTGGCCTCTCCCATTGTGGAACACAGGCTCTGAAAGCGCAGGCCCAGCGGCCATGGCTCATGGGCCCAACCACTCCGCGGCATGTGGGATCTTCCTGGACCGGGGCACGAACCCGTGTCCCCTGCATCGGCAGGCAGACTCTCAACTACTGCGCCACCAGGGAAGCCCTGCCCAGAAAGTTTTTATACCTACTAACTAAATCACTCTTTGTCATAGAGTTGGGATTAAATGTTCTCTCCTCTTCCTCAATTTCCTTCTTTTTCCTAGATTCTGGAATGTACTAAGGCTTCAAATAGCTAAAGAGGACATTTGGTAATAAGTCTATGTCATAAGAAGAAAAATGACTCTTTTGGCACAATTATGCTATGAGGATAACAATATGGACAGTGCAAAAACACTGATTTACTGGTACCTACACCAAAAATAATATATCTCAGTTTATATTTTAGTGATATTGTTTCTTTTTACTGTCATCGAAATATAGTTGATGTACAATATGATGTTAGTTTCAGGTATACTACATAGTAATTGGGCATTTACATACTTTAAGAAACGATCACCACGATATGTTTAGAGACCATTTGTCCCATACACAGTTATTATGATATTGTTGACCATATTCTTTATGCTGTATTTATTTTATAATGGAAGGTTTGTACCTCTTAATCCTGTTCACCTATTTTGCCCCTTCCCCAACCTCCTACCCCTCTGACAACCAACCTTTTGTTCTCTGTATCCATCGATCTGTTTTTGTTTTGTTTGTTTGTTTACATTCCTTTTATAAGTGAGATCATATGGTTTTCATCTGCTGACTTAATTTCACTTGGTATAATACCTTGTAGATTCACCAGTGTTGTCACAAAGGGCAAAATTTTATTTTTATGGCTAAGTAATATTCTAGTGTGTGTGTGTGTGTGTGTGTGTGTGTGTGTGTGTGCAACATTTGATTTATTCATTCATGTAGTAATGCAAATTTATGTTGCTTCCATATCTTGGCAACTGTAATTAATGCTGCAGTAAACATTGGGGTGACTATATCTTTTCAAATTAGAGTTTTTGTTTATTTAGGTAAATACGCAGAAGTTAAGTTGCTGAATTCTATGGCAGTTCTATTTTTAATTTTTTGAGACATCTCCGTACTGTTTTTCCATTGTGACTATGCCAATTTACAATCCCACCAACAGTGTAGAAGGGTTCCCTTTTCTCCACATTCTCAACAGCACTTGTTATTTGTTGCCTTTTTGATGACAGTCATTCTGACAGGTATGAGGTGGTATCTCATTGTGGTTTGATTTGCATTTCCATGTTAATTGGTGATGTTGAACATCTTTTCATGTGTCTATTGGCCATCTGTATGTCTTCTTCAGAAAAATGTCTATTCATGTCCTCTGCCCATTTTTAAATTGGTTACTTTGTTGTTTTGACATTGAGTTGCATGAATTCTTTTTATATTTTAGATACTAACACTTTACCATATATATTATTTACAAATATCTTCCCCCTTTCAGTAGGCTGCCTTTTTGTTTTGTTGATAGTTACCTTCATTGATCAAAGCTTTTTAGTTTCATGTAGGCCCATTTGTTTATTTTTGTTTTTGTTTCCCTTGGTTGAGGAGACAGGTACAAAAAATATTTCCAAGAACCTATGTCAAAGAGTGCACTGCCTATGTTTTCTTCTAGGATTTTATGGTTTTAGGTTTTACATTTAAGTCTTTAATTTATACTGAGTTTATTTTTGTATATGAGCTGAGAAAGTAGTCCAGTTGGATTCATTTGCATGTAGCAGTCCTGTTTTCCCAACACCACTTATCAAAGGGACTATTTTTTCCCATTGTATGTTCTTGCCTCCTTTTTCATAGAATAATTGGCCATAGAAACATGAGTTTATTTATGGGCTCTCTATTCTCTTCCATTGATCTATGTGTCTGATTTTCTGCCAGTACCATATTGTTTTGATCACTGTAACTTTGTAGTATAGTTTAAAGTGACTTTGTTCACTTTTGTTCTTCTTTCTCAAGATTGCTTTGGCTGTTCAGGGTAATTTATGTTTCCGTAGAATTTTTAGAATTATTTGTTCTACTTCTGTGAAAAAAGTCATTGGTATTTTGATAGGACTGTCACTGAATCTTAAGATTGCTTTGGGTAATATGGTCATTTTAGCAATATTAATTCTTTCAATCCATGAACATGGTATATTTTTCTATTTGTTTGTGTTCTCAATTTCTGTCATCTGTGTTTTATACTTTTCAGAGTGCAAGTCTTTTACCTCTTCGGTTAGATTTATTCCTAGGTATTTTATTCTTTTTGCTGCAGTTATAACTGGGATTGTTTTCTTAATTTCTCTTTCTGATAGTTTGTTATTATAGTATGGATGCACAGTGGATTTCTGTATATTAGTTAGTTTTGTATTCTGCACCTTCATGGAATCCATTTATTACTTCTAATACTTTTTTGGTGTTACTGTTAGGAATTTGTTTAGGTAGTATCATGTCATCTTTACCTTTTCTTTTCCAATTTAAATTCCTTTTGTTAGTTTTCCTTGTCTGATTTCTGTGGCTAGGACTTTCAACAGTATGTTGAATAAAAATAGCAAGAGTGAGTGTTCTTGTCTTGTTTCTAATCTTAGAGGAAATGCTTTCAGCTTTTCATCAGTGAGTATGATGTTAGCTGTGGTTTCGTCATACAGAGCTTTCATTATATTGATGTATGGTCCCTCTATGTCTATTATCTTGAGAGTTTTTAATCTTAAATTGATGTTGAATTTTGTCAAAAGCTTTTTTTTTGCATTTATTGAGATGATCGTATGAATGTTATCTTTTTTTTTAATTTTTTATTTTTTTTGCTTTATAACAAATTTAATCAGTTATACATATACATATGTTTCCATATCCCCTCCCTTTTGCGTCTCCCTCCCACCCTCCCTATCCCACCCCTCCAGGCGGTCACAAAGTACCGAGCTGATCTCCCTGTGCTATGCGGCTGCTTCCCACTAGCTATCTACCTCACGTTTGGTAGTGTATATATGTCCATGCCGCTCTTTCACTTTGTCACAGCTTACCCTTCCCCCTCCCCATATCCTCAAGTCCATTCTCTAGTAGGTCTGTGTCTTTATTCCTGTCTTACCCCTATGTTCTTCATGACATTTTTTTTTTCTTAAATTCCATATATATGTGTTAGCATACAGTATTTGTCTTTCTCTTTCTGACTTACTTCACTCTGTATGACAGACTCTAGGTCTATCCACCTCATTACAAATAGCTCAATTTCATTTCTTTTTATGGCTGAGTAATATTCCATTGTATATATGTGCCACATCTTCTTTATCCATTCATCCGATGATGGACACTTAGCTTGTTTCCATCTCCGGGCTATTGTAAATAGGGCTGCTATGAACATTTTGGTACATGTCTCTTTTTGAATTATGGTTTTCTCAGGGTATATGCCCAGTAGTGGGATTGCTGGGTCATATGGTAGTTCTATTTGTAGTTTTTTAAGGAACCTCCATACCGTTCTCCATAGCGGCTGTACCAATTCAAATTCCCACCAGCAGTGCAAGAGTGTTCCCTTTTTTCCACACCCTCATCAGCATTTATTGTTTCTAGATTTTTTGATGATGGCCATTCTGACTGGTGTGAGATGATATCTCATTATAGTTTTGATTTGCATTTCTCTAATGAGTAAAGATGTTGAGCATCCTTTCATGTGTTTGTTGGCAGTCTGTATATCTTCTGTGGAGAAATGTCTATTTAGGTCTTCTGCCCATTTTTGGATTGGGTTGTTTGTTTTTTTGTTATTGAGCTGCATGAGCTGCTTATAAATTTTGGAGATTAATCCTTTGTCAGTTGCTTCATTTGCAAATATTTTCTCCCATTCTGAGGGTTGTCTTTTGGTCTTGTTTATGGTTTCCTTTGCTGTGCAAAAGCTTTTAAGTTTCATTAGGTCCCATGTGTTTATTTTTGTCTTTATTTCCATTTCTCTAGGAGGTGGGTCCAAAAGGATCTTGCTGTGATTTATGTCATAGAGTGTTCTGCCTATGTTTTCCTCTAAGAGTTTGATAGTGTCTGGCCTTACATTTAGGTCTTTAATCCATTTTGAGCTTATTTTTGTGTATGGTGTTAGGGAGTGATCTAATCTCATACTTTTACATGTCCCTATCCAGTTTTCCCAGCACCACTTATTGAAGAGACTGTCCTTTCTCCACTGTACATTCCTGCCTCCTTTATCAAAGATAAGGTGACCATATGTCCGTGGGTTTAACTCTGGGCTTTCTATCCTGTTCCATTGATCTATCTTTCTGTTTTTGTGCCAGTACCATACTGTCTTGATTACTGTAGCTTTGTAGTATAGTCTGAAGTCAGGGAGCCTGATTCCTCCAGCTCCATTTTTTGTTCTCAAGATTGCTTTGGCTATTCGGGGTCTTTTGTGTTTCCATACAAATTGTGAAATTTTTTGTTCTAGTTCTGTGAAAAATGCCAGTGGTAGTTTGATAGGGATTGCATTGAACCTGTAGATTGCTTTGGGTAGTAGAGTCATTTTCACAATGTTGATTCTTCCAATCCAAGAACATGGTACATCTCTCCATCTATTTGTATCATCTTTAATTTCTTTCATCAGTGTCTTATAATTTTCTGCATACAGGTCTTTTGTCTCCTTAGGTAGGTTTATTCCTAGATATTTTATTCTTTTTGTTGCAATGGTAAATGGGAGTGTTTCCTTGATTTCACTTTCAGATTTTTCATCCTTAGTATATAGGAATGCCAGAGATTTCTGTGCATCAATTTTGTATCCTGCAACTTTACCAAATTCATTGATTAGGTCTAGTAGTTTTCTGGTAGCATCTTTAGGATTCTCTATGTATAGTATCATGTCATCTGCAAACAGTGACAGCTTTACTTCTTCTTTTCCAATTTGGATTCCTTTTATTTCCTTTTCTTCTCTGATTGCTGTGGCTAAAACTTCCAAAACTAGGTTGAATAAGAGTGGTGAAAGGGGGCAACCTTGTCTTGTTCCTGATCTTAGTGGAAATGGTTTCAGTTTTTCACCATTGAGGACGATGCTGGCTGTGGGTTTGTCATATATGGCCTTTATTATGTTGAGGAAAGTTCCCTCTATGCCTACTTTCTGCAGGGCTTTTATCATAAATGGGTGTTGAATTTTGTCGAAAGCTTTCTCTGCATCTATTGAGATGATCATATGGTTTTTCTCCTTCAATTTGTTAATATGGTGTATCACGCTGATTGATTTGCGTATATTGAAGAACCCTTGCATTCCTGGAATAAACCCCACTTGATCATGGTGTATGATCCTTTTAATGTGCTGTTGGATTCTGTTTGCTAGTATTTTGTTGAGGATTTTTGCATCTATGTTCATCAGTGATATTGGCCTGTAGTTTTCTTTCTTTGTGACATCCTTGTCTGGTTTTGGTATCAAGGTGATGGTGGCCTCGTAGAATGAGTTTGGGAGTGTTCCTCCCTCTGCTATATTTTGGAAGAGTTTCAGAAGGATAGGTGTTAGCTCTTCTCTAAATGTTTGATAGAATTCACCTGTGAAGCCATCTGGTCCTGGGCTTTTGTTTGTTGGAAGATTTTTTATCACAGTTTCAATTTCAGTGCTTGTGATTGGTCTATTCATATTTTCTATTTCTTCCTGATTCAGTCTTGGCAGGTTGTGCATTTCTAAGAATTTGTCCATTTCTTCCAGGTTGTCCATTTTATTGGCATAGAGTTGCTTATAGTAATCTCTCATGATCTTTTGTATTTCTGCAGTGTCAGTTGTTACTTCTCCTTTTTCATTTCTAATTCTATTGATTTGAGTCTTCTCCCTTTTTTTCTTGATGAGTCTGGCTAATGGTTTATCAATTTTGTTTATCTTCTCAAAGAACCAGCTTTTAGTTTTATTGATCTTTGCTATCGTTTCCTTCATTTCTTTTTCATTTATTTCTGATCTGATTTTTATGATTTCTTTCCTTCTGCTAACTTTGGGATGTTTTTGTTCTTCTTTCTCTAATTGCTTTAGGTGCAAGGTTAGGTTGTTTATTCGAGATGTTTCCTGTTTCTTAAGGTGGGATTGTATTGCTATAAACTTCCCTCTTAGAACTGCTTTTGCTGCATCCCATAGGTTTTGGGTCGTCGTGTCTCCATTGTCATTTTTTTCTAGGTATTTTTTAATTTCCTCTTTGATTTCTTCAGTGATCACTTCGTTATTAAGTAGTGTATTGTTTAGCCTCCATATGTTTGTATTTTTTACAGCTCTTTTCCTGTAATTGATATCTAGTCTCATAGCATTGTGGTCGGAAAAGATACTTGATACAATTTCAATTTTCTTAAATTTACCAAGGCTTGATTTGTGACCCAAGATATGATCTATCCTGGCGAATGTTCCATGAGCACTTGAGAAAAATGTGTATTCTGTTGTTTTTGGATGGAATGTCCTATAAATATCAATTAAGTCCATCTTGTTTAATGTATCATTTAAAGCTTGTGTTTCCTTATTTATTTTCATTTTGGATGATCTGTCCATTGGTGAAAGTGGGGTGTTAAAGTCCCCTACTATGAGTGTGTTACTGTCGATTTCTCCTTTTATGGCTGTTAGTATTTGCCTTATGTATTGAGGTGCTCCTATGTTTGGTGCATAAATATTTACAATTGTTATATCTTCTTCTTGGATCGATCCCTTGATCATTATGTAGTGTCCTTCTTTGTCTCTTCTAGTAGTCTTTATTTTAAAGTCTATTTTGTCTGATATGAGAATTGCTACTCCAGCTTTCTTTTGGTTTCCATTTGCATGGAATATCTTTTTCCATCCCCTTACTTTCAGTCTGTATGTGTCTCTAGGTCTGAAGTGGGTCTCTTGTAGACAGCATATATATGGGTCTTGTTTTTGTATCCATTCAGCCACTCTGTGTCTTTTGGTGGGAGCATTTAGTCCATTTACATTTAAGGTAATTATCGATATGTATGTTCCTATTCCCATTTTCTTAATTGTTTCTGGTTCGTTATTGTAGGTCTTTTACTTCTGTTGTGTTTCTTGCCTAGATAAGTTCCTTTAGCATTTGTTGTAAAGCTGGTTTGGTGGTGCTGAACTCTCTCAGCTTTTGCTTGTCTGTAAACGTTTTAATTTCTCCATCAAATCTGAATGAGATCCTTGCTGGGTAGAGTAATCTTGGTTGCAGGTTTTTCTCCTTCATCACTTTAATTATGTCCTGCCACTCCCTTCTGGCTTGTAGAGTTTCTGCTGAGAGATCAGCTGTTATCCTAATGGGGATTCCCTTGTGTGTTATTTGTTGTTTTTGCCTTGCTGCTTTTAATATGATTTCTTTGTGTTTAATTTTTGACAGTTTGATTAATATGTGTCTTGGCGTATTTCTCCTTGGATTTATTCTGTATGGGACTCTCTGTGCCTCCTGGACTTGATTAACTATTTCCTTTCCCATATTAGGGAAGTTTTCAACTATAATCTCTTCAAATATTTTCTCAGTCCCTTTCTTTTTCTCTTCTTCTTCTGGAACCCCTATAATTCGAATGTTGGTGCGTTTAATGTTGTCCCAGAGGTCTCTGAGACTGTCCTCTGTTCTTTTCATTCTTTTTTCTTTATTTTGCTCTGCAGCAGTTATTTCCACTATTTTATCTTCCACCTCACTTATCAAGTTCTTCTGCCTCAGTTATTCTGCTATTGATCCCATCTAGAGTATTTTTTATTTCATGTATTGTGTTTTTAATCGATGCTTGATTCATCTTTAGTTCTTCTAGGTCCTTGTTAACTGTTTCTTGCATTTTGTCTATTCTATTTCCAAGATTTTGGATCTGGGAAATAGAATCTTGGATCATCTTTACCATCATTATTCTGAATTCTTTTTCAGGTAGACTGCCTATTACCTCTTCATTTGTTAGGTCTGGTGGGTTTTTATCTTGCTCCTTCTCCTGCTGTGTGTTTTTCTGTCTTCTCATTTTGCTTATGTTACTGTGTTTGGGGTCTCCTTTTTGCAGGCTGCAGGTTCGTAGTTCCTGTTGTTTTTGGTGTCTGTCCCCAGTGGCTAAGGTTGGTTTAGTGGGTTGTGTAGGCTTCCTGGTGGAGGGGACTAGTGCCTGTGTTCTGGTGGATGAGGCTGGATCTTGTCTTTCTGGTGGGCAGGTCCACGTCTGGTGGTGTGTTTTGGGGTGTCTGTGGACTTTTTATGATTTTAGGCCACCTCTCTGCTAATGGGTGGCGTTGTGTTCCTGTCTTGCTAGTTTTTTGGCTTAGGGTGTCCAGCACTGTAGCTTGCTGGTCGTTGAGTGAAGCTGGGTGCTGGTGTTGAGATGGAGATCTCTGGAAGATTTTCGCCGTTTGATATTATGTGGAGCTGGGAGGTCTCTTGTGGACCAGTGTCCTGAAGTTGGCTCTCCCACCTCAGAGGCACAGCACTGACTCCGGGCTCCTCAATTTGGGATGATGTGTTGTCTATTCATGTATTCCACAGATGCAGGGTACATCAGGTTGATTGTGGAGCTTTAATCCGCTGCTTCTGAGGCTGCTGGGAGAGGTTTCCCTTTCTCTTCTTTGTTCTCACAGCTCCTGGGTCTCAGCTTTGGATTTGGCCCCGCCTCTGCATGTAGGTCGCCGGAGGGCGTCTGTTCTTCGCTCAGACAGGACAGGGTTAAAGGAGCAGCCTCTTCGGGGACTCTGGCTCACTCAGGCTGGGCGGGAGGGAGGGGCACGGAGCACGGGGCGAGCCTGCAGCGGCAGAGGTCGGCGTGACATTGCACCAGCCCGAGGCGCGCCGTGCGTTCTCCCAGGGAAGCCGCCCCTGGATCCCGGGACCCCGGCAGTGGCGGGCTGCACGGGCTCCCGGAAGGGCGGTGTGGGCAGTGACCTGCGCTCGCACACAGGCTTCTTGGCGGCGGCAGCAGCAGCCCCAGCGTCCCACGCCTGTCACTGGGCTCCGCGCTTTCAGTCGCGACTCGCGCCCGTCTGTGGAGCCCCTTTAAGCAGCGCTCTTAATCCCCTCTCCTCGCGCACCAGGAAACCAAGAGGGAAGAAAAAGTCTCTTGCCTCTTCGGCAGTTCCAGAGTTTTCCCAGACTCCCTCCCGGCTAGCTGTGGCACATTAGCCCCCTTCAGGCTGAGTTCTCGCTGCCAGCCCCAGTCCTCTCCCTGCGCTCTGACCGAAGCCCGAGCCTCAGCTTCCAGCGCTGCGCGCCCCGGTGGGCGAGCAGACAAGCCTCTCGCGCTGGTGAGTGCCGCTCGGCACCAATCCTCTGTGTGCGGATCTCTCCGCTTTGCCCTACCCAGGTATGTGGGGAGTTTCTTGCCTTTTGGGAGGTCTGGGGTCTTCTGCCAGCATTCAGTAGGTGTTCTGTAGGAGTTGTTCCACGTGTAGCTGTATTTCTGGTGTATCCGTGGGGAGGAAGGTGATCTCCGCGTCTTACTCTTCCGCCATCTTACCCGGAAGTCGAATGTTATTTTTTAATTTGTTAATGTGTGTCATGTTGACTGATCTGTAGTTCTTGAACCATCCTTGTGTCCCTGGAGTAAATCCCATTTGATCGTGGTGTATAACCCTCTTAATGTATTATTGAATTTGGTTTGCTAATATTTTTTAAGGATTTTTGCTTTTATGTTTATTAGTGATATTTGCCTATAATTTTCTTTTTTGTGGTGTCTTTATTGGGTTTTGATATCAAGGTGATGCTGAGCTCATGGAAGGAGTTCAGAAGCATTCCTTCCTCTTTAATTTTTTGGAATAGTTTGAGAAGGATAGGTGTTAATTCTTCTTTAAATGTTTGGTAGAATTCACCTATGAAGCAGTCTGATTCTGGACTTTTGTTTGTTGGGAGCTTTTACTATTATTATTACTATGGTTATTATTATTGTTATTACTGATTCAATTTCATTACTCAAATTAGTCTGTTCATAGCTCAGAAGATCAGGCTCTTCCTATTCCACCATCTTGGTCACACACCCTTTAGCAATATTATTCTGAATCTAGTGATATTATTCTGAATCTAGTATTAAAAATAAGAGGTGGAGAGTCCAGGAGGAAGACCAATTAAGAGAATTTGTCTATAGTCCTTAATAAAGATGATGGTGAATTAAACAGAATTAAACCAACAGCATTAGGAGTGGGAAAATGCCTGTAACTCAAAAAGCACAAGTGAGATTAGACTGACAGGGTTTGAGATTGAATAGCTGAGTATAGTGATAGAGAAGAAGAGTGAAGGTGGTGCTCAGGTCTCCATCATGAGAGAAAAAAACGACCAAACACATCAGAAAAGGAGTCCAGTTAGTGGCGTAGAAAAGGGATGATCTTTATTTCTTCATTAAAAAAAAAAAAAGAAAGATTGCCTGTGGAACTTCCAGATTTGTCTACCAGAGAATTGAAGATATGTGCCTAAAACTCAGGAGGTTTATTTGAGTTGAAAAAACATTTGAAAATCATCAGGATTTGGGCAATAATTAAAATTAAAAGAGTTGATTGGATTGCTCAGGGGGAATGGGCCATATAAAAAAAGGGTGCTGAGGCCAGAATCCAACCCTGACAAATAGGCAGGGGAAGATGAGCCTGCTGAGGACCTGAGGAGAAGGAAAATAAGGACAGTGTCTTTTCACAGAGGTCAAGAGAAAGGACTGTTTCGAGGTCAAAGAAATGTTCAATAGCTTCAAATACTGCTGAAAGACTTAGTAAGGACAGGAATATTGTTGCATTTGGCATTTGGCTTATTCGAATATTTTGCTGCTATACATATTGCTGTAATAAATAAACATTATCATCTAACTATACCTCTATAGTTTATGTGGCAGAGCTGTTTAGCTTCTGACAAAATTGCCTTTTTATACTTTGTGGACATAGCTAGACAACCTTTTCAAATCTCCTTCCAGCTGTGTGAAGTTATATGGCCAAGTTGTGACAAAAATAAAACCAAGTCACCAACAAAATTAGCAAAAGTCATAGAGTCATGAGTTTGTGCTGTATGAGAACCCATCTGCCATCACTTTAGTTTCAATAGTAGAGTGTCTTAGTTAGCTCATGTTGCTATAATAAAATACCATAAATGAGGTGGCTTAAACAACAGACGTTTATTTCCCACGATTCTAGAGGCTAGGAAGTCCAAAATCAAGGTGCTGGCAGATGTGGTGGCTAGTGGGGGCCCACTTCCCAGCTTGTAGACCATTGCCTTCTTGCTGTGTGCTCACAGGGCCTCTCCTAGGTGTATGTTCATGGAGAGAAGAAGAGGAAGCAAGCTCTCTGGTGTCTTTTCTTATAAAGGCCCTAATCCCATCATGGCGGCTCCGCCCTCATGACCTCATCTAAACCTAATCACCTCCCAATGGTCCCACCTCCTGATACCATCACATTAGGAGTTAGGGCTTCAACCTATGAATTTTGTGGGGGACAAAAACATTCAGTCCATAATATAGATTAAAAATAGGAAACACATGAGACAATTTCTGCTTGGCAAGCATCCTATTAGTGTGGAATTTGGAAGCCAGGAAGTGTTTCTAATTTGCCTTCCAGTACATTTGGGACTCCTTGCTTTGTTGCAAGGTGTTAGCAAGCAGTTTGGGGTATTTTGGAAAAAGAAGAGGAAGATAATTCACTGTGGATGATTATTTCCTGGATCAAGTGAAGATCTATGTGCTGCTTTTTTGCAGGCAGACTATCATGACGGTCCTTAAGGGGGTTGGGGATTAGCTGGTAGGATAAGCAAGTTCTCAGTTCTAACCAATAGTAGAACATGAACTAAAGTGAAGCACTGCTTACCAGCTTGGCTCATGAAAGCTCCCAGGCATGTTCTTCCATGTTCTTGCATTTGTTTGGCTTTTGCCTTTATTCTGTTACCTTGAAACCACTGTACAAGACAAGTCCATTTGGATGGTTGAACCAACACTTGGAGAAAAGCCCAATTAGGAATATATCACTTTGGAAATGCCCCAATTTCATTCCTTTTTATAGCCGAGTAATATTCTATTGTATATATGTACCACATTTTTATCCATTCATCTGTTGATGGACATTTAGTTTGCTTCCATGACCTGGCTATTGTAAATAGTGCTGCAGTGAACATTGGGGTGCACGTGTCTTTTTGAATTATGGTTTTCCCAGGGTATATGCCCAGTAGTGGGATTGCTGGGTCATATGGTAGTTCTGTTTTTAGTTTTCTAAGGAACCTCCGTAGATGGGTGGTGGCAGGGGAGGGAGGTCCAAGAGGGAGGGGATATCTGTATACATAGAGCTGATTCACTTTGCTGTACAGCAAAAACTAATGCAACATTGTAAAGCAACTATACCCCAATAAAAATAAATAAATAAATAAATAAATAAATAAATAAAACTTATGCAATCAGAGAGAACTGAAAACGTAAATTAAAACATAAATATAAAAACACAGGAATATCACTTTGGGAGATATAAACTTCTATCTTGTTACTACTTTGGAAATGGAAGTTTATTTTCATCAGGTAAATTTTTGTAAAGTATTTCATAGTATTTTTTCCTGTCTTTAGTTTTTCTTTACTTTTTAAAAATTTCTATAGTAAGCATATATTTTATAACAAAGAAATATAGATTATAAAATCTGAAAAGAAGTTCACATGGAGAAATTATTTAATGTTAATAAGTTCTAGTTTCTTCATTCTTCATGTATTAAAATGAGGACATTTTATATGATTTTTCATATTCCTCTTTCTAGGATAGTGTATGATTTATAACACCAGTTAACGGAATCAAAGTGTAGAATATTTCACTTTTCATGATGATTATTGACGTTAAGTGAAAAGATGTGAGAGAATGACATTGTTTTAAAAGGAAAAAGCTATACAAGAGGTTGCTGTGTAAGTTGGGGGTGCTACATTTCCCTTTCCCAGTGACAGTCTGTCCTGCTGACTTGGGTAAAGTTATCCTGAAAGGAATGTGTATGAGGGGTTAATTGCTGTCTTTGCCCTGTCTGTCAAATTCCCATTTTCACTTTTTCTAAGTTTTAGGAACAGCAAGCCATTTTATTTTTATTGAAATAAATTGCAGATTTATTGGTTAGCAGTATCTCTCCTACTTTTCTTTGCATCTCCTTCAGAATCTCCTTAAATACATGAGGCCCTTAATATATTTTGTCCAAATAACTTGAACTGAAACACATCTATAACTCAGGACCACTTTTCAATTGTTAGTAAATCACCTCATAATTAAATTATCAATTTTCCTCCAGTTCAAAGATGAAATTCCAGAAATCCCATTTATCTCTTCAAACATTTCAACAGGTTTTATACCGGTCACTAAAATCTATCAACAATGCATTGTACAGGTCCATACAATGCAAGTGTTGGTAAAGGAAGTATCTACTACTTATTCATTAACTAAAGTTTATAGAATACCTACTATGTCAAAAACACTCTTATGGAAACTGGGGATGTAGCAATGAACAAAAATGACCCAAGTCTTGCCCCACACCCCACTTAATTTAAATTTGCATGGGAGCAATATTTGCTGCTTAAAATATATCATCACCAGTAAACTTCTCCATTCTGTGGGGAATCATCACCCTCTGGATGTGACTTGTGGATATAGTGAGGCTGAGAGAAGTGACATAACTTGCTCCATGCCACTCTTCAAGTGACAGAGCTGTGATTCCATCACAGGCACACCTTAGTTTCAAAGCCGGCTGTCTTTGTTTTGTGTTCATTGTCTACATACAAAGTTGACTGAAAGTTATAAAGAAGACTTTAATAATAACATACTGCATTATGCTCCAGATTAGCTGGCAATACTTGCTGCAGATGAATGCTGCCATCCCCTTGAAACTACTGTTTCCTTGTTTAATAGATTTATAGGCTTGCATTCCTGGCTGGACTCAGCTGTCTCCGTTTATAGTTGTTAAGGTTCTTCTCAATACATTCTTGTTCCCTTTATACAACTTCTTCCTGATGGAGTTCATCTACCTGTATATTGTGAATTACTACGTATATTATGATGGAATCCAAATCTGTTAATTAACATTTCAGAAACAAAGACCTGATTGAAATAAAGAGGTGTTTCCTTGGGTTCTTTTTTATAGAACTGCAGCCCAAGAGACAGAGTTTCAAGAAGCACTTGAATTGTGTTCTGCTGGACCACAGAATGGTGGAGACTTATAAAGGCAGAAACCTCAAGGCCACAGTTAGCTACATGACTTGTTTATCAAGAATTATAATTGCACCTAGAAAGAAGTAAGGGTGCTTGTTAAAGAGGAGTGGTTGGGATACAAAATGGTTACATAGTTACAAAGGGAACGGAGGTGAGACCACTAGGTTGCAGCGGGCAGATGGTGCTTTAAAAATTGCTGGTATCCTTGAGTTTGGTGCAGTTCACAGGAAATTCCAGTTCTCAGTGGTGCAGAGATGTGTCTGAGACCAGATTCTCAATGGTCCCCTGACTCTATTTTGCACACCTGAACTGTGACCACTCCATTATCTAAACTCAGACCACACTCCTGGATATCTGACATATGTACTGAAATGACTACTGGATATAACTATTTAGATATTACTGAGACGTATCGAAAATATTTTATAAAAATAGACTTGTTACAACTCCTCAGTATGTTCACAGCCACCACACACACACACACACACACACAGATACACACACACACACACACACACAAGAACTACTGTTCTTCTGTATTCTCCAAAGGAATGGCATCCCTATCCATCCAGTTATTGAAGGCAAGAAAAATTATAATTTGAGCATCTTTCATTTCCTGCATCTATTCCATAGTCATACCAATACTATTACTTAAATATTTATCACACACATCTACTCTCTCCTTTTCCATTCCTACCTCAGATTTATTGTTCTGTGGACTATAGTTAGTTATGGACAAAGGTCTGACTCAGTGGATCTCATATTAATTCAGAGGGTGCTGATTTCACAGTGGGTCCTCTGAATGTCTGTGGTGGTCAGAGCCTGGCCCAAAGCTCTGATTGCAGTGAGATTTGATGAGGCTCTCATATATAAGTGAGCTGGGAGACTGAGGACAATCAGAACTGATAAATGACCCAATGGCTCTGTTGCCAGGAGGTTCTTAATGAGGTGTGTAGGGCTGGGCAATGTTCAGTCAGTCACCAAAAACCTCTTAATTAATGATGAAAATTGGAAGAAAACAATGCATAAGCAATTTGCTGATGATAACAAGTTGAGGAATATTGGACATGCTATTTATTATGAATCTAATATTTAAAAGGGATTTACATGATTACAATTTTTTAAAATCGATCTTTATTGGAGTAAATTGCTTCACAATACCGTATTAGTTTCTGTTGCACAACAAAGTGAATCAGCCATATGCAAACACATGTCGCCATATGCAAACACATGTCCCCATATCCCCTCCCTCTTGAATCTCCCTCCCACCCTCCCTATCCCATCCCTCTAGGTCATCACAGAGCACCAAGCCGATCTCCCTGTGCTACGCTGCTGCTTCCCACCAGCCAACTATTTTACATTTGGTACTGTATATATGTTGATGCTACTCTCACTTTGCCCCAGCTTTGCCTTCCCACCACATGTCCTCAAGTCCATTTTCTACGTCTACATCTTTATTCCTGCCCTACAACTAGGTTCATCAGTACCATTTTTTTTTATTCCGTATATATGCGTTAGCATACGGTATTTGTTTTTCTCTTTCTGATTTACGTGACTCTGTATAACAGACTGTAGGTCCATCCACCTCACTACAAATAACTCAATTTCGTTTCTTTTTATGGCTGAGTAATATTCCATTGTATATATGTGCCACATCTTCTTTATCCATTCATCTGTCGATGGACACTTAGGTTGTTCCATGTCCTGGTTATTGTAAATAGAGCTGCAGTGAACATTGTGGTGCATGTCTCTTTTTGAATTATGGTTTTCTCAGGGTATAGGCCCAGTAGTGGGATTGCTGGGTCACATGGTAGT
The DNA here is from genome assembly GCF_964341445.2 of Mesoplodon mirus. Classification (NCBI taxonomy): domain Eukaryota; kingdom Metazoa; phylum Chordata; class Mammalia; order Artiodactyla; family Ziphiidae; genus Mesoplodon; species Mesoplodon mirus. The sequence goes on along the minus strand of NC_138984.1, from coordinate 103,104,256 downwards.
TCTATTTTTAGTTTTTAAAGGAACCTTCCATAGTGGTTGTATCAATTTACATTCCCACCAACAGTGTAGGAGGGTTCCCTTTTCACCACAACCTTTCCAGCATTTATTGTTTCTAGATTTTTGATAATGGCTATTCTGACTGGCGTGAGGTGATACCTCATTGTAGTTTTGATTTGCATTTCTCTAATAATCAGTGATGTTGAGCATCTTTTCATGTGCCTCTTGACCATCTGTATGTCTTCCTAGGTGAAATGTCTATTTAGGCCTTCCACCTATTTTTTAACTGGATTGTTTGTTTTTTTGATATTAAGCTCCATGAGCTGTTTGTATATCTTGGAGATTAATCCTTTGTCTGTTGTTTCATTTGCAAATATTTTCTCCCATACTGAGGGTTGTCTTTTTGTCTTGTTTATGGTTTCCTTTGCTGTGCAAAAGGTTTTAAGTTTAATTAAGTCCCATTTGTTTATTTTTGTTTTTAATTCTTTTACTCTAGGAGGTGGGTCAAAAAAGATCTTGCTGTGGTTTATGTCAAAGAGTGTTTTTCCTATGTTTTCCTCTAAAAGTTTTATAGTGTCTGGTCTTACATTTAAGTCTTTAATCCATTTGGAGTTTATTTTTGTGTATGGTGTTAGGGAGTGTTCTAATTTCATTCTTTTACATGTAGCTGTCCAGTTTTCCCAGCACCACTTATTGAAGAGGCTGTCTTTTCTCCATTGTAAGTTCTTGCCTCCTTTGTCATAAATTAGTTGACCACATCTGCATGGGTTTATCTCTGGGCATTCTATCCTATACCATTGATCTATATTTCTGTTTTTTTGCCAGTACCATACTATCTTGATTACTGTAGTTTTGTGGTATAATTTGAAGTCATGGAGCCTGATACCTCCACCTCCATTTTTCTTTCTCAAGATTGCTTTGGCTATTCAGGGTCTTTTGTGTGTCCATATGAATTATATGATTTTTTTTGTTCTAATTCTGTGAAGAATGCCTTTTGTAGTTTGATAGGGATTGCACTGAATCTGTAGATTGCTTTGGATAGTATATTCATCTTCACAATGTTGATTCTTCCAACCCAAGAACATGGTATATGTCTCCATCTGTTTGTGTCACCTTTAATTTCTTTCATCAGTGTCTTATAGTTTCCTGCATACGGGTCTTTTGTCTCCTTAGGTAGTTTTATTCCTAGGTATTTTATTCTTTTAGTTGCGATGGTAAATGGGAGTGTTTCCTTAATTTCTCTTTCTGATTTTTCATTGTTGGTGTATAGGAATGCCAGCAATTTCTGTGCATTAATTTTGTATCCTGCAACCTTACCAAATTCACAGATTAGTTCTAGTAGTTTTCTGTTGGCATCTTTAGAACTTTTTATGTATAGTATCGTGTCATCGGCAAATAGTGACAGTTTTATTTCTTCTTTTCCAATTTGTATTCCTTTTAGTTCTTTTTCTTCTTTGACTGCTGTGGCTAAAACTTCCAAAGCTATTTTGAATAAGAGTGGAGAGGGTAGACATCCTTGTCTTGTTCCTGATTCTAGTGGAAATGCCTTCAGTTTTTCACCATTGAGAATGATGCTTACTGTGGGTTTGGCATATATGGCCTTTATTATGTTGAGGTAGGTTCCCTCTATGCCCATTTTCTGGAGAGTTTTTATCATAAATGGGTGTTGAATTTTGTCAAAAGCTTTTTCTGCATCTATTGAGATGATCTATGGTTTGTATTCCTTAATTTGTTAATAAGTGTATCACATTGATTGATTTACGTGTATTGAAGAATCCTTGCATCCCTGGGATGAATCCCAATCGATCATGGTGTATGACCCTTTTAATGTGCTGTTGGATTGTGTTTGATAGTATTTTGTTCAGGATTTTTGCATTTATGTTCATCAGTGATATTAGCTTGTAGTTTTCTTTTTTTTGTGATATCTTTTTCTGGTTTTGGTATCATGGTGATGGTGGCTTCGTGGAATGAATTTGGGAGTGTTTCTCCCTCTACAAATTTTTGGAAGTGTTTGAGAAGGATCGGTGTTAGCTCTTCTGTACATGTTTGATAGAGTTTGCCTGTGAAGCCATCTGTTCCTGGACTTTTGTTTGTTGGAAGATTTTAAATTACAGTTTCAGTTTTGTTACTTGTGATATGTCTGTTTATATTTTCTAATTCTTCCTGGTTCAGTCTTGGAAAATTGTACCTTTCCAAGAATTTGTCCATTTCTTCATGGTTGTCCATTTTATTGGCATATAGTTGTTTGTAGTAGTCTTTTATAATCCTTTGTATTTCTGCAGTATCTGTTGTGATTTCTCTCTTTTCATTTCTAATTTTATTGATTTGCATTCTCTCCCTTTTTTTCTTGATGAGTCTGGCTAAGGGTTTATCAATTTTATCTTCTCAAAAAACCAGGTTTTAATTGTATTGGTCTTTGGTATTGTTTTCTTCATTTCTATTTCATTTATTTCTGCTCTGATCTTTATGATTTCTTTCCTTCTACTGACTTTGTGTTTTCTTTGTTCTTCTTTCTCTAGTTGTTTTAAGTGTAGGGTTAGATTGTTTATTTGAGACTTTTCTTATTTTTTGAGGTGATGTTGAATTGCTATAAACTTCCCTCTTAGAACTGCTTTTGCTGTGTACCATAGGTTTTGGGTCATTGTGTTTTTGTTGTCATTTGTTTCTATGTATTTTTTTATTTCTTCTTTGATTTCTTCAGTGTTCTCTTGGTTAATTAGTAGCTCACTGTTTATTTGTGTTTTTTACAGTTTTTTTTTTCCTGTAATTGACTTCCAATCTCACCTAGCATTGTGGTCAGAAAAGATGCTTGATACGAGTTTAGTTTTCTTTAATTTTCCGAGAACCCAAGATGTGATCTATCCTGGAGAATGTTCCATGTGCACTTGAGAAGAAAGTGTATTCTGCCATTTTTGGGTGGAATGTTCTGTAAATATCAATTATATCTATCTGATCTATTGTGTCATTTAAAGCTTGTGTTTCCTTATTTATTTTCTGTTTGGATGTAAGTGGGGTGTTAAAGTCCCCTACTATTATTGTGTTACTGTTGATTTCTCCTTTCATGGTTGTTAGCATATGCCTCATGTATTGAGGTGCTCCTCTGTTGAGTGCATAAACATGTATAATTGTTATACTTTCTTCTTGGATTGATCCTTTGATCATTATGTTGTGTCCCTCCTTATCTCTTTTACCAGTCTTTATTTTAAAATCTCTTTTATCTGATACGAGTATTAGTACTCCAGCTTTCTTTTGATTTCCATTTGCATGGAATATCTTTTTTCATCCCTTCACGTTCAGTCTGTATGTGTCCCTAGGTCTGAAATGAGTCTCTTGTAGACAGCATATATATGGGTCTTGTTTATGTATCCATTCATCCAGTCTGTGTCTTTTGATTGGGGCATTTAATCCATTTACATTCAAGGTTATTATCGATATGTATGTTCCTATTACCATTTTCTTAATTGTTTTGGGTTTGTTTTTGTGGGTCTTTTTCTTCTCTTGTCTTTCCCGCTAAGAGAAATTTCTTTATCATTTGTTGTAAAGCTGGTTTGGTGGTGCTGAATTCTCTTAGCTTTTGTTTGTCTGGAAAGCTTTTGAGTTCTCCATCGAATCTGAATGAGATCCTTGCTGGGTAGAGTAATCTTGGTTGTAGGTTTTTCTCTTTAAGTATATCCTGTCACTCCCTTCTGGCCTGCAGAGTTTCCACTGAAAAATCAGCTGATAACTTTATGTGGATTCCTTTGTATGCTATTGTTCATTTTTCCCTTGCTGCTTTTAATATTTTTTCTTTGAATTTAATTTTTGTTAGTTTGATTAATATATGTCTTGGTGTGTTTTTCCTTGGGTTTATCCTGTATGGGACTCTCTGTGCCTCCTGGACTTGACTGACTATTTCCTTTCCCATGTTAGGGAAGTTTTCCACTATAATCTCTTCAAATATTTTCTCAGACCCTTTCTTTTCCTCTTCTTTTTCTGGGTCTCCTATAATTCGAATGTTGGTGTGTTTAGTGTTGTCCCAGAGGTCTCTGAGATTGTCTTCAATTCTTTTCATTCTTTTTTCTTTATTCTGCTCTGCAGCAGTTATTTCCACCATTTTGTCTTCAAGCTCACTTATTCATTCTTCTGCCTCTGTTATTCTGTTATTGATTCCTTCTAGTGTATTTTTAATTTCATTTATTGTGTTGTTCATCTCTGTTTGTTTGTTGTTTAGTTCTTCTAGATCTTTGTTAAACATTTCTTGTATTTTCTCAGTCTGTGCTTCCATTCTATTTCTGAAATTCTTGTTCATCTTTACTATCATTACTCTGAATTCTTTTTCAGGTAGATTGCCTATTTCCTCTTCATTTATTTGGTCTTGTAGGTTTTTAACTTGCTCTTTCATCTGTGACATATTTTTTTGCCATTTCTTTTTTTTTTTTTTTTAAATGAGTGGGACTGTGTTCTTGGAGTTTGTAGGGTATTGGGTAGAGCTGGATCTTGGTGCTGAGATGAGGAACTCTGTGAGACCTCACTCTGATGAACACTCCCTGTGTTCTGAGGTTCTATGTTAGTCCAGTAGTTCCAACTCAGAAATCCCACTTCAGGAGCTTTCCCCGGAACCCAGGCTCACAAATCAAATCCCGCAAGCCATGTGGGGTGGCAAAAAAAAAAAAAAAAAAAGAGAGAGAGAGAGAGAGAGAAATAACACAGTAAAAAATAAAATTAGGATACTACTAGATATGTTAGAAAGAATGTAAAAATAAAAATATAGATGAATCAACAACTGGAAGGTACATCAGTACCACAGTAGTAAAAAAGAGAAAGAGGGAAAGGGGAAAAAATAACGGGGGGGGGGTGTGGAAGGGAAGGCCTTGGCTGTGGAGAGTGGGGCCTAATCAAGGGTGAGGTTTCGGTGGTGGGTGGGGCCATGCTCAGGACCCACAGGGCTGGAAAAGGCCCTGGGGACTGTGGGGGCTGGGGCTTAGACTCATGGAACAGAAGGGGCCCAGGTGTGCCCCCCACCCCAGTCTCAGAGGGCAGGGGACCTCACCTGGGAGCCTAGCAAGTTTCCTGGGCTCAAGTGGGTGGGGCAAATGCCCTGCTCTCCTTGCCTGCTTCTCCCACAGTGCCCCTCCGACCTGCCTCTCCTGATCTCCCCGGTCACCCTCCTATTCCCCCAAGGACCCACGTGGCCGGGAGCAGGGTTTGGAGGGCAGGGGATTGGCCTGGGAGCTCAGCAGGCTCCCTGGGCCCCAGTGGGCGGGGCAGTCACCCTCCGCTCCTCTCCCACTCCTCCCCGAGGGCCCCTCTCGCCTGCCTCTCTAGTTCTTCCCTCGGCCTCCTTCCTGTACCCCACCATGATTACAATTTTAGAGAATGATTCAATTCTTGTACTTGCAATGGAATGCAGCTCTGAGTGGCAGGCTAGAGAATAACATTATGTAAAGCAGATTTCCAAGGTGAGACATTTAAAAGAACAAGTATGAATTTTTAAATTTTGTCTGGTTTTTCAACTAATCATCACACTATTTACATTTTTTTCAAAACAAATAGAAATGAAAGTAACAGTGACTCAGGAAATTGAATATAAGTCATAGCTCTTCAGTGGCAGAGGTGGTATTATAATATTGATTGCTTAATTAATGCTCTAGAATGATTCACACAATAACAAATCTGGAGGAACCAGCTTAGGAAACCAAGGATCAATATTTATAATCATTTTTGCCTCGTATTTTTTTCATCTTTTACACAGAGCACTATACTGGGTACTGTACCTTTTGTGTTTCAGATAAAGTCCCTTTTCTTGGACTACTCAGATCCACTGAGTTTCCTGGTGATCACAAGAGAACCCTACAAAAGCAGTAGGCAGATTAATGCCATCCCTGAAAGGTGCCCACATCTTGATCCCCAGAACCCATGAATATGTTAAGTTAACATAGCAACAGGGACACTGCAGATGTGATTAAGGTTGCAGACACTGAGATGGGAAGATTATCCTGGATTATTCAGGTGGGTCCAATAAAATCACATGGGTCCTTAAAAGCAGAGAAGTTTCTTAGGCTGCAGTCAGACAGAAGCAGAGGAAGGGGAGGGAGAGAGGTACTCCACCCACCGTTGTTGGGGCCACAAGCCAAGGAAAGTGGGTAGCCTCTAGAAGTTGATTATGATGCCCAGGGGACAGCCAGCTTGGAAAAGTGGGCCAAATTCTGCCAAGCGCCTGCATGAACCTGGAAGTGGATTCTCTCCCAGTCTCTAGTAAGGAATGCAGCTCTGCCTGCACCTTGGTTTTGGCCTGTGAGATTCTCTATATTTAGAGGAGGAAGTCAAACCCGGCTGTATGTGGACTCCTGAGCTACGTGGCGGTGATACAGTAAAAGGGTGCTATCTTCAGTCACTAATTTTGTGGTAAATCGTCACAGCAATGGGAGGTAACTGATACGCTGAAGCAAAGAGATAGGGTAATAAATGGAAATTTAGATGCAGAAAATTATCACCTAGTCACCCATATATAGGCTGCAAAACTACAGAGGGTCCAAAGAATGGTCGTTTCCCTTGAAGTTAGATATTGCTCAAGTTGCTCAAGTTGTTCAAGTTAGATATTGCTCAAGTTGTTTCCCTTGAAGTTAGATATTGCTCAAGTTAGATATTGCTCAAGGTTTTTAGTCTGGTCATTTATAAGTGTTAAAAAAATGTCCATTTTAACAACAAAAGTATTAGATGCTTTGAAAAGATCTGACTCTAAAGTGTGCGGATTTAAAGACAGAGTTTTTCTATCATCTGCACACTCAGCTTACAGGGTAATTTATCCCAGATACGTTCTATATATTTATATTCACTGCTTCTTTTGTTTATTCATTTTTTTTTGGCTGTGCCATGCGGCTTGCAGGATCTTAATTCCCCAACTAGGGATGGAACCCAGGCCACTGCAGTGAGAGCGCCGAGTCCTAACCTCTGGACTGCCAGGGAATTCCCTATTTATTCATCTGAATAGGTAATATATTATCATAGTTAAAGATTCAAAAAAATTATTAAAAAATTTTCTCCCACTTCTATTTCTATGTGAACAGATCTTCCCCACCCAAAATGGGTAATCATACTTTTGTATTCATATGTGTCCATCTAGAGATTTTATGCATACATATACAAGTGAATACTAATATATCTTTACCTTCTTTTAAATCACATATGCAACACATCATTCTATAATTATGCTATGCACAGCATACTGTAATTTTTTTTCACTGAATATATATACTGTGGAGAATGTCCACATCATTACACAAAGCTTCTAATTCAAGCAATATGATTAAACAACCAATATATTTAGAACAATTTTGAGGACAGAGAAAGTTACAAATATACGTAAAACATGATCTCTTTTATCAATAGTCATCTCTTCTAGTAAGGTGGTATAGTAACTATGAAAAGATCTACTGAATAACGTAGTTCTGAAAAAGCCCCACAAGGTGACTGCAGACAGTAAGCAGCATAGATCTTTTTTTTTTTTTTTAAAAAAAGAAGATGTTGGGGGTAGGAGTTTTTATTAATTTATTTATTTTTGCTGTGTTGGGTCTTCGTTTCTGTGCGAGGGCTTTCTCTAGCTGTGGCAAGTGGGGGCTACTCTTCATCGCAGTGTGCGGGCCTCTCACTATCGCAGCCTCTCTTGTTGCGGAGCACAGGCTCAGTAGTTGTGGCTCATGGGCCTAGTTGCTCCGTGGCATGTGGGATCCTCCCAGCCCAGGGCTCAAACCCGTGTCCCCTGCATTAGCAGGCAGATTCTCAACCACTGCGCCACCAGGGAAGCCCCAGCAGCATAGATCTTAAGAGTGGAAGGCCACTTCCAAATAGGAGGTTTTCATGTGAGTTCACAGTTGAAACAAGTCATTTATGGTGCTGAATAAAACACAAGTGTTTTAGAGAGACATCATGGTCAGAAAACCTGGGTTGGTGGGAACAAAGCAAAACAAAACAAAATAGAACAAAAAAGGTCACTGAGGAGATGATAAGGTATTGACTGGATAGTGATCGCCATGTGAAGAAGTTTGAAGTTAAAAGAGACCCAGGTAAAATTCTGGGTCTACCCTCTCCTAGCTTATTACTAGATGGTCTAGGACTATGAGAGTTGTTGCTCCAAGGGGACTGGGAAAGCCTCTCTGAGCAGGTGACTGATGGATGTGATAATGGATGAGGCATCTAAAGGGGTTAACACTGTGTCTGGCTCATGGTTAGTGTAAAAAATGATGACTATTATTCTTATTTATCCTAGATTATAGGGTTGGCCTGAAAACCTTTACAGTGGATTCTTTCGTAGGATCTTGCTAAGTTAACATAGATTATACAAATTATTTTGTGGTGTATAGGACTCAAACCAAGTTTGGAATCTGGTTAGCTTCGCATTTTGCAGCTCTTGTGTATTACTTCTTTGTTTTTTTTGTGGTATGCGGGCCTCTCACTGTTGTGACCTCTCCCATTGCGGAGCACTGGCTCCGGACGCGCAGGCTCAGCGGCCATGGCTCACGGGCCTAGCCGCTCTGCAGCATGTGGGATCTTCCCAGACCGGGGCACGAACCCATGTCCCCTGCATTGGCAGGCAGACCCGCAACCACTGCGCCACCAGGGAAGCCCTTGTGTATTACTTCTAACCTCAGCAGATGAGCTGTCTCAGTAAAACATATAGTAGATACAAGGAGCAGTGGTATCGGAGTGTACCATCTCATTGGGATTCCACTGCCCCCTTGGGAAATGACAAGAACAGATGACTATTAACCCTTTTAACGCTGAACCAGGAGTACCTTTACAGAAGTAGATGAAAAAGGAAGGCTGTGGCTTGTGAGTATAAACTTCGAGGAGATGGGGTCTGAGACATGGCAAGGGCTAGACCATGTAGGGCCCCACAGGACATTGTAAAGAATTTAGGACCTTTCTGTTGAGTGAAATGGGAATTCACTGGAGGTTTTGAGTTGAGGAGTGAAATGGCTTAACTTAGGTATTAAAACTCTAGCTTCTCTGTGGGGAGAGAGGTGAAAGAAGGGAGATCAATTAAGAAACTGCGAAAACCATCTGAGAGAAAGATGATGAAGACGTGGATCAGGGTGGTTGTTGTGGAGTGTTGTGACTGATTAGGTTCTGGAAATACACCAGTGGAAAAGCCAACAGGATTTGTTAATGGGTCGGCTGTGCTCTGTGAAACAAACAGAAGAGTCAAAGTTATGATGTGATGAAAATAGCACATCACCTCTGTGTCTTCTTTCCCAAAATACACACAGCGTTTCTAATCAGAAGAAAATCATTGGACACATTTTAATAGTGGGACATCCTACAAAATACCTGACCACGACTCCTCAAAGGTGTCAAAGTCATCAAAAACAAGGCAAGTCTGAGAAACAGGCACAGCCAATAAGACTCCAAGGAGACATGAGAAGGAAATGTAAGGTGGTACCCTGTAACAGAAAAAAGGGCATTAGTTAAAAGCTGAAGAACGCTGAATGAAGGATGGACTTGAAGTAATAAAAACTTATCAGTATTGATTCAGAATTGTCACAAATTTACCATGCTAATCTAAAATGTTCATAATTGGGAAAACTGAGTTCAGGGTGTACTGGTACTCTCTGTACCGTCTTCACGTATTTTTTTTTCTGAGAATTAAAACACCCTAAAAAGTAAATTCTATTTTAAAAAAAGAGAGAGTCATGATGACTTCAATTTTTATGACCTGAGCAACTGGAAAAATACAGTAGCCATTTATGGGAGAGGAGACATGGGGTCCTGTGAATTAAATATTAACTGCTTCTCCCTTCCTCCCTGACATTCTTCACTCTATCTTTAAGACACAGACAGAGGATTTATTGCCACATGAGAGACCTGGGCAACAGAGACTGAGTTAAAGTGAGTTTGAATTTCCTGGGAAGACTTCCTGGAAGAAGTGGGCTTGAGGAAGTCTCTGAAGATGGGACACGATTTGCAGATGTAGGGAGGATAAAATCCTCCATTGCAGGGGACTTAATTCCTTCTTTTGTAATATCCACATTTTAATTCCGCATATTTCCTTGCCTCTTTTGTCCATACCTTTGGCCATTGAGTAGAGTTACTTTGATTAACTTTTGCCTGTATTCACATTCATTTGCTTTCATTTTTCTCAAACCATGTTTATTATTAAGGAGCAGATAGCCCTTTGGGGACACATTAATTTTCCTGGGAATCCTTTCCCATGCTGTGCTTGTGTCCTTTATCTCCTCGTTCCATTTGGCTGCAGTCAGCACTCCTTTCCTGTCTCATGAAACATCTCTGATGAATAGCATTGCTCTCACTGCTATTATTACAAATAGGAGATGCAACTCTCCACCATCTGCAATCACAGTGCTTCCAAAGACACATTAGCCACATTTAAAATGATAACTCTTCACAATATTCTAAAGAATTCCTTTGACTCACAGGAGTAGAAATCAACTCTAAGGTCATTCATTCCCAATCATATTTTCTTTAGGCAGCACTGAAGTAAATATACTACAAACACAGAGGCATGCACACATATAATATATTTCTTACTCATTTTTAGGGATTAGCAGTTTCTCTCTTAGCATCCATTATGGGATATCTGGAAAAGTAAACAATCAGCAGTTTATCATTTTATGAGGCCTGATTCTCTCTTCTTTACATTTCCATATTCTTCTATCAATTATCAGTATGAATGGAAAAAGAAATCCATTCTCTCTTTGCCAATTTTATATGTCATTAACAAATTTCTTCTTTCCCTTCTGCCAAGTAATTTCACCCAATAGGTGGGGCTAGGCAGTTTGCTAACACATGCCATCAAGTAAGGAGATAGATGATTCAGTGAGTAAAAATCATCATTGTAAAATCTAGTTGCTATTTACCCTTAACTGGTTTTTCTCTTGTCTAAAGGGTTTGACTGTTCATCTAAATAACATCTTGGGGTTATGACAGCCAGAGACTGCCCTTAGGTCACATGTCAGCTCTGGATTTTATCTTTTGATTATGTCTAACAATACAGAACTGGCACCATTTTATATGCAAGCTTAAATTTCAGCTTTGTTGAAGTATAATTCACATAAAATTGTAAGATATTTAAATTGTACACTGTAGTGATTTGATATACATATATACATTGTGAAAGGATTTCCATCATTTAATTTCTACTCATAGCAAATTTCCATTATACAATGCAGTGCTACCAACTACAGTCACCATGTATATGTAGAACAATGTATGTGGTTTACATTTGATCTTCAGACCTTGCGCATCTGATGGAAGAAAGTTTTTACCCTTTCGCCAACCTCTTCCTATTTCCCCCACACTCCAATCTCTGGGAACCGCTTTTCTACTCTCTATTTCTATGAGCTTGACTATTGTCTATAGGATTCCACTTATGAGTGATACTATGCAGTATTTGTCTTTCTCTGTCTGGATTATTTCACTTAGCATAATGCCCCAGCTTTTTAGGGCTGCCTTCTGACATACATGGGCTCAAATAGAGAGGAAAAGCGTGATGTCCAGCTGCAGTGTTTTCCCACAACCTCGTCCAGCCTGTTGCTGCTGACGCATGCCAAAGGAAGGGAATGAAATGGAAATACTGCAGCAATCTGTGGGTACAGGGCACTGGCCATTCTTGTTCAGTCACAGTCAGAGACCACATTTCTGTCTACAGGTCATAAGTGCAGTCAAGGCGTCAAGGCTGCAGAGCTTGGCCTGGTTACATCAAATTGCATGAAAAAGAAGCTGTAAGGGCACTGGATTATAGCAAGCTGAATGGGTATATTTGTGGTTTTCAGCAGAAGAGTCCAGGCTGCTCCAGGTGTTATTAGAATATCCAATTCAATGAGGAGACCCAACTGCAGTCTCAAAACTGCCCCCTCATAACACCATTATCTTGCCCATATAAAAGGAGCCACATTGCACAGTGAATTGCTATGGGAAAGATAGGTCCAAGAGGTCTGTAGTGATGTTTTCCCAACTATACTCTCTATCAGCCACTCAATGAAAATAAATGTAACAGGTGACCCCAGGGACAGCACTGAAGCCCAGGACCAGCTCTTGAGTGAAACACATTTGAAGAGCTCACAGGGAAAAGGAAGTCTATGTTTTTTCAAGAAATATGAAGGAAGAAATTCTCCCTAAGTAGAAGAGGGGGAGGCATACATAGATTATGCAAATTCAAATACTAGCTATCTTAGAGAGGGGAGTGGTACAGCAGTTGTGACCAGAACCTGCCATAAGTCATTCAGGGTGATTTCAAAGTCAATGTCTATGGCTAACATCCAAGTACCTGTAAGATAGGACTGTGTAATACAATTAAAACTACTAAACAAGCTGTCAGTAACATGCCTATGTGGGAAAACCGAGAGCACTTGCTAGATCATTACCCAAAAGGCATGGAGAGAAGCTTCTTCAGCAAAGTAACAGAGCACATCTGAAGATGAGAGCTGCCAGGGGTAGAATCCATGCCAGGAGCCCAAAGTAGCCACAGAAATTTGGTACTGGACCATATGCCTAGGTATTGGTTATGGTGAAAAACATTAGGGCAGAGACCCAAGAGATATCTCTAGAAGCAGCAGAGGAGAATGTTTTGTGGTGCTCATAAATACTCAAGATGCAACTGTGGCATTTATGAAATTGGAGTACAAGGCTGGCTGCGTGTTCTACCATTTCCTGAGAACCAACCCAAAATGATCATTGTTTGTTTCCACTACTGCAGTTTTATTTTACACCAAGTGTTGGTGAGATTGGAAGAAACAAAGATTATTTAAACAACAGGAGAATTATGAAGTGGTCATCCTAAGCTAGTCATTATTGAGAGATACAAACGAAACCAAAGTCTTTGTCCCTTAATTTTTCCTTATATACTTACCTTAGGTCATTGAATTATGGAGTGTGGGCTGCTAGCTACATGAACCTGGTTTTGAATTCTACTTCCTTCACTTATGACCTTTATGGCCTTGTAGAGCTTACTTAGCTTTTAAATTTCAACTTTCTAATCTGTAAAGTGAGGACAATATTTTATGCAATTTATATAGTTACAGATATATCTAGATACACACATAGATAGAATTACCTATTGATAATTATATATTATTATATATTATACATATATAGATAAAATTATCTAGAGATATAGATATGCATATCTATATATACAAAGAAAGCATACCTGTAGTATATTTACTTATACAGATATATGTATATATACATATCCATATTTTTTTTGTGTGTTTATTCTGAAGCTTTTATTTTGGAGTCCTCCATCACCAAATGACATGTTTAATGTTTACAACAGGTATTAGAATTTTTTTTAAAATTTCTACTATTTTAGAGTAAAATTGTAGATAATGTTCCAAACCATCATCAAAAAATGCCGAGCAAACTTTCCTGTATATAAAGTGTACATAAAACAAGGTACTATTTATATCTATATCTATGTATATCAGAAATTTTAAAATATAAATGCCAATAATTTGATTATTCAGTCCTTTAAGGAACATGATGTTCAAGGCTACTGTTTTCCTTATTAAAGGGAGAATAAGGTAGCAGTGACTTGCAGACACACCTTGAGATATTGATCCCCTTACTTGTCTTCACAGCCTCCCCTTGATTGCTTTTATCACAGTATATACTCTCTAGTGTAACACCTGACTTCAGAGATAACTCCCCACGAGATTATAAACTTCTACAGAAAATGAATGGTGTCTTAGTTACCTTGTGTATCTGTTATCTGGCACAGGTCTTGGGACTTAGTAAGAACTAAGAAGACACAAAATAATCAAGGAAGTGAAGTCGTATGCTATGACATTTTCAGTTATGAAGTCTTTCAATGGTGCCATATAAAAGTTAATGTGTTGTTTATGTCCAAAATCTAAAATAATGCAAATATCCTCAAGAAAAAAATTCATCAAGAATAACATCATTTCAAAGTAACATTTTGAAAGAGTAGTTATTGATGCCAGTTTGACTGCTGTTTAGAAATGCTCACGCTGCAGGACCAGGGCCAGCTTCCTTGTCAGAGCTCAGATTATCAATACACTTTGTGTCCCCGCACCATCCCCACAACAAGCCCCCAGTGCCTTCAAACTGCCACAGTCTCTGATCAGCTTCTTAGTCTCTTGGTCACCACTTCCCACCTGGCTTTTCAGCTTCTATGCCAATTACCACCAACCTGCTTCTTCCCAAAAAGAAATGCTGTGAAAATGTGGGGCTCACTTCTTCATGCTTCTATTCTCTGGTATCCTAACCCCTCAAGACTTGGCTACCCCTGTTGCTCTGAATTCTAATTTTTTGTCCCTGCAGCTCTATATTTTTGCTACCAGCTTTTCTCAGTCTTTTAAATGGCACTTTACTTCACCTTCTGGGCCTGTGGAACTTATGAATCTGCAAAAGTTTCGAGGGGGAACAGTGGGGCAAAATGAAAGACATACTGTTGGATATTTTCCTTTTTATTGGGATCCTTATTTCCAAATCCTCTGTAACTTTGATAGCTAAAGGTACCTAAAAAAAGATTTCAAAAAATGTATTTATATCAGTATCTATTTATGTATTTATTTTCTGTAGCACTGTATATTCTCCCCCTATTTAATAAACTTCTCATCTGTTGGTCCAAATCCTGTCTTGTGCTAGGAATATCCTGATACATTCTTTTTAATTACAGTTCTCAAATCTCCTTTGTTCTTTGCTTCCTCCCCACCTACTCACTCAGTCCTCACTCTTTCAATTTAGTGATGCTACAGGGAGACTTGAATGGGAGAACCACAGGCTTATCCTGATGGTTGACCTGAGTTGTTTTATCCAAATATTTGCCACATTTCCAAGCCTGTAAGATAATTTTTTCACTGTTCTTCACCTGACCATGAAGCCATCATACCATATTTTAAGGTTAATTTTTTGACAACATTCTACTTCCAGGGCCAATTTTGCAGAAGTCACACTAAGTATCAGGAGCTATTGCAGCAGACAGACAGACCCTGAATTTCCAGTAGGTTAATATTGTAAGAGCTAAGTTCTTGCTCGCATCACATTCAGATGGGACTTAGCAACTCCCCAGGGCTGTTCTTCTCTGGATAGTGACTCAGGGATCCAGGCCATTTCCCTCCTGGTCATGCCATCTGTCATCTACAGCCTTCCCTGCTTTAGTAGGAAAAGTCAGGGCTAGAGGAATCCACAGTTTTTTTTTTTGTTTGTTTTATTTTAAAAGCTATCCGTGAAAGTGATTTATGAAACCCCCTTCTATACCTATATATTATTACCAGAATTAGTCACAGGACTCTCCATGTACGAGGCTTAGGAAATAAGGGTGGGGAGGGGGAGGCACATTCTTCATCACAGGCCATGCACTGAACAAACACCAAGGCTGGAAAGAGCATTACCTTTATGTGGAGACACATTAAAACAGATAGAGGGCTTAAGAATATTTTCTGATTTTTCAGTGTTGCCTTTTCACTCACTTTTGTCTTCCCGTTAGCATGAAATTTTACTGAAAGGCATCAAGTCCAAGCAAAATAATTGATGTTATTAGGAGGAATCTAAATTTCTAAAGAATGATAGATTATTCAACTCTCTTTTTATTTTTGGTGTATTAATATATTAATGCAAAACATTTAATTGGTTCTGATGCATTCCCTATAATTAAACACTTGATTTCCTCAGATTTTTCAGTACTCTAGTCAAAGCATGAATAATTATCAGTAAGTTAAAGTAAAAAAAAAAAATCTTAAAAAGTCTATGTATTTGGTGTGTATGTTTAAGGATTCACAAATGAGAACAGAATCTCTTTATTCAATAACATAATTAGTAAGAGTTGAAAAAAAATGGGTATGATTAATATACATTTTTGACCAAATGGTTAATTATGTAAAATAAATGATTAGAGGCCAATGTGGCTTTCATTCTATGAATGTAGAACGGACCTTCATGCCTATTTTGGCCACCAACTCTTACATGTCAAAGTCCAGTTTTCACGTGTACTTTAACAGTATGTCTCATTTCTAATTAGAGAGCATAATTGGGAGATTAGCTTGATATTTTATTTAGTGCATATTTATTCTCTCTTGTTTTCTCCCTCAGTGTAGTCTCCCGTCTCTTTCTATTCAACCGGAAATGATTAGTTTAGTTCCTCACTGCTTCGTGTTTGGGGTGTGTCTATGTTGATTTTTTTAATCAGTGAATTTCTATATAGATTCTCTCATGGGCACATTCATGTTGAGTCTTGGTCATAGTTCTTTAGCCTCAAGAGCACAAGCATTTGACTCAAGCCATCCGTGTGTGTGCGTGTATATACATATATGTATGTGAGTGTGTGTATACATACATATATATACACACAAATAAACCCTTATGATATGTTATAAATTGAATAGGAAGAGACTGATAACTTTTTATTCTCATGTGTTTCTCCTTTTATATAAATTTGGGGTCAGTGTATCATGGTCACAGATAATGACGGACCCTAGAAAAATTGTGGAGGATGAAAGAAGAATTTGGACATCAAATGAGTGATGTACCGTGGAATTGGCAGAAACTGATGTACCCAACTACCCTTATTAAGATTATATTGAGGGCTTCCCTGGTGGCGCAGTGCTTGAGAATCCGCCTGCCAATGCAGGGGACACGGGTTCGTGATGCTGTGGAGCAGCTAGGCCTGTGAGCCATGGCCGCTGAGCCTGCACGTCCGGAGCCTGTGCTCCGCAACGGGAGAGGCCACAACAGTGAGAGGCCCATGTACCGCAAAAAAAAAAAAAAAAAAAAAAAAAAAAAGATTATATTGAGTGAGGAGACTGAGGGGGGTCAGGGCTTAATTTAAATGCAGATGAGTAATAAGGAATCTATAGAGAAGCTAAATCCTCCCAACAATGAATCTGAAAAAGTATAAAACTTGAGACCCATGCTTCTCATTTGGGTACTCATTGCTTGTGTGTTTGGTTGAGAAAATCAAGAAACAAAAAGTAGAGAAAGAAGCAGTTTATTTGACTATATTTTCTACGTATTATTCCTCTGTTGTTAAGTTAGATCTTAAGTATTTGGTAGCTTGCACCATCTGTATTTTCTCCTCACTAAAGGCTACAAAAGTGAATTACAGTTTTGATGTAATTTAACAAAAGTGCATGCAATTTTATCTCACTTATTACATATCATGAATTACATAATGCCAACAGTGGGTTGATACATATTTCTCTTCAGGGCAAGAGTATACTTACCATCCTATCTTTGTGATATATTTGAACAAATATATTAGAAAAGACATTTGGCACAGGCTAAGTTTCAGGAAGTTAGTTTGAGTGATAGTTAGAAAAGAATGCTAGTCAGTTGGTTCTGACAGCATCTGGAACCTTGAACTTATATTTGAAAGGCAGCCTCACCTAATGTCCTGTTTTTACTGTTGCTGACAGCCTTTCTTTAAAATCCATTAATGTCCATCGGGTTAAGGTCATGAAATAGGAAAGGGGTATTCAGTCCATTTGTCTAGATTGTCAGAAGGGTCGGAAGGAGAAACAAGCCAGAGACAAGTTGAGTGGTTCAGGTAACTCAGACTAAGTTTTGTATGAGCAAACCCAGGACTCATAACTGCTTTTCCTCTATCTACAGAAGAGGCCAAGCCTGCTCCATAAACAACCTCTGGGTGCTAAGATGCAATTCATAGGATATCTTCTTGGATATTAAAAAGAATGACACCCTCAAGTGGCTTTATATTATGCCCAATTTAAGTGCTCCCTATTAGGCTGAATGAGATTGTAAATACCTTGAATCAAGTGACTTTTATTAGTTAGGTAAAAGATCCACTGTAAATTTTTTTTTTAATAAATGAAATGGAAAAAGAAAGAAGTCCCCAGAATACAGTAGTTTAAATAGGAGTGTGTTTTTCTAACATGGCAGTCTAGTTCATCAGAAAGAGCTGGGCAGGGCTTCCCTGGTGGTTGAGAGTCCGCCTGCCGATTCAGGGGACACGGGTTCATGCCCCGGTCCGGGAAGATCCCACAGGCTGCAGAGCGGCTGGGCCTGTGAGCCATGGCCGCTGAGCCTGCATGTCTGGAGCCTGTGCTCCGCAACGGGAGAGGCCAGAACAGTGAGAGGTCCATGTACCACACACACACACACACACAAAAGAGCTGGGCAGTTTTTCTCCACAAGGTTATGCAGGGTCCCAAGTTCCTTCCATATCATTGCCACAAAAACCTCTAGACTGTTGTTCCTTTCTGTGTGATGGAAATTGCACTATTGCAACATCTATGTTTTGGACCATGGGAAGGGAAAAAAATGTCAAAGTTCAAGGAGAGGCCTTTTTTTAAATTCTAAGATGGCTTTGTTGCTCACATCTTTTCCACACACATTTCATTGTTCCAAATCTAGTTGCTTCATCCTATCCAGCTGCAAGGTAAATGGGGGAAAAGATAGACATGTGACTTAGAAGAAGGGACCATCCTTTTTTTGGAGGGATATTAGCCTGCCGCCACAGCACGGCATCTGTATATTGCTTCCTTTTTACCAGCCCCTTCCATCCCATTTAAATATCTATCACCATTTGACACATACATGCAGCACTAATGGTTTCACTTGAATGGAGCAACTGACAAGCTGACTGTGAGTCAAAGAATTCCTATCTGCCTGTGTACGTCCCAGTATCTGGAATCAGAACTGTGGCTTTTCTTCTCTCATCAAAGCCAACAAATCTACGAAATAGCTCACAACATTGTAGCACAGACTGGAGACATTCTTCATAAAGTAAGAGTTTAAATTGCTCTCCAACAGTGGGATGTGTCAGGACCATGGAGAGCGGTGGGCTTGAAGGCTGGTGATAGATTTTGAAATGCAGCTCAGTGTCTAAGATTTTTCACATGATAGATTTTGAAATGCAGCTCAGTGTCTAAGATTTTTCACTGAGCTGTATTTCAAAATTCACAGTATAATTGATTTAAAGCAGAATTCTTGTGTAAAATAATAAACCAAGTGTTTAAAAAGATTAATGACAATTAAAATCTCTAAAACTACTCAAGCAGCAAGTGAAATAGCTCAATCTGTATTAAATTCTTGTCAGAGTCTGTGATGTGATCATTTTTACCAAAAATGTCCCTGTAAATTGCCATGTGATTAAACCAGAATCATTTATTTACAAATTCTAATTTGGAAGACATCTAACATATGTTTTCAGTGTATTTAAATTTCCCTAAGTACTCTCTTGGACGTTTTAGTTTTAACAAGATATTTTTTCATTATATCTTATAGCCTTGAATAATTTGTCCATAATAAAGATGATTAATGAGTCCAAATGGAGATTGTGTGCATATGTCCCATATGAGTATCACCTATACAGGAGCTGTATTTCACCCGAGATAAAGGCTTCCCCGAAGAACAGAGAGATTTCCTGCAGAGGTTACTTGAAAAGCCAAAAAGCTGTGTTAGTGAGCCTCCCCTTAATCCTGTGCAAGGATATACAGTATATTAAATATCCTGTGAAGAATTCCTCCACCTGTCTCTCTATATTCACATATGTCTCCTCAGCTGTCAGAAAAATCTCTTGATTGCTTGCCAGTCTTTTTCTTATGGTCCCTGGGTAACCAGAACAAATAAAGATGAAATACCTGTGTCAGATACCTAAGCCAGCATTATCTTATAGCCCTGCAGCCAAGTCAAGCTTGTAAATCCTCCCTCCATAAACAGCCCTGGTTGGGCCGCCTCCTCCTTCATGGACCTGCTGTTTCATTCAGCTGATGAGTTGGTCTACTGTCCCAGGGAAATGATAGCCTTAGAAACAAGAGGTGGGCAGGTGAAGCATGGCAGTTTATCTGCTGTGAAGTCTCACTTGTCCGTACACTTGTGATTGTTTGTTTGGTCCAGAGGAAACTTGAGGTGGAAATAGGGAAACATTATATGGGAGGGAAGTGGTAGACAGAATGGAAAAAGAAGCCAGTCACTATAGGCATGACCCACTGGCCTTCATTTGATTTTGTGTGTGTGTGTGTGTGTGTGTGTGTGTGTGTGTGTGAAGGAAGCTCTTGGTTTGAGTTGAGTTAATATTATAAATGCAGACATTAAGTTGGGAGGAAAAGATAATTTGACAGTAAAGAATTCTCTGTATTGAGTCAGATTTTGTTATTTATTTTGGTCAATGGTAAAATATGCACAGAGTTATCTTTAGTGCTGCTATACCAAGTATTTACATATCTTCCCCTTTAAGGCACATGGAGGATTGCAATTCTTATGGCTTTAAAGTTAGCAAGCCTAAGATGACTTGCTTTGGTTAATGAGACAGGAGAGGCTAAGGCATAGAATTCTCTGATACCCAGTGCTTCAAAGAATCTCTGTTCATGGTCCTCAAGAAGCTTTTATTTTTTCCCCATGCCATTTTCAAAGACAAAGGGGCCAGGACCTTAGCTTTCCTTCCCTCATAAATCTCTGGTAGAGCCATGCTCAGTCTGAAGGATTTCTTTATTTATGCCACTCGCCAGTCCCTCTCACTACCCCATCTCTGGGGTGTTCGAAAATCAGTCACTCAGGGAACAGTTCAGTTGGCTTTACATTGAGCTTTGCTGGTAAAGGTAAAATGCATTCACTTCAGTCAAAGTTTTAAAGACATCCCATAACACTGGTGTCCTGCGACCTAGTGTATGATTGACTACAAAGAAATGATTTCTGTTTGAGTCTTTATGGCCATTTTGAAAAAGAAGTAGAAATAAAGCAGCCAAATGTGATACGGAGAAAAATGTACGCACCTGGTCCAGGAGAGAATAAATTGGAATGTAAAACATGTCAGATCACAAAGTAATTATAAATCGTAGGAAGCAAATGGCACAGGTAGGATATATCATAAGAAGTCAGGTAGTGAGGGGAATTTAATTGCCCACGGAGGTAGCATGTGAAAAAATAGAGTGTGAATATTTGAGCGTGACAGTCATTACAGAGAGTTGCAAAGTGGCTTGTAGCATGTATATTACATGCAAGACGCATTACTTCTATTTTTTATGAGAAAGGGATAACAAAATGTTTACTAAGCTTTCTAATTCTAAAAATCAAATATAGCTGATTGGGGCAGAAAGATCAGAGTGTCTTCACAAAGGAGAGGAATCTACTTTCTCCTTGAAAGATAGGAAGCCTGTTATAGGGAAAGAATCAAGAGGTAGAATGAGCAAAATTGTAGGAGTTGAAAAACACAGAATGTTTTTGTGGTAAAATGGTAACAGCTAGTCTTGATTGAGTGCTTCCTGTGTGTGAAACAATGCAGTACGCATTTTCCAAGGATTAAACCGCTTAAGTTTCTCAGCTCAATGAGGTAGGAGCTTTACCTCCATTTTATAGGTGTGAAATCTAAGACAAAATGAGGTTAAGTAACTTTTGCGAAGGTGGACTTGTAACTGGAATTCCCAATTTAGCTACTATGTTATATTTCATTTGACAAATGTAAAGGAAGTTTCTTCTAAGGGACAACTTGAAAATAATGATGGGAAGCTAGAGTGAAGTCAGCTGATGGGAAAACCTCAAATGCCAGGCTGAAGAGTCTGGGTAAATTCAAAAGATATTAAATCTGCTTCAAGATAACATATTCTTATTGATAGAGGTAAGCATTAACAAAGACTAAAAATGACAGTTTGTAGCAAAAGATATTTTGCATATAAGCATAGGTGTACAGACCTAGCACTGACAATACATGTGGAGGTTTAACATATTGAAGTTGAATTAAAGAATCCTACCCAAGCTTTAGAAGTCCTTAAATTTTGAAATAAATTATTCTATCCTCTAAATTTGTTACAGATACCTGGGAGAATCTTATTTCTGAATGCAAAGATATTACACCAAGTTTACTCTAGCAGCGTCTGGATGTTACTTTCTCAATATCCACTGGCTGGTTTAGATAGGATGTATTAAAGTTGTGTTTCCACCCATAACTAGAGTATCCCCTTTCTGATCTTAAATTTTTTCCTCAATTTTTTGTAAGAATCTAGATGTATATCCAGCCATGGAAAATAGATAATTGCGTGCTATAACGAAAAGACAGTCTATTTTCTGGCTGTTTGGTTTTTCTGATCTTCAATGCAAACAAATTCTGGATTAATTTATAGAATATGGTCCTCAGTATTTGGAGCTTTCCTGTAGCCATACTAAGGATAACTTTCATTACACTTCTCATATAGAGATTAGGGAGGATGGTGGATCCTCTTGTTTTATCCTGTTTTTCCATTCTTAAAGCATGCATCCCACACCTCTGAGATAGAAGAATGGGAGATTCTCCAGCCTGGATTTCCTTTTGGTCATTTTCTTTTAGGGCAGTCTCCTCTCACATCTGTATATCCCTGACCATGTATAGGTGATCCTTACTGGAAGTTTGTTATAGTAGTTCTCAAGGTGGGCTGAGAGGGACAAATATTCCTCTTTGAAAGACTGCTCTCAGATAGCCCTTTGGTAATGGGGAGTGAGATAGTTTTCCCCTCCGGATTTTTTGTTGTTGTTGGCTTTTTCCTCCCTGTGGCACCTTGAAAAAAAAGAAAAAATCACTCAGTCTCTAACTTACTGAATTTTAGAAACTCAAAATAGTATGGTGAGAAGATTCATAATTATACCTCTCAGGGCATAATGACTTAATTAATATACCCTTCATGAGACTTTGCACTGTGGGAAGTACACACCCGCTGATGGAAATTAAGGTGGTGTCGTGAAGCGCAGAAACATGAGTGTTTTGATTGTGTGTGTTTTAAATGTTTGGTATATATATTTTTTCTTCCCTTTGGTTAAATTTCTGCACAGAAATCTCCTCTTCCCTTTCATCAGCCTGTAGATGATAAATGTGGCAGAGAGCAAAAGTATACAAACTTGAAGCAACTAAAGTGGCTGATGGCGAAAATCAACCATAGCTGGATATTTCTGGCTCAAGCCTATTTCAAAGCATGCATTTTATTCTATGTTTTCTATTTTGCTCAATTATCTAAGAATATTTCAAAATGGTTTAGGAGTAGGTGTTTTATATTCAGTCTCACCAACTGCATGGATTCTTAGGGACCATATATTTCACTTTTTTTTTAAGTTACCTAGAACCCATGTAAATTTATCCTCCACCCTCTTTAAAAAACTGTTGCTGTACCACATGGCACTTCTAGGTGTCTTTTGCTTATTAGAAGTGAGAACTGCTTCTGCTGGAGCCATTGAAACTTCCTACCAGGAAAACTCAAGTGTCAATGAATCTCAACTGAACACTTGGAGCATTTCTGTTGGAGGGAAATTGAGTTGAAGCAGCTCTATTGAGGCTAAGGCAGACTTTGAGCTTGGACCACGCCCTCCAGCCACCTCGTGTTCGTATTCCCTTTCTCTCTCTTTTACATGGAAACCCTTGGAAAGAGGGCATCATATGTGTGTGTGAATGTTTTTGCCTATTAAACTAAATTTATGTGCTGAGAATCTGAGTTCCAAGAAACCAGGTAAAGCCCAATCTAGTAATTTGGTAAAACTGAAAGAAGAGTGGTCAAATAGAAGTTCAGTTTAAAACAAATGTTGAGTCACGGGCATTTCACAGGACACTGAGGAGTCTGTTCAGTATGGAATTGTGTTGTCTTGTGGTTGACGGTGGTGGTAGATTTTTAGTTTGTTTTGTTTTAAGGTAAAGAAGTTAAAACGATTCAGTTACTTCACATTCATTTTTTTTTCAATGAGAACAATTGAGGAAGTGCAAAACAAAATAGGGAAGAGCCACTTCCAACCCAGATCATGAGAACAACTGAGACAGCATTTTTAGTGGTTCAAATAATTTCATGTCAAGAATCCATAGGAATTATAGTCAAAGTCCAAAAAAACAATGTGGATACACCTGAGATTTTCTGAAACATTTTAAACCACCAGAGAGGCTCCAAACATCACAAGATGTATAAATTGGGCCATAAAGGCTACAAAGAAATAAATGTAAAGTGTTGGAATTAGCAAGTGGTAAGTTTGATATGGAGATTCAGTATGCACTCAGGAGTCAGGATGCTGGTGTTGGAACCTTGATTCTGCCGGTTACTAGCTGTATGAACGCGGTTCAGTGAACCATGAACTCCCGCATGACACAAAGCACTTGCCTGGACACTGTGCTAAGATACTTGAGCAAACATTACCCTGGTTTCTACCTACCTTATCCTGTACCCTTTAAAGGTGGCCCCAGCACCTGTGCTGAGTCTTTGCTCAAGAAAATGCAATGCTGCCAAACTGCAAAATAAACTTTGTTCCAATCTACATTGCCAAACCATATTCATTACTTTTCCACTCATTTCCTTTCTGTAGTTTTGCATTTTCCCAATGTTCATCTTTTGTCTGAGTTGGAGTTGAGCTCAGCTTATAACGGAGTCTTCCTTATAGCAGTAGTCTAAATAAAATCTGTCTTGCTACCCTTAACAAGAGTCTTTATTCTTCAGTTTCCTGCCTCTAAAATGGTGATACTTGTAATACCTTCCTCTCAGCCTTGTCATAAGGATTAATGAATAACTATTTATAAAAATGCCATACAAATATTTATTAAAATAATAAAAGAATTCTAGCTAATGCCTACTAATCCTTTTAATACAGGAATTTGAACTTTAATGTAATTTGTCCATCATGATTCCACATTGGTTGTCTGGTTCTCCTGGTCCCAGTCTGCTATTCAAATGTCACATTCAGTGTCAGGTATATCAAAACTTCTTCTCAATTAATCACCCTATAATGCTCATTTCTGCACCCTTTCTGATACAGGCACATCATGAAATCTTTGTAGTCTTGCTCACTGTACATTTCTTTATAAAACCTCACATCCCTTTTCTCTTTGGTACCAAGCATTGTCATATAATCTCTCATAATGCTTAGCACTGTATGGGTGTACTTTTTGATGTTCTGGTATTTCAAAAACATTTAAAATTTTGCTTTTTAGTTTACAATGTGTTTTTATGTATACTGGCTTATAACAATACTATGAAACATATTTTTATTTTTTACCAATAAAATACATAAAGAAAGTCCTAAATAGTAAGCAATTAAACAAGTTCACTTAGCTTGTAAATGGTGAGGCCAGGACTTTGGCAGATATTCTTTCCTGGGTAGAAATCCGGCTTCACTACTTAGTCAATGAGTGTTCTTAGGCCAATTAATTACTTGGAACCTTCGTAAAATGGGATCATAATATTCACTTCAGAGGCTGTTGTGATACCTCAAAACCATGATTTATAGAAAATACCTTGGAAGTTGTCTGTTTTATAGAAAACGTTTAACAAATTGTTGTAGACTGAATATTTATGTCCCTATTTATTAGGTTTCAAAATTCAAATGTTTTGAAACCTAATCTCCAAAGTGAGAGTATTGGAGGGGGTGCCTTTGGAAGTTCAGTAGGTCATGATGGAAGAGTCTTCATGAATGGAACTAGTGCCCTTAAAAAAGGAGCTTGGAGAAAGCTGCCTTGCCCTTTATACCACATCAGGACACAGCAAGAAGACAGCTGTCTAATTCTAAACTAATTTTCTGAAATTTTGGATTCCCAATGCTCACAGTACTTATTACTAGATAAATATACAAAACCACTTGATAATTCATTTAATTTCCAAAAAAAAAACCCCACAAACTACTGTTCTTCCCCCTTTAAACACCAATTCTCTGTATACTTCAAACATCATATATCTTTCTGCAACTTCTGTTCAAAGATATCTCAAATAATATGAAAAGTTAAACAAACAGACTTTTGTTCATTTTAGTACCATAATGATGAGTATTCGAGCATAATGGAAAATAAATAGTTATTCATAGTATTGACCTTAGATACACTGATGAACTCACTATCTTTACAGCCAATACATACATAATGAACTTCAGAAGAATTATAGGGGGAACGCTATTTTGATTTACTAAATTAAAGTGGCAGAGTAGTGCAGTGATAACAGCATAAGCTTTACATTTAGACCTTAATTTGCTGATTCCTCCAAGTACTCTTGGAATGGACTTGAGCATATCACTTTGCCATAACCTCATCATCTTCATCTAAATACTCGAGGTGCTGATAGACATATCAAGGAACCTTTCAAAAATTAAACTAGATAACACAGTTATTATATTTAATACTCACTACATGGTAGTAAATTATTATATACTGGCCATAAGTCCATGTACCTAAAGGATAAAATGTTATAAAATAAAATATTCAAATCATAAGCACTAATTTATAACTATTAACAGTCCAGCTTATAGTACAAGGAATCATTTTTCCTAAAGAAGCTAATAACATATTTGAAAATATGAGACTATATACCTAAAATAACGTTCCTTATTTTAAGATTCATATAAGAAATGAAGGTCAGTTCATCACATTTCCATGACTGTTGGTCTTGTTACGGTGGAGCACAGGTATGTTGAAGAAGTAATATATAATAGGTAGGTTTCCAAACTTCATTAATAGACTTATTTGCTATCAAAATGGCTGAGTGTGTTTAGAGTCCAAGGAACTCTGGATGAAGTATTGAGCTAGCTAGGGTTCTGTTTCCAAGCAGGAGATATGCCCTTGGAACTGGGTTTTGGTTGACTATGACTGAGTGTCCATGTGTCTGGAAGAGAGAATATTTACAAGTTGAAATATGTTCTCCTGGCACGTGGCCCTTCAGAGGTGTGTCGACTAGAAGAGGCTGACTGACTGGGTCCCAGGTCACCTTATGAAGTGGCACTTCCCATGGTGAAATCTACCATCTGCTGGCTCACAGCCCTGGACCTCAGACTTGTCAACACCCCTGTTTGATAGGATGTGAAGATGCCAGTTCATGCTAACAAAACTCATTTGACCAATGTTTAAGATTCAACTGCCAACTAAACAATTTGTGATGAACAGAAACGGAACTGTGAAACATTCTGGCATCGTGCATAGGAGAGACTAAAACATTCTCCCCCTAGTGGCAGATTATATTGATGGGAAGACAGATGGCATTCAGTATTTCAATATCTACTTCCCATACTTCTTTATATATTCAGAACCCCAAATTCCAACTGGACACATAACTATCCAAATAACAACTTCCATGCAGCTTGGGTTGGCCATGCATACAAGTTTTTACCCATGTTCCTATGGGTGGACTTGATGCGAAACTCCTGAAGAAGGAGTTAGTTATACCATGTAAAGCCAGCTGGGCTGAGCATGTGCTGATGAGAGCCAGAATAGCACTATATTTCAAAAGATATGTCACCTACTGAGAGTGGCAACGAAACAAATTCCAAGCATTCTGGAATGCTAGCCTTACATTCTTTATGTGAAGGACTGCCTTGAGGGAGAGACACATAAGCATCTGTCCTTCAAGCTACTGATATTTTTTCTTGCCGTTTGTTACAAACAACCAGATCAGTTCCCTGGCTAATGATCACATTGACGCTCCTTCATGTTCTTGAGATGATGACCTCTTGTCCACTCCATGTAGCATCTGTGCCAATTTTTAGTGTAATGGAACTTGAGAGGAGTTGGTAGTCGGTGAGTTTTAGAGGGACCAGAGAGTCACATATGGAAGAATTTGGAAAGAGAGGGCCATGCTGAGCAAAGGTCAAAGAGGAGATGAGGGTGGCATATCTAGAGAACAATGTGGATCTTATTATGCCTGAAACAATGAGGTTAGTTTAGAAAATCATGTCAGACAAGTGAGGGAGGAGCACACTAATTATTAGCTAGATGATTTGATTGACTGAAGTTTTCTGTTTTTCCATAATTCTGAGACATTTCCAAGAAGCATATGCAGTGAAGAAATTGAGAAATCCATTACAAATTCTCCATGGTATTATGACCCATTTTACTTCTCTGTTGTCCTGTTTAACTACTTTGATGCTTTTAAGATATAAGCCCAGAGATAGCATCTAGAAGCACAAAGGGGAAAGACAGGAGTAGAGAGTATATCTGCTCAGTACATTTTAGCCCCTAGGAGGAAATCTGCTATATAAATCCCACCAAAAAAAATCCCAAAACCTAAATGAATGAATGAATGGATGAGATTCAGGTTCAAGTTTTGGGATGATTCATAATTTCAGATAGCTTCAGCCTGCAAATCATCTAAAATAAAATTATATTTCCCTACTAACAATCATGTTCAAAAATAGCAGGAAAAAATATAGCAGAACTGAAAGCAATGGATAAAAATAGGAAGACAAAATGAAGAATAAAAGGATCATAGATAAAAATGTAATTTTTCCGGGCCTCCCTGGTGGCGCAGTGGTTGGGGGTCCGCCTGCCGATGCAGGGGATACGGGTTCGTGCCCCGGTCTGGGAGGATCCCATATGCCGCGGAGCGGCTGGGCCCGTGAGCCGTGGCCGCTGGGCCTGTGCGTCCGGAGCCTGTGCTCCGCAACGGGAGAGGCCGCAACAGTGAGAGGCCCGCGTACAGAAAAAAAAAAAAAAAAAAAAAAAAAAAAAGTAATTTTCCTAGAGTTAGTTACATTCCCTGTTTTTTCTTAAGTTGTTCTCTAAACAAAGCCATCTGGGTTGGAAGGATTTAGTATTTCTCTTTCTCTGTCTTTTTGATGCCAGTACCTTGTGATGTGGTTAGTTCATGCCCACTCAAGTCTCTACTTAATCTGCTTGTTCCAGACAGAGAATGGTAAACTCAGTAAGAGGGGGTCTGCTCTGCCTTTCCTCTCTCTTTAACTTATTGCTTTAAGATCATCTCCTCATGTAAATACTGCTTCTGTTTTATAGATGTAGGGTTTTAAGAATTTGATAGTCATTAAAAAGTGCTAAATGGGAAACAAGTATTTATTGGACTTTGTGCTAGACTTGTACAATTTATTTTATTTTCAAATTCTTTTTTTGAAGTATAGCTCATTTACTATGTTGTGTTGCTTTCAGGTGTACAGCAAAGTGATTAAATTATATATATATATATATATATATATATATATATATCTTTCTCCAGACATTTTTTCCCTTATAAGTTATTACAAAATGTTGAGTATAGTTCCCTATGCTACCATAGGTCCTTGTTGGTTATCTATATTATATATAGTAGTGTGTTTATGTTAATCCCAAACTCATAATTTATCCCTCCCCTCCTTTCCCCTTTGGTAACCATAAGTTTGTTATGTCTGTGGGTCTATTTCTGTTCTGTATATAAGTTCATTTGTATCATTTTTTTTAGATTCCATATATAAGCAATATCATATGATATTTGTCTGTTTCTGTCTGGTATACTTAGTACGATAATCTCTAGGTCCATCCATGTTGCTGCAAATGGCATTATTTCATTCTTTTTTAAGGCTAATATTCCATTGTATAAATGTACCACATCTTCTTTATCCATTCCTCTGTTGATGGGCATTTAGGTTGCTTCCACATCTTAGCTATTATAAATAGTGCTGCTATGAACATTGGGTGAGTTTATCTTTTCAAATTATGGTTTTCTCCAGATATATGCCCAGGAGTGGGATTTCTGGATCATATGGTAACTTTATTTTTAGTTTTTTTAAGGAACCTCCATACTATTCTCCATAGTGGCTGCACAAATTTACATTCCCACCAACAGTGTAGGAGGGTTCACTTTTCTCCACACCCTCTCCAGCATTTGTTATTTGTAGACTTTTTTTTTTTTTTGCCATGCCGCTTGTGGGGTACTAGTTCCCCAACCAAGGATTGAACCCATGCCCCCTGCAGTGGAAGTGTGTAGTATTAACCACTGGACTGCCAGGGAAGTCCGCTTTATTTGTAGACTTTTTGATAACGGCCGTTCTGGCTGGTGTGAGGTGGTACCTCATTGTAGTTTTGATTTGCATTTCTCTAATAATTAGTTATGTTGAGCATTTTTCATGTGCCTCTTGGACATCTGTATGTCTTCTTTGGAGAAATGTCTATTTAGGTCTTCTGCCCATTTTTGTGGACTTTAAATTGCACAGATGACCTTACCTATTTTCATTTAATTCTTTTGAGATGTTATCCCCATGATGAGTAATTGCCCCAGGATCTCTCAGTTGAAATGTGAAGCTGCTAGACTGCATGCATGCCCAGGGCATCTGATCTCAAAGCCTATGTTCCCCAATTCTAATAAGTCTATGGTCCAGTAGCCACATACTTCCACTTTCCTCCACCTTGAAATGTGCCACTGAATATAAGAATCTGCAGTCATCTGATTAAGGATATTTATATATGATTCTTCTCTATTCCCTACCTACAAAACGTACACATTCTCTTTTTAGGGGTTAGAGGCGAGCAGCTGTGGGTGACATGAGCTGCTTTGAGGTTGAATGGTATTACTTGACCTTTATTTAAACAGGATCACTCTGAATGCTAGTTTGAGAATAGACTTGAGGGAGATAAGGATAGAAACAAAAAGATGTGTTAAAAGGCTACTTCAGTGTCTCATATATAGTGATAGAGACAGTGAGAAGTACTAAGAATATGGATATATTTTGAAAAGAGAGTTAATAGGATTTCCTTTAAAAATTAGAAATTTTGGTAGCAGAGAAAATGAAGAGTAAAGAAAGAATTCAACTTCTGCCCTGGCTAAGTGGAAGGCTGCCATTAATCCCGAGATGGGGAAAGTTCAAGGTGAAGCGTGTTGGTGGGTGCGTGGGGGGCCATGTGAATCAGTTCTGAACACGTTAGGTTTGAGATAGGATTTGAACGTGCAGATGGAGATGTTGAGAAAGGAGCTAGATACATAGTCTGCAGTTCAGGAAAGTTATCTAGGACGGATATATAAATTTGAGAGCCTACATATAAAGGTATTGAAAGCCACGGGGCCAAATGAGATCATTTAGGGTGTAAGCATAGTTAAAAGTGGGAGGAGAATCAATGACTAAAACTTTAGACACATCAATAATAGGACGTTGTGGAGAATAGGAAGATGCTGCAAAGAAACTCCTATGGGATATAGTATATAGGAAATTAAATCCAATAAAGTTCCACATAAGGGACTTTATATTGACTACATTCACTTTTTTTTTTTTTTTTTTTTCTTTTTGCGGTATGCGGGCCTCTCACTGTTGTGGCCTCTCCCGTTGCGGAGCACAGGCTCCGGATGTGCAGGCCCAGCGGCCATGGCTCACGGGCCCAGCCGCTCCACGGCATATGGGATCCTCCCAGACTGGGGCACGAACCCGTATCCCCTGCATCGGCAGGCGGACTCTCAACCACTGCGCCACCAGGGAGGCCCGACTACATTCACTTTTAACAAATGTGTGCTCAAAATAAACTATTTTGTCAATGAGACAAAACTTCTAAGTTCAATGATTATTTCATGCAGCAGTCATTAACACAGTGCCAGGTGTTGTCTTATACATTTGCAAAATAAAAACAAACCTTCAAAAAAATCCCTACCCTCAAATAATTCAGTCTAGGAAAGAGAAAAAGACCATAACATAGGAAACTTGTATTTAAAATTGTCAAAGCATTACATCATAGATGTAAGTCGAGTGCTGTGCTCTAAGACTCCTAAAGCCCCTTCACCTTTTGTCAAATTCAAGGAGAGAAATCATGTTTGAAAATGTAAAGAAGAGACCTTGTAATCACAATTTGAAACTCCTTTTTTTCCCCCTTCCTCATTTAAAAGGCCTCTTAGGGGGCTCTGATAGCCCTGCAAGTCATATTTCACATGCAGGCATTTGACTTGCAAAGGACATTTGGGTAATATGGCAGAGTCCAGGAAGAAACCTTAACCACTTTCTTTTCTGAAACCAGATGACCTTCAACCCCAATCTACCCCTCTCTCTTCTATAGATGAAAAGGAGTGAAATTATCTTAAATGATACTAAAAACAAACAAGCAAACAAACATTTCAGAAAATGAAATTTGTAGAATACTTTCCAGGTTCTGTCCAGTTTTGGTGAAATGGTAAACAGATCTTATGAATAGCTTCTTACTTTTAAAAAGCACAAACAGACTCATAGACTTAGAGAACGAACTTATAGTTACCAGTGGGGAAGGGTGGGAGGGAGGGATAGATTGGGAGTTTGGGATTGACATGCATGCACTGCTATATTTAAAATGGATAACCAACAAGGACCTACTGTATAGCACAGGGAACTCTGCTCAGTATTAGGTAACAACCTAAATGGGAAAAGAATTTGAAAAAGAATAGATACCTGTATATGTAGAACTGAATCACTTTGCTGTACCCCTGAAACTGACATAACATTTTCAATCAACTATACTCCAATATAAAATAAAAAGTTATAGTGAGCAATATGCTGAAATATTCAAAATGGGGAGGCTAATTTTGAAAGGCCCAGTGAAGCTTCATTTTTTGGACACTTGAGTCTACAGAGTGTCAGAGATGCAGGTGTGGCTCTAACCACATTGCACACCTCAGAGAGACACAGTGGACAAATCTAAATGAGGCATCTGTCCAGAAGTGGGCTGCATCTGAGGCTGAATGGAGAACAGATAGTGGATGGAATACAACTCTATAATGAGTAAGTAGCCTGCCTATCTAACTCCATGATGGATCAAGTAGCAAAGCATAAGTAAGCATATAACTAACCTGGATAAAATAACAAAGTAAATATAACAGCCCAAACTATAACAGGAGGTGAATACAAGTGCATCATCCATTGTTAGTGAATGTAGGTATGGATTCAACAGAGGGCAATCTGGCATTACCTATCAATAGCTGAAATTCCATTTCTAAGAATTTGTCCTGAATATATATATTTGAGTGATGCAAACATTGTGAATAAGAATGTTTTTTGAAGCATTGCTCCTTAATGGTAAATACAACAAACAAAAAAATTTTTTTTTAAATTAGAAATAATCCAAATGTTAACCAAGAAAAGAGAAGTTAATATATAAATTTGATGGTAGGTATAATGCAATCATTAAAAATAATGAGAGTTTATATTCTTCCAAGAAATACTAACTGAAAAGTATAATCAAGAAGAAAAAGAATATGAAAAAGAATATATATATATTTGTGTGTATAACTGAATCACTTTGCTGTGCTGCAGAAATTAACATTGTAAATCTACTATACTTCAATAAGATATAAAAAAGAAGAAAAATAAAATTATTAACAAACATATATATATATATGTAAGCACATCTGGAAATTTTCCAGAAGATTGCATTAATAATATTAAATGAGTTTATCTTTCAGTATTAAACTTATGGATAAGGGTTGGGAGGGGGATTGATTCTTTTAGTTTTTTTTTTATTATATGTTGACAACATTTTTATAAAAAATAAGCATTTATTGAAATTTTAAAAAATACAGTTGTCCCAGTTAAGTAGAAGTGGTATTGGGCTGGATCTCCATTTTTAGACTAACATGGAATGTATTAGAATGAAGACAATGGCTGAGGCTTATTCAAAGTTTTCACATACTTAACCATAGACAGGATGTCACCTCCTCAGCTTCCCTGGATCCTGGTGAGACTGTCTATTTGCCTTCATGAATATTAGTGTAAAGGAAATTACTCATCTGTTGCTTTTGAAAAAGTTATGTGGATATAGCTGAAAGCTTCCATTTCCTGCTTTACTCCTGAGATATCATGATCGAGATCCAGAACAACCTGCTTGTATAATTTTGTAATATCAGAGCAATTCACGTCCAGAGACAGTGGGCCGCAGGCCCTCACTTTCCCTCCTTTCCCTTTAATGAGATATCCAATTTGGATATCTCATTTCACACTTGTTTTGTCTCACTGCAGGGGATGTAGTGCGCATCACATGCTCCTATCCCTAAACGTAAACACCTCAGCACCTGCTGACTATTCATGTACAATATCTTCTGGGCACTGATTGAATAACAGTATTTTATGTGTCGTGAAATTTCTTTTTCTCTCTTAGTGATCCCCAGTCCTGTGATTCAGTTTTCAGTTTTCTCTTTTTTTTTTTTTTTAAATCATTAGGGAAGGAAAACCTATACTTAAAAACCTAATAAAGAAACTATTTAGTTCTCTTTAAAAAGCAAAATAAAGTGTGTGTCATATTCTTTGACAAGTATGAAAACACAACATTTAGAAATTATGATTTTGATAGGTTTCTTGTATCTCTGCACTTTAGACTTCCAGTACAAAAATACATATTTGTGACTTCTATCACATGTAAGCAACTAGAACAACATGCAAGGTTAGAGCTGAAGAGAGCTTCCAGTACGACTTCCCCTCCCATTTAGCGGAGCGCTGAGCTTCTGATCACATGTTTGGGGCTTTCATTCCCACCTAGGCTCAGGTTTTGAGGGTTGATCCTCCTAGTAAATGACATTTTAGGACTCCACAGCTCCCAAGACTAGGGTGGACTTCTGAATTAAGTATACCTAGTGAGATTTTATATTTAGGACACTTGGAATCAGGTCACTGAGGTTTGGGTTAGTTGGTTATTGGATTCAAAACGCAAGATCTACAACTCTGCAACTGTGGAGTCTATTTTCCCATATGTACTTGAAAGGGTCAGTATGCTGGTCTGCAGAGAGGAAGGAAAGGAAGAGATTGTGTAGGGGTAGAGAAGGGTTTGTGATGACTTTTTAGTCCAATACTGTTACCAACCTGGGTTCTTAATCAATAGAAATTGATAAGAGACCAGACAAGAAATTCAGGCAAGGCTGTATTAGGGCTCCTGCTGTAGCAGGAGGGAAAGAAAATGAGTAAGAGTTTCCCTTGCTTGCTCCCCAAGCAGGGGCAAGCTGGTTCTTTATATGGGTGAAGGTAGGGGCGTGTCCAGGGGTCGGCGGGAGGGGTGGCTGAGGTGTTTTGCCCACCCCTTCAGTGGTGCTGTGTGCAGGGGGCATGTGCAAGACCCTGCTTTTGCTCCCAACCCCCTGCTTTTGCCCCTGATTCTTCAGAAGTGGCAATTGGTTTTGGTCTTTTTGTATCTTGTCTATGATTTGCCCCAACTACACATGCATGCAGTTATTTTCAGTCCCTAATTTCTTTGTATTTTGTTCCTCAAGGAAATGTCTGTCCAGGTGCAAGCACTGCAGCAAAGGGTCCCAGGTCCCAGGTCCCAGGTCCCAGCCTGTCTCAGTACTGCTTGCCTCTGTGTTCTTTATAAGGGGCAGAAAAACTAACCTAAACCTGCTTAAGCCAAAATGAGGATTACATGTTCATGGGATCAAAATATCAGGGGAAGCTACAGTTAAGGTTTAATCTAGTACCCAGATATTTTTCTGACACCAAATGTTTTTCTTTTTCCATTCCTTGACTCTACTACCTTAAAATATACTCCTCCATTCCGAGACAGTTTCATCCCATAGAGTTGCCAGTGGTTGCCAGTATTTCCTGTTGATAAATTCAGGTTAAAGTACAGAAGGAAAGAGAAAAAAATCTTTTTCCAGAAATTATTGAAGCTTTCATTATGTCTTACCAGCTCACATTGAGTCTCCGAACCCAAATTCTGCATCCAGCATTATTACAAAGTGGGTTTCATCACCTCAGATTCATATGTTGAAGCTCTAACACCAAGAGTGACTGTATTTGGAGATATGGTCTTTAGGGATGTAATTAAGGTTAAATGAGTTTATAAGGATGAGACCTTAATCTGATAGAACCAGTGTCCTTATAAGAAGAAGGAAGAGACATCATATCTCTCCCCCCAGCCTCCCCCCCCCTGCACAGAGGACACAGAAGGAAGGTGGTCAACTACAACCATAAGGAGAGGCTTGAAATTAACTCTGATGGCACTTTGCTTTTGCACTTCTACCCTCTAGAACTGTGAGGAAATGAATTCCGCTCTTTAAGCTCCCCCAGACTGTGATTTTATTATGGCAGCCCAGGCAGGCTAATAACAAGGGTATTGCGATGACTCTGATAGAACTAGGTCTGGTTTTGTGTTTCACAAAGTGTCATTGAGTGACTTGCAACTTTTCATGTACTCCTGAATAATGAATGTAAAATGTTTATTTCCTGAACTATCCCAACCCTGTCTGCAAGACAGTATGTAGGTTTCATCAAATACTCAGAATATCCGTGACCCACAAGCAAATTTTATATCAGCAGTTCTCACACTTCAGTGGGCATCAGAATCACCTGGAGGATTTATGAAAGCACAGGTCGCTGGGCTCCACTCAGAATCTGCTCCGCTCTGATGCAACTGTTCTAAAGTGGGACCGATCATTGCAATTCTAACAAGTTGTCAGGTACTGCTACTGCTGCTTGTGGTCCAGGCACCACGGTCTAAGAACCACTGGTTGATATGTAAATTTCACTCTCCCTGAATGGTTTGATCTTCCCTCATGATCTCTGAAACAAAGAATAGCTGTTGGGCTGGGATACTGGTAACGATTTAGACTATAAATCCACCACATAGAATCACTGAACTCCCAGTTCCCTGAAAGACACAGATAAAGGCCTGACACACATTCCTAAGTTGTTTTTATAGGAAGCAGACCCCCACCAGATGAAAACTTCTGACCACAGCAACATAGACCCTAGACTAGTTGAAATCAGTAGGTTGATGATGCTTGAAACTTCACCTTGATGCCAACCAATCTTGAGAATTGTGCACGAGCTGATCATGCGCCCTGAATCCCCCTCTCCCACCGCCTTTAAAACCCCTTCGTTGAAAGCCATCAGGGAGTTTGGGTCTTTTGAGCATGAGCTGCCCCTTCTCCTTGCTTAGAGCCCTGAAGTAAACGCTGTACTTTCCTTCACCACAGCCCTGTGTCAGTAGATAGGCTTTACTCTGTGTGGGCCACTGGACCCAAGTTCGGTTCCATAACAGTGTGACCTCCTTCTGGAGGCTTCTTTGGCTGCCCCATCTCACAGGTCTTAATGAGTCAGGTGTCCGCTGCCCATGATCTCAGTTAACACCACATACCTTTGTCTTGTCTCCCTCACTGGTTATACATTACTTGAGACCATGAATAGTTGGTTGTTGTTGCTTTTGTTAGTATCTTAACTTTTTGTATCCCCTGTACCCAAGCATAGTAAATGGCACACAGGGGAGGCTCAATAAGTAGGCCTCTACCCCCTACATCCCAGCCATGTCTGGGGGGAGCTCTGCTGCCTATTGACTAGTACCCTACAGCATCATATTGAGGAGGCTGTACATCCTAGTATACATGTATGCAAGGCCTGTTGTCAGTCTCCCTATAGATTGTCTTCACAGCTCTCAAGGTGAACCATGAGATATTAAATATCTTGGTCAAGTTTAAACACAAATTTTGAAGAGAATCCACTTGAATGCTCTTTTTAAGTTCTCATTACTGTAATAATATAGGACTCTTTGTAACACATGCAAATTGATGACTTCCAAAGTATAAAAAATAACCTGAATTTATGCATATTTAGTTCAATTGTAGCAGCTTATATTTGAGGCTAGTTTAAGATAATCATCTGTAGACAAGTGCAATTTTTCTGTGAATAAGCCTCTTAAGATTAGAGAATTAAGAGTGACATTAATTATACATAAGTCATTATTGTATTTAGGGAAAAAAAGCCATATATAAAGATGTTGAAAATCACCAGTATTTATTCAAGTTACAGTTAGAAATCTCCTTTCTCACATTCTTAAGGAATAAATCTGGCTTGAAATATTGGAGCTTGCTAAACGCTGTCTAATAACAAGAGTACATTGAATTGATTTGAAGAGTGTATTTTTTTTTCTTTCCTGAGAGCAGGAATGAAAGCAACCCTATAATTCTAATTATTATATTACACTTTTATAAAGGGGCAGTTTTCTTTTAATTTTTTTCTCCCTCTAGATTCTCTGAGAGTACATATTCCAGCCAAAGTGGGCATGTGAAATTGACTGCCTGAATCACTTTTTTGCTTGCCAATTTTTGTTTTAATGTTCCTGACACTTTGACATATTTGATGTTGCCTCCTGGTTATAAAATGTCCACATTCATTCTAAAATGTCCACATGATTATATGGGTGAAAGTTCAATTTCTCTTTCTCTGGAATTGGTTATGGTGATGTGGCAAGGTGAAAAGGGACTGAATTAAGACAGAGAAAGGCTTGGCTTCACATCTGAGATGCCATTGGCAAGCCTTGGATCTCCATGGAACTGAAGTTCCCCATAGGCAAAAGGGAATAAGACTATTTTCCATTGCTTCCCATGGCAAATTATAAATCCTGAGAAATATAATACATTATATGAAATATAATCTGTGTTCCCTGCTGAGAATCTACAACGCTTTCAAATTTTATATTTATTTTGTGATTATTTTTTAAAGATCTGCCCTACTTTTTGGCTATGATTTCCATGACAGTAGACACATGTCTGCTTTGTTTGTGTTGTATCCCCAGAATCTCACAGATAATGGTAGCTTGACAAGTATTTGTTGAATAGTTAAAGGAAAATTGTAGTTTTAATCAACAGTCATGGGCCTTTGCATGGCTTCACCAGTGGATAGAGCAAGTACCCTTAAAGTTTTTTGAGTACAGAAAGTAGAAAAGAGCATGTTCGAGGTTGTGTTCAGCAATTCTAAATGGCATGATTCAGAAACATGTTAAGAATATTCATGTATAACATAAATAAGCTACAAGGCTATATTCTAAAACATAGGGCATACAGCCAATATAATAAGTTTAAATGGAGTACCTATAAAAATATTCAATCACTATGTTGTACACCTGAAATGAATATAATATAATATTGCAAATCAACTATACTTCAAAAAATCCAAATATTTAAAAATGAAAAATAGTCATTATTTACTTGGAGCTCATTGCAGTAATATTTATATTCTGGGAACTCCAGAAATGATGGAACCATAATTTACTTACATTTAGATTGTCCTATACTAATGTCCCTGCAATACTGGAATATCAAACTTTTCTCAGTAAGGGGAAATTGAGAAGTTATATAGTTCAACCCTTTACTTTTGGAGATTAGATACCTGAAGCCCTAATACATAGAGTGACTTGCTATCACTTACTTGAAATGGACGATGGTGGTCTTAGAGAGCTATCTCCAAAGCAATCCCCTGAGAGCACTTTGGCTTCGAGTTACTTTTTCACAGCACCCTAAACTAGCATATTTCCTCTGCTTCAAAACATTTCAAAGTGCTCTCAGCAAAGTCCTCTTAGCACTGGAAGAATGTCTTAGATTAATTCAGCAAAATGCAGTCACATTAAAAGACAGCAGTGTACATAAAAGTATAAAGAGAGAGATATGATAAACCATGAAACAGGGAAGGAGAATAAGTAGATTTTGGTCTGGTAGCATTTCACTCCTTTACTGACAAACCTTGAGTCTTACCTGACCAAATGTCTCTATGAAAAAAAAATAAAATAAAAGCAAACCATCATTAAAGACAACAAAAGAAAAGCTGTGTGAGGCTCCATGCTTGCAAATCTGAGGAAGCGGTTAATGAGATGCGTCGTGAACAAGAGAGAAATTATAACATAATGGGGCTGCCATGTATGGTGGGCAAAGTTAAAGTAACGGGTACAATGCAATAGATGTCCTTTTTAATATTAATGCAAGGAAGTGAGCAGCACACTTTGCACTTTTTGTTCAGATTTTTTTCTGCTCCCACTCTGTGCCCTTGAGCTGGCTGGCATGCCTGCTGAAGGGTTTTGTCCCCCAGCTGTGGGGCTGCATTATTCCAGTGGACAATAATGACTAACTGTGGTTTGCCTGGCTTGACCAGCCTTGGAGTCTGTGTCAGGAAATTGGCTCTCAGCCTCTATTTTTCCCCATTCCTGCTTCATCAGGAAAGAAACCCCACATCAAATATGGTACCCAGGACTCAAGCTCCAAAATGAATCCAGCAGAGGAAAAGTTACCATAACAACAACAACATTAATAATAGCAATAAACACTTAGGTTGGTATTTCGTTCTCAGTTAACCCGTATAGGCAGGAAGAACAGATGGATTAGCTCCATTCTCTGTGTGAGAAAACTTTGGTATAAAGAAGGACTGATGCTTATGACTGTTAAGTCACTCCTAACACCCAGCTCACTGCTGTTTCCATGATTAAAAGCTTCCAAATAAGATTAGAACTACCACTGCTAACTCATCCTTCTGGTGGATTTGGAGGCCTCTGAGGAAAAAAAAAGTGCCATGTGTCATCTTCAACTCATACTCATTAGGAGATTCGGGGTTGGCGGTGCTCTTGGAAGCTTTATAAAATGACAATTAATTGGACATCCGGAGTGAGCTCTTTCCCTCCCCCACAGAACATGTAATTCAATTATAACAACATGTTTACCAATAATGCAGTACTTCAGCGTGAGGTTACTTTGCCATCATTAATTAGTGCATTATCTCAAGGACATGGATCTTTATGCCTCAAGTTTCTTCAGTCTGTCTCTTGTACTTTGAAGAAAATCACTCAGCAGAGCTGCCTTTTTTGGTACAAACACTACAACTCAAAGCATGGGGTCAGGTTAACTTATTTCTGTCAGTATTTCCCACACATTTCACAATCCTTGTTGAATACACAGCAGAGGTTGGCATTTTTTGGAAACCTGTTTTCCATTGCTTACTTTTAATTGGAGATTAAAAGTCAATGGGTAGATTCAGTTTAATTCCACTCAAGATGTGAATAGTTACTTGCTCAATCAGCTCTGTCTGTTGAATTTCTGTGTCTGCTAGGTACACATTAACCAAATCTACCTTATTTTTTAGTTCCTTTCTTATGTTCTAAGATACTGTAATGCAGAGTCCCAGCAAAAAAATCTGATGAGAAATATAAAATGTTTCATCAGCCTCCAACAAAGTGATTGGGTGCACAAATCCCTTGGGAGCTTTAAGTTCACACTAAGGTAGGTCTACAGAGGTGATGCAGTGATTTGAGGAAGTACGAATGTTATGCAAGATTTTTTAAAATGTTAAGGTAAAAACATAGAGATCATAAAAGGGATCTTGTGAATTGAGTGATGGACTTTAAATGAAACACTGCCATTAATTTATTGATA
Organism: Mesoplodon mirus; assembly: GCF_964341445.2. Lineage (NCBI taxonomy): Eukaryota > Metazoa > Chordata > Mammalia > Artiodactyla > Ziphiidae > Mesoplodon > Mesoplodon mirus. Next base: position 103,063,541 of record NC_138984.1, on the reverse strand, counting down.
TTGAGAATATCTCTATCAGGACAGATATTTCTTGTGCCTAATATTCATGAAGGGCCCACCCAGCACTGAGCTGAATGCTATAATGGTAGCATTGTAACGACTCCCCAAACCCACTAAGCATTAAAATCACACATACCTTTAGGTTTTTGTTTGTCTGAAAAAGAGATATCCCAGCTCCTTCCAGCCCTAATAGATCAGAATCTGAGTTGGAGGGTAGTGGCACAAATGGAATTTATCACTCTAATAATCTTCTCAGGTGACTCTGATGCAACCCATTCAGTCCTTGGAAACTCTTCCTATATGTGACAAAAGACATAGGGCTTCATGACAGTCATCTGTATCCTGGGAATATATAGGCAACTTATTGATCACTGGATGCAATGGGTACCAGGATCTATCCTAGAGGTGAACAAAGTAAGACTGTGGGCCAAACCTGGCCCTGTTCTTAGCGTTTTTATGTCTTGAGAATTAAGAATTTTTTAACAGAGTTGAACAAAATCAAAGGAAGAGCAATATTTTATGACACATAAATTATATATGAAATTCAAATGTCAGTATCTGTAAGTCATATTTTATTGGAACACAGACACACCCACTTGTTTACCTACTGCCAGTGTTCGTTTTCACACCACAATGACTAAGTCTTTGAGACAGAGACTGTATGTGAATTACAGCCCCAAATAATTAATATCCAATTCTTTATAGAAAAAGTTCACCAGCCCTTTATTCCTTATTCTGAACAAAAAGTTGAAAGTATGTGCTTTACCAAATTTTAGTGAGAATTAGGAAGTGGAAACATATCCAAAATCCAGTATGGAATGTGTTACTTGTCAGGAAAGGAAATGTATTTTATCCTCTGTTTCCAGAAGTTCACAGTGAGAAAGAAATCTTCTAGGAGAGTCATTCTCAAAGTGCATCCCTGGATCAACAGCAGCAACATTGCTTTGGAATGTGCTAGAAATGCAAATTCTCAGGCCTCAGGCCAGACCTATAAAATCAGACATTCTGGGATTGAGGTCCAGCAATCTGTGTTTTACCAAGCCTTCCAGAGGACTCTTGTACACATTTCCAATATATGGGGACCACTGGAAATCACTGTGCTGAAAAACATTTAGAAACGAAGCAGAAAATAATTATTACCAGGTGGACAAAATCCCATGCAACCAAGTGTGAAAGTCCATTGTTCTAGTCACTGATTGATGTTGACAAAAGGCATTTCTAGGCAAACACACAGACACAGACACACACACACACACACACACACACACAAGAAAATTCTATTCTGCATGGTGGACACAAATTTTTGAAGTTCCTCAGCTGAGATTTCAGGATAATAATGGCCCTAAATTTTATATTGACATGAGACTCCTGGTAGAGATCAAACACTGAGTGAAACTGAACATGTTTCTGACATCTGACAGAAATAGCCAATTTATGGGAGGCAAGTTATACTGGTCCTACATGCAAAAGACAGGATATCAACTAAAAGGCTCCTCTGCAACTCTTCTCTTATTTATGTCACACTCCCAGGAAGTCTAAACACAGATGATCCCAGATTTAGGGTGGTATTGACTTATGATTTTTTGACTTTATGATGTTGTAAAATCAATATGCATTCAACAGAAACTGTACTTCAGATTTTGAATTTTGACCTTTTCCTGGGCTAGCTGTATGTTGTATGATACTCAGTATTCTCTTGTGATGCTGGGCAGGGGAGCCCAAGCTCCCAGTCAGCCATGAATCATGAGGGTAAACAACCAATGTATTCAGAACCATTCTGCAGCCATACGACCATCGTGTTTTTCACTTTCAATACAGTATTTAATAAGTCACATGAGTTATTCAAAACTTTATTACAAAATAGGCTTGGTTTTAGATGATTTTGCCCAACTGTGGGCTAATGTAAGTGTTCTGAGCACTTTTAAGGTAGGCTAGGCTAATCTACAATGGTTAGGTAGGTTAGGTGTATTAAATGTATTTTCGAGTTACAGTATTTTCAATTTATGATGGATTTTTTGGGATGTAACCCCATCGTAAGTCAAGGGAGATCTGTAATTCACTGTGAAGCTTCTCACTTCTTCAAAGCACATTCTTAGCAACTCATCCTGTCTCCCTTTCAGAAATGTACTTCTGAAAAAGATTTAAAAGAATAAAAAATCTTGAAGGATAAGATCATAACACTTTTGAATCTCTCCAGATGCCTTAGGAACTTTCCCAGGTAGCAACAGACCAAATTTTCCTCCAGGATTCTTGAGTATGTTATGTTTTAGCTCTCATTAAAAAAACAAAAACAAGCAAACAAAAAACCCCAAATGTGTTTCTTAGGGCCAACGATAATCCTAGTAAAAATGATGGGAATTTATCTCCCATGTATTGAGTACTCTGTGCCATGCACTGTTACAGGAATTCCCCACGGAGTATCACATTTTATCTTATTAGAAATCCAGTTATGTAAGTATTAGCATCTACCTCTTAGAGGTAAGAAGTCAATCGGAATTGCTTTTGAGCTCCTTGGTGAAAGAGGTGATTAGAGGAGATACTTGAGAGAAGGATGAAAAGCTCTAGGTATAAAGAAATTCTTCTGGGAACAAGAGACAAAATATGCCCAAGTTGTCCCAACACTCAGCATCTCCAATAGAGAACACAGCATGACTTGGTCCTGGGCCTCATCACCATCCCTGTCTCCCACCGAGCCTCGGAAGCTTTGAAGGGATCTAGCAGTTTGTTCTTGGCACAGACACCGATGGGCCGCTCTGTCAGTGGCATTGCCAGCAGCCCATGGGGACAGCAGAAGTCAGAGTAGGAGCTGTAAGCAAGGCACAGTCAGCATGCTGAGAGGTTGCTGGTAGGAACAAGTGAGCTAACTCCGTGGAACCTCCCTGAATTCCCCAGGAGTTGAGGGATGCTGGTCCTCCTCCTACTCTGTTGAGGTCTCTGGTTCTGGTGGATATGCGAGGACTGGTATGTCTTTCAATATTATATTGTTCTTAATGAAAATTGAAGGTAGTCCTGCCAAGTGCTTTGGCCCTAATATTTAGTAGTTTAAAGTATAAACTTTATACAGGGGCTGACATTTAGGATAGAGTTTATTCTGCACTCATAAAGAACCAAAAGCCTCAAAATTCTTTATGGGAGTTGAAAGAAAACTTCCAGCCGTGGCCCCTGGGTTAATTCAATAGGCTATAAAAGTAGGAGAGTAGAATACTACCAAGAGTCGAATGGGTATCAAATCTTTGCTTTCTACCACTGGTTTGTACCATCTCCCTGAGACGTTTGGACTTGGCAGGAGCTGATGGTGGGTCAGGAGGAGAAATACAGCTCACATTGCTATCTTACTTAACCATAGTTTTGACTAGCTGATCATTCTCTCTCCCAGAAAGAGTTTCTTGCTCTCACACTCTCCTCTCTTGGGCTGTCTCACACATACGTACTCAGAGGTAAACACATATACACTAACATTCAGATCTACAAAGATAATGAATTCCTAAAGTCAAGTCAGATACTTCACTGCTAGTGAACTGCTTTGGACTGTACCTGCATTATCAGTGAAGAACCTATTCTGAGCCCCGTACATAAATCATCACATTGAATCAGCAACCTGACCCAGTAAATATTTATGTCACAACTTTTCAGAGGAAGAAACCAAAGTTTCACAAAGTCAGCAGTTTACTGAAAGTCATACCTATATTTGACTTTTTTTTAAATAGACTTTTCTCTCTTTGTTAAAATTAATTAATTATTTCTTTTTGGCTGCATTGGGTCTTTGTTGCTGCACGTGGGCTTCCTCTAGTTGTGGCGAGTGGGAGCTACTCTTCGTTGCGGTGTGTGGGCTTCTCATTGCAGTGGCTTCTCATTGTGGAGCACGGGCTCTAGGGTGCGTGGGCTTCAGTAGTTGTGGCACATGGGTTCAGTAGTTGTGACTCGTGGGCTCTAGAGTGCAGGCTCAGTAGTTGTGGCACATGGGCTTAGTTGCTCTGTGGCATGTGGGATCTTCCCAGACCAGGACTCGAACCCATGTCCCCTGCATTGGCAGGCGGATTCTTAACCACTGCACCACCAGGGACGTCCTGACTCTGGGTTTCTGAGTGATGCTTTGTATCACTTATACAAATGATCACTTGTATCACTTTTATCAGGAGACTGATTAAAAGTCTCCTGGCTCTACATGTGCCTCTTAAAATTGCTACTGAAATACATGTTGCCCTCAGATGCTGCTTTTTTACTGAAGGTGCTTGAGTGGTCTTGATTTTTCCAAAATGTTCTCAACCTGGTCCTGTAAGCTGAAATTCTAAAATAAATTCTCCCTTTGAGCAAATCACAGATCCAAATTAGCACGAACACCTAAACGATTTTGCTTGTAAGACTTTATTGTCATTGGGCTTTTAATGATATTATTGATTCTGATGTTTCGAAGAAAGAAAGCACACTTTGGAATACACACCAAAATTTGAACTCTGAATGTCTAGAGATTTTCTCCCATGCCAGGTCCTCTGTAATTATGGAAGATGAGATCATCTTGACTTGAACCTCATCATTTCTGCCCCAGGGAACATTTTGGAATTAGCTATTTGATCAAAGAAACAGTTGTCAGACTGATTATTTAAATAAATACAATAAAATTCTGTTGACCTGTGTTCTGAGGAATATATCATGGCAGAGCAGATTTGGACAGGGCTGTGCCTTTGGTGGAAGGTTGCCAAATTCAGAACAAGGTCTTCCTCATGATTTTCACTTCAAAGTGAAGCTACTAGTTTTTGTTATTGTGCATTAATCTAAGTTAATTTTAATGTCCTCAAGATGTAAATCTTTTACAACTTGGAGATGAATTAATATAAAATATTCATTGGTTCTGAATAGAACTGGACAATTTCTGCTGTGTCCTACAAGCTTTTACAAATGAAAGATAATCTCCATGAAGAATTTAGATGCCAGTCTGAGTTATGACTCTTGAAACAAGATGACCTCATGCATATTTAGATCCTGTATATTCACGATTTTTTTTTGTAGGAACATTTATTTTTGGTTACAGTAGTTTTCAGCTAAAAAATAAGCCCTGAATTGTGACTTACCAGACTCCTTGATGTCAGTTAAAATATTAATCTTGCTGGCGTTTTCCATTTTGCAAGAGGTTTTAAATAGACGAGCCCTTTATTTGAACTGTATTGTATACAGTGACTCATTGCTGTTTCTGCCAAGAAATGGATCAGAAATAACATTTTTTTCCTATAGAAGAAAAGATATATAATGTGTATGTAACTTTATATAAGATATCTAATTTAGCTTATTTTCAAAATTTAGGGCCAGAAACATCTCCAGTAGTGAAACCCTTGAATCATCTTAAACTTCACTTGAGTGGATATTTTACATGTATTATCATAATTATTTCTCCAAATGCTTCTATGAATTAAGTATTATTGTGCCCATTTTACAAATAGTAATCTAAGGCTCCAGCTCTTATCTGCCTAGTATAGGATTGCACAGCTATAGTTTGTCTAAGTATCTTAGCAACCCCTAAAATTTATCTTTTAAATCTGCATTTTATAAAAGAGAACCTGTCTCTCAGGTTTGTATGTCCCAGTAACAAAACTCTCAAACATAATGGGTTGACCACAGCCATTCCTCTTTCCTAAAATAAGTCTGTTCAGTTGATGGAGATTGCTGGAGATAGCTCATTCTTCAGAAAGCATCTCCAAGAGACACGTGGAGCAAGGTGTTTTTCCAAACGTTTTTAGTCACAGATTCCTCTTTCTAGCACAACTCTTATTAAATTCTTCAGAACACAACCATGCTCTCCATGGAGCTATGAGAAATTTCTAGTGAGATTGAAAAATTTTTTTTTCAAAAAATTTAGGTTCATTTTAAAGCTTTTATATTTCTTTAAACAAACAAACAAACAAACATTATTTTGAAACATGTTGAATGAGGACATTGTCTCAATATTTAGCAAGGAGAAAGTTGTCCAAATTAGATTTAGGGTTCTATGAAGATTGCACAACCACTGTCAACATTTTCCAATAATCATGGCTACATATCCAAATGAATGATCTAGATGTCTTTTTTAAAAAAATGAGCTTTGGCTCATATATTTTATTCATTTGTATTTTGTCTTTCCAGATAACACCAAATAATTTATTTCAGTAGAATTGATCATTGGTAACTTGTTTTTCTCTCCTTTGGTCTTTATATAGAAATAATATGTCAACTGACATTAAACTGAGTCTGTGCTTCTTTAGATCTCCTCAAAATCTGTCTTTCTGGAAGTGACAGAACTTTAGCTATTATTTTTAGGCAATAATCATAGCCTGCTTCAATGGTCAATATCTTTCAATGGAAAGAAAGAAAGTAAAAAAAAAGAGAAGGTAATAAAAATAATGAGAGAATGCTAGACTTCACAGAACACAGAAATAGGATTTAACTCTCTTCTGGAACCAATTTCCTAAACTTAGCATGAGTATTTGCTCTGTTACTTCCCCTTTAGGACCCCTGTAAATCGTGTTCTCTCCTTAGCATTGACACTCTTCAGATGCAGTATGTTGCTCTTATTGTGACTTGCCCAGGGCTGTTGTGACAAGTACCAGATACTTGCAGAAATGGAACAGAATAAGAGTGCTTAAGGATAGTTTCCCCCCAGCTATTGCTAGGTCATAATAAACATGTTAATTCTTTCCATGATACTGCATAAACTCAATCCTTCCAGCCTCCACTCAATCATTTTTTGGTGTGAGTGATCATTGATGTCATTATCCTCTAGAAGCACTTGCTGGATGTATTCATGTGATTGCAGTTTGTTATTCAAAGCAAATTGTACAGCCTGGATCCATTCACCTTACATTCTAACATTAGGGGAGAGGCTAAGGGTGAGAATGAGCATCTTCCAACCGCTCTTACCTGTAAAAGAAAGAAGGGCCGTGAGGTGATGGTACAAGTTAAGATGATGGACGTGCATCTCATTTTCTGGCCTTTAGATTCATAGCTGAGGCGGTACAAATTTGTACAAGGAAACCTTCATAATTTTGCACAGGAATTGGAGTAGTTTATTAAATCAATTATTAAGGTATTTATTGAGCATTCATTTTTTAACTTAGAATGTCAGTTACACTGTAAATGGCTAAAAGAAACTTTTTCTTCCCTCAAAGAAAAGTGAAATGTGAAATAAATCCATGAACACACCTATAAACACCTTCCCACTTATTCAACATAAGTCACATTTAATTCATATAATTTCCCCATCTTGGAGACGAAAAATTTTTGCTTGGAAGACTAATTAGAAGTTAAAGCACCATGTAGCAAATATCTCATGGTTTTAATTATATTTCCTCTTCATCATGTTTATGCAGATGACAATTCAGACGGTAAATAAATAAGTCCTTAAAGCAGTAGAGCAGACGTTACAAATGATGTTGGAAATTAGAGGAAAAAGAAATCACAGAAGGACAGAAGTGATAAAAACGGAGACAGCGCTTGGAGCAGTACTCAAGAGAAAGGGCTTAGAAGGATAAATTAGGATAAAGAAGTCAAAGGGTTCCAAACTGAGGAAACAGCTCACACAAATACATGTACAGGAGGGAGTAGGCCCCTTATGATAAAGCGTGTGTGTGTGTGTGTTTTGGTCTCTTCTGTTTGAAGAAAAATGGTAATGATGAGGAAATATGATTCTTTGCCAAGAACAAACCCTTGAACATTGCTCCTCTTTACAGCTTGAAAGAGTATGTATGTTGTTGCTCTCTGCAAAGCTCACTGGGCAGAAAGCATATGCTGAAATTTCATGTATCTTAAATCACTTTAGGATTGATGTTAGTGGCTTCTTCTCTGCTTCTTAGCATCTTCAAGATTAGAAAATTTAATTCACAGAAATTCTTTTCTTCTGCATAGATGTTATCTCACTCTGTATGGAATTCAAGTATCTCTCAGTTGCCCTAATAGCTACCAATTGTTTCATGTGTTTCTGAGTCTGACTGGAAGCAGATTTGGTAGCCCATAAAAGTTACTTTAGGGATCAGTAAAAGAAAATAGGGATGCTGCCCTGAGCAGATTTCAGACGACAAAGACTAAGTCCACGCATCAGCCACCTCCTCTGTCAGGCTGCCTTTCAGCATTTTGTGGCACTTTAAAGAGCCACCTGTTTTACTAAATATCAAAGCAGTGGTAATTTGATAGAGATTGCATTGAATCTGTAGACTGCCTTGGGTAGTATTGTCATTTTGACAGTACTGGTTCTTCCAGTCCAAGAACATGGTATATCTTTCCACTTGTTTGTGTCATCTTCAATTTCTTTCATCAGTGTCTTAGAGTTCTCAGAATACAGGTCTTTTGCCTCCTTAGGTAGGTTTATTCCTAGGTATTCTATTTTATTTTATTTTATATTTTTGATATGATGGTAAAGGGGAATTGTGAAGGAAGTCAGAAAGAGAAAGAGAAATATCATATGATATTGCTTATATGTAGAATCTAAAAAAAAAAATACAAATGAACTTATATACAAAACAGAAATAGACCCACAGACATAGAAAACAAACTTACGCTTACCAAAGGGGACAGGGTAAGGAGGGATAAATTAGGAGTTGGGGATTAACATATACACACTACTGTATATAAAATAGATAACTAACAAGCACCTACTGTATAACACAGGGAACTATACTCAATATTTTTAAATAACCTATAAGGGAAAAGAGTCTGTAAAAAATTTGAAATGACTCAATTGACATTCGGATGGACTTAACATTACTTTGGGGAAAAAAGTACATATTGAGGCTCTGTTGGTAAAATCATTTAACTGATCCTGGCATCTCTTTAGCTAGTAACTTACTCATCAGCCCAGGGACACATGGCAGTGTGACACCACAGAGATAGACTCTCTCTTCTTAAGTCAGTGCTCACTACAGGGTCACCGAGTGAGCTGTCATCACCTGGCATTGCTCATACAGATTCAAGTCTTTTCAGGTTTTATCCAACAAGTCCTCTTTACCCACCTGCTCCTTCCTATTTTGGTTTACTTCACTGACTTCCAGATGACAGAGCATAATCTAGAGGCAAAGGGTAAGGAGTAAGCAATCTATAATCTGCCCTTCACTAGCTGTGCATCACTCTTATTTCCTTTACTTCACAAGTTCTCCATGGGCCTCAGTTTCCTCTGCTGTAAAATTCTATAAGATCCATTTAGTTTGGAGATCTTATGAAATAAAACTTTAAATCCCAATCTACTGGATGAAAACTAAATATATAGAGATTAGATAGTTAGGGTTACAGAGCTAAGACATTTAGATGTTTAGCATCAAAGAATATGTTAAAATCAGGTACTAGTTTCTCTCCAATCATTTCTTTTCACTACCAAAATATTAATTAGCAGAATCACTGACAAGTCTGAATAGTATCTTTTCTCTTCCAAGGCCTAAAATATTTTGAAAGACATACTAGGATGCCCAGTAGCCAGACTGGAAAGAGAAAGAGGTAGAGAGACAGAAAAGAGAAAATAGGAACCCATTTGTGGGTACCTCCTATGGACCAAGTGTTTTACTGTATTACCAAATAATCTCACAAGGTACCTAGGATCCTCCCTAATTTTCTAATAAACTATTAGGAAGCAGAAACCATATCTTACTTGAATATGGAATCCTAGTGCTCCAATGCTGGTACATGATGGTGCTCAAAAATGTTTTTTGAACAAGGTAAGGGAGGGAGGAAGTGAAAGAGGGAGGGAGGAAGTGAAAGAGGGAGGGCAGGAGAAAAATGATTCATTAAATAACTTTCTCAGAGTCCTAGGCTGGCAAGGAGCAGAGTAGGGGTAGATAACCCTAAATACTCACCCTTTAATGATTGCCTTCTAAACACAGGTTGTGTCCTAAAATCTTTAGTCACAGCTAGCCAAGAAGAGCTAAGCATCAGTTTTAGCCAAAGAAGAAAACAATAAAACTATAGTGTTTTTAACCTTGAACATACTCCATAACCAAACATGCCACTCACTAAAAAATAGCTCTGGCAACACTCTTTTTGCTGACAGCAGACCAAGTGCAAACACCACATATGAAGTGCTTATAACCAATTCCTGTTGTCTCAGCTCTGTGTAGTCATATTGATCTATTTTTCAGTGAGCTCTACTGAAATTAAAACTCAATTATTTAAAATGCGTTGCATTTAGACGATGACAGTTGTTTTACAGGGTGTCTGGGGAGACGCATGATTTCCTGGGGCATGCTGATGGTTTCAGATAGCAGAATCCCATTACCACCAGCTGGTCATTTATCCTAAATAAATATCTTTTGTGAGACGGTTATTACCAATATAAGCTACTTTAAAATATATAAACACGTGGATGATTCAGGGTTTTGCTGGTATATATATTGGACACTTGGAGCTGGCAACATACTCAGAAGCTCATTATAAATTTTGGCAATTAACATTGTCCAGAGGACTCAAGAATCCCAGAAGTGTGGCAACCTTTGCTGACACTAGCAAAGCCATTGCTTCTCTCTGTGTTTTCTCACAACCAAAGAGAGAATCACACGTTTTCCCATTAGAGTAAACACATTCACTGACTCAATCCCTCCCTCCCTCATTTATTCATTCCTATGCTTTTTTTGTTTCCCCTCAACTATGAACATCTTTTAAGCCTCCTCACCTATTTTTAAAAACTTAGGAACCCAAAGATGAGAAAAGTATAATCATTTTCCTTAAAGACTCAATCTGGATGGAGAAAAAGTGATATAAAACAAAACTACAAGATACAATGTGATAAATGTACTGATAGATATTATAATTGAGATCAAAAAGGAAAACAAAATAGGGATAGGGGCACTGAATTCTGCTGGGCTGTGTGTGTACAGTGTTTCTGGGCTGAGTGAGAAGACAGTCTGTCAGAGCAAGCCTCCCTGAAGGGCTTGATGTCCAGATGCACCTTAAAATGGGTGCAGCACTAGTCACAGTAGCCAAGACATGGAAGCAACCTAAGTGTTCATGGACAGGGGAATGGATAAAGAAGATGTGGTACATATACACAATGGAATATTACTCAGCCATAAAAAAAGAATGAGATAATGCCGTTTGCAGCAACATGGATGGACCTAGAGATGATCATACTAAGTGAAGTAAGTCAGACAGAGAAAGACAGATACCATATGATATCACTTATATGTAGAATCTAAAAAAAAAAATGATACAAATGAACTTATTTACAGAACAGAAATAGACCCACAAACATAGAAAACAAACGTATGGTTACCAAAGGGGAAAGATGGGGAGGGATAAATTTGGAGTTTGGGATTAACAGATACACACTGCTATATATAAAAAAGATAACCAACAAGGACCTACTGTATCGACCTACAGGGAACTATACTCAATATTTTGTAATAACCTATAAGGGAAAAGAATCTGAAAAAGAATATATATGTATATGTATATGTATATATATATATATTTATATATATATATATATGTATATATATATATACACACATACATATACATATATTCTTGTGTTAGTTTCAGGTGTATAACAATGTGATTCAGTTCATATATATATATATATATAAACTGAAACTAACACATCGTAAATCAACTATACTTCAATAAAATAAAAAAAGGAAAGAAAACAATAAAGCTGACAAACATTGAGCAAATTACATAGGCAAAGGAAAAATGAGAAGTAGGATTAGCAGTCCATATAAATCAAATAAATGACAAAAAGTGTATTTTCTTGGAAATATAAGGAATAAACTCATATAAGGGAATATAAGGGGTTTCATATTGCTAGAAAATAAACTTCAAAGCAAGAGCTGATCAAGGGTAATTCTGGCTAAGATGGAATCAGCACAGATAATCTTGTGCGCCATTTTGGGAGTTTTGATGTTTATCATATAATAATTGGGCAGTTCTTGAAGTGTTAGAAGCATGGCAGGGGCTTGGCCACATCAGGTTTATAGGAAAACAGATTTACAATACATTTCCTATTTATGTTTACAAAATCAAAACCCAGTACTTTTTAAAAACTTGAAAAACATTTGCTACAAACTCATTTTATAACATCTGACCTGAAATGGTGCAAGCTGTTTATAGTCCTTATATATCTCATGTACAATGCATGTTAATTTGTTATGCTGGAAAAATATTAGAAAGTGCCAATACAAGATGCTGCTCCAGACCTTACAGGCTTGTCATGAAGTAAATGATAGGCTGCTCCTTTGAAAACTGTTAAAAATTGTGAATGATGAAACTGTTTTGATAAAGGGAACGTAGGTGGACCACCTTAGAAGCTCTGTAGTTGAAGGGAGGTGAACTAATTAGCAGCTAATAATAACTAAGAGGACCTGTCTCTCTCTCTTCCAAATATATCCAGGAAATTATGGAGCAAACTCTGTGCGACATTAAATAAATCCAAAACCAGAAGAGCCATCCCTCAGGAAACTGTGGAGTATTTCTGCAGTGGGCCTTTTTCTTTAAAAGTCCTCATTATGTGATCAGGGCCTTTGTAGAAGGATGTGCCATGGGGATTTTTTGGTAATTCTTCTTGTCCCAAGTGAGACAGTCGTATCAGAGATTTGCCCATGATTATAAAGACCCTAAATTCTCTTTCGTTCCTTTTTTTTTTTTTTTTTTTTTTTGCGGTACGTGGGCCTCTCACTGTTGTGGCCTCTCCTGTTGTGGAGCACAGGCTCCGGATGCGCAGGCTCAGCGGCCATGGCTCACGGGCCCAACCGCTGCACGGCATGTGGGATCTTCCCGGTCCGGGGCACGAACCCGTGTCCCCTGCATCGGCAGGCAGACTCTCAACCACTGCGCCACCAGGGAAGCCCGGTTCTTATTTTTAAATTGCCTAATAATAATTAAATTCTGCCCAGGTTTTTGAGCTTTCTTTATTATTATTTTATCTTTCTGAGCTTGAGTACATGGTAGATGTGAACCCAAGACTTGAAAAACAAAGGCAGACAACAGTGATCTGTGCTGTGTATCCATTTTTACTGTTGGCATCCTAATATAGGATGGGTCCGGATTATTTAAACTCTGTCCTAACTGGGCTTTTTGTCTCTAGAATGGCCTCTCTCAAAACAATTCTTTTGTTACAGGCAGATTTGGTGAAGCAATATTGTGCATATTATGCTTGGACTTGATTGTATAATTTACCTTGTTTGTTTCTTGTGGTCTTTTTGCTCAGTCCCCTTTTTGCAATATCTTTAGGTTGGTCCCACACTGATACATCTCTGTTTATTATGCATTTTGGATGCCTTTTATGTGTCACTCATTTGATGAGAGACAGTGAAGGAGAGAGACCAAAAGAGTGAATCAGACCCATAGACCATTGGATTCTGTTCTGTTGTCTCTGAACCCCTGTCAACACGAGTCAGCCCCATGAGCTTGGCCCCTCTCTGGGCCAGCAGGAAATTACTTAAGTAGAAATAATACCTTATGTATTGTAATGAGACCATTTGGTATTTGTTTCTCTTTAGCAAAATAAGATATTCAACTGAAGAAGTGTTTTCTATCCTCCATCCTGACAACTTTATACTTGCTAAAATGCAGTGCTGACCTGTTTCTTCATTCAGCTGCATCTTCCATGCTACTCTGCCATGTCAAGAGAGAGCTATGGAATACACTGGAAAACTCACCCAGAACCTGTTGATCTTCACAATGGATTCCTAACTAGCATACAACTTTTGGAGACCTGTGTTGTTAATGCTTCTGTGACATTAATTTTTTTTCAGCTTCCTTTGACCAATGGTCACTACAGCTGGCAGAACCTTATAGATTATGGTTTGCAGTTGGGTGGTTTTTCATAGTTCTTGTAATGGCATTTTCTGTTTCTCATTCTTTTTTTTTCATTGGATTTCAGAGAGGAGAGTACTTACTTAGCTATCTTTTACTTGAAGCCCAGAGTGACCCTTGTAAAACAAAATCATGACTCCTTTTGTTTCAGATTCTTCAGTGACTCTACTGTCTTTGGGATCTATCTGAACGCCTTACTTTGACCTTCACTGCCAACTTTCCAGCATCATTTCTCAAATCCTCCTTTCATATTCTAGGCTCAAAACATCCTGAGTCATAATCATTCACAATTCCCTGCACATATCCAAATTCTGTTCACTTCTAGGCCTCTACCATCTGTCTGGAATTTCCTTTAAAGTGAGTCAAGACAATTTTAAGGTACTCGTGGGTAGAATGCTGAGATAATTATTCTAAATAGTAATTTCTCTTTATAATGGGATGCATGGTAAAATAAAATTTATGTTTTTATTCTTCAGGGACTTAGTTTTAAAGACTGGATTTGTTTCCATTTCAAAAGAAAAAAGATTCAAAAAAGAAATAAAACCCATCTATTTGTTCATTCTCCCAGTAATGTATTAATAGTAGAATGAACAGTAATACTTAGAAATAGCTGGTATAGAAATTATTCCATCTTCATTTGATTTTGTATTAATCAGAGTACTGGCAGATACCCAATAATTAAACCCCCAATTTTCAGAAGTTTATTGATCCCTTATGTAATCATCTATAGTAGATGTTTCTGGTTAGGGTAGCTTACCACCATATGGTGATTCAGGACCCAGATTGCCTCCAATTATGGCTTTTAAATCTTTTAGTGCCTGAGTTGTCCACATCCAGATGGCAGATTAAGGAAGAGAGAGTAGAGACAGTGCAAACTCTTCTTAAAAACCCCAAGACTATAGTAGTATACGTAACTTGTACTACATTCCATAGGTGAGAACTAATTACAGGGCCAAACCCACGTGCAAGGAGGGAGTTGGGGAATTGATCTCGTGACCTAGAATCTTCTTTTCAGGGGCAACTCAGTACTATAGAGGAGGGAGCAAGAAGGTAAACCGTTTGTCATAGACGTGGGCTGAGTCATATATGTCCTTTGGCTTCATCTTTTGATAGAATTCTCTTTGAAAGCTGTGTCAGCAAATTAATGCTTTGTGTTATCCATCAATGTCAAAACATTCATCAAAAAGGAAAAGAAAAATATCTGATTGGAGAAAGCATTTGTTACTTCTTTAAAGGTTCCGTCTCTCGAGCCAGGGATGGGGTAGGCAGAGCATTCTCCAGTCTGAAGGTGTAGACCCTGGTTGGCCTAAGCCAATTAGTATATCCCATCTTCCAGGCCATTGCAATTGGGCAACAATAATCATATGCCCCATTTTAGACTAATAGGAGTCAGGCATGGACATTTTATTTGACTTTTGTGGATAGTGAAAGCTTGCATTTTTGTTGTAATTGATCATGAAAATGAGAAGATATGTTGAACTGTGTTCATTTTTCTGTTAGAGAGGGAGAATTTATCTAAAAGTAAAGTAAACACAGAGAACATGGGGCTAATGAGGAGAGAGAGAGAGAAGGAAAGTTGGATTCTGTTGACATTTTTTTGGCATCTGAATTAATTACTTCTGAAGTCTACCGCTACGACTTTTTTTTTTTTTTTGCATTTTACTTATGTCTATGTGTGATCTTTTAAGAGTCAATTAAGCTAGGATTTTGAGTGATACACATACCAGATAAGTATTATAAAGTTTAAAAGATCTGGCTTATATTCTGAAATCTAATTAGGAAAAATAAGTTACCTACAAAAGTCAAAAGATACACCAACAGGCTATTAACACTCCTGAAAAGATTGCTAATAGACTTTTATTCACTGATAAAGATGCTTCCATCTAAGTAAGATACTGATTAAGTTGTCCAACATCTGATTAAAAATAAAAAGGTGGAAAGGAAATAATGAATCATAACCTATTTGAATTTGAAAGGGGTGAAGGGAGACCTTGATCATTGTTTTCTGATGGCTGAAAAATTGATCTGGATAATATATAGAAATTTCTTTCTTGATCCAAGTTTGGTCTAGACAAAGACTTGAAGGTACACAATTAATTGGAACAAGATCAAACAAGGAATTGCCCTGTCATTATGCAAATATCAGGATATGAATTATGTGAATGTATCTATGTGTATATATATATTTATATATTTATTTATGTTATATGTCACATATATATGTATGTAAATTTTATGTGTATATAAAGAAAGAGAGAGTAAGTGAGAGTCTTCTATATCAGTCTAAGATATACACCCTAACATGCCACAGTCTTTGTTGATTCACATCTGGTATGGATAAAAGAAGTTGATAAATAATATGAAAATATTTTTGTATACTACAAGGTGTTAAATACATAACAAGTATTATTACCATGGCTATGATTATAAAAGAAAAAAAGTAATGTCTGCCAAAATTAGAGCATAGGAATAATAACACTTTAAGTCATTTAACTAGAAATAAAGGAGTCTTTTATGAAAGGAGCATTGAATATCAATATCCAAATTCTTTAAAAACGAAGTTGTTTACACTACACGCAAATACAAAGCTTTTAAAATGCACTTAAGCCTATAAAAGAAATTTGCCAAAAAGTGTTATCTTGTAGACACTGAGAATTGTAAATGTGAATATATAATGACATCATTAACATAATAATATTTTTATTTTTTCAATCACCAAACATTTATGCAAAATACTCAAAAAAAATGACATAAAATCATGCAGAAAATATGGCACTGCCTAACCTCTGCAGGAATTAGAATAAAAAATTGAAAAAAGAACACTGATAAGAGGAGTGTAAATGTATTTAAACATACTGTAAAGCAGAAGAAAACAGTGTTATGAAGATCTCAGATTGCCTCCAGGTGATTCATATCTTGTGTGAGGCTTTTCAGTTTCATTTAGCACAGACTTCTGAGTTTCTTTTATTTCAAACCTTTATGCTGTGAGGAAGGCAATTTGGCAAACAATTTTAGAGGTGGTTGCAGCATATCCTGCTAAATTGTCATGTTTTTCCCCACAAAACACTTAAATAGCACAAATACTTTGTCAGATCAATAGTAAAATATTCTCTAAATGAAAGACTGAAGACCATTAATCAAACCTACATCAAAGTGAATGG
Source organism: Mesoplodon mirus (assembly GCF_964341445.2). NCBI lineage: Eukaryota > Metazoa > Chordata > Mammalia > Artiodactyla > Ziphiidae > Mesoplodon > Mesoplodon mirus. The sequence goes on along the minus strand of NC_138984.1, from coordinate 103,046,622 downwards.
CTTAACTTTACCCCATTGGAAGATTAAATCTAAGCATTTAAGTACACACACAATAAAAATAGATGGTGTGCAATATTTTCCATCCATTCACTTTCTATATGACAGTAATATTGCCAAATTTGAAGCTTTATTTTATTCAAGAGCTGTCTTACAAATTACAAGTATCTTCTATACTTAAATAGTAGAGAACCAATGTTAAAAACAATTCTAGAAGAGGTAAGAAATAAAATATCAAGACCTGAGGAGAGTAAGTAACAATCAAATTGATGTGTGTGCTTGTGGCTTCAGGATTTCAGGTTCTAAGCCCTCTAATCTTCATGGGAACTGCATCATTCTCCTTGTCTCCTCTCATGCTCTTAGGACCACTTCACCTAAGGTTAGGCCCTCTTCACATAGGAGACTGAAAAGGAGAACTCTGGCTCAGAAATCCACCATGTATTTTTGTTAATCTGGTCCCTGCAGTCCTCTTCCTCCTGTCCAACTTGGGACTGTTTGACAACTGCCTTCTCTTCCCCCTCACCTCTCAGTGTCATCCTTTTCTAGCTATATTCTGTTTTTTAGATTATAAAGCATTGACTGCCCTTCCATTGCCTAGACTTTTCCTCTAGCTCTGACGTTTTTGGTTGTATTCTCCTTCAAATGAACCCATCTATTTAGACTGGATTCCCAGACAGCTCTGCAGAGCTTGTTATAGGATTCCTGGTCCCACATTCCTTTTATTTAAAATCTACAGCCTAGAAAGAGGTCCCCAGAGTAGACCATCTCCAAGAACATATAGAAATCTTATACTAAAGATTAAAGCATGTCTTTCATTTCTCATTTCTTCAAATTAAAAGAAAGCGAAACAACAAACAGACTTCTTACTTAAAAACAAAATACATTTCTTCAAATTAAAAGAAAGCCAAATAACAAACAGACTTCTTACTTAAAAACAAAATAAAATGTTAATATGTACCATCATATAATTCAAACAAGTACCTCTTATTACCAAAAATACTGTGTTACAGACTTTCCAAGTAGTGTTGCTAATCATCATATAAAGGTGATCAGCCTGAAACTAAGATCTTAAATGAAATATATATCAGTAGGTTATGGTGGAGGGAAAAATAGTACGTAAGAGCTATAAGCACTTTCCATCTAGTAAACAATACAACTAAATTTAAACTTTCATAAAATTTCCTTTATTTAGGGTTGGGGGAAAACTTGAGATTGATCTTTTAGTGACAAAAATGTCAAACATCTACTCACCTACTTATTGTTATTGAGGAAAAACATGAAGTAAGCCTCCACACGTGTTGTTGACTGAGGAGTCTGATGTAGTTTGACAGGGTATATAATTTTTTTTTTTTTTTTTTTTTTTTTTTTTTTTTTGCGGTACACAGGCCTCTCACTGTTGTGGCCTCTCCCGTTGCAGAGCACAGGCTCTGGATGCACAGGGTCAGCGGCCATGGCTCACGGGCCCAGCTGCTCTGTGGCATGTGGGATCTTCCTGGACTGGGGCATGAACCCGTGTCCCCTGCATCGGCAGGCGGACTCTCAACCACTGCGCCACCAGGGAAGCCCCATAATTTTATATATGTTTTAGCTGTCACAGCTAAGTCTTGGTCTATTTGGTAGGCTTTTTTTTTTTTTTTTTTTTTTTTTGGTTTGATGGATATGCATAGTGCACAGTATGACCTATACACTATTGCAGGATCCATGAAACACCAAGAGTAGAACAGATGGCATTTGCAACTTTATACTCTGTGTGGAGGCTGTCTGAGTGATTTGTCTCTGTATTACCTAACTTAGAGCCCAAGTGGCCAAAAGCTGTGGGAAGCAGTGGGCATGTATTGTGAAAACCAAAATGGGACTACAGACACATGGGAGAAAGAGATTACATTTCACCCAACAGCATCAGAATCTACTTTTTTTTCCTCAAGTGAACATGGAATATTATCCATGTTCATACTTTAGGTTATAAAACAAATCTTAATAAACTTACAAGGGGAAGTAATACAAAGTATCTTTTCCAATCACAATGGAACGAAGCTAGAAATCAGTAGCAGCAGAAAAACTGGGAAATTCATAAATATGTGGAAATAAACAGTACACTCTTAAACAACCAATGGGTTAAAGAAGAAATCATAATTTAAAAAAATATGCCAGGGCTTCCCTGGTGGCGCAGTGGTTGAGAGTTTGCCTGCCAATGCAGGGGACACGGGTTCGTGCCCCGGTCCGGGAAGATCCCACATGCCATGGAGCAGCTAGCCCTGTGAGCCATGGCCGCTGAGCCTGCGCATCCGGAGCCTGTGCTCCACAACGGGAGAGGTCACAACAGTGAGAGGCCCGCGAACCCCCCCCCAATAAAATGATGCCATAAATTGGATAACCTCAATAAAATTGACAAATTCCTAGAAACACATAACCCTCTAAGACTGAATCACAAATAAATAGAAAATATGAACAGATCTGTAACTGGTTAGTATATTGAATCAATGATCAACAATACCATAAAAAGAATAGCCAAGATCAGATGGTTTACCGATGACTTCACCAAACATTTAAAGAATTAACACAAATCCTCCTAAAACTCATCCAAGAAATCATAGAGGAGGGAATACTTTCCAACACACTCTGTGAGACTAATATTATCCTAATACCAGAGCCAGACAGACATTACAAGAAAAGAAAATTACAGACCAATATCCCTTATGCATATTGATGCAAAAATTCCTCTAAAAATACTACCAAACTGAATTTAACAACATTTTTAAAGGATCACACACTGACCAAGTGGAATTAATTTCTAGAAGGCAAAGATAGTTCAACACATAAAAATCAATTTGATACTTTAGTAGAATGAAGAAAAAGCACGTGATCATCTCACTTGATAAACAAAAAGCATTTTACTGAATTTATCAGGCTTTTATGATAAAAATACTCCATAGGGAAATACCTGAACATAATAAAGCCTACATAAGAAGAACCTACAGCTAATATCATACTCAGTGGTGAAAGACTGAAAGTTTTCACCTTTAATATCAGGACCAAGGCAAGGATGCACACTTTCACCACTTCCAATCAGCATAATACTAAAAGTCCTTACCCAAGCAGTCAAGGAAGAAAAAGAAAGAAAGCAACCAAATTGGAAAGGAATAAGTAAAATGATCTCTGTTCACAATGATATGATCTGCTATGTAGAGAACCCTAAACATTCCACTAAAAAAGAGAAATTATTCGACTTAATAAACAAATTCAGCAAATCTACATTGTACAAAATCAATACACAAAATCAGTTGTACACTAAAAATAAACAATGTGAAATAGAAATTATGAAAATAATTAGATTCACAGTGACATCAAAAAGTATAGAATATTTTAAAATAAAGTTAACAAAGAAGGTAAAAACTTGTAAACTAAAAACTGTGAATGTTGGGACCTTCCTGGTGGTCCAGTGGTAAAGAATCTGCCTTCCAATGCAGGGCATGTGGGTTCAATCCCTGATTAGGGAACTAAGATTCCACATGCCATGGGGCAACTAAGCCCAAGTGCCGCAACTAGAGAGACTACAGGCTGCAAACTGCAGAGCCCACATGCCACAACTACAGAGCCCACATGCTCTGGAGCCTCTGTGCCACAATTAAAGAGAGAAAACCTGCATGCCACAACTAGAGAGAAGCCTGCGTGTTGCAACAAAGAGCCTGCGTGCCGCAATGTAGAGCCCGCACACTGCAACAGATGATCCCACATACCTCAACGAAGATCTCACGTGCCACAACTAAGAGCTGACGCAGCCAAAAAAAAAAAAAAAAATTAAAACAACTACAAAAGTTGCCAAAATAAGTTAAAGATGATACAACTAAATGGAAAGATATTTCTTGTTCATAGGTTGAAACTATTTTATATTAAGATGTAAAAACCACAAGTGACCTACAACTTCAATCTTATCCCTATTAATATCACAAAAACATTTTTGTAGAAATAAGAAAATTTATTCTAAAACTTATGTGTAATATCATGGGCCCACAAGAAGCCAAAAATAACTTTGAAGTCTAACAGTTCCTGATTTCAAAACTTACCTCAAAGCTACAGCAAAACAAAGTGGTACTAGCATACAGGAAAGTATAAACCAATGGGATAGAATAAATAGCCAAGAAATAAATCCTTTTATAAATGGCCACATGATTTTCAATAATGTTTCCACAATCATTCAGAGGGGAAGGATGATCTATTCAATAAATGATATTGAGAAGCTGGAAATGCATATGCAAAAGAATGAAGTCTGATTTTTATCTTACACCGCACATAAAAATTAACTCAAAATGGATATAAGACCAAAACGTAAGAGCTACCTATAAGACACTTAGAAGAAAACATAGGGCAAAGATTCTCAGCATTTGATTCGGCAATGATTTCTTGAATTTGACACCAAAAGTATAAGCAATGAAAGATAAAATAGACAAACTGGATTACACCAAAATTTAAAAAAAAAAGAAACAACACTTGTGCATCAGAAGACACTGTCATTAAAATGAAAAGGAAACCTTAGGATGATAAAAATATTTGTAAATCATATATCTGATAAAGGGTTAATATCCACAATATAGAGAGAATTCCTATAATTTAACAACAAAAATCAAACAACCTATTAAAAATAAGCAAAGTATTTGAACAGATATTTCTCCAAAGAAGGTATGCAAATAGCCAATGAACACATTAAAAGATGTTCAACATCACTAAACATTAGGGAAACAAATGAAAACCATACTGAGACACTTAATACCCATTAAGATAACTATTTTTTTTAAAAGGAAAAGAAACACAAATCAAAAAAAGCAAGCATTAGTAAGAATGTGTACAAATTGGGACCCTTGTGCATTGCTAATAGGAATGTAAAATGGTGCAGCTGCTATGGAAAGCACTATGGTAGTTCTTCAAAAAAAATTAATAATAGAATTACCATATGATCCAGAAGTTGCAATTCTGGTTATACACCAAAAGTATTGAAAGCAGGAATTCAAAGAGATATTTTGTATACCCATGTTTATAACAAAATTATTTACAATGCACAAAAGTTGGAAGCAACCCGTGTCCATCAATGGTTGAATAATTAAACAAAATGTGATGGAACGTTATTGGAACATTATTCAGTCTTAACAAGGAAAGAAAATCTGACACATACTACAGCATGGATAAGTCTGGAAGACATTCTAAATGGAATAAATCATGAAGGGGTATATACTGTATGATTCCACTCATATGATGTACCTAGGGTAGTCAAATTCATTGAGACAGAGAGTAGAATGGTGGTTGCCCAGGCTGAAAAGAGGGAGGAATGGGGAGGGTGTTATTATATAACACATAATGAGTTTAATTTTGAGAAGATAAAAAATGTTCTGGAGATGGAAGTTGGTGATACTGGCACAACAATGTGAATGTCATTAATGTTACTGAACTACACACTTAAAATATTTAAAAATCAATTTTAAATTAGGTATATTTTATCTCAATTAAAAAAAAGTCCAGAAAGATCCCACCTCAAAATTTTGCATTGCCTGTTTCCTCTGCATGGAGCACTCTTGTCCCAATTAATTTACACAATTGTTATTTTTTATTAAAGTACAGTTAATTTACAGTATTATATTAATTAGTTTCAGGTGTACAACAGTGATTCAATATTTTTTATAGATTATACTGCATTTAAGCTTAGTACAAAATGGTGGCTATATTTCCCTATGCTGTACAATATATGCTTGTTTATTATTTTATACATAGTAGTTTGTATCTCTTAATTCCACACCCCTATCTTACCCCTCTCCCCTTCTCTCTCCAAATTGCTAACCACTAGTTTGTTGTCTATATCTGTGAGTCTGTTTATATATATATATATATATATATAATCTTTTTTATCCATTCATCTGTTAATGGACACTTAGGTTGCCTCCATATATTGGCTATTGTAAATAATGCTGCCATGAGCATTGTAGTGTATCTCTTTGAATCAGAGTTTTTATTTTATTCATGTATATACCCAGGAGTGGAACTACTGTATCACATTGTAGTTCTACTTTCAGTTTTTTGAGGAACTTCTATACTGTTTTTTGTAGTGGCTGTACCAGTTTACATTCCTACAAACAGGGTGTAAGGATTCCCTGTTCTCCACATCCTCGCCAACATTTGCCATTTGTGGTCTTTTTGACAAAAGCCATTCTGACAGATGTAAGGTGATAAATCACATTCTGATTTTGACTTGCATTTCCCAGACAGTTAGTGGTGTTGAACACCTTTTTCTGTGCCTGTTGGGAAAATGTCTATTTAGATCTTTGGTCTAGTTTTTAAATCAGGTTGATTTTTTTTTTTTTTTTGATATTGAGCTGCTTATATATTTTGGGTATTAATTCCCTATTGCACATATTATTTGCAAATATTTTCTCCCATTCAGTAGGTTATCTTTTCATGTGGTTTATTATTTCTTTTGCTGCATGAAAACTTTTAAGTTTGATGTAGTCTCATTTATTTATTTTTGCTTTTGTTTCCTTTGTCCTAAGGAGACAGATCCAAAAATATATTGATACGGCTTGGGTCAAAAAGTGTTCTAGGGCTTCCCTGGTGGCGCCGTGGTTGAGAGTCCACCTGCCAATGCAGGGGACACGGGTTCGTGCCCCGGTCCGGGAAGATCCCACATGCCGCGGAGCGACTGGGCCCGTGAACCATGGCCGCTGAGCCTGCACGTCTGGAGCCTGTGCTCCACAACGGGAGAGGCCACAACAGTGAGAGAGGTCCGCGTACCACCAAAAAAAAAAAAAAAAAAAAAAAAAAGTGTTCTACTTATCTTTTCTTTAAGGGGTTTTATGGTGCTGTCCCAAGGTGCTGGAGCAGAATCCCTAAGGGTCAGGTCTTAGCTGGTTCCATTCCCTCTAAGTGTGTATATTCTCCTTGGGCATTTCTGCCCTAGTGAAAAGCAGTGCTGGAGCACAGGGGGCTGGAGTGGATGCCTTGTGCAGACTGAAGTGCATGCTAGGAGATCCCAGCAATCCAGCCAGAGGCCCAGGCATTTCCCAATCCACCGCCTCAGTGCGCTCACCAAGGATGGCCACCCTCACCCTGTTCACAGTCAGAAGCCAGGTCCAAGTCGGCTCCCCTTCTTCCAAGTGTGCACCACCTGCAATAGCACCTTTGCTCCAGTGGAGGGCAGCACTGAGCAAGCAGGACTGGAGCAGGCACCCAGTGCAGGCTGGGGTGTGTGCGGGGAGGGTCCTGGCACACCAGTCAGAGCCCCAGGCAGCTCCAAATGCTCCACTTTCACATGCAGGCTATCAATTGCCACCATTGATCTGTTCAGATGCAGGACCAGGTGTGAGCCTGGTCCCTTCCCCCCACCCCCATGGACCCCCACTTTCCTCTCCTTAGCAATAGCAGCCGTCACCCTATTCAAGACTGTGCTGGAGCAACAGAACCTGGAGCAGGTGCCTGATGTGGGCTGGGGAGGGCAGAGGAAACTGGCCAAAGCCCCAGGCAGCTTTCAATCTACTTCCTCCTCCTTGTTCCCAGGAGTAAGCACGTATTTGCCTGTGCTGTTCATGATCAGAATCTTGGTTTCGTACAGCCCTGAGTAAGTCCCACTGGTATTCCAACCAGCTAAGGGGACTCATCTTCCTGGTGTCGGACGCTGGGGCGGGGATGCTGAATATTTGGCTCAAACTCCTCACTCCCCAGGATGAGTCCCCGAGCTTGTAATGTCCCCCTTCCCTTCTGTGTCCCCTGCTAGGGGCATAGGTCCCCACCTGATCATTTCTCTTCCTACCAGACTCCATGTGGATCTTTCTTTACAGTTTTGAGTGTAGAATAGCCTTTCTGCCACCCTCTAGATTGTTTACGTCAAGACACTTCCTCCACATATAGATGTAATTTTTTTTTTTTTTTTTCGGCACGCGAGCCTCTCACTGTTGTGGCCTCTCCCGTTGCGGAGCACAGGCTCTGGACGTGCAGGCTCGGCGGCCATGGCTCGGGCCCAGCCTTTCTGCGGCATGTGGGATCCTCCCAGACCAGGGCACGAACCCGTGTCCCCTGCATTGGCAGGCGGACCCTCAACCACTGCACCACCAGGGAAGCCCTAGATGTACTTTTTATATGTTTGTAGCGGGGACATAAGCTCAGCGTCCTCCTACTCCACCATCTAGACCTCATTCTGGTCCACAGTTAACTTTCTTAGCTCTTCTGTTCTTCACCCAAATGTCATATTTCAATGAGTCAAATCCTGAGCATCCCAGTTAAAATTATAGTACCCTACCCAGGAACTCCCAAACTACCTGTACCCAATCTGTTTTTAAAATATTTATCACATTATACCTATTTATTTATGTATTATGTCTATCATTTTTGTCTGTTTCCTCACTAGAAGTTAAGCTTCATGACAGCAGGGATTTTCATCTGTTTACTTACACATGTATCTCTAGCATCCAGCACAGCGCCTAGCAGATGCTTTATAAACCTTAATCCTGAAAGTTGAAAGGATATGGCTGTATAATTAATTACATATGTGATGTCATGCCTGGGCCTACGGGTACTGAGACACACCAAGTCTAATTATAAGCTGTAGGTTTTATTTTTCACTAGCACTGAGTGTTTATCAAAAGGTCCACCATGATCTCAGCTGATATTTTTGGGGAAATAAGCAAACAATATCCATCCAAGCTTGAAAGTAGTATAGGAATAAAGTATATATCCCTGTAGAAGTTCAGACCAAGAACTCCTAGAGATGATCAGGTGATAACAACAAAGCAATCTGCTAAGAGGAAAAAGATTGGTCCTCAGAGCCAAATAGATGGTCAAGGGTATAAATAATAACTAGATTTCATTTATGACTATTTCCGGGTGTACCCAGAAATGTCTGCTGTTATGGAATCTAGTAGAAAACTAGTTTCCAGCAGTCAAGAATGATGGGATTCCAAAGTCACCCTGTTTTGTAATATTACCAGAAACATTACTTCACAATCTGGTGAAGGATAGAGTAGTCCACTTAATGTTATAATAATGCTACTCTAAGATAGGTGTTAATACCTTTTAATATTATAAAGGGAAACCTTAAGCCCCCAAAATGTCCCATTACTTTCTCAATTATGTTGAACTCCCATTTATGATTTCAACATAAAACTTTCCAAGGAGCAAAGATATTGCTGTTTTCTTTCTTTTTAATTTGTAAAGAAAGCATGACACTTCATTCTAGAATTTAATTTTACTTTCAAGGTAGCTAAGAAAGAGAAATTTATTACAGTAATCAGAACTTTCCTGATGAATCAGTTTATATACTCTTCTGTATTGTAAGTGCAAATGTTGTAACAAAATAGTCAAGAAAAAATATATATATAAATATATAAAAGATATAAAAAGGACATATAAAACAGTAACATAATTCATGAGTTGTCTTTCAAAATATATTTTAATGAACATCTTTTGAATATAGTCAAGTAACTTTTCTAAAGTATTTTTCCTTTGAGATTTCAATAAAATGTTGGTGATAACATTACCAAATATCTATTTCATCTGGGTATAATTTAATTGTTTACATATTAATTTTCTCATCTCACTCTGATGAGCAGAAAAATGCTCTAATATAAATTCTGTTAAGTTTGTCATTTTATATCTACTCGACATAGTTACCCAAATTTATTACTGCTATCATCAAATTGTTCTTAGCAATTTCAAAGCATTTGGAGAAGAAAAATGTAACAAGTTGAAGAGGAAGTAAAACTTTCCTTGATATAATGAATGTCCATTTTCATTTTATTGTCTGGTCAATTATTTTAAAAGGTTACAAGATAATACAATAAAATTTTGATTGATACACTTAGCCAGTATCTTAGCACTGCAGGAGGTAAAACAAATTTTAATAAAAACAATTATATTAAATTTTAATAAAAAACAATTATAAAAGAAAGGAGAAAGCTAGTTCAACTGAGATTTCTCACTGGGCTTAAAAATGTATGAAATTAAGAGCAGTGAAAAAAACATTACAATCTAACTATAGGATGCCCAAAAATATGATTGATTTACTTCATTTCAGGACAACTTTTCAAGCTGATTACTTCACCTCATTGTACACAAAACAATTACTTTTATCTGAAGGTTTCTAATGATTGTCTAAATGGTTGTACATGAATGTGTCTCTTCTGGCTAAAGACTCACCATAGGCTCATGTATAGAAACCATAGCCAAATATTAGCTTAATATTAATTCAAGTGCTTGCTTGTAGTTCTGCTCCTGTAAATAAGACTTGCTCTCTTAATCTGAGATACTGGGTCTTCCTAGATATGATAACTTAAAAAAGTCTGAGTTATGTTTTAAACAGTTAGATGTGTGGAATATACATGTAATTATAGGTATACATAAATACCTTAAATAAACATGTTACAGTCAATCAAACTTGACTCAAATAATAAAGGCTTCCTGTTTTAAAACTTAAAAAAAAACTACATACCATTAATTATAAAGCATAACAAATATTTCCTGCATATTTTAGGCCCTTTGCTAGGCCCTGAAGATATAAGCACTCCAATGTCAAGTTGCAATAAGGCAAAGTTTTCTATAGGAGGCAGTCTTGTATATTAAAGGCACATTAGGAGTTAATTAACTGGGGCAGAGGACAGGGCTAGAGGACAATGGATATGATTCCCAGCAGAGCCATCATAAAGAGAAAATGCAAAACATCCACAGGGAACTAATAAAGTGGTTTTGAGTGGCTGACCAATAAAAAGTAAGATAGGAGAAAGATGAGACAGGAGAGGTAGGAAGGGACCAGGGAATGAGAGCTGCAGATGGAGCTTGAATTATATTCTGTGGGTGATACAGAGCCATTGAAAGGTTTTTTTTTCTTTCTTTCTTTTTTTTTTTTTTTTTTTGTGGTACGCGGGCCTCTCACTGTTGTGGCCTCTCCCGTTGCGGAGCACAGGCTCCGGACGCGCAGGCTCAGCGGCCATGGCTCACGGGCCCAGCCGCTCCGCGGCATGTGGGATCTTCCTGGACCAGGGCACGAACCCGTGTCCCCTGCATCGGCAGGTGGACTCTCAACCACTGCGCCACCAGGGAAGCCCCATCGAAAGGTTTTAACCAGGCAGGCTACATCACTGAACCTAAAGAATTCATTTTATTAGGTGAAGCAAAACAACAACTAGCAACCAAAGCTTCGTCACATCACCTTCAGGAAATATTGGGATATTACATATCCCAATATATGTAATATCCCAATATTACATATTGGGATACATTACATTACTTTGAGCCTTCTTAGTCAATGCAGCTTTTAAGGAAGAGCTGAGATTTTACCTCGTCCATCATTCTGATTCCATGACGATTTGGTTGACAGCTATCAATTCTATTCACACATGATCAGAGCAATAGATACACGAAAGAGAAAAAAAATCCTAAGAATTATAAAATTACAGTATAAAGCATGTAATATTAGGAAAGAAAGACCACAATGCCGTTTAACTGAATATACATTGTTCAACTCTTCATCTATCCAACCTTTCATCCATCTTTCCAACCATCCCTCCATCCATCTATCCTTCCATAATTCATCCATGTGTCTATCATTTATCTGTTGCAGACTTCATTTAAAAGACCAAGATCCCTCTTATCTCCATGTCTTGCACCTGTTTTCCATTCCCATTGTGTTTAATATCATCCTCATTTTGAGGTTTAACAAGTCATTCCAGGCTCATGTAGTACTTTTCTTGCTCCAGACCTGGAAGTGGCTGTTTATCTAAGAGGTCTTGCTTCCTTTAGATAGAATATTAATCTACCCAGAAAAGAATTCAGAGTGATGATAGTAAAGATAATCCAAGATCTTGGAAAAAGAAGGGAGGCACAGACTGAGAAGATACAAGAAATGTTTAACAAAGAGCTAGAAGAAATAAAGAGCAAACAGAGTTGAACAGTACAATAATTGAAATGAAAAATACCTGGAAGGAATCAATAATAGAATATTATATTATTTGGGTACAGGGGATGTTTATTGTTACTGCCTTAGTTATTACTTTTAGGCCTCGTCAGTGGACAGAGATAAGCAATATATATTAATTTTTGAAGAGGAAATACGTCATGAGTCCATAGTGATATTTTAAAATGTTAATGTTGACCGAAATATGTAAATAGACATGTAACACGATTCCATTTATATAAAACTCTAGAATATGCAAAACTAAGTAGTTTCATTTGTGGATGCATCCTAAAGTGATAGTCCTATAAAACAAAGCAAGTAAGTGATTTCTGTTCCAAGCAGGATAAGGTGAGCTCCAGAGAAAGAGACGTTGTAATTCAGAAGTGGCCTCTGGGAGTGCTGACGATGCTCTTTTCCTTGATGGAGGTGGTTACATAAAGTGTCTTTTCAGTTTAGAGCAGTTCCCTATGTTCGTGAAATTTTGGTGTGCATGCGGTTTGCTAGGTTACGCGTGTGTTCATGCACTTGGTGTGCATGCGGTTTGCTAGGTTACGCATATGTTCAAATTTGTGTGCATGCGATTTGCTAGGTTACACATATGTTCATACAATTTTGTGTACATATTAAAGTTCACAGTATAAAATTAAGTTTAAAAAGTTGCTGTGGCCCACTCTTCCCAACTTTTCTTAAGCATCACTGAGTTTTACTCTTCCCAACCTTCTTTCTCAACTACTCATCGCTAGTTTTGAATGTTCCATGCTTTAAAAAATTCATGCACAGCATCTGGAACTTGTTGGAGGAATGACACCAAAGACTTCTAATAAATAAACAAACATGCTTTGGCTTGTTAGATTAGCTTTAACAGGACAATTATTCTGATTCCTGTCTGGTAATATTGGTCCACGCATGGGTAATAGCTCCATTTACTCTCATTAACTGTTTTATCAAAGGCCACCATCCTTGGCTCTAAATGTCTAATTTGTGTTCCATTTATTTTAAACCAGCAATTTTTGCTGAGAACTTTGTAAGTGCCCGGAACTGTGCCACACGCCTAGTCAGCAACACTCCTCCCCATTCTTGAGGACGTTCTTATTATGTTGATGAAATATCTTGGTGGGAAGTTGATTACTGGGAATCCTGTTTGCACTCAACATCTGTAGCCAGCTAAAAGGCAGATGCTATTGTTGTAAGTTCAGGTTTGTAATTGTAATTACAAATTATAATAAGAAATGAATCTAGTTTTCAACATATACCTTACTTATGATAGGTGTATGCTGGTATAAAGTAAAGGTTAAGTATTATTTTTTTATTCGCATTAAATCGATTCAGAAGAGCAGTTTATTTTTAACTTTTTGTATTTTGTTTGTTTTGTTGTTGTTGTTATTGTCTAGAATAACTGGTAAATGGTAGAGCTTGGATTTGAATCCTGGACATAGTTCTCTTAGTTTAAATCTCATTCATTCCAGTATTTCATTCTAATTTTCTCTATTAACCAGGCCTGATGCATCAACCCTAGTAATTACTGTGAACATGACACCGTCCTATTTGCAGGCCAAGCTTTTGCCTTTATCTGGTGTTTCAAAACCATCTGAATCCCAGAACACTGGGCAAATTGGGCTCTCACATACTTGGATAGAACCCAACACACTAACTAAAGCTGAAACGATCACTTATTTAGAAAAATGGGCATTTTGTTGCTATTAAAATGGGATAAGAACTAAATTCAGCAATTTTTGAGGTGTTACAGAGTAGTGGAAAGAATCTTGGCATGAAAGTTGGGAAATATGGATTTGTATCCATTTTCTGTGCTTGCTTGTGTGAGGTCGTCATAAGTAGGCACACAAACTCTGACAGCTTCCCATTTTTTACAGGTCCAAATTCCTCTGCATTCTGCCTCTATTGTAGCTTTCCTAGCTAACCTGTCTTTCCTGTCTAACCATTTAAGTGTCTTTTCCTGTCTTTCAGAGCACTCATACCCTATGTCTACCGCACACACACACACATCCTAGTCATTCTGAATTTTTTTCTGAGTATGGTAAGGACTTTTCAACCTCAGGGCCAATATGTGAGCAGTTCCCAGGGGCTGTTATTTGATTTCTTCCTGAGTCAGCAAGACGGTGTCCTATTGTCTTTGTCAAGGTTACACATACATGAAATAAACTGATCTACACTCCATAACTCAGATAAAAACAGGAACATATTTTTCAAGGGCTCTCAAAGGGCCTCTTGAGACCATAGGCTGAAAATATCAGATACTGGGGTATTGCTGGAGTAGAAAAACCTAAACTGTAATTTGCTAGAGGTTTGGGGTGGACAGATTTGTGAGTTAAAGACTTTGTGGCATCGGAGCGTGGGGCACACTTTTGGGGTTTTACCTACAGCTAGGTAAAAGCTCCTAGAGCTCCACAAGTTGCTCGCAGTGAAGATCAAAGAAAAATCCCCTCATGCTTGTGGGAAGGAGAAGGGAAAAGTGGCCCTTTATAAAATATGTTTGATGATTCTCTTATTCTTAGCAAGGTCTGACCTTACGGGGAACTATTTTTCCAGGGTCTAACCCATCGGTGTTTTGTCAGAGCCTTACTGACCTGGGGGGAGGAAATACCTAACTCCATCCCATTCTAGCTTTCCACATAGGGAAAGAGAAATACTCCAGATCCCCCCAGTCATCCTGACCACCTTGCCACAAGCCTGGCCACACTAATGCCTTCCAAGGCAGTCTGGGGATCCGTCAAGAATGATACCTGGGTGAACCCCAGAGGAAAGAGGTTCTGAGTCAAAGCAAGAAGCACAAATCACCCCACAAGGAAAAACTCCTGGTGGGTGCCAAGCATGATGAGAATTCCTCTGCTTTGATCAGCAAGAAATCACACAAGGCAGTCTCCAAAGAGGAAAACCAAAGGCTGCTCTCAGGAGACAGAACAAAGGAGAAATCAGCCTCTAGTGGTGTCAAGAAAGAGAGGGAAAGAGAAGACAACAGCATTAAGAAGTTCTATCCCCCTTGGAGGTTGCTTCAGACAACTTTAAGAAGCAAAACACCTAGTCTCAGAGAAAACCAAACCAAACCAAACAAGAAAAGTCCAGAGAGTGCTGACACAAGGATGGCGGCAGGAGACTTGTCCAGGGTAAATGAGAAGGTTTCTAAAACCTAAAGACTCAAGAAAGGAAACTAAAAACTTCTATCTTGGATAGAAGGTCACAGGGCTATTACCCTGAAGTTGAAGAGGTAGATATGGATGATGAATTCTAGCAGCCCACCATGTCTTGTGAGTTATACCTTAGCTATGACCAGCCTCAGAAAAAAAAAATAAAGATTGTGAAAACTTTAGTCACTGAACTTGGAGAAAAAAGACTTACAAAAAATTACAAGTTCTAAAGGCACTAGTAAAAAAACAAAGGGCCCCATCCAGAAATTACTTAATGTAAAGGAAAACAAGTCAGAGAAGCTACATTCAACTAGAGCTAATTCTGTCAAGCTGGAAAAGGTCCTCACCAATGTATTACCAGAGTGGCCAGTCCTCCCACTTGATTACCCAAGTAAGAAATCAATTACCATCCACTTTCTGCCCTTGAATTGATGTCCTCCCTCTAACCAAAGCAAAAAAAACACTCTCTTCACCCCAGGAAGATGAAGAAGTTGGACTTGACTCAGAATGAATTTTAAGATGCAGGTATATTCTAATTTCCATGTGTGCTTATCCCCCCCCCAAATAAATAAGAGCTGAAAATAGAAATAAAGTTGAATTAAACACATAAATAAAGAAAGCTATACTCCTTGTATACCTGTTAGTGTAATGAGATTCATACCAGTTACAAATAGTTGTTGGTAACTTTCTTGTGTTTACCCTTGACAGCCAGATAATCAACATTCATGGAGTCCCTGTTTTTAATGGGCATGATATTAGCAACTACAAAATGAACTGCCATTTCCTTTAAACGTGGAAATCTATTCAGGAAGACAGTTTACATGCTAATGAAAATACTTAGAAGCATGAGTCTTCAGTCATAACTTTTAAAGGATATTTTGGAAAAAGCTCTTCTTAGGTCCAAATTTAGTTAGTTAAAAATTTTCTTTAACACTATTGCTTTAATTGGCATTTCCCACACATCACTTGTAGGTTCAGCAGCACATACAGATAAAACAATCAGTAAACGTTCTTAATTTATTTTAAGGTCGTGTCCCTTATGTTTTTTTTTTTTTTTTTCCATTTAGGGAACTATAAGTATATCTTAGCTTAGTTGTAAAAAACAGAAGTTTTAAAATTTCTAAAGTTTCAAAACATTTATTTAAACAAAATGTTGAATTATCTTGGTCAAACTGAGCTAGAATAAAAACATTAAGGATGTCCAGGTTTATAGCTGATAACCCACCTAAGTTTGGAAATAGTCTGAAAATAATATATATTTTAATCAGCCTTGAAAATAGTAGGCATGAAAAATGGCTATTGAATGAGAAAAATGAATACATGTTAATAAAAATGAATTAGTATGAGGAAACATATTTGAGAATTGAAATGTTGTGGAGGTTTACTAAATGGACTTACCACAAAATCATAGTTAAGCAAATGCAAATAATTTTTCACTTGCAAGTGGTAACACATATATTGTCTTCCTGAGCCTGATACTTGAATATATATATTACAGTAAAAACTGGAGAGAACTTAGCTATAGAATAAATTACATGAAAAAGTAACATAGGGACTTCCTTGGTGGTGCAGTGGTTAAGAACCCGCCTGCCAATGCAGGGGACACAGGTTCGAGCCCTGGTCTGGGAAGATCCCACATGTCCCAGAGCAACTAAGCCTGTGTACCACAACTACAGAGCCTGAGCTCTAGAGCCTGCGAGACACAACTACTGAGCCCGTGTGCTGCAGCTACTGAAGCCCATACACCCTAGAGCCCATGCTATGCAACAAGAGAAGCCACCGCAATGAGAGGCCCACGCACCGCAATGAAGAGTGGCCCCCGCTCACTGCAACTAGAGAAAGCCTGTGCACAGCAACGAAGACCCAACGCAGCCAAACATAAATAAAATTAAAACAAAAAAAAAGTTTTTTTTTTAAAAAAAGAAAAAGTAATATATGAAGAGTGTTTAGAATTGTTTCTGGCACATAATAAGTACTATGTGGTCAAACTATTATTATTATTACTGCTACAGTACGGAAACAGAGGAAAAGGTTAAGTTTGGTTGGATATTTGTTTCACTCCAACCCTCACAAAATAGGTAACATAATAAAGAATGTCTTTAAAAAAAAAGAATAACTGTACAGTGGATAAGGTTGCCATCAAATCATAATGAGTCATCCTGATAATACACAAATTTACCTCTATAGTTTTCCTTCCTCAAACCCAGAACAGTAGGGTAATCATGAAAAAATATCAGGCAAATTCTAATAGAGGGATGTCCTACAAAATACCTGACCATTACTCCTCAAAACTCTCAACATCATCAAGAACAAGCTGAGAAACTCATCTGAGAAACTGTTACAGCAAAGAAGAGTCTAAGGAGACATGGGGACTAAGTATAATGTGGCACACTGAATGGGATCCTGGAACAGAAAAAAGACATTAACTAAAAACTAAGTAAATCTAAATGAAGTATAGACTTTAGTTAATAATAATGAATCAATATCAGTTTACTAATTGTGGCAAATATACTATACTGATGTAAGAGGTTAATAATAGGGGAAACTGGATGTGGGTTACATGGGAACGTTTTTCACATCTTTTTAAAAAAAATCTAAAGCTATTATAAAAAAAGAAAATAATTTGTTAAAAAAGTACTATACTACTGGAAGTGTGACTGAGTCATTTGGTAAAAACAAGTTAGCCAATTGATGGAAAAAGATAAAAGTGGGAAAACAAGGAAAGGAAAATAAGTGTATGGAGCACCCAGTATGTCCAAGATGCTCTGCTAGGCACTGTGCATGTGCAAAGTAATTTACTTACTTTATGTCTTATAATTGCATATAAGGAGAACATTGTTATTCCAACTTTTAAGTGAATAAGTAGGAGAGGTTAGTGACCTGTCTAATATCAAAAATGCAACAAAGAGTAGTAAGAGTTTCAACCTTGGTTATTTGTTTAAATTTTTATTGTGGTATATTAACATAACACAAACATTTCCATTTTAACCAGTTTTCAGTGAAAAATTCAGGAACATTAATTATAATCACAATGCTGTATAACCATTGCCACTAACTCCAAAATTTTTCATCATTCCACACATAAATTCTGTATCCATTCCCCCCTTCCAGTAGCTCCAGATTATGTCTAATCTACTTCCTCTTTCTATAAATTTGTTTATTCTATATATTTTATATAAATGAAATCATACAATATTTATTCTTCATATAGCTTATTTCATTTAGCATAATGTTTTTAAGTTTTATCTATGCTGTAACATGTATCAGAATTTCATTAATTCATATAGCTGAATTATACTCCATTGAATGTATATTTTATCAGTTGATGTACGTTTGGTTTGTAATTCCATATGAAATTAAGGAACAGCTTTTTCACTTCTAAAAAAAAAAAAAAAATGGCTCCGAGATTTGCCTCTCTCTCCCTGGCCAGTGGGATTTCAACTTCTCTTCTCTGGCCACCTGGTATTTTTGGACTAATGAAAACCAGGTGTGTCTATTTTTATCCATCCAACTGCCATGAGCAGATTCTCCCAGGAAATGTATGTATTCAGGTCCTGTTGTTTTACTTAAGAGGATCAGGCATCTCTGTTTCTGTCTGTGCTACCCTCCTACTCTCTTCTCTCCAGCTCTGTAGGCATGATATAATGTGAACGTATGTGTTTAATATTATGTGTGTGTGTGTGTGTGTGTGTGTGCTGATAAGGAGTGAACAGCAACCAACCAGATTGAATGGGCTAAAATAAATGGCTGGTCAATCAGAACAGCCGGTACTTTAATCCCAGGGCATACCGCCTAAGTGTCAGCTTCATACATACCATTACATATATTCATTGTCTAACCATATACTCACTCATATGCTTCTCTGATTGTTATCATGCATGTATGATGTAATTATTGATACAGACTTTAAAAAATTTTATTGTGATAAAAATGTATCACATAAAATTTATCATCTTAACAATTTCTGAGTGTACAGTTCAAGGGTGTTTAGTATATTCACATTGTTTTGCAACCAAACTCCAGAAATTTTTATGCTATGAAACTGAAACTCTGTGCTCCTTAATAACAACTCCCAAATTTCCCCTCCTCTCAACCCCTGGCAATCAACAAACACCTTTCTGCTTCTATGAGTTTGACTACACTGGATACCCTCATAAAAGTGGAATCATGCAGTGTTTGTCTTTTAGTGATGGGCTTATTCCACTTAGCATAATGGCCACAGGTTTCATTCATGCTGTAGCATATATCAGAATTTCCTTCCTTTTGATACTGAATAATATTCCATTCTAGGTATATACGTATATACCATATTTTGTTTACCCATTCAGCTCTGAATGGACAATTGTGTTGCGTCTACCTCTTGGCTATTGTGATGGATGCTGCTATGAGTATGGTTGCACCAAATAAGTCTTCAAGATCCTGCCTCAATTCTTTTGATATTTACTCAGAAGTAGCATATCGTATGGTAGTTGGTAGCTGGATCATATGGTAGTTCTATTTTTAAGTTTTTGAGTAACCTCCATACTGTTCTCCATAGCAATTTCACCAATTTAGATTGCCACCCACAGTGCACAATGGTTCCAATTTCTCCACATCCTCACCAACACTTGTCACTTTATTATTTATTTATTTATTTATTTATTTATTTATTTATTTATATCAGCGATCCTAATGGCTGACATATATGCTTTTAGTACCTTAAGGTTTGAGGAGTGTTTTTTGTTTGTTTGTTTGTTTTTGCTATCACAGTCTTGAGCACAGTATTCAATTTACAACAGCAACAAGAAGTCATCGGTAGAAAATTGTACTGGTGGAAAAAAATATCCCTTTGCTGACAAACAGTTTCTACAAAAATACTGGAGCATATAATGTGAAAGTTTAAAGAACAGTCTCTTGTTTTTATAAACCTATCAGGAGTTCCATACAGGACCACTAGTTCACATTCTCTACACATGACCAGGGAACTACAGAGCCACTTTCTGATGCATTATTCATTCCTCATGGCTGTATTCCTGCTTTTCTGTGCTGATCCATAAATGCATGAGTGCTTAATTTAATCTGATGTCACTCCCCAAAGCTGGTGCAGAGCTCCACCATCCCTGCTGTCACAGTTAAGGTGGGAGGGGGGTCATGTGTCATGAACAAGGGAGGCTTGAACAAGAGGATACGTTTATGATTCAGACATAATTACCAGGGTTTAGTCAAATTAATATTAAATTTATAAAAGCTATGTTCTCAAAATTATTTATTATTTAAGGACATCCCAGGGTTCTCTCCAGCCGGGACTGTTGCTCTGACACTGCTGAGGCATGCCAGGAATGGAGAGCAGACAAATTGTTCAGTGAAGTTTAATTTTTTATGCATGTTTTATACATAAGAAAATTGGAACATGGAGATTAGATCACACTCCAGCTGTTTCCTTTTAAATTGTGTTGTCCCTGTTATGTTACTCTAAGATAGTAATAAACACTGTCTTCTCCCTGGGGTTACACATGAGCACAGCACAAAAGTGATGTTAGCCTGAGTCATGTGCAAATTTTTTCATGTCCCTTATCAGGCACTGGTCACTATAGATTCTCTCTTTTGCTGGAGGCTTCAAATTGTTTTTTATGTTTTTATTGAGTTTGTTTATACATGCGAAGGTCAGCAAGGTTAGACCAATCACCAAAGTTTACCTAGTATGTTAGCATTTGAGGTGTTACTGTATTACTCAACAAAGCAGTTTATTCTCCTCTGCCTTTAACTAAGCCATATTAAGCCATGTAGTCAGGATGCTTTTCTCCTGGATGAAACTTTGTGTCAATTCACTAATGCATAGCTTATATTTTCCATGTATTTTCTCTCAATGAAGTACATACTGAAAGAGGTGGACCTAGAAACATATCAGGCTCACTATACTAACTTTTAAAAATTGTGTATAGAGTATAATTTACATAGGCTAAGGAAGCAAAATCATGCAACAGGTGTTCATTGATTATGCACTATATCTAAGGTACTGTTTGGGTAATGTTGAAGATTAAAAAATATTAAGCAGATTCATCGTCTCTATGTGGAAGGAACATAGCTACCTGCTATGGGGAGAAGACATAAAACAGCCCAAATCCCCCCACAAAACCCAAACAGTCTCTATGAAATGTTCATCGTTGAAGATATTGTTCATTCAAGGACCACTCTCCATTACTCAGCCATAAAAAGGAACAAAATTGGGTCATTTATAGAGACGTGGATGGACCTAGAGACTGTCATACAGAGTGAAGTAAGTCAGAAAGAAAAAAACAAATATTGTATAAAATCGCTTATATGTGGAATCTGGGGAAATGATACAGATGAACTTATTTGCAATGCAGAAATAGAGACTCAGATGTAGAGAACAAATGTATGGACACCAAGGGGAGAAAGCTGGGGCGGGGGTGGTGGTGGGATGAATTGGGAAATTGGAATTGACATATATACACTAATATGTATAAAATAGATGACTAATAAGAACCTGCTGTGTAAAAAAAATTAATTAATTAATTTAAAAAAAAAAAAGGACCACTCTAACCTGTGTCCGGCTGGTTCTAAAACCTAATAGCTTTCCCTACTTCAATTCACCTTTAAACATTCTTGCTGCTCAAAATATTCTCGTCTCATAAGAGATACCAGCTCAGGGAAGATAGATTGATACCTGAGTGTGGAAGGGCTTAAATATGCAAAACCACTGGACTCTGTCAACTTTAGGGTGCCAAAGAGCTGTACAGAAACTGAAGACGTATGGTGAATTGAGCTTCATGAACAGAGGTTCACGATGTTTTGACATGTTATCAATATCCAATACAGTGACTATGGTATATCAATAATGTAGAACGTTTTTGTAATTGACAAGTCCTTCGTAGGAGGAAGCTAATGATCACACTCCTTCAGTGAGTGAGGCAGCCACTTAAATGTGTTCCTTCAATTTCCTTGGCAGTTGTAAGTAGCAAGATGGTGTCTATATGACATTTTTTTCTCTTGAAATGTTAACATATTTTGTCTCTTACTTATGACTTAGTGAGGAACTTAGAGCAGCTTTTTATTGAAGGTGCTCCAAATACAAAGGTGGCACTATTCTCTTATTTTTAAATGCTGTCTTTTACCCTGCAGTTGTGACTGGTGTTTTCACTCTGTGATTTTCCTAATTTGTTGTGTGATTCCTGCTTGGAGTATCAGATATTTCAAACATCTATCCTTAAGGAATTGCTGTTATTTTACTAAATATCCACTAAATTAGACATTTATCAAATACCTTGGTTCAGAGGTATAAGGAATCCTCTAAAAATTCTATTACTATTTTTACCTTTAAATTGGACATGGTAAGGAGTAAAATGTCTTTGAATTCTTCCTACCCTCATCCAGAAATCTTTAAAAAAGTTATTTAATTCATCTGTGAATATTAACATTTGCCATTGTCTTCAAAATTTTGTTTCTTTAACTAGAGAACAAAAATATTTGAGCCAATTAGAAAAAAAACAACTGCAAATGATACCAGTACTAAGCAACACAGCAATAATGCTATAAGAAGGGCAGATTAGAGGAGAGGAATAAAATAAATTGTATTTATAAATGATAAAAGCATGTAAACAGATTACTTTATACAGAAGATCTGATTCATGTCAAACTTATTATAAATAATAAGGTGGTTGATTTTGCCAACGTTGATTGCCAAGAAAGTTCCATGTTCTAGGCACTGTGCTGTGTGATGCCAATTAAGTGACAGCCCAGAGTAAGCTCTGACATCAAAGGGTTCAATAGGGTGACCGACAAGTAAAAAAATAGTGATGAACTTGAAAAAAAAGTTAAAATGACAAAGGCATGACCAAAACATGAGGTGATCAAAAGAAGGGATAAATTAAGGTGTGTTTGTAATGATTGTGACATAGGAATGGATGCTAATGGATGCATTTGCTAGGACCATGTTGGGAAAGGCCAGGGTATAATAGGGTTTGCATAAACTGCCAAGAATGAGGGTCTATTAGTTTCCTCCAGATACTGTGACAAAGTACAAGTTGAATGGCTTGCAACAATGCTAATCTATTGTTTTACCTTCCCGGAGAAGGACAACATGGGTTTCACTGGGCTAAAATCAAGGTATAGGCAAGGCTGTATTCCTTTCTGGAGGCTCTACAAGAGAATCCATTTCTTTGTTTATTCCAGCTTCTAGAGGCCACCTGGATTTCTTGGGTCATAGTCCCCACCTTCCTCCATCCTCAAAGCTACCTGTCCTCACAATTTTCTCTGACCACAGCCAGGGAAATTTCTCTACTTTTAAGGATTGAAGTGATTAAATTGACCCCATCTGGATAATCCATAATAATCTCCTCATGTCAAGGTCCGAACTTTAATTACATTTGCCAAATCCCTTTTGCTATGTAAGGTGACATATTCACAGATTACTGGGGTTAGAATATGGACATTTTAGAGGACTGTTACTGTACCTACCATAGAGAGTATTTCATGTCTGCAGAATTTTTGTTTTCTTTCTTTTTTTCTTTCATCAACAAAGGTTTTCCTATTGACCATGCTGTGAAAGTCTTTTTGTACAACACCAATAACAAAAAATCTGTATTTTAAATGAATATACACAGAAGGAAGGATAGATATATAGATATAGAAATAGATATAGTTGCAGATATACCTATAGTACAAATGTGTGTATGTAATTTTATATATTTTAGATATATTTTACATAAATATTAAATATATATATATATATATACACTTTATGTCATATCTCCTGTCTTCCACATTTCTTACAGTGTCTAAAACAGGGCTGTGTGCAGAGGAGATATTTGACAAACACCCACTGATGAATAAAATGAGAGTTTCCTCTCTTTTTGCTGTATATATTTTGAACTCCTGAAACTTTAGAAGGTGACCACTATGGATGCTCGAGCCTGTAATGAAACACTGAGACGGTCCTATTGTATTGATAAAATAATACATCAGGCATAAAGCAAACAACTTATTGTATTATATTCATGATTCTCTCTTATCTTAAGCACAGACAGAAAATACGGTCACCAGTTTGCTGACCCTAATTCCTCCTAGAGTTGAGCCCAAGTGAGGAGATTCTCCTCACTGTGCCCTACCCTTCACTGCTCGGAACCGTGCAGTGGTGCTGTCTCCTTTTATTCCAGTTGCTGTGTGTGCTTGCAGGTAACTCATGTGAATTGCTTCCATAACAGCATTTACAATTGTTTTTGCAATGGAGCCCCACAGGCAAGAGGTGATAGAAAGGGAGATGGCTCCATTTGAGTTACAGAGCTGAACCAGAGAAACACAAAAAAGCAGAGACCAGGCAGCTACTGTCATGACCTCAAATAAATGCCTGTTGAATAGGTGGCCTGAGTACACAAACTTTCTCTTTAAGGATAGCACAAAAGGGAGTTAACTATGGGTGATAAAGTGAGTCTTTCCCTGCTGTGAACTTGGATGGTGTCTATAGAACATCAAATAATCAAAATAAGTCTGATGGGGCTTCCCTGGTGGCGCAGTGGTTGAGAGTCCGCCTGCCGATGCAGGGAACACGGGTTCGTGCCCCGGTCTGGGAAGATCCCACATGCCGCAGAGCGGCTGGGCCCATGAGCCATGGCCGCTGAGCCTGCGTGTCCAGAGCCTGTGTTCCGCAACGGGAGAGGCCACAACAGTGAGAGGTCCACGTACAGCAAAAAAAAAAAAAAAAAAAAAAAAAAAAAAGTCTGATGAAAAACTGAACAAGTTTAACTGAGTTCAACAAAGCTCCAATAAGCAAACCTTTCAGGCCAAGCGCAGTGCCAGGCACTGTTAAACACACTGTTACATAAAGAGTTATGGTTGGGCTCTGTTCTGAAAGTGCTCATGATTTAGTTGACATGGCAACATCAAAGCACATGTAATGTAATATGTTGATATATGTATGAGGCATATACATATAAAAGAGAAGGAACTACATCCGGGACGTTGTAAGAGAAGGCTTTATAAAGGAGATTTATAGATGACTTTTATCATATCCTTTATTTCTTAGTCATGTAGAGCAGTGTTTCTCTGGTGTTTTATATATATATAATATATATATAAATAAATGGGTATGTATACCCATTTATACTCTTTAACTTTTATTGAAGACACTGAAGAGTATTTATGTGAATCATAGCTATCAATATCCTTATTATATTCAATAAAATAAATTTAAAAAAATATCATTATTATAAGTCAAAACTTTTGTTTTCAAATTTTTTTTATTGGGTATAGTTGCTTTACAATGTTGTATTAGTTTCTACTGTACAGCAAAATGAATCAGCTGTACATATGCATATAGCCCCTCTTTTTTGGATTTCCTTCCCATTTAGGTCACCACGGTGCATTAAGTAGAATTCCCTCTGCTACACAGTATGTTCTCATTAGTTATCTATTTTATACATAGTATCAATAGTATATATGTGTCAATCCAAATGCCCCAATTCCTCCCAACCGTCCCTTTCCCCCTTGGTATCCATACATTTGTTCTCTACAACTGTGTCTATTTCTGCTTTGCAAGTAAGATCATCTATACCATTTTTCTAGATTCCACATATATGCATTAATATACGATATTTGTTTTTCTCTTTCTGACTTCACTCTGTATGACACTAAAACTTTTAAAATATAAATATTTATTTAATTCATTTAAAAGTAGTAGCAGACATATATTATTATTAGTTTCATGAAAGACAGCTATATTTTTTAAAAGAACAATTTATTGAAAAGAGTGTGATTGGCTTGCATTTTTAAATCTCTCCAGTGCCTAAAAAGAAGACAGCCATATTCTTATATCTTCATTCAGTCATTTGCAATATGTTCTTTATGTTTTAGTATATGAAGAAAATTCTGTTCACATAGACATGTAGTTGGAAAAGAGAGAATTTATTTAACAGGCATTTCAGATTATTGTGGATAACCTTCTTTGATATGACATTAAAACTCAACAAATTTCATTTTCTTAAGATCAGTTATAAGGCAGATTATTTGAATAAATCTTTTATCCCATTCATGATTTTGTTACATTGTGATTGTGATTTGGTCATTTAGAAGTATCCATTCACTAAATTTATGTAGATTTCCCAAACTTTGACACATTTTATCATACAGTATCAAAAAACACCATCATTCATACCTTTACCAGTCTCATCAGAAAATGTTGAATATTGTGAAGCTGTCATATTTATGTTGGCTGATACAAGTTTTCCAAAATCTAATTTTTATTTGAAATCTTGGAATTTATTATTGGCTCAAATACTTTCAGTTATTGTCCTTGAGGAGATTAGCTCACCTTGTTTATTTTCATCCAAGTATCTAAGTCCGAATAACCATCTTTTGTCTCTCAGTCATTAGTTCAAGTAAAAATTGGGTTCCATGAACAAAGGAGAAAGTTTAGCCTGCAAGTCAGTCATACAAGTGTTTTATCCTTGAGACAACCATTGTATTTCAATATGCGGCAGAAATGCTTCATGAGCCCTTCTGCTTTTTTTCGCACAAAATATTGAAAAAATGTGTACTATTGAGTGATACTTAATTGAAAATAATTTTTACTTCATCAAGAATATTCTTAATTTAAACTGGCATTCTGGTTTTTTCGCAAGTATACAGTGGTGGTGATTACAGTAACAACTAGCACGAAGTTTGGTGCCTCCACTTGGTTTGTGCTAAGGAAGGCCCATCAGCTTTGCCCACTGTCACTCTTGCACCATCAGCGCAAATGTTTACACAGGGAAAAAAGGCAAAGAACATCTCAGTTTGATTAGAAAAATAATGTTGACCTTGCAGACCCCTAAAAGTGTCTTGGAGACTGCAAATAGTCTATGAAGCACACACTGAGAGTCACTAATTTATAAAATACAGAATAAAATTCAATATAACAAAAAATAGCAATAACCCTAAATCATCCAGTGTTTATATTTTCGTGCACCTTTGCTGAGGCTACGAATGTTTAAGAAAACCTCTGTAGGCAGTACCCTGGATCCTCGTCAATTCCTCTTGCAGCTTATCCTTCTCTGACTGTGACTCCGTCAATTATAATAGTGTTTATTAAGAGACCCTACTGTGTGCCATGCACTGGTCTTCAAATAGCCACAATAGGAGACTGAGCTCTTGTTGAAATATTTCTGTTACGGTTGAGAATGTTCTCAAACTCCATGAATAACTTCAGGCAGCTAAACCTAGGCATACATTGTCCTCTTTATTTTAGTCCAGACCTCATTTTTGACCCTAAATGATTTGAATCAGCTGATTATTTACCAACCTTGTCCCCCGAGGCAGGGACTGGATAAAGAAATTTGCCAGAGCAAAGAATCTGTCTGATCTGAGGAAAGATGAGGTATCCGGAATAGCTTCCAGCATCTGGATATTTTAAAAACCAGCCACACTCCTTAATTCAGTGGCTTTCAAATATACACTTCCTTGGAGTAGTGGAAAATATTGATTTCATGTCTTCAGTTCGGTTAAAAGGGTCGGTTTATGTAGCATAGTTCTCCTCTAAACTGCTGAAAAAGCAAGAGGCCAGAAAACATAACCTGAAATGCTAGCCAACATTGTATTAAAACATTTTTAGCTGTATCTCTGATTCTGAAAAGAAAGTGCATATAACCTTACTCCTTTCTGCTTTATAATTTTCCTGGCAATTTCTACCCAGGTTGCACTAATGTTTTTGTCCTCCCCAGACCAAACCCTTCTCTTGACATGAAGGTCAGTGTTTTTTAAGCCATCATGGAAAGAGAATTTAACCAAAATATACTATGCATCTATTGTGAACCAAGTGCCATGACTTTGGCCTTCAAGGCCACATGTCAGTACCCACCAAAACATTTTAAAGGATACATGAGTATTACCATTTTGCAGGGGAAGAAAAAGTAGATTAAGTAGGTAAATCACGAGCTCTAACTGTATTGTCCCCTTCTCCCCTATTATCCATTACTAAATGGCAATGATAAGTAGCTGTGGAAAGATAATTGATATTGCTCTGACTTCAGTAAGTACAAGGATCCCTGGATTCCTATGAACAGTGTCAATGAAAAAATGTTGCCTTCCGTATCAGTAAACAAAGGCTGTTGCAGCCATCAAGACATCACATTACAGCTGCCCCAAAGGTGAGCCCTGAGGGACCTCAGAATGGCGATAAACTGGCTGCCCATTGCCAAGCCCTCAGCCGCTGCAGTCACCCCTCAAACGTTCACCCTGAGGGGACTCAGGATGAGAAAGCACAGGATGCTGGCCCAAGACAGCTAAGGTGCACATCAGAGGAATGATTTCAGTGAGCCCAGACTCTTGCATCTTCCCGTACATATATAGGTGTTAAATTCCTTAACTTGAGATGTCTGGTTTTCTTTAATTAACGGTAATCTTTTGATGTTCCAACTACCTGGCCTTTGTTGCAAGAACTCCTATATACCTTGGGTCCTCCCTTGCCTCTTAGGAGCCATCCCTCAGAGCTCTCTGAGATGCTGTGTTCCAGGCTTAAGTTCTTAGTTTTGCCTGCCGAATAAAGCATAATTCTCAACTTTTAGGTTGTACATTTTTTTCAGTCGATAAAGGGAAGAAAGTACCGTGATGATCCCAGGTTTTCTTCGTATGGATTGTGCATCTGAATTGGGGTCACCACCACAAAACTCCGCAAGGAAAAAGATACCATCATGATCAAAGCAATCCACTCCCTTTCCAGGGATATACCCTTCCTAATATCTAAGAAGCACTGAAATAGCATAAGAAGAAAGTCATGACTTAATGTAAAGCACCACTGAGAATAAACAAAGAAGAGATGTAAGCAACTTTTGGCAGGAAAGAAGTCCCTGCAGGAGGCCCCTTTGTCTCTGACGCTAACCTTAAACCAGGCACCCTCGTGCTCTACTCATCTCTGGCCCTAGCACACCTTTCAAATCTTTTAATCACACAATATCTTGTCTAATATCTTGGTTCCTTCCATAGATCAAAGAAGTAGAAATGAAAAATAAGTAATTAACAGAGGACTGGATCTCTTCCCTAGCTCCCCCTTCAGTAATCTCCCGAACAAACTGTGTGAACAAGACAGCATCTAAAGATCACGAGGAGTCCACAAGGCTGCACGCGGTGGGGGATGGCGACAACTCTGACCCCCCATCTCAGTGATTAACTGAGGTTACTTCCCTTTTTCCCTTTAAAAACTTTCATGGCTGAGCAGAATCTTCAGAGGTGGTTTTTGGGGGACACTGGGTCCACCATCTCCCCAGATTGCCGGCATTCTGTTTAAAGGCAACTTTCCTTTCCATCGGCTTTTGCGAGTATAAATTTTTTAAGAGGTGAGCAGCCAGACCTGATTTGGTAACAGAGAAGATAAGGTTAGTGTCCTTGGTCTCTCTAACTGAGGCAACATGGTTGAGGCACATAGAAAAATTACTGAAAATACACCATGTGAATCTTGAATCTAAGTCGGTCAAGCTGTTCATGAATGCAGGCAAGGTCAGGACTCTTCCCTTCATGTGGTGGAAATGGAGCTAGACTTGAGAAAGATCTAAATAATTTAAGTATTTTTTTATTTGTCAAATATGAAAAAGTGGTCCAATATAACACTTTAAAATAACAGAGGAATAAATTTTTTTTCTCTTCCAAACTTTGTGGAAGTCACCAAGTCTCATTTTAGAATACATTAAGTCAATCATATATTCATCACTAACTTGGGATTTTTTTTTAATTGCAATTATTAGAAAAATGGAATTTCACATTTGTAAAAGGGTGTCTTCTGACCTTTGGAAACCTTGGTTCTTTAGTTAACTAATTGTATGCAAATGAAAAAATCAGCGTATTTAAATGTAAATTTTACACTCTTTTTCTCATTTTTTAAGTCGTTTTAGTTCTTTCATTGGTTTTGTGCCAAGAGCTCAAGAATGTGATTTATTTATGTTTCCCTTTCTACTGTGTACCTAAGATGCGAAAACAGTCTATGTTTAATGATGGTCTGTGCCATCATTAAAAAGTCATTTTAACAAATGATCACAGAAGCCTCGCTACTAGTACTCATCCTCCTGTCTCTCTCCAAATGAGCCAGAAGCAAGCACTTGGATTCACACTTGCCTAGAAGCCATGGCAACCTGCATCCACATCTGGGATTCCCAATAGCACAATCTTTATCATGCCATCGCCACTAGACAAGATTTATGAGACCTCCACCTACTGACACCACTGAGCTTGTCCAGTTTCTAGTCAGTTGAGCAGTTCTTAGGAAAGTCGGTTTTCATGCTGATACCACTGCGGTGGACACAGAGGGACACAGGGAGAAGGAGGATGGATTCTTACTAACCTGTGGTCTGTGCCCCACACTGTGCAAGGCTTTTGCATATCTCATGTCACTAAATACTCATAACCCATCAAAGAAGGCATCATTGTACTCATTCCCGAATGACAAATGTTTGTATCAAACTAGAAAAAAATAGCCCAAATTCAAACAACTACAAAGCAAGAGAATTAGAATTTAAATCAAGTTTTTTTCCAAATCCAAATTCCTTAAGAGTACATGATTTATTTTGTTTTGTTTCAACTCCCTTCCACAACCCTCCTCTCCCTCATACATATACACACAAGTAAACCTGTAGGTTGTGCTTGTTCTTGCCTTATATGATAATTCAACAAATATTACTCATGGGCTACGACAGAAGGGCTTTTATCCAATAAAATTCCACATAGATTTGCTTTGTCAGTTTCTGAAATTCTCACCATCTGAGATTCTTATGGTAGTAGGGGTTTCACCACTCTGCCCGCGTGTTCATTTATTCTGCAGAAGCTTTTGCCTTGTTTCAGTTGTGTCTGTGCCTGATGCCAATGACAATCCTGAGTTAGATAAATAAACGATATTATATGTGAACCACCGGAATCAAATGTATAATCTTGACTTCCGATACCAAGCCTGGGGGTTGGGGGGATGGTAGCTAGGATCACATGACACAGAGCACACAAAAACCTGGCTCACCTGTGCTCCCAACAGGCTACCCAGCAGCCTGTTTGCAGCACGGTGCCCTCCATCCATGTGCCCCTCCTTGGTCCTGTCTAACCCTGCAGAGACCTGAGCCTCTCTGCCATCCCACTCGCCTGGCCCAGGCTTTCTCATTGTGATGGGAGAACACATTACCGAATCTGGCCACACTGTTTGCCACTTACAAAACTAATACTCACAAATGTTGGTAGAAAGGAAAGGTGCCTTTAAGCAGAATGCCGACAATCTAGGGAGATGGTGGACTCCACTGTGTTCAGACTCCTTGTGATTTTTCTTTAGATGTTATCTTATTCACACAGTTTGGTCACTGTTTGTTCAGGAGATCACTGAAGAGGAAGTTAGGAAAAAGATCTGGTCATCTGTTCATTACTTATTCTTCATTTCTGTTTCTTTGACCTATGGAAAGAACCCACAAGGTAGTCAAGGTATTGTGTGATTAAAAGATTTGAAAGGTGTGCTTTGGCCAGAGATGAGTAGAGCATGGGGGGTAGCCTGGTTTAAAGTTAGTGATAAGACAAAGGGGCCTCCTGCAGAGAGCTCTTTCTTGCCAAAAGCTGCTTGCAAATAGAGGCACAAAGTCGTAATGGAAGAATTGAGCTTTTCCCTTCTTCAAGTCCGATTCCACAAATCTGTAAAAGACAATAAATAATACCCACCTTGGCGTGTTGTGAAAATTATATAGAGAATACTTCTCTTGGTGCTCAGGATGTAGTCTTCGAGTTTAGGCATTATATCGTTGTTAAAGTGCAAATTCCATGTTAGTACTAAAAAATGGCTGTTGTCATCTCATAGGACTAGTCAATATCCATCTGATAATAAAAGACAATTATAATTATTATATAATTATTTACTTATGATCTATCCAATAGTCTATTTTCTCCCTTTTATTTATACATTTATGTGTGTAGAGAGAAGAAAAGAGCACATTTATTCTATGTGAGGTAGTTGTGAGTGACTTACGGAGTGAGCATAGAGGGATTTACAAATATAAATAAAATAAGCTCTTTAGGAACTTATAATTAAGAACTATAGGGCTTCCCTGGTGGCACAGTGGTTGAGAGTCCACCTGCCGATGCAGGGGACACGGGTTCGTGCCCCGGTCTGGGAGGATCCGACATGCCGCGGAGCAGCTGGGCCCATGAGCCATGGCTGCTGAGCCTGCACGTCCGGAGCCTGTGCTCCGCAACGGGAGAGGCCACAACAGTGAGAGGCCCGCGTACCAAACAAAAAACAAAAACAAACAAACAAACAAACTATATATATAAAAATTCCACCACTCAAGAAAAATATATATATATAAGAGCCAAATTTGTATTGCATTTGGAATATACTCTATGTGTTCTGAAAAGGGAGAATTTTCAGAAGGCTGGGAAATCAGAGAAGTATTTGGAATATGGAGCTCAAACGATGAATAAGGGAGACTACTGCTGTTTGCAAGGAACTGAAGATAGGTCTAGGTATTTGCATGACTTAATTTTCATAGCACTGTGAAGTGGATATTTTTTGTCATCATTGTATGGATGAGAAATCTAAGACGAGGTCACACAGCTAGCATGAAGAAGAGCAGGTTTTTGGATTCACAATCCTTTAATCTTCATGAAAGGCTGCCTCTTCAAAGAAGGAAAGAGTCCTAGGTTATCTCAGATGGATGGGATGGCAAACCCGAGACGTGGCACACAAGGAAAGGGGGCAGAACGAGATATTTTATTGAAGTGAAAGGAAGTTAAGGGATGGTTAGATTTTTTATATTTATTTATATTCATAAAGGGAGAATATACTTACGTTTGTATTTATAAAGGAAGAAAAAAAGAACAACATCATTATAGACTGTCACACAAGTCAGCAGGTTTTGGAAGTGTTTTGTACATAAATTAGTTGCCAAAATACAAATCTGTTCATAGTAGTTAAATTATCCTGGTATTATCCTAGTTAAGCTGTTTCTGTGACTCATCATCATGTAAAAGATGTGGTCTCAACTGTTAGGTGGCTTTGCAAATTGGCTCTTCTCCACCAACTCACTCCACAAAACGAACACACACACACACACACACACACACACACACACGCACACCTGTCCATTCTCTGGTTCTCTGCCACCTCATCAGTTTCAATTGCTGCTGTGTATTTGATTCTCCAGCAACTCTATAAAGTTTAGAGTTGTTTCCTCTGTACCCATCTTGATATTTTCACACCCATGCCTTTGCACATTTTTTTCTCTTTTCCTCAACATATATATAGATATTTTGGTGGGAGGAATCAGAAAATGAATTCTCCTCTTTCTCTAAGACTCTAGTTCAGTGCCCTTTCTTCTGTAAAGTGTTCCAGGCCTCTGAAGCCATCTCTAACTCACCCACAAGTTAGTTTGAATGATGTTCTTTTTGTCTCTGGTGCCTATTTCTGTCCTAGCACTTTTGCTGTGATACTATAATGATCTATGACTAAATCTCTTCTTCACCTAAGCCATGGATTTGTTGAAGATGAGAACCATGGGTTTTATTCATCTTCATGTCCTTAATACATGTCAACAGCCTGGTCAAAAAAAAAACTTTAAAATAATTAATAAAAAGTGAATATCTCTCAGATTGTTAGACTTTCAAGTCTAGCACATTTTTCAGGGCTTCTATCTGGAAAAAAAAAATATTACTTATAGTTGAAAGCTTCTGATATCACTGTTGATGACCCCTGCCTTCTGGTCTTCACACCTTTGTGCAACCTCCTCCCCCTGAATGTGGGCCAGGCCCACACTGACTTCCTTCTGTAGCCAATAAAGTGAGACAAAAGTGATAGGATGTCACTTTTCAGATTGGTTTATAAAAAACTAAATTTTGTCATGACTCTCTCTGGGCTTCTAGCTTGCCAGCTCTAATGAAACTAGCTGCTACATGGAAAGGCCCACGTGGCAAGGATCTGAGGGTAGCCTTTGGTCTACAGACAAAGAAATAAGACCCTCAGTCCAACAACTCACAGGAAACTACATCCTGTCATTAACCACGTGAGTAAGCTTGAAAGCAGATCCTTTCCCTGTCAGACCTTGAGATGAGACCACAGTCCCTACTGAATCTCGACTGCAGCCTGTGAGGGCCCCTGAGGCAGTATCACAGCTGAGCCACACTGGATTCTGATCTATAGAAACTGTGAAATAATAAATGCTGTTGCTTCAGACCACTACATTTTGGGCAATGATATACATAGCAGTAGATGACTAATGCATTATGCTACGGGAGTTCAGGCTTTACTGAGTTTGTTTTGCACATGTACCTACACATATACACACATCCTTTGCAATTCCATTACTTTTTATGATTTGGACAGACCTGGTTCAGTCTAGGTACGTATTGCTGAAATGATACATGTCCTCAGTTTTTAAAATGACTTGAACACTCTTAGGAATTAAAATGAAGCCTAGACATAAAATAATACTTATGTCTCACAAGTATTAGAAAGCAGGTGCTTGTGAAATTCTACTTCTCACTGGAGAGAGAACTCCTGAAAATCAGACAATTTTTGTAAAAAATGTATATTTGTATTTAACCAAGTACTTATAACCCTATTTAATATCTAGCCTAAATCTAGATTGGGACTTTTTAAGGGTTTAGCTCGTCTGAGGCATTGAAGATGAGTTATATTCTGAAAGTGCATAATCATAATATCTTTTAATAACAGCATTGCAAGGCGGATTCATTTTATTCCAGAAGATTCTAATGGCATTATGCTTATTGTCATTGTAGCGGCAATATTTTGTTTTCTGTCTCAAAATACCCAGGGATAGCAGTCAGTGTCTTCAATTAAGGAGATTCAAGAGTCATCAGCTTGGCATCTCTGAAGAGACAACAAATAAAAAGGGAAACAATAGAAAATAGTCAAACAGTACAAAAAGAAGGTAAAGGGTCAGTAAAATTTTCTCAACACAATATGCTTTAAAGACATGTTTATTTTAACAATCCTATCTGATTTTTATCTCTAATTCAAAATCCTAAGTTGAAGTAGCTAAGAAATGGAACTTGAAACCATATAAAATACAATTTTCAAGCCAAATATTTCAAAGTGGTCAAACCCACTGATTTCTTCTCAGAGCATGAAGCAGAGACCAAGACAGAGTATAAAGTGAGACGTTTCCAACTGCACGGTCATACCAGCACAACAAAGGGATTTTCTTACCAAAAGGCAAAGGCAATGAAACTTCTAAAGCCAGGACAAAAGTACATTAAAGAAATAAAAAAGAAAATAATGCATCTTATTTGAACTTATTGCACAGCTTATCACCACAGACCTAGGTTCATACTTCATGTAATTCTCAAAAAACATGAGACAAGGCAATAATCTTACATATGCAAAAGCATAAACACCATAAAAGAAAAGGCAGTGAGAATATAAAATAATAACACTGGTGAAGTGTACACATGTGTATGTTTATTTGTTTGTTGTAATTTAGCAGAACTTAGAACTTCAGATGTGTGCTATTGCTTTTCCTTTTGAAGAAATCTTGAATAGTCTAGGGATGCCAAAGTGCTTCAGTAATTCTGAGAATTATTCCTTAAAATCCCTTCAGAGATAGTTGGTGAGAAATGCACCAAACTCAATTGCTCACAGAAAGGCAGGTAAACCAACTAATTTTAGCAGATTGATTGAAGTAAGGTAAATGTGATGGAGTCAGATGACCTGGAAAGTACCTTGCTCCATGTGTAAGGGGCAAACCCCACTCAACTCTGGCCAGTATTGCCACAAGGGCCCTCTGTTACCAGCCTTACTCATTTTTAAGAGAAGCTGGAAATCATTAACGTGACTTTCTCTGATTTTTATGTTGGTAATTAATTCAAATGCAATTCAATGCAAAGTAATTCAAATTATTTTGCAGACTAAAATGCCATGCAAAACAAAACATGTCTATGAGCCAGATTCAGCTTAGGGTGACTGGCTGTAATCAATCATTTATTCCAATGGCAACCCAACAGGTTTGGTTAGAAATAGTTGGACAAAGATGGAGAAGGGGAAAGATGCAGTGTTAACCCTTTAGCAAAAAGCATGTGGAAAATAAATGTAAAGACAGGGCAAAATAAAATAATGCTGAGGGAAGTTTCCAAGGCCAACAGTCTAACATTAGACAAATACTAAAACAAATATTGGCATTTAAGAGGAAGAGTTACACAATAGAGAAGAAATCAAGGGTAAGACTAACAATTTGAAATAACACTTAAATAAAGTAGGATCACATTATATATCCTCCTCAAAAAGACTATTAGACTAAGTAACCTATGTATTTAGTTCTGATTGGACAAAAGTCTCTTGTGAAATTACTTTAAGGTTGCATGTTTGTGAATGACAGCTTCCAATAAAGGAGATATATTTATTGAAATGAAAAAATATTAAAATGATTTTATTGTTTCTACCTTACATAAATATTGTCTATTAGCAGAATAGTTAATGATGTAGAACAAAGGGAAAAATTTTAATCCTCCCCAAAACGTCTGCTACAAATGACATTAGAATTTTGATAGGAATTGCATTGACTCAATAGATAGCTTTGAGTAGTACTGTCATCTTACCAATATTACATCTTCCAGTCCATAAACATAGGATGTCAGACCATTTATTTATGTCTGATTTAATTTCTTTCAGCAAGATTTTGTAGTTTTCAGTGTACACATCTTTCACCTGCTTGGTTAAGTTTATTACTAAGTATTTTATTCTTTATTATTCTGTTGTAAATGGATTGTTTTCTTAATTTCCTTTTTGGTTTGCTCTTTGTTAGCGTAAAACAAACCAATTAATTTTGTGTGTTGATTTTATATCTTACAAATTTTCTGAATTCAGTTTTTAGATGTAATAAGGTTTTTTTGTTGTTTATTTAGGTGTGGAATCTTTAGGATTTTCTACTTACAAGATTATATCATCTGTGAACAGGAATAATTTTACTTTTTTCTTTCCCATTTGGGTGACTTTTATTTATTTTTCTTGCATAATTGCTCTGGCTAGTGCTTCCAGTATTAGGCAGAATAGAAGTAGGAAAAGTAGGCATCATTTTCTTGTTCCTGATCATAGGAAAAGCTTTCATCTTTCAACATTGAGTATTATGTTAGCTGTGGGATTTTCATATATGAACTTTATCATCTTTGGGAACATTCTTTTTATTACTAATTTATTTAATGTTTTCATCAGGAAAGGGTGTTGAATTATGTCAAATGCTTTTTCCTCCTCTATTGGTATGCTCATTTTCCCTTTTATTCTATCAGTTTGGTGTATTGCATCAACTAACTTCTGTATGTTGAAACTTTCTTGCAATCTGGAAATAAATCTCTCTTGCTCATGTCTTGTAATCCTCCTGGTATGCTGATGTTTTTGATTTGCTTGCATTTTGTTGAGAATTTTGCATCAATATTAAAAAGGGGTATAGGTCTACAGTTTTTTTTCTTTCAGCATCTTTTCTAGCTTTGGTATCAGGGTTATGTAGGCCATTGTGAATAAGTTAAGGAGTATTTCCTTATCTTCATTTATTTGGAGAGTTTGAGAAACATTAGTGTTAGGTTTACTTATTTATTTTTTATATTTGGTAACTTTACTAATGAAGCATCTGTTTCAGGGCTTTCTTTGTTGAGAGGTTAATTGTTAATTCAATCTACTTACTAGTTATAGGTCTATTCAGATTTTCTATTTATCCGGAGTTAGTCTTGGTATGTTGTGTGTTTTTAGAAATTTGTCCATGTCACTTGGTTGTCCAACTTCTTGGTGTATAATTATTCATAGTATTCTTTTATAATTATTTTATTTCTGTAAAATCTGTAGTAACATACACATTTTCATTTCTGATTTAGTAACTGGAGTCCTTTCTCTTTTTTCTCTAGACAGTCTAACTAATGGTTTTATTAATTTTCTTGAATATTTCCAAGAACCAAATTTTTGTTTTATTGGTTTACTTTATTGATTTTCTATTATATAATTTATTTATCTCTGCTATAATCCTCATTATTTCCTTCCTTCTGCTAGGTTTAGGTTTAGTTTGTTATTCTATTTCTAGCACCTTAAGATATAAATTTAGATTGTTGAATTGACATCTTTCTTCTTTTTTAATGTATGTATTTCCAGCTATAAGTTTCTCTCTTAGCAGTCCTTTCACTGGATCCCATAAGTCTTGATATGTTATGTTTTTGTTTTAATTTGTCTCAAAGTATTTTCTAATTTACTTCATGTTTTCTTCTTTGACTCATTGGTTGTTTGAATG
Organism: Mesoplodon mirus; assembly: GCF_964341445.2. Taxonomy (NCBI): domain Eukaryota; kingdom Metazoa; phylum Chordata; class Mammalia; order Artiodactyla; family Ziphiidae; genus Mesoplodon; species Mesoplodon mirus. The sequence continues at coordinate 103,008,352 of NC_138984.1, read as the reverse complement.
TGTTGTTTAATTTTCACATACCTGTGTATTTTCAGTTTTCATCTGTTATTTATTTTTAGATTTATTCAAATGTGATTAGAAAAGATACTTTGTATAATTCAAATAGTTCTAAAATTTTTAAGACTTGTTTTGTGGCCTAACATATGGTCTAACCTTTAGAGTGTTCAGTGTGCACTTTGAGAAAAATGTTGTGGGATAGTTTTCTCTATCTACCTGTCAGGTCCAATTAGTTTATAATGTTGTTTAAGTCCTCTATTTACTTATTGAACTTCTGTCTAGATGTTCTATTCATTATTGAAATTTGAGTATTTAAGTTTCCAACTGTTGTTAGAGAAATATCTATTTCTCCCTTAAATTCTTTTAACCTTTGCTTCATATATTTTGGGGCTCTGATGTTTGGTTTACATATAATTGCCATAGTTTCTTGGTTAACTGACCCTTTCGGTATATAATATGCTTCCTTGTCTCTCACAGCAGTTTTTAACTTAAAGTCTAATGTGTCTATTAGTGTAACCACCTCTACTCTCTTTGATTACTATTTGCATGAAATATGTTTTCTGAAATTATTTCACTTTTAACCTACTTGTGGTTTTAGGATTAAAGTGAGTCACTTGTAGGTAGTATATCTTTGGATCCTGTATCTTTTTTGCCAATCTTTGCCTTATGATTGGAGACTTTTATCCATTCACATTGAATGTAATTACTGATAAGGAAGGATTCACTTCTGCTATCTTGCTATTTGTTTTCTGTATGTTATATAGTTTTTATACAGCATATATCCTATAGAAAATTTAAAGTGAAGTTAAACAAAATTGTAATAATACCAGCTTTTATATTTACCCTTGTGTTTGCCTTTACCACAGGACTTTGTCTTCATATGAATTAGAGTTACTGACTAGTGTTCTTTCATTTCAACTTTAAGGAAATCTTTCACGTTTCTTACAGGGCAAGTCAAGTGGTGATAAACTCCCTCAGCCTTTGCTTATCTAGAGGTAGCTTAATTTCCCCCTCATTTTTAAAGGACATTTTAACCAGATATAGAATTCTTGGTTGACCTATTTTTTCTTTCAGCATTTTAAATATATAATCACACTGCCTTCTGGCCCCTGAGGTTGCAGATGAAAAATCTGCTGATATTATTGGTGATCCTTTTTTTGGGTGAGCCACTTCTCTCTAGCAGCTTAAGACTCTTTCTTTGTCTTTGGGTTATGGCAGTTTTGTTATAATAGATCTCAGTGTGGATCTCTGAATTTATCCTACTTGGACTCCATTGAGCTTATTGGATTTGTAGATTCAAATCTTTTCTCAAATTTTGGGGATTTTCAGCTATATTTCTTCAAATAATCTTTCTGCCCCTTTATCTCTCTCTTCTCCTTCTGAAAATCCCATAGTGTATATATGGTCAGTTTGATGGTGTCCCAGAAGTCCCTTAGGATCTGCTCATGTTTCTTCACTATTTTATCTTTTTGCTCTTCAGACTCACTAATATTAATTTCCCTGTCTTCAAGATTTCTTATTTCTCCTGCCTTAAATCTTCTGTTAAAACTTCTAGCTAGTATTTCATTTCAGTTATTGTATTTTTCAGCTCCAGAATTTCTTTTAGGTTTTTTTTAAAAATATAATTTCTATCTCTGGTATATTCTCATTTTTATATGCATATATATATATATATATATATATATATATATATATAATTTCTTTGATTTTCTTTAATTCCTTGTCTACATTTTTCCTTAGCTGTTTTAGAATATCTGGCACAAATGATTAAAAATCTTTGTCTATTAAGGCAGATGTCTGGACCTCCTCAGGGAGGATTTCTGTCAACATATTGTATTTTGTTCCTTTGTGTTAACCATGTTTTCTTGTTTCTTTGTCTCATAAATATTATTGAAAATTGATTGTTTTACTGTGACAATATGCTAACTAAGGAAATCAAGTTTCCCTTTTCATCAGGGTTTAATGTTTTTGATTGTTTTTTATTGTTGAAGGCTGTAGTAGTCCTTTTATTTTGAGACTTTCCTTTTTTTCTTCTTTTTGCAAAAACTGTTACTTATCAAGTATGATAACTAAAGTCTCTGTTCCTTTAGCTCATGTTCAGCTAATGTATGGACAGAGATTTCTTTACTGCCAGGAGTTGAAATAAAGCAAAAACAAACAAAAAACTACCATAAAATGAAAAAAAAGAAGATTGGTAACCTCTTATTTGCAGACTGGCTCTCTATTGGGGTACTCCTTTACCCTTAAGCTAGGCTTGATCTGAGTCTATGAATCAGCCCAAATTGAAAGCTGAAATCTTCTCAGTACTTTTCTGGTCATGTGTGCCTGAGCCTTCTGTCTTTCTATGTTTCCTCCTATACACAGCTGCTTTTGAATGTCCTAATTTTTCAAAGAATGTCACTCCAGCTTCTATTTTGGGCCTTAGATGGCCTACTGCATGTCTTTTCCTCAAGTCTCTTGTCCCTGGTGTCTTGTTGTCACCTTATCATTTTTATAAGCAATGCCTGCCATTTTTCCTTTATGCTTTCTGAGTCATACAAAAGAGAGTGATCACCTCACTTCAGTTTTTTAGGTATCACCCAGTCGAGTTAGAACAGACTTACACAAAAATTTTCGAATAAGATCTGTTCTGCTTCCTTAGGTTGAAGGAGCTGTTACCGTGTCCAAGCTTGTACTGCTTGCCACGTGACAGACCAATACATTGAGAGATGAGGTGTTGGGGCAAGGAATAGGGGCATTATTTGGAAAGCCCGCAGACCAAGAAGATGGCAGACTAGTGTCCCAAAGAACCAAGTTGGAATTCAGGCTTCTTTTATACTAAAAGGGGAGGGGCGTGGCTGGTTGTTGTAAACTTCCTGGTGCTGACCAGACCCCAGAGAGGATGTGATTATCCTTTGTTCTTGCAGCTGTGCAGGAAAGTCTGGTTGTGATGTTCCTATTAACGTCCAAGAAGACACATCTTATTGTCTGTTCTGCAGCTTTTTATCTCTATATGAATGGAAATGTGTTACACCTTTAAAGTTTAAGCCTGGGAAGCAGAGCCTTGTGAATGGGCTACCATGCAGATTTCAGGCTATAGGCAACATTCTTTTACAAAGTGCAGAGCCCACATGACTAAGCATAGAACACAAAGCAGAAAAGTTAGAACCAAAGGGATATTCAGGTTTGTTCTTTTCTATTACAGAGGAGCAGTGAGAGCCAGCTGCTCCACTGAAGACCAATGTTGTCACTGCACCAGGGAGTAAGCAGAGTGATGGTGAGTAAAAATGCCACAAAATTTTCTACTTTAAAAATTGATTTGTTTTTAACTGGGCATTTGCTTGCATATTGAAAACCTTTGACTATATTCCAGACCTCTAACAAAGTTGATTCAAATGGCTCTGGTTGTTCCTTTGATGTTTCTGTAGGATAACAAGAATTTGGGATTTTCTAGTCTGCCATTGTGCTGACATCACTCCCCCACTGCATCCATTTTCAAATCTATTTTTTGATGCTTGTTTTGATTAGTGGATAATAACATGTCAATATTATTATTTTTTTGATTGCCACTGACACTTCTCATGTTTCTTGACTTTATCAAGGAGATATATTTTCCATTTTATAAGTATTTTGTTTATTGAATTTACCACTTTACATATTGAAAAATTTCTGTTAAATTTAAATATATTTTGCAGGATAAAAATAGTAGTCTCATTATATTTTCTTTTATTGTATTAAGCTTTCATGAATGATGGTAGTTTTATTGTCTGAAATTTATAATATGGAACAAATGATTAATAACTGATTATAACCTGACAGAAATTTGTTATCCTGAGAGTCTATATTTTTAGGCAATACTTTCAGACTTGGAATATATAGATTTCAAGTTTACTTTGTTCATCCAAGAGATTATTAAACTCTGCTTTTGTCTCTCTATTCCTATTTCCTCCATTCTTCTACTGAAGAAATGTACAAATCTATTTGTAAAGAATGGGAGTACATTTGCATGTTTATTGTTTCCTCCTCTCCATTCTTTACAGGTGGATGGATTGTTTTGTCCAAGCAGCATAGGCTCTTGCCAAGGCTGATAACTTACATTGCTTGGTGACTGTTCTGGGCAAGGTTTGCTGCCTAGCATACTGACCTGCTTTGATTACTCTTTCTGACTCCCTGACCTGTTGAGTTAGGGTATTTTGAAACTGTAAACCCAAACATTTCATTCGTTCAGATAATACTCATATGATTATATGGTAACTTTTCACAGAGCTGATTTCTACTGCTATTTGGATAAACAAAGATGACATTTTGGAGATCCTAAGGAATTTGAAATTATTTACAATTTCAAAATCTTGAATCAGAATGTTTTGGAGCAATGAATCAGAATGCTTTTATCAAGTTAGCATTGATCAGACCTACTGCCTTCACACACCAAGAATTTTGGAAAGTAGGGGGCAGGATAGAGTGGAGTACGTGGAGGATACTGAGTTTGTGCATGATCAAAAATACATGTTCTCAGAGTATTATTCCTGTAATTAACTTAACCACATAAGCATTTGCTGACTTAGTGACATAATGTTATGCTAATAATTATATGCAAAGTTGTTAATAATTTGCAGTTTACAATACATTTTGACATATGTCATATTATTTTCATCTTCACCATAGCTCTGTGGAATAGATGCTACTAATATTTTGTTGTCATTCTCATTTATGATTAAGATTAGTGAATTAGGTACTTGATCAAGGTTTAGCAGGGATTAAGTTACAGGCCTCAAACCATACCTTCTAATTTCAAACAGCATAGGTGCCTGATAGAAGAATGTTATATAGACAATCTGAGATAGAAAGTTTGCCCATAAACTTGGAAGGAAACTGTGGCTACAATAATCAAAGATTTCTATAAAATTCTCTGTCCTTACCATTATTGGATAAGTTTTGAGTAGCAAAGCTTTTTGCTATAAGCAAAAATAAGGAAGAACGGTGGGCTGGATAAGATTAAAAAAAATTAACTTCTAATATTGTGGTCAGAATTCAAACCTTTCATCACCAGAATGTGTGTCATTTCTGATAATATGAAAATGAACTTTGTAATGAGATAAATGGCATGTTGGATAAATTGTAGTGCCCAAGCAGAAGTGACAGTAGATTTTATAACCCAGTTTGGAAAGTGACAAATTTCTTTTAACAACATTTTCTCATGATAAAACTACATAAGGATAAAGGAGAAACAGTGCTTTAAAAAGTGGAGTAAAATATTTACAGACATAGTTCATTGCAATCAAGGAAATAGTTACATGCAGAATCTGTTTTTCTATTTGACTCTTACATTCATATTGGTACAGTATACTATTATTAAGCCTCTTATTTCCTTTATTAAAAATTAGACCTTGCTATGAAGGTCAAAATGGCCATGTGTTCTTGAGTTTTTCTTTTCATCATCTCAAAATAAAATAAAATATGGAGTTTCTGAAATTAAGTCCCTCAGCCCTTCACTTAGAAATTTTCCCTATGAAGAGAAAAGAAAGAAGCAGATTCAAAGTTTTACAGAAGTGTGTACATATATTTTTTTCTCCTGAAACCTAATGGAAAAATACTAGCAATATGCATCCAATCTCTTAAAATGCAATTATTTACAATTAAAATGTAAACAAGTAGTTTACATTTTAAATAAATTTGTTATTCTGATTTCTAATTCCTAAAACTTTCAGACCCCTCCCAGTTATATTTCACACCTTCCAGTTTAGATGCTGACACATGTTAAGAATATTTATTCATTCTCAATTAAAGAAAAACCTGATAAAATATGATAAATCATGTCATTACCCATCTCCTCAAGATCACAGAACCTCATTAGACATTTAAAGGTTAACTGTTGATATTCTCTTTACCTTAAAATAAGGATTTACAGTTAAAAGTAAAAATGATTTTCATAAAAATAAATATTTCATATGAATGCTTTATCCTTTTTCAAAGGCTTTTATATTTATCTAATTCAACTCCACAAACCACTATATAAGAACTAGAAAAATTATCTTAGTTCCCATTTGACATATACAGAAATTGAGGTTAGGAAAGGGAGCCAGGTTCATGGCAAAGCTGATAATACACATCCTGATATCAAGTTCAATGTACGGTAATTAGCTTAAAGGTACCCTCTTAGGATGTCAAAACAGAAGGACGAGGAGGAGGAGGATAATACTGATAGTACCAAATGCCAGAATGGATGAAACAATGATGAATATTAATTGGAACTCTCACAAATTACTGGTGAGGAAGCAAAATTTTATAGCCACTCTGGAAGACAGATGGCACTTTCTTTCTTTCTTTTTTTTTTTTTTTGGCCATGCTGCATGGGTTGTGGAATCCTCGTTCCTGGCCAGGGATCAAACCTGGGCCCCCTGAGTGGAGCTGAGTCCTAACCACTGGACCACCAGGGAATTCCCAGATGGAACTTCCCTATAATGTTTGACATACAGTTATCATATGACACAGCAAGCCCACTCCTGGGTATTTACCCAAGAGAAAAGACAACTTATATTTGCCCAAAAACTTGTACATAAACACTTGTAGCAGCTCTATTCATAGCCATCCTAATGTGGTGATAACCTAAATGGCTTTCGATTGTTGAAAGGATAAACTGTGGTGCATCTGTACAATGGAATACTACTAAGGAAAAACATCAGAACAAACGATTGCTATAACAGCTTAATTGAATCTCAAAGACATTATGCTGAGTGAAATGTCAGTTTCAAAATGTTATATACTGTATGTTTTCGTTTTTGTGACAGTCTCAAAAAAGAGTACTATTGCGATGGAAAACAGATCAGTCATTTTCAGAGGTTATGAGTGGGAGGGATAGTGCAACTATTAAGGGATAACATGAGGGTGTCTTTTGGGGCTGGTGAAAATGAAAATGTTTTGGTTCTCAATTGTGGTGGTGGTTATAAGAATCTATAGGTAGGTTGAAATTTATTAAAGTATATAAACAATTTATTTTTGTTGTAAGATAATTTTAAAACTAAAATTAAAAGATTAATTTTAGAAGTTTTTTAAATAAAAAAAATTTTGTTAAGCTATGTATAGGTGATGTAGGTCAAGGCAAATTTAACTGATTTTCTAGTATCCTTTGCCAAAGTAAGTAGCATCTACAGTATAAATAACAAAACAATTACACTGTTTTGGTCAAATTTGGAATTAAAAAAAAAAAAGCAGGTAAAGGAAGATTACCTGAATGACATACTCAGAAACGTGTGGTTTTCATTCAGTCACTATTTTCCTGATGTCTCATCTGACTTTCAGTGTATCTTTTTCACTTAGTTTGCTGTCAACATAGGTTTTATACATTCAAAATAACTTATATTTGGAGGGACTATGTCTCTTACCTTTTGAAAATCCATAGCTGACATCTTTTAAGAAAATTTTGTATTGTCATTGATGCTAGGGGACAAGCTAGATGTAATATTCTCAAAATTGGCTAAAAGTAAATCCTTTGTAAGATTGTGGATTGATTAAAAAGGAATTATCCTCTGTTCTTTCTAGAATTCTGAAGTTCACGGCAGGTGCCTATAAATATTGAAGACAGATTCATGAATTCCTAAGGAGTTTCCATTCACACTTCTATATTATTTCTGGTTAACATGCTAATGAACAGTGATCTAATTCAATAGTAATATGTTAACATTCAAAAGGCAAACTGATAATATCCTGTGGATAAATCCAGATTTCTTTGAAGCTGTTTCCTTTCTATCAGATTACTTTGGGTCAACCAATTCAGATAGCAGTTGTTTCATTTGTAGTTTTTAAATTATAGTTTTTAAGCACACAAATAATTGGGATGAAGAAAATCTGCATATTAGTATTGGGGATCCAACACGATTGATATTTAATGAGTAGATTTACTAATAAACGATAGAAAGGAGTCCCCTCACAAAAATGGAAACCTCTGTGGACTTAAAAGCTTATTAATATAAAATTTATGCACCATACAGTTTACCTGTTTTAAGGGTACAGTTGGTTTTAGCATACTCACAGACCATCACTACAATCTAGTTTTAGAACATTTTCTATTCTCCAAAAAGTAATGTCATGCCCATTTGCAGTTAGTCTCTGTGCCCCACTCCAACCCACCCTGACCCTGAGAGAATAATTAATTTACTTTCTATCTTTATAGATTTACTTATTCCAGACATTTCATGGACATGGAATAATACAGTATGTAGTCTTTATGACTGGCTTCTTTCACTTATCATAATGTTTTTGAAATTCATCCATGTTGTAGAATATATCAGTACCTCACTGTTGCTCATGACTTGGTAATATCCCAAGTATAAATGTACCACATTGTACTTATCCATTTATCAGTTGATGGGCATTTGGGTTTTTTTTCAGTTTTGGGCTATTTTGAATAATGCTGCTATGAACATACATGCACCTGTGTTTTTTGTGGACATATGTTTTCACCCTCTTGGGAAGATATCAATGAGTGGTATTGCTGGATCTTATTGGAACTCCATGTTTAGCATTTTGGGAAAATATCAAACTGTTTTCCAGTGTACCATTGAAAATGGTACCATTTTACACATCCACCTGCAGATTCTAAGGGTTACAATTTCTCTGCATCTTACCAACAGCTATTATATTCTTTCTCTTTCTTTCTTTCTTTCTTTCTTTCATTCTTTCTTTCTTTCTTTCTTTCTTTCTTTTTTTCTTTGAATGTACAGCCATTCTAGTGGGTGTGAAGTCATATCTCATTGTGGGTTTGATTTTCAGTTCTCTATTAACTAGTTATGTTAAATATTATTTCGTGTACCTATTGTTTCATATACTGAAACACTTTGCCCATTTTTAAATTGTGTTATACTTTTTTATATTAGTAAGTTGTAAGCATTCTTTATGTATTCTGGATATGAGTCCCTTGTCAGATAAATGATGTCCAAATATTTTTCTCTCAGTCTGTGAATTAACTTTTCCGTTTCTCATAGTGTACTTTGGAGCACAAAAGTTTTTCATTGTGATGATCAAAAAACTTAAGATGTATGCAGAAGATGCAAATTATGGAGGTTATGTAATTCTAGTATTTACTGTAATTTCATGTTAGTTCTAGTAGTTTTTGTGTGGAGTCTTTGGGGTTTTCTGTAATAGTATCATGTCATCTGCATATAATGACAATTTTACCTCTTCCATTCCAATTTGGATACCTTTTATTTCTTTTTCTTGTCTGATTGCTGTGGCTAGGACTTCTAATACTGTGTTGAATAGAAGTGGTGTGAGTGGGCAACCTTGTCCTGTTCCATATTTAACAGGAAGTCTTTCAACTTTTCACCATTAAATATTATTATTTGTTGTGGGTTTGTCATAGACAGCTATTATTATGTTGAGACATGCTCCATCTGTACACACTTTGGTAAGTGTTTTTATTATGAATGGATGTTGAATTTTGTCAGAGGCTTTTTCTGCATCTATTGAGATGATCATGTGGTTTTTGTCTTTTCTGTAATTTCATATTAGATTGAATTGCAAACACAAATTTTGTCTTCTTTAACATGAATTGCATGCTGAGCTAAAATATAGTGCAAAAACAGCAGTAAGTTGTTATTGATATAGAGGAGACAATGATGGGGGTTTTTAGTCCAACTTTCTGGCAGTTATAGTTTGTGCCAATGTAACTGTAACTCCATCTTACTTTGGCTCCTAAAATCAGGGAATGATGGAGAAAGGGGTTGTGGATATATTTACAGCTCCTCCAGTATTCCAGTTCACTCTCTTCCAGGCACAGGGTAAGATTACACTCCCACATTTGGCTAAAGCTTTGCCCAAGGCATGTGAGCAGAAACAACAACAGCATTTCAACTATTTGTAGACAGTGATTGTCATTGATTTTTCCTTTTGCCATAGAGATGGGCAATGTTCCAGAGAGAGGCTGTCCTAAAAGACTTGGTTCAAGAATGAGTAAGTGACACAGGAGTAAGAAATAACCCTTTGTTGTTTCAAGAAATTGAAATTTCATTGTTGTTCATTTCTGCAGTGTAACCTAGTTTCCCTGACTTGGCAATTGCAAAATGTATTAAGCACCCATCGCCTGTGCCCATGGATTACATATTTTCTTACTATTAAATCAGTGTTTTATCTCCATTTTGCAAATAAGAAAACTGACTTCTTATAGATTATATAATAACTTGGGAATTTTATTAAATTCCCTTAAGCCTCAGAGTTGGGATGCAAACCTCTTTCTGTCTGACACTCATTTCACCTCACACTCATTCCAAAAATCTCTGCTTTCTGGACTCATGCATATTTATGAAAAAACTAGAATTATCAGAATTGGGAATTCAAGTGATATTACTAGATTTTGTTTTATCTACCTCTATCTCCTAAAATAAAACCTCTGTTACAAATTCTATAATTAATTTGGATCCATATATTTATAAAACTGGATTTAACAAACAGTATACTAGAGTTATGACTCTCTATCCAGAAAACAAACAAACAAAAGCAACCAAATGAAATAAAAGTTGTGTTTTGCTGTCTCTTTCTTGATAAAATATATTATATTTTTCAAAATTTGAAACACATGAAGGCAAAAAGCATATTTTATTTACAGACAATTATACAGTCTTTTAACAGAAAAAAATATAGAAATTCACAAGTCAGAGGCCACCACAATGAATTAGAGATATGAACTTGATACAAATATAGGAAGCAAAACTTAGAAAGCAGAAAATCTAGTACACTTGAGGTACCTGAGGCAAAATCTTCTGCCACAAAAGATGCAGGATCTGTGACAGCCATGTTGTTATGCACTGTGATTTGATGGAGAAAAATTTATTATCAGAGTAAATTCTGTTTTCTCTGTCATGAGACTTTCCTGTACCAAGAAATGGATTGTAGGATTTGTGTTGTTGTTTTTTGTTTGCTTTTGCTTATTTGTTTTACATAAATTGGAAGAAGCTATGTACCTGTGAGATAAGTATAAATTCAATAATCAGGTTATTTGGGGAAATATGTGTGTGTATGTGTGCCTGTGTGTCTGTTTTCTTAGATATACATTTGCATGCAGAAAGAGAGACAAAGAGCGCAAATTTAAAGCTACTACTTAAGGTGTAAATTAGGGGTGGAACAGAGGTGAGAAGTTAGGTGGAAACAGTTGACTTAATCCTACTATTTCACAGTTAAGAAGAAGCATGGAGTAGGGGAAGAACGTGGATTCAGGTATCATGCTTATTCATTTTGAGTCCTTTAAAAAACTCATCTGGCAAGATAGTTCATCTCTTTTGCAAACTTGTTGTGCAAATTAAGAGTTCATCTAGTAATATATTCTGCATAATGCCTGTCACAGGGGCACACTCACAAGCACTCGGGCAACAATGATTATTATTATAGATGGCAGGTCTGTCACACTGAAAGGTTCATTTCCTCCCCTATAAAATAATGATAGAAATATTCTGCTGGTTGTAATGAATGCCTTGAGTACCATGTGTGAAATGGTAGATAACATTAGTTACCTTCCCTTAGGAACACACGTACACACACGCATGCATGCACACACACAAACATGCACACACACACGCACACACATGCACAAACAAGGTTTTACTTTTTTCCCCACAAAGCTCTATCACTGAATTTAAACTTATGTTATAGATAGCCACCTTGCTTCTCTTTCCAATTTGTGTAAAACAAACATTGGGTCTTTTCATAAAACAACAGTGTAAAATCATTTCCAAGGGTCATATTAAACTTTACATTAGAAGAAAATAAAGTTAGGTCTTTTCTCAGTTTATTGTTAAATTCAAATTTACTGACCAAAAAAAATACAAAAACCGGTGTGTCTTCTTAGAATAATCTTAGCATTGAGTGTTTTATACAGATTGAGTTTTAGCATTCTACTCTTCTTCTTGTTCCATGATAAACTCTGGTCTGAACTTTTAATCCTGCCATCTGTATCTACTTACCTTTCTTGCGTATGAGTCACACATTGGGCCTCTGAATGCAAAGCTTTGTTGTATTCCACCTGCTATGCTGGTGAAGTTCTCGTGTGTTTCTGTTATTTACTTGTTCATTTGATTATGCCTTATTTCCCTAACTAAAGAGGGTACACATACAGCATAGATGCAGTCACCATTGTATCTGCCAAAGAACATAGCACAATAATTGGTATGACCTACGTAATAAAGATATGTGTTTGTATAGTTTCATTTTTTGGATGGGGTACATACATGCTAGAAAGAATAAGAACTTTGTAATCAGAAAGAGCTGAGTTTTAATACCAGTTCTGTCACCTATTAGATATGTGTGTGACTATAATGAGAGTGTGTAAGCCTCAGTTTACTGATTTGTAAAATGGAGATAGTGATATTTAGCTCAACATGCTGTTATAAGATTTAAAACATGATGTTTGAAAGTGCCAAATATGCCACTCAGTGATTCAGATTTTACAATTTACAGGTGCAGAAACAAGGCCCAGGTAAATTGATTTGGTCAAAGTCACACAACCTGTTAATTACAAACTCAGGTACCTTTGCATCTAATCTCCTTTGTAAGATTATATCTTGCGGTTCAATTTATACAGCCTGGCAGATTTTTCTCATGTGAAAACATATCTACTTTGTGCTGTAAATTCAAGTGTATTTATAGCCTGTCCTAAAGAACCCTCATTTTAAGATTGTTAGTTATTTAACACATTTCTTTTACAAGATTTAATTAATATCTTGGATGCCAGACTTTGTGATTTGGATTACACTTCATTGTCATAGGGTGACCAGATATCCTATGGTCCAAAACATGACACTTCTGATAGGGAAAGGTAGTGGGATAGATGCCAGATAGAATGTCAGGTCAACAATTGTAAAATGAAATTTTTCCAAGGCAAAGTAAAACATATAGTTGCCCTATTTATAGAATAAGAAAAAGATTGAGGTGGCAGCCTTGAAAAAGGCAAATTATCACAACTTTAAATGAGTTTAATAATACCTATTTGAATGAAAGGTGTAAGAAAAAGGGACAGCATGAATGAGTCATTACCTAGTAGCTAAGATTATCATTCTGAGATTTGTGAAATTTCCTAGCTAAAATATTTGAAAATCTGGACATTTATCACAGAATAATGTTTATGTCAATTATTCAGTAACAAATGGGCATGCTCTTTCTTCAAAATGTACAGATTAATTCTACAGTGTCATAAACTTGTGCAGGTAAATTCTCTGACATCAGCTTCTGGGGAGCATGCATATGTGGGTTTGGGAAATTTACCTGTGTTTAACAAATATGCAGAAAGTTCACTGTCATCCTTAATTCTCCTAACTTTTCCAAACCTTACCGTGTGCATATAAAATCATCAAGTTTCTCATTGCATTGGTGATGTGTTTATAGCCATCAATAGCAACAATAATCTTTTTATCAAGTTTTGCTCTTTGGAGTAGTCCATTTATTTTCACCATTATGGCACTGAAATTAAGTGTCAGATCATCTTTTTAGTCAGAATTTTTTATTTTGTTAAAATCTCTGTAGTATTCAATAGAATACTTTCAGGAAAGGGTTGCTGTATTAAAAAAAGAGAGAGGAGAAAAAAGAAAAATAAAGAAAGAGAGAAAGAAAGAAAGAGAAAAAGAAAAGGAAGGAAGGTAGGAGAAAGAAAGAAAGAAAGAGAGAGAGAAAAAGAAAGGAAGAGAGAGAGAAAGAAAGAAAGGAAGGAAGGAAGAAAGGAAGCAAAAGAAAAATACAGAGACTGTTTCCACTCTGATGTTCCCTGATTCCCTCCAGAGCCTGTATGTATTTCTTTTCAACACCTTATGCTCTTATGTTTTCTGCAAAGATCTATGTTCTTTATTTGTTAAGTGTCTAAGAATATTTGCTTATGTGAAGGTAGCTTTAAAGTATTAGATATTAAATGTTTGCCTGGTTGAGAGGAACATGGATCTTTTGGAATAAATAGATATGCCACCAGCAAAAAACATATCAAATAATGAAATGTTCATGGTGCCCAGTATTTTTTTGTAACTCTAAATTTATTTATAGATTTGGGCTTTCTAATAATAGTCAGTGCATCTCTGTTTTATGGTGAACGAGGGCACCCAGAGGGAGAACTCATTCTAATCATATTTAGCATCACAGAAATAACCACACAAACAAATCAACCAGCCTCTCACATTGTAAACACTGGGTAGACAGATGATTAGACTGCTAAGCTCTTTACCTTGAAACTAATTCTCACTGGTTGAAATGTTGATTTATTTCCTATGAACTGCATTTATTTCAATGTTGAATAAATTATAAGAATCTACTAACTTTGGGACAAAGCTTGAATACCTTTTTTTACTTTTACATTTACATTATTGATTGATTTATAAAATTTATTTAGAAAAGGACCAGAGATTGCCTTTACAATCAAATTCCATGTAAGGCCCCAAAATACTAATGCAAATAAAATAAAACAGAATAAAAGGGAGTAAAATTTTATATATATAATTTATTTGTTTTATTTATTTATATTTGTATACATAGGTATTTGTTTATTTGTTATGTCAAAAGAGAAACCCAGTGGGCTATATTACTCTATAATGAGAAGTACATAAATTGATCAGGAGCCTGTAAATGAAATCCCTCACAATCTTCTCTACTTCAACTTCATTTTTTATTCGTTTGTAACCTATGTTATAATCAAACCCCTATGTTATAAATCACAAGACTCATTACCCTTTTTTTGCCTTTGTGCTTACACAGATACTGTTCCCTCATCTTCCAGCTTGTCCTGAACTTCTCACCACCTATTTATAAATAATCAATGCTCCCCTGTGCTCCTCTTGTTATTACCTTTGTTGAGTTCTTTTGCATTAAATGTTTTATCACTCTATTTTTCCCTCTAATAACTTGGAAATTCATACTTTCAGTGGTTGTCTTAGAATATTCAACACATATACTTAAGTTACCTATGTTTAGATTAACCAATAATTTAAATACCTTCCAGAGAAATTAAGAAATATAAACACCTAAAACAAAAGAGAGGAAAAAAAAACTTTAAACAATTATGTATTTTTATCTACTCCCAAATTATAGTATTATTCTCATGGCATTTTAATTATTTTATTTAGTTATTTTAAAACACTCAATGTGACATTATTTTTACTCTTTTATCCAATAAATATTCGTTAAGATTTAACCCACTTTAGCTCTTTCCCAAATCATATTTTTTACATCATGTTTTGCATTGGGGATCACATTTCCTTCTATCTGAGTATCTCCTTGAGAAATTTTAATGAGGTTCTGCTGTTCTCAAACCACCTAGTTTTGTTGGTTGTAAATTGTTTTTAAGTTGTCAATTCTAAAAACTATTTTCCCTGAATATAAAATCCCAAGTTGGCAATTATAAATATAATAAATATTTTTCTATAATTTGCTAGCTCTTATCACGGCTGTCATTCTATCATTACATTAAAATGAATGTGTTTTTTTTCGGCATGATTTTAGTACATATTTTTAAAATGCTTTTTTATTGTGGTAAAAGTCACATAATATAAAACATACTATTTTAACCATATTTAACTGTACAGTGGCATTAAGTACATGCACATTATGAATGTGTCTTTTTATCTTCAGATCCTTTTAAGATTTTCTCTATCTTTACTATTCTATTTTTTTCCCCTTAGATGCATCTCATTGTGGTTTTCTTTATATCTATCCTTATTAGAGTGTAGGACTAACTGAAACTCTAATTTCTTTGATTACTTCTAGATTTTTTTCATCCATTGTAGCTTCACATATTGCCTCTCTCCAATTCCCTCTCTACTCCAATAATTTCTCACTTTCTTCTCCACGTCTCTTTATCTTTTTGCCATCTTTTCATTTTCTGTGCTGCACTCTGGAAGATTCTTCTGCTTTATCTTCATGAATTCTTTCTTGAGCATTATTTATACTGCTGTTCAAATCATCCATTGAGCTTTTAAATTTTAGCTATTGTATTTTTCAGAACATCAGTTGGATAATTTGCTTTTCAAATTGGATGTTTTGCTTTTCAAATCTATCAGGTCACATTTTATAGTTTCCTAGTCCCTAGGGAAAATTTCAAGCTAGATTTCTTAATTTTTTCCTCTTAACACAGTGAGCATAGTTGTGTCATAACTTGTGTCTCTACAACACTCATTCTACTGTACACATATATCTATGTATATATGTCTGCATGTATGTGTGTATGTATATGTGTGTGTGCATTAATCTGTTCTCATTCTCTCTCATAGAGCCTTTCCTTTGTCTGCTTAGGTTTGTTTTTCCCCACATGTGTCCCTGTCATCAAAACAGATTGGGTTGAGGCCTAGAATGAAACATCCTTCTTCTAAAAAATTATCTATAAACTTTAAAATATCTGAAGCCCTTGAAACTAAATTCACAATTTGAGGTATTCTTCTAACAAGCACCTGGTGTAAGTACCATTTAGAATATTTTAAACTGAACTCATGGCTTGAATTTTTTGTGTTTTGTTTTGAATTTTTGTTATTGTTTCTGGACCACATAGGATCAGTTTAGTTTTAATATCTCAGATGACTGTTTCCCACCTATTCAGTTCTGCACTATAATATTTATCCTTCTTAATCCTTGTGATGTGGTGGAGGAAAATTTATATCTGGTTTATCTTTACCTTAATATTACAGTCCCTTTGTGTCTTCAGCTTATTATAGGAGGGCCTCCAAGTGGCTAAATTCCTTGGAGTAGCTTGAGGTGTTTGACTTCTGATTCTTGTAAGCTCTGTGACAAATATAAGCGAAGTTCATGTTTGCCAGATTAGCAAATGCCCTCAGAGCAAAAACTACTCCAGAATACTTTTCTCACTCTGGATTCCAAGTTTCCCTTTGATCCTGGACAGATGACCTAGATTATCTTTAATCCTTCAATGCTTTGAGTAAAAATTTAAAATATGTATATTCAAAAATTTCTAGATGGCTTTATGGCTGAAGGTTTAGTGCAAGTAACCCATCCTACACTACTTTAAGAAATTATTTTAAGAAGAATATTATCACAAAACTCATTATCTTTATATATTGATACCCCAAAGGTAATTCCAGAGTAGAACCTCTAGGTCTTACTTATTCTTTCTCAAAATGGCATAAGAGGATATCATTTGGATTATCAGTGTATATTTCACTGGTGGAATGTCAATGGTCAAAACACCCCAACTATGTGAAAAAAGCTAAACAACAACAGCAAAAAACCTTAGGTAATTTATTTTAACCTAACAGGAAATCAAAACCACAAGCACAGAATATATAGAACCTAAATTAGAAAATTATACATTAAAAATTATGCAAATGTCCGTAACAATGATCCTGCCAAAAAAGCAAAACAAAACAAAACACTCTTTAATTTTAAAAATCAGATGACTTCTGCTTCTGGAAAGATGGAATAGATGTACTTTTCTCTGTTCCTCCCATTTAGTACTACAAAAACCCTTGGAATTTTATATAAAACAAATAAGTGGAGAGAAAAAACTCAATTCTATAGGGATGGTGGAAGCCAAATAACAACATAGGGGTGTGTTCCCTTCTTTTCTTTTCAGCCTGGTATATCCCAGACTAGATACTGAAGAAACTGGCAACCAAGAAACCCCTATGGCACAGACAGATAAAAGCTTCCCCCCAAAAGAAAATCTGCTCTGTGTAGCCAAAGGACCAGGAAAGGGGAAACCTAGCAGGACAAAACACTTTGGGATAACTTAGTGAAATAGGATACGTACACAAACAAAGGTGCTCCCTCGTCTCCACACACACTATCAAAGTCAAGCAGGGAGCCTAGATTCCTACCCTCACCAAGCTGTAGTGAGATACTTCTCCCACCACTGTCTGCGGAAACTAGGTGGGGACCCCAATTTCCACTCTTAACTGGTGAGGAGGAGGTGTGCCAGTAGGAAACCTACTGGAGAACCAGGGCTTTCACTGTCACTCAGAAAGGAGACCTCCACCCCCATTGTTGGTAGAGATTATGTGGGGATTACGTATGTCCTTCTCCACTCAGTAGTAGTGAAATGACCTTCATTGCTTCATCCTCCTGTGTGGGGAGGCCTGATGGAAATGAAAGATTCATACCACCTCTCAGTGGTAACAAGGCCACCCCTTAACAGTGTCAGTGAGGGTCTTGTCATGAGGAGTAACAAGAAGCTCCTGATCCTTGGAGCCAGGATAGAGACACAGTGAGAACTGACCTCCTACTCCTACTCAGCAGTAGAAGGGAGCCCACCTCCTGGTATTGATGGAAGCTGACTGTAAAACCTGGATTTTCACTCCTCACCTGGAAATGATGTGATGGTAACTCCCCTAAGCCTACCTGAGTGCTGTCGGAGGACACCAGCTAAAACATAAAGTTGTAAAAGATTCAGTCTTAAATAATAATTCCCCAATGTACAATAAAATATCACCCATCATTCCAAGAACCAGGAAGGTCCTAGAATGGAGTCAAAAAGAGAGCCTGCAAATGCCATCACTGAGATGACATAAACATTAGGACTATCTGACAATATTTTAAAGGAGCCACCACAAAAATATTGTCGTGAGGCATTCCAAATATGCTTGAAAAAAATAAAAAGTAGATCCAACATATATAAACACCTCATACAACTCAACATCAAAAACAACAAACAATCCAATTTAAAAAATGGGCAGAAAAACTGAATAGACATTTTTCCAGAGAGAAAATACAGATAGCCAACAGGCACAGGAAAAGATGCTCAACATTGCTAATCATCAGGGAAATGCACATCAAAACCACAGTGAGAGATCCCTTTACACCTGCCAGAATGACTATCATCAAAAAGAACACAAATAACAAATGTTGGTGAGGGTGTGAAGGAAAGGGAACCCTTGTGCACTGTTGGTGGGAATGTAAATTGGTGCAGCCACTGTGGAAAATAGTATGGAGAGTTCTCAAAAAACTAAAAATAGAACTACCATATGACTCAGCAATTCTACTCCTAGGTATATATCTGAAAAGCAAAAAGCAATTTGAAAAGATACATGCTCCCCAATTTTCATAGCAGCATTATTTACAATTGCCAAGATATGGAAGCAACCTAAGTGCCCAGCAAAACATGAATGGATACAATGGAATACTACTCAGCCATGAAGAAGAATGAAATTTTTCCATTTGCAGCAACACGGATGGAGTTGGAGGGCATTATGCTAAGTGAAATAAGTCAGACAGAGAAAGAAAAATACTGCATGATACCTCTTATACGTGGAATCTGTAAAATAGAGCAAACTAGTGAATATAATGAAAAGGAAGCAGACTCACAGATACAGAGAACAAACTAGTGGTTACCAGTGGGGAGTGGGGGAGGGGCAATGTAAGGGTAGGGACATGGGAGGTAGAGACTATTGGGTGAAAGATAAGCTACAAGTATGTATTGTGCAACATGGGGTAATATAGCCAATACTTTGTAATAACTGTAAATGGAGTGTAGCCTTTAAAATTTGTATAAAAAAACTAAAAAACGTTAAAGAGTAGAAAGTGTCAGGAAATAAATAGAAAGTTTCAGGAAATAAATAGAAGATGTGCAAAAAAAAAGTTAAAAGTTTGAATTAAAAATTAAAATAACCAAAATAAAAAAGCTAAATAGATAGGCTGAAGAACAAATTAGAGGAGGAAAAGGAAAGATTCAGTGAACTCAAAGACAGAACTACAGAAGATACATAATCTGAAATAGAGAAAATAGACTGGAAGAAAATAAAAGAAAGCCTCAGGGACCTGTGAGAGTATAAGAAAAGATTTCACAGTTTAATCATCAGATTCCCAGAAGTAAAGAAGAAATTAGGCCAGGCCAAACAAGAACTAGAACAAATAAAGACTAAAAACTTCCCAAATTTGGCAAGAGACGTAAACCTACAGATACAAGAAGCTGAGAAAACTCTAAACATGATAAGCTCAAATAAATCTATACCAAGACACTTCATGGTCAAAGTTATAAAAACTAAAGATGAAAATAAAATTTTGAAAGTAGCCAAATAAACAACACGTTACCTACAGAGAAAGCAATTTGAATGAC
Organism: Mesoplodon mirus; assembly: GCF_964341445.2. Taxonomy (NCBI): domain Eukaryota; kingdom Metazoa; phylum Chordata; class Mammalia; order Artiodactyla; family Ziphiidae; genus Mesoplodon; species Mesoplodon mirus. The sequence continues at coordinate 102,988,356 of NC_138984.1, read as the reverse complement.
AACAAACTTTTAATCAGAAATCTTGGAGGTCAGAGTGAAGTGGCACAACATTTTTCAATTGATAAAGGAAAAGAACTGACAACCCCAAATTCTATATTCAGTGAGAATGCTATCAAGGAATCAAGAAGAAATGAAGCTATCTTCAAAATGAAGAAAACCTAAGAGAATTTGTGACCAAAATTACCCTAAAATAATGACAAGAAGAAATTCTCTAAACAGAAGGAAAATGATAAAGAAAAGCAGATCTTGAAAAAATCAGAATGGAAAAAAGCATGAAAAATTATAATAAATACGATAAGCTTTCCCTCCCCTCTTAAGTATTCTAAATTGTATTTGATAATTTAAGCAATAATTATAAGACTGTCTAATATGGTTCTCAAAAGTATAAAGTAAATAAAGATAAATTATATTATAAAAGGGGGAGGGGAGAAGGTCAAGTATCAAGACTAACTATAAAGCTGTTGTAAGCTGAAAAATGCCCACCTCCCTACAAAAACGTCCATGTCCTAATCCTTGGAACTTGTCAATCTCACCTTAATTGGAAAAAAAGGTCCTTACAGATTTAATCCAGGTAAAGTTCTTGAGAGAGGAGATTATCCTAGATTATCTGAGTGGTTGATAAATGCCACCACAGTGTCTTTATAAGAGCCAGGCAGGGGCAGAAATAATGTAATTCCATGGCAATGTAACCAAGGAACAGAGATTAGAGTGATGTAGCTACAAGTTAAAGAATGGTGGTAGCCACCAGAAGTTAGAAGAGGCAAGGAATGGATTCTCCCCTAGAGCCTCTAGAGGGGGTGTAATAGGACCTAACCTTGATTTCAGCACAAAGATATAAAATTTTGGACTTCTGGTCTTCAGAACAATGAGAGAATAAATTTCTGTTATTTTAAGGTATAAAGTTTGGGGTAATTTGTTAAAGCAGCCACAGAAAACTGATACAAAAGCCATAGTAATCAAGACTGAGTGATATTGGCAGAGGGACAGACACAGAGATCAATGCAACAGAAGGAAAACAACTTAAAAATAGACTCACACAAATATACCCAGTTAGTTGTTGACAGAAGTGTAATAGCAATATGATAATAAATAAGACAACTTTTTCAATAAGTACTGCTGGAACAATTGGACCTTCATAGGCAAAATAAAAATTTAAAAGCCCACAAAAAAAATCCTGCACAAATTCTACCTGTTTCACACATTATACAAAAATTAACTCAAAATAGATTATAAATTTAAATGTAAAATGCAAAACTACAATGACGTAGTTCTGACCTCACACCAGAATGGCCATCATCAAAACATCTACAAACAATAAATGCTGAAGAGGGTGTGGCAAAAAGGGAGCCCTCCTGCACTGTTGGCGGGAATGTAAATTGATACAGCCACTATGGAGAACAGTATGGTGGTTCCTTTAAAAACTAAAACTAGAACTACCATACAGTTGTAGTGGGACCCAGCAATCCCACTACTGGGCATATACCCTGAGAAAACCATAAGTCAGAAAGAGACATGCACCACAATGTTCATTGCAGCACTATTTACAATAGGCAGGACATGAAACCAACCTAAATGTCCATTGATGGATGAATGGATAAAGAAGATGTAGCACATATATACAATGGAATATTACTCAGCCATAAAAAGAAACAAAACAGAGTTATTTGTAGTGAGGTGGTTGGACCTAGAGTCTGTCATACAGAGTGAATTAAGTCAGAAAGAGAAAAACAAATACTGTATTCTATTGCATATATATGGAATCTAAAAAAACGTGGTACTTAGGGCTTCCCTGGTGGCGCAGTGGTTGGGAGTCCGCCTGCCGATGCAGGGGACACGGGTTCGTGCCCCGATCCCGGAGGATCCCACATGCCGCGGAGCGGCTGGGCCCGCGAGCCATGGCCGCGGAGCCTGTGTGTCCGGAGCCTGTGCTCCGCAACGGGAGAGGCCACAGCAGTGAGAGGCCCGCGTACAGCAAAAAATAAAAAATAAAAAATAAAAAAATAAAAAAATAAAAAAACGTGGTACTGATGAACCTAGTTGCAGGGCAGGAATAAAGAGGTAGACATAGAGAATGGACTTGAGGACACGAGGTGGGTGGGGGAAGCTGGGGTGAAGTGAGAGTTGAATCAACATACATACACTACCAAATGTAAAATAGATAGCTAGTGGGAAGCAGCAGCATAGACAGGGAGATCAGCTCTGTGCTTTGTGATGACCTAGAGGGGTGGGATAGGGAGGATTGGAGGGAGGCTCAAGAGGGAGGGGATATGGAGACATACGTATGCTTATGGTTGATTCACTTTGGTGTACAGCAGAGACTGTACTATATTCCAATAAAGTTCAATTAAAAAAATAAAATAAAATAGCATCCAAAAAACTAAAATACTCAGGACTAATTGTATCAAGGGAGATGAAAGATTCATACAGTGAAAATGATAAAACACTGCTGATAGAAATTTAAAAGACCCCAATTAATCAAAAGGCATCTTGAATTAGAAGAAAATATTGTTTAGGTGGCGATAGTACTGAAAACAGTCTGGATTCAATGTAATGTCGATCAAATCCCAATGGATATTAATGCAGAAATGGAAAAGCCGATCTTCAAATTTATGTAGGATTGCAAGGGGCTCCAGTTGGCCAAAACAATTTTGAAAATGAACAAAGCTGAATGACTAACTCTCCACAATTTCAAAAATTACTGCAAGGATATAGGAATAACAATAGTGTGATACTGACATAAAGATAGACATGTAGAACAAAATAATATAATTGAGTGTTCTGAAATAAACTCATACATCTATGACCAAGTTATTTTTGACAAGAGTACCAAGACCATTCCATGAGGGAAGAACAGTCTGTTCAACAAAATGTGTTGGGACAAATGGACATCCACATGCAAAAGAGTGAAGCTGGATTCTTACCTCATACCATGTACAAAAAGTAACTCTAAATAGATCAACAACCTGAATAGAAGAGCTAAGACTAGAAAACTATTAGAAGAAAACATAAGGTAAATCTTTATGACTTCAGATTTGGCAGCGGAATCAGATTTGACATGAAAAGCATGAGCAATAATTTTTTTTTAAATTAGATTTCATAAAAATGAAAAGTTTATGTGCATCAACAGACATTATCAAGAAAGTGAAAACACAACCTACAAAATGGAAAAAGACGTTTACAAATCATACATTTGAAAAAGGGCTTGCTGTGGACTGAATGTTGTGTTCTCACGAAATTTGTACATTGAAGCCCTAATTCCCAGTGTGATAGTATTTGCAGTTGGATGTCTTCTGGCACTAGTTTTAGATGAGGTCATGAGTGTGCCCCCCCATGATGGGATTAGTGCCTTTATCAGAAGAGGAAGAGAGCAGAACCCTCTCTCTTCTTCGTGTGAGGTTACAGAAAGAAAACAGCCATCAGAAAATCAGAAAAAGGGCCCTCACCAGATGCCAACTCTGCTGGTGTCTTGATTTTGGACATCCTAGCCTTCAGAATTGTGAGAAATAAATGTTTGTTATTTAAGTCACCCAGTCTATGGTATTTTCCTATAGCAGCCCAAACAGACTAAAACAAGTCTGATATCTAGAATATATAAAGAACTCATACAACCCAACAAGAATAGTTTTTAACTGAAAAATGGGCATACAAATTAAATAGTCATTTCTCCAAAGAATATATAAAAATAGCCAATAAGCATGCGAAAAGATGTTCAGCATTATTAGTCAGTGTGTAAATACGAATCAAAACCACACTAAGGTACCGATTCGTACCCACTAATGTGGGTTTAAAATTAAAACAGAAAGTAACAAATTTGGTTAGAACCTGGAGAAATTGGAACTCTGTGCATTGCTGGTGGGAACAGAAAGTGATTCAGCTGCTAGGGAAAACAATTTGGCAGTTCCTCAGAAAGTTAAACATAGAATTGCCATATGGCCTACCAATTCCATTCCTAGGAAGAAAATTGAAAACATGTATTCAAACAAATACACGTACACATATGTTCACAGCAGCACTATTCACAATAGCCAAAAAGAGGAAACAGCTCAAATGTCCACAAAATTTATGAATGGATAAACAAATTATGGTGTATACATGAAATGGGATATTATTCAGCCATGAAAAGAAATAAAAGTACAGGTGCATGCCATGACGTGTGTGAATCTTGAAAACATGCTAAGTGAATGAAGCCAGACACAAAACATCACGTATTGTATAATTCCATTTCTATGAAATGTCCAAATAGGTAAACCCAGAGAGAGGTTTACACATTGGTGGTTGCCAGATGCTGAGGACAGGACAGAATGTTGAGCATCTGCTTAATGGGTATGGGGTTTCCTTTCAGTGTGATGAAGGGCTTTTGGAACTAAATAGAAGTGATGGTTACAAAACATTGTAAATGTACTAAATGCCACTGAATTGTTCACCCTAAAATGCTTAATTTTATGTAATGTGTATTTCAACTCAATATATTTTTTAAAGATTTATATTGCACCTACAAGAAAAAAAATATATTTCCCATGTTGTTTACATGTTTTGAGGAGAAGGAAACACCCTGGACAGATTGTTTAAAAAAAGGAAAAAAAAAAAAAAAAAGCACAGTAAGAAAACTGCAAACCAACCTAACTTAGGAATATGTATTAAAACAACAGCAACAAAAACTAAATCCAGAATTAGCTTAGAGTCCAGTCGTATATTAAAAACATATTAGCCTATGACCAAATGAGATTACTTTGAGAAATCCAGATCTCTGAAAATATAGGAAAATTCATAAAAAATAACTAGCCAGTTTAACACACACCAAAATACAACACTAAACTTAATCATGAGAAGTGAAAATAATTGCATTAACAACTCAAAAGAAGAACACATTACCACCATCCATGTAATAAGAAAGTGAAATGAAAGTTTATATATAGGAAAACAGGAGCAATATACTAACTGTATTCTGGTAGCATGATAATGTATTAGAAAACCCAAGTAAAGTAACTGAAAAGTTATTACAAGAAATGATATATCATTAGAAGACCAGATTCATAAGGATGACGACGGTGTAAGATTTTTCTTCAAACTAAATATCAAAAGAAGGAAAAAATACCTTTCAAGTCCAAAAAAAAGTTATCTGTTGGCAAGATTTAACCATCAGTCTGAGAGTTGTTAATTTTTGGCAATGTGTTATTTCATGATTTCCCTACATTATAACATACAAAATTCATATTTAAAAATATTATACAACTTTTATAAACCTGTACTGTGTCAGAACCAGTGTTTATATCCTAATTTTTTCTGAAATCAAATAATGGGACATAATTATTAATCTCTGATCTAACAAGAAATGATTAAAGAAGACTGATTAATGGGTATTTACTCTTGTGTAGTTGGGTAATTTTAGGAGAAGCTGAACCATTGGAACCCTACAGAACAAACTTCTTATACTTCTTGATTGTTTTCGTTCAGTCACAGAATTCTTTCCTTCCTTCCTCACTGCCTCCCTTCCTTCTTCCTAGCCACCCTTCCTTCGTTCCTCCCTCCCTTCCTTCATCCTTTCCTCCCTCCCTTCCTTCCTTCCTCCCTCCCTTCCTTCCTCCCTTCTTCGCTCCCTTCCTTCCTTCCTTCATCTCTTCTTCCTTCTATCCCTTCCTCCCTTACCTCCTTCCTTCCTTCCTTCATCTCTTCCTCCCTTCTTCCCTTCCTTCCTTCCTCCCTCCATCACATCCTCCCTTCCTTCCATCCTTCCTTCGTCTCTTCCTCCCTCCCTCCGATCCTTCCTCCCTTCCTTTCCCCCTCCATCCGTCCCACCCTTCCTTCCTCCCACTCTCCTTCCTTTCCATCCTCCCTCCCTCCCTCCCTCCCTTCCTTCCTTCCTCCTTCCTTCCCTTCCTTCTTTTCTCCCTCCCTTCCTTCCTTCCTTCCATCATCTCTTCTTCCCTTCCTCCCTCTATTCCTTCCTCCCTCCCTCCCTTCCTTCCTCCTTCCCTCCACCCCTTCCTTCCTTCGTCTCTTCCTTCCTTCCTTCCTCCCTCCCTTCTTCCTTGCTTTGTCTCTTCCTCATTTCCTTCCTTCCTTCCTCCCTCCCTTCTTTCCTCCCTCCCTTGTTTCCTTTATATCCTCCTCCCTCCCTCCCTCCCTTCCTTACTTCCTTCATCTCTTCTTCCCTCTCTCCCTTCCTTCCTTCCTCCTTCCATCCCTTCCTTCCTTCGTCTCTTTCTCTCTCCCTTCCTCCCTTCCTTCCTTCTTTCCTCCTTCCCTCCCTCCCTTCCTTCCTCCCTCCCTTCCTTCCTTCCTTCATCTCTTCCCCCCTCCCTCCCTTTCTTCCTTCATTCACCTCTACATCCCTTCCTCTCTTCCTTACTTCCTCCCTCCCTCCCTTCCTTCCTTCCTTCCTTCCTTCCTTCCTTCCTTCCTTCCTTCCTTCCATCCTCCCTTCCTTCCTCCCTCCTTCCCTCCCCTCCTTCCTCCTTCTCTTTGTCACTATCTCCTCTATCTCTTTTTTTCTTCCTCTGCTTTTGTCTAGGAAGGAATTCTTTAGAAGAACTTCTCACTCTAGGCTGTAGTCTCCAGGCCTAGGAAGTCACACAGACCACAAACTGATGCAAAAAATCTAGAGGTTACTATGAAAGAATGACAGCAATTGGGACAAATGTAGGAAAAGATGAGAGTGAATTGTTGATCAGAGCCAGAAAATTAAACAGGTTAAAGGCAAGAACTTCCTGAGACTTTGACACGAATGTGATCGTAGGGTACAATGATTTGGCTTAAAAGTCAAAGAGCCAAGTTCAGTGGTGCAGGCAAGTCATGCATTTAATGTTCACACTTTTGTTTAATATCTTTCCAGGATCTATGTTAGGAATTCATACTTCAGTGAGGCTGGGTACAAAAACTTACAAAGTTAACGCAATTCATCAAGAAATGGACAAGAGTCACTAAAACAGTATAATGACCTAATACTTGGCAGTAGTATCATCCTCATTCTGGCAGTATGCTTCAAGGAGATGGAAAGGACCTTCAAAGAGTTACAGGAAAATCTGTGAAAGAGGGAAATTTTAGCTATAATTTATTTTATTATGATCAACTGACCTCATCTAAATGAAATCAGTCAATCAAAATAGCAACTTGTGTCATTCCATTTATCAAAACCCAATTCTAAAAGAAGATAATTCAGTATTTCTCCACCCTGCCAAATATGTAACCAAGTATTCATTTTTTTCAGAATTAAAATAGATATGCTTTTTTGAGGAGGGTGGTTTAAATTTATATTTCTACATTTATCAGTTTCAGAAATGGTGGTTTACTCCCCCTCATGAAAGATGAAGAAATTAACATATTTACACTTCCTTCCACCCCCAAACCTGCTGGTTTTATGGGCTTTTAAGTGGTACTTTTTTGAAAGTGACAATTTAAAAATTATTTTTATGTCATATGGCCATTATTTTGAGTATTACAATATTTATACTATGTATTGTAATGTACCATGATTATATAAGCTTGGTTCCACTTTTAAATGGACAAAATGTTCTCTATAAGTTACTTTGCAAGCAAATCCCTAACTTTTCTCTGAATAGGTTTTTTGGATCATAGCTTGAAGTCCTTTTCTGATTGTTTTTTGGTCGTTTTTTTTCTTCCTGCATGAAAAAAATCAGTGGTAATAAAGCTATTGGATCTTTTCATATGTGAGAGTGTCTTTGTGTTGTATTCATACATATAAAACAACTAGATGTGGAAACGTCAGGTTAACACAGATATCTCTTCAAAGCTGTGGACTATATTCTATTTTACTCTGAAATATGAATATGATGTTGTTGAGTAGAAGTCTGAGAGCAACTCGTATTTGTTTCCTTTGTTACTTTAGTCCAGTCTTCATGTTTGTAGGATTTTTTTCATTATGCTTAAAAATAATTACTCAAAATATAGCTCATACTTTTTACCCCACTTCTTTTGGGGAATTACTAGAAGATGTTTATTAACAATTTCCTTTAGTACAAGAATTTTTTATCCTATTTTATCTTGGAAAATTTCCCTTTTCATTATTATGTTCTCTATTTGAGAAATTCAAACTTTATAAATTTAACCAGATATTGTCTGTTTTCCTTGAGATGCTTAACTAGTTCTGATTCTGTATTAAATTCTGTGATCATGTTATATGTGTATTCCCCTATTTGCTCGTAGAGATACATTTTTAGTCTATATTCTTAACATCATGACTTTTATCTATTGTTTCATTTATTATTACTTTTATTATTATTGTTTCACTTTTATTATTTTCCTTTTTTATTTTATTAATTTCCTCTAGAGTGGTTTCTGCCTAAAATTATGTTCTTTTCTAGAGTTGAATTGTCCCAACTATGTATATTCTTTGAAATTACACGATTTTTTTCTTTTTTGAAATAATTTTTACAAGTTTTGGGGAATAAAGGTCAAAGACAAGTGCCATAAATTTCTAAGTTACATAGGGTAACACTGTGAGCTGTAACAATAAAGCTCCACATTTTGGTAGCTTAACAGAACTGAAGTTCATTTCCTGCTTACATAACAACCCAATGTTGGCAATCCTGGTCTGAGGTAATTAAGGAACCTAGGCCCCTTCCATCTTGAAACCATACTATCCACTTAGTGCCCTGCATTTTTTCTGTTAGCAGAAGGAGAAAAAAGAAGACATAGAGAAAATCCATCTGCTATTTAAATGTCATGTCTCAGAGCAACACTCATTGCATTTGTTAGCACTGTATTGACAAAATTAGCCCCATGGTCACAGCTAGAAATGGGGTGGGAGGCTGGTAAATGTAGTGTCTGCCTGGGAAGCATCTTTATATCTCTATACATCTATACATGGAAGGGAGAGTAACCGTGTTGATGGGCAGCTACCACATCTGCCATATTCCATCCCTCTGACCACTGATGATCAGTGAACATCCCTGTCACATGTAGTATATATTCACCGCCTCGAAGGAAGATAACCCAAAGTCCCATATAGTCACAACAGCTAGCTCAGAGTTGAGGCTCTCTGGGTTATATTCAGCCCACTCCTTCATTTCTGGATGAGATTCTTTGTAGTCTTGACAAGTCACCTTATCCTTCAATATAATGGTAGGACAAAGACAAGATAACTGCCATTCAGAAAAGAGAAAAATAGGAAACATAAGTATCATGTTTCCATAGGGAGGGTAAATACCTGCTGGAGAAGTGTTATGAAAGCCTGTACACTGGCAATAGGGGAAACTACTTGTTTGGATGCTGGTTCTGCTCCCGAGGAATAACTACCTTTTCCAAGTTTCTCCAGATGCCCTTGATCTTGCCTTCTGGGTTATGATTCCTTGTCTCACCTCTAGTCATATTTGAGTTGGTCAGAGGAGGATAATAAGGCTCCTTCCTTGTGCCAGTTATGTACTTGCTTCACAGCTCCAAACCCACCCTTCTACCTTCTGCTTTGTTATACTGATGCTGGCACTATGGCTCCCTGTTAGCCTCTGCCAGTAGGGGCACTAGAAGGAAGCTGTTAGGGAGAAGCAGAGTGAAGAGACTTGCTCTTTTCTGTTTTTGCCCCAGTAATGCTTCTTCAACACAGCTGCAGTAGCACCTCCTTGTATAGCAGTTCAATCCAGTTTGGTGCCTGTTCAACACTTGCAGATCTAGCTGGGTTGCCCATCCCTCAGAGACACAAACACCAGCCCAACAGTTCCCCAGCCTCACAGGTATGGAGTCCCTCCCTGAAACATCTAAATGTAAGAATTTTGACCTCTTCCCTTTGTTTCTCCAGCTCTAGGGATAATAGCTGTTTCCTGAAGTGACTATCTCTAAAATATCTTAGTCTTTTCTCTTTTTTTAATTAAAACGTTTTTATTGAAATATAGTTGATTTACAAGGTTGTGTTAATTTCTGCTGTACAACAAAGTGATTCAGTTATACATATATATACATTATTTTTTATATTCTTTTCCATTATGGTTTATCACAGGATATTGAATATAGTTCCCTGTGCTCTACAGTAAGAATTTGTTGTTTATCCATTCTATCTATAATAACTTACATCTGCTAACCCCGACCTCCCACTCTTTTTAGACTTTTCAGTTATCTAGTTAACAGCTTCATATCTGATTAGTAATTCTTTATATTGTATTATCTCTCTTAAAATAACTGTGATGATTTCTACCTCCTGACTGGACTTTAGCTGATACAGACAATGGTACCAGAAGAAGTACTAGGAAGTAGAAACTCTGAGATGGGTCTGGATAATTAGTTGGGTTGTATCTTTGGGTTTGAACACAGCATTGGTCCCTTGCCAGTGGGTAATGGAATTCTCCCTAATGCATGGAATATCATGGCTCCATGATGAAGAAAATTTTCACCCATGCTTGATTTTTTGTGATAAAGTATAACTAAGGAAAGTGCCTTGAGTGATCAAATGGGCTGCTATGTTGACTCATGGCGGTCATGATGACTACAACACCTGGCATGGGACAGATTTTTATGATTATTCTGGAGCATCTACAGAGGAAAAAAACATTACAAGCTCTCAGGTCATTAAACTCTCAAGTCACAGAGAACCAGAGTTCTTTGAAGGAAACCTTATATACTTTTTTTTATCTTGTAGCCACAGAGATAATATTTCTGAAAATCAAAACCAAAATTTAATGGTGTGGGTTATAAAATTAAAATGAAATCTGAACTCACAGCCTCACCAATCTTTCATGTAGAAGTTAAAGCATTCCTGAAACCTGGAATAGGGACTTCTGGTAGAATTTAGATGAAGCTCAGAATCTTGGAGCTCCAAGTCACTCTGAGCATCCATTGCACATAGAACCATATTTCTCTACCAAGTCTGAAAAGGCTAGTCTTCCTTTTCCTTAAAATCCTATAGGGAATTTATAGTAAAACAGCTACTTTATTTAGGGATATAAATGATCTCCAAGATCCCATCCCAACCAAACTTTGTTGCTGTTGAACCCACAACTACAGTCAGATATTAGCATGTTTCAGGGGTCTACACACTCTGATCCCATAGGAGGTAGCTTACACATCCAAAGTATTGCAAGATTTTGTTAATTTAATTAAGCAGAAACCTGAGGAATATGTATGTCTCATTTCAATATGTCTCATTGAAAGGATGCTAGACCAGGGAGAGCAGAATACAACCAGTGTTGTTTGTTGCTGTTATGGTTGTTATTGTTGTTTTGATATGGGCGCACTTACTAGAGATACTGGAAATGGCTCCTCCGTCTTATTTGGTTGGTTGAGCTCAGGATTAACAATGATATTTAATGAGGTTGAGATATCAGAAGTTCCTTTGGGAACAATAGAGGAAAATATCTAAAATGAACTTATTTACAAAATAGAAATAGAGTCACAGATGTAGAAAACAAACTTATGGCTACCAAAGGGAAAGGGGGGGGTAAATTGGGAGATTGGGATTGACACATACACACTACTATATATAAAACAGATAACTAATAAGGACCTGCTGTAGAGCACAGGGGACTCTACTCAATACTCTGTAATGACCTATATGGGAAAAGAATCTGTAAAAGAGTAGAGATATATATATGGTTAACTGATTCACTGTGCTGTACACCTGAAACTAACACAACATTGTAAATCAACTATGCTCCAATAAAACTTAATTTAAAAAAAAGAGGAAGACATGTAACTGCTTATGAATATAGAAATGTTGGAGAGGATTTATCATATGCATCACACTACCTCATTATTCCCCAAGACAGCCCAGAGACCACTCTCTTCAGTATAAGGCATTGAAAAATCTATTGAAGGGAAGCTCTGTGGTGCTGTCTTGTCCTGCCCACATGTGACAATGACAAAGGCCACCATTAAACTTCCTGACTTCAGTGGGACTGATAAGATCCCAGAGCATCAAAGGCCAAGCGACAATGTTGAATTATTAAAGATGAGGCAGGTGCATTTCTCTTCATAGTCAGCAGAGACTAAATTGTCATCAGACTGTTTTGAATTGCAGGGTCTTGATCAGTAGCTTAGTTATGATAGTTTTCCCAGGAATGAGATAGGTGAGGGTTTCCTTCTGTAACAACCACCAAAAAGAGCTTCTCTCTGATGGCCAGAAACATGAACTCTTCACCACAGTGGAGAATCATACCTTCTCACCTTATTTTGAAAGCTAAGCTAGTTTGCAGAGCAGAGCCCCTTGACTGAAGGAGAGGCTGATTTCCACTGAGTAAACACTACAGCTCTGTCACTGTAAACCATCCTCTATGCCTTGTTCTAGGGAAATTGTGACCAATTTCTTGAACAACTGTGCCTTGGGGAAAAGGACTATGTGGCTTTCTCAGAGATTACTAGATGCTGGGTCTATTGCTAATCCCTGGGGACCGAGTCCTAGCTGCTGTGGTCCCCAGTTTAAAGTGAGGCTTTTGGTGGAGTTTTGACCCAAGTTCAAATAAGAGTGTGCCTAGTAGGTCTGCTTATCCCTTCTGTGATTATTCCCCCACTCACTGAATACATACTTGGAATGGCCATTCTTAGAAAAGAGCAGAATGCTCCAATTAAATCACAGGATTTTTATACCAGGTTCATATTCTCTCTGATAATTTATTTCTCTCGAGAACTATGTAGGCTTCTGATCTATTTGCATCTAATCCATTCAGTGTCCCAGGAACCACGTTAAAAGTTACCACCTAGACCTAAACAAAGTTCTCAAACTTTTTTGGCTTCTCTCCTTATGGGGCTTAGTTAGCCTAATAGGTGTTGTCACAGGGTCATCTAAAAGAAATAGGCCATAATGAGAAAGCAATACCCTTAATCTAATCCGCCTTCCAAGTTATAGTAGGCAGACATTTTACCAAATATTTGGCCTCTTTATTCGATCAGGCCTCTAATTTTAACATCTGTGGTTCTTTTCTCCCTGCCTGAGGGGAGGGTATGAGGAACATTGATTTGGGGACATATGCTTCCATAGCTGCTGGCTATGCTGTCAACAACTGGAATAAAAATGCATAGTATCTAAAGTCAGAGAAAGCTGTGGTCTGCTGGGGTGAACCTAGAACTGAAGGGAGTCTGGCAGTGCAGAAAAAAAAGGTGTTATCTGCAGGAGTGTAGTGTGCAGACGACTCTAAAGCCTGTAGGAGGGCCAAACCTGCCACCCCAAAATATGTCTTTGGCATGTGGATTGATTTGAACTGCAAACAACCCAGGTCCAAAAGACTCAGGAAGAAACTTCGACCTTCCCCCTAATTGCCTAAAGTATTTGGATAGAATTGCTCTTCCCAGAGTAAAACTATCATTAGATATATCTCCAAAGAATATGGGCTAGGTGTGTTGGGGGAAACAGGGCCTAAATCTCGGAGCCCACTCTGTATCCCATTGTCTCTGCCTGGCTCAGCAAACATTTGTTTACAAAGCACGTGCTTTTCCATCTCCATGTGAATTCTCTTCTCCCGTTTTGATGTCCCAAACCACTACCCTAACATTCTCTTTTGTTTTTAGCTGAGGATGGTATTTAAGGTAAGGGATTTAACTGTTTTGGCGAGTTACTCAGTTTTCCTGGATCTCTCCAATGTAGATATGCTATTAAACTTTTGTTTGATTTTCTCTCTTTTTAAAAAAATATTTATATTTTGGCTGCACCGGACCTTAGTTGTGGCACACGGGATTTTCATTGCAGCATGTGGACTTGTTAGTTGCAGCATGCAAAATCTTAGTTGTGGCATGTGAACGCTTAGTTGCGGCATGTGAACTCTTAGTTGCGGCATGCGAACTCTTAGTTGTGGCATGCGTGCGGGATCTAGTTCCCCGACCAGGGATTGAACCTGGGCCCCCTGCATTGGGAACACGGAGTCTTACCCACTGGACCACCAGGGAAGTCCCTGATTTTCTCATGTTAATCTGTCTCATGTCAATTTAATTCTTAGACCATCCAGAGGAATCTAGAAGGGTAGAGGAAACTTTCTTCCTTCCTGAAAAACCATGATAAGAAAACCCTTCCCTCTTCTAGTATTCCCCCTGTGCTTTCTATTACAAGGCTTGCATTATACTAATGGCAAAGAGAAATATTTGCAGGACTCAGCTCTATTACGTAGAAGCAGGCAAAGATATGAATTTATAGAGGAGAAGCAATAAATTGATCACTGGCAGAACTGGTAGTAATGCATCACCTCTGTCCACTTAACACTTGTGAAAACTAGTCATATGGTAACATTCAGTTAGGAAAGTGCCTGGAAAACGTGGTTCCTGGATAGGCAGCCATTTGTCAGTAAATGCTATGCCATGGGACTGAGAAATGGAATTTTGGTGTAAGCCATCATTTCTGCTACAATTCAAGTTATCCATATATTCATCAGCTTGTTTGAGAATCAAGAAGAATTGGTGTGAGCCACTCATGTCATTGAGAAGTTGAGTAGGGTAAAAAAATCAGAATCTCTGGCTCTTCTGAATAAGACTAGCATATATTATCTGGCATGTAGTGATCTTTGCTGCTTATAGTTTGCAGTTGTGACAATAGTTCCCAATAAATTATTTTCTGAATCTATAAGATTCCTCCACTGACACTGGATTTACCCACGTACCATCTTTAACTCCAATTCTGGGGATATTAGACATCTTTCTTAAATCCCTATACTTATTTCCTGCATCATATACTTCCTTTTAAGAAGAGGAATTGTATTCCTAATAAAATTTTAGTCCTATTTTTCCTTATGTTTGGGTGTGCATCCAGATTCTTGGGGGTGTGCCATTTTTAAAGTCAGTTTTATCATTACTGTAACTACTAGGAATTATTCACTTATTTTCAATTAAGTTAATTCAATGAAATGCTGATTCTGGAAGAGACATATATTAATTCATGTTAAATTTGTGTAAAGAAGTAAAGTAATCCTCAATGATCTTATAATTCAGAAGAATCTATCATTAATTGGGGGGGCATGTTTTTATAGTTCCTTTTTCTGTGCAAGTTTAATATGTTTTCATTGATGCTAAAAGTAAAGTTTATCCTTTTAAAAGTAGGGTATAATATTAAATCCTTGTCAACATAGTTTGTAATGTTTGCACAGCATTTACTAATAATGGTAGTGTTCAAACTAAATAATGTTTGAAGTAGTCACTCTAATACTTTTGGCATATCTTATTTTTCCCTGTTACACTTAGCATTGTGATAGACATTTTTACAAATAAAGCAAAAAAAAAACACCCCAAAAAACCGGTCTCTTCAAATTTAACTATCTAAAAAAAAAGATTTATGAAAGTTGAATTTCAATATTAAAATTGTGGAACTTTTAGGTCCAGATATATGTTGACAGTCATTTTGTAAAATAATTTTAACCATCTTAACCAGAATTATGATGGTATCCTTTTAATGAAACCATCACTAGCACCAAAGCATGTTTTTATTGTCTACCTGCTTCAACTGATATTGTCAACTTTGTGATGTGCTGGGTGCTCAATATCACTGTAAACACCTGGTGTTAAAACTTTCTATCATGTAACATTGCAATTGTCTGCCACCGGAAGTCCCCACACACCCCCCATTTGAGGGAGTGTCTCATATTTGCTCTTTAATATTTTCACTGATATTTTGATTTCCTTCTTGAGAAGTAAGCAAGAAAATAAAACTAGTACTTCTGACATTAGGCATTACTTGTTTTGTTTCCTCATGTGTAAGCAATTTTCTGATATTTCTGATACTTATAGATGCCAAAACTTCTTGTATGAAATCCTATATGAGAGTAAAAGAACAAGCTGTGTCCTAGAAAAATGCAGGATGCATGGTAATTACATTAACTTTGGTGAGTACCCATTTGCCAAGCACTTGGCAGAAATGTTCTCATTTAAGTTTTAAATAACTTTGAAATAGTATTAATTCAGGTACTTTATGTGCTGCTTTTTCGCAGACACCAACATTCAGTGGCACAGTACAGTGTAGTAGTCATCAACTTTTTTCTCAGCCTCCAGTGTTGGCTCACATGTCTGTCATTCTCTTACTTGTAACATCTCTTGTAACCCTCAGTGATTTTCAGCTAGGAAATGATGCCACCTTTTTCAGGTTGTAGTATCTACTGCATGGTATTCCCTCCACCTAATTCAGAAAACAAAAACAAGAAAACAAAAACCAAACTCATAATCCTGTGAATTGGCTGGATGGATCTTCTAGGTTTCTCCTGGCAACTCATGCAGCTACTGAAGGGTAAATCTGGAAAGATGACCTTACCTCCATGTCCAAAAGTTGGTGCTGGCTGTTGGCCAGGAAGTTTTGGTTTCTCTTCCATGTGGCCTCTCATACTCAGTTAGTTGGCTAGATTGCCTTCTGTTCAGGTAGGTCTTAGAACAGTGTTCCAAGATATTGAGAACAGTAGATGTAAGGTCACTTAGGGTCTAGTCTCAGAAATTGTGTAATATAACTTTTACTATATCATTCTGGTCAGTCAAAGTAAGTCATACAAGCCAGCACATATCCAAGGAATGGGGAAAAATACTTCACCTCTGGATTAAAGTAATGGCAAAGTCACATTGACATGGTCATGAATACCCAGTTGGAAAGAATTTGTGGCCATATATTGCAATCTAACTTAGACTCTCTCTGACCACAATTATTTAGATCCCTTCTTTATGAAAAATTCACTCACCTGCTCACAGGACCCCAAAAGTATGGCATCAGACTCAAAACCTAGTATCTTTTTTTTTTTTTTTTTTTTTTGCAGTACACGGACCTCTCACTGTTGTGGCCTCTTCCGTTGTGGAGCACAGGCTCTGGACGCACAGGCTCAGTGGCCATGGCTCATGGGCCCAGCCACTCCACAGCATGTGGGATCTTCCCGGGCCGGGGCACGAACCCATGTTCCCTGCATTGGCAGGCAGACTGTCAACCACTGCACCACCAGGGAAGCCCGTAAACCTAGTATCTTATTATCTGACTCTGACTCAGATACAGATGAGTCTTCGTGGGTGTGGCTTCTCCTGATCCAATACCTATAAATTAGAAAAGCAGGTTATCTACACCACTCCTTTTCCCAATACACAGTGATAGACTGGGGACAGGATAATCATCAGACACTCATATTCAGAAAGGGGAAGAGTGGGAGAACATAGCAGTCAGTGATCTGTAGCAATTCTGAATTTCAGCCAGCCACATATAGCCAGTTTCCCCTACTCTGGGAGCAGAGAATCATCCTTGATAAAGAACTGTTTTTTAGTTCTTTGTGAATGCTTTTCTGGTGCATTTTTCCAAATATCTCTTGACTCTGCCCTGTTGAATCTTGGCTTTACCTTCTAAGACAGTTTTGTTTTTAACCATGAGAAATAGCTTAAGTTTATTGCTGCATTGTGCTCTCAGCCTGCTTTCTGACCATATAAATTTGGTGAAAAGAGGCCTCTTTTCATTTTGAACTATCTCAGTTTCTTTTAATCTAAGTGGACACTGTTTTCGCTAATACAACCTTATTTTGAATATGTGAGTTTCCTAGGTATCTGATGATAGTTTCTTCATGCCTCAGTAAAACCATCCACAGTTGTTTTGGAAACAGTAATTTCTGCACTTTGGGTCATGTGATACTTTGGGGTGACACACTGAGTTTCTATTCTTATAAACCTTTTTTTTTTTTAGCTGTAATGCTTTACTTGGCAATTCTTAAGTCTCTCAGGGGTCCTAACAAAGAGTTTTCTGCATTTTTTTCCCCTCATAGCTAATTCTTTTTTACTTTGTGAATCTCTTCAGGGCTGATGGAAATGCCAGTGATCAGAAACAGCTTTATTTTCAGTTCAAACAGATATTGAGTCCTCTTGATGTTTTTCTGTATTGTGCTTGAATACTAAACATGTCCTTCCTAAGTTCATTTCCACTACACTGGCTTTATAACAGGCATCCTAAAAAAGTCAGCTGCCACTTTCAGAACTCTGCCTGGAAATCTCTTTAGTCGGCTTCCCACATGCATTAAACACGTGTTCAATCGTCCAAGCTACGGCAGAAGGCAATTTGCCAATTTTTCTGCCACCATTTTAACCCCAGAGGTCCCTTTTTCAGTCTCAGACAACAGCCTTCTCACCACTCTTGCAGCTTTTACCCACTTGCTGGTCCCAAAGCCAAAACCACCTTCTAAGATTTTTGTTAAGACAGTCCCCTGTTTCCTGATACCAACTACTATAACGGTATGTAAAAAACATCTCAAAACTCAGTGGCTTAAAATCACAACTACCATTTATATTCTCATAATTTTTCATTCAGTCTTAGCCTTAGCTGGGTGTCTTTCCTCTGTTGCATTTGGCTCACTCAAGCCTTTCTAGTGATTGTCTGGAGTATCCAAGATGGTATCACTCACATATGTACTATGTCGTGTGGGATGACTGGCAATTCCTGTCTCTATTCCTGTGTACTTTTACTCTCCAGCACTTCTCTCTCCACATGGTGTCTCATCTTCTAGGAGACTCCTTTAGATGCAGTCTCCTAGCAGCAAGAGAGCAAAAGCGGTAGCTTCAACTACTCTTAAGGCCTAAGATTCAAATTTTCACACTGATATTGTTATTATACATTCTGCTGTCCAAATAAGTCAAGGGTCGCCCCTACCACAATGTGGAAGGGGGCCATACAAAGAGGTGAATTCAGCAAGATTCAATTATTTGATGACAGTTTTCTAACAATCCATCATATCACCTTAGAACAAAGGAATTTTATAGCTCTCTAAGAGATATATATAGTTTTAAATATCTTCCTAGCAATTACACAAATAGGAAAATTTCATTATAAGCAATTCTCACATACCCTGATTAATAATATCAATCAAGTAATAAAGTATCTGTGGAGAAGCACAGTGGTTAAAGTCACAGGCTTTAGACTCAGAACACTCGGATTCACATCCTGGGTTGTCTGCTTGTTTGCTGCATGCTTACGTGTATTGTTCTTTGCCTATTTTTATCTGCACATTAGGATGGGGAAGTTAATAATAGTAACCTCTGTCATAGATTAAATTTAAAAGTGTAGAATAGTTTCTGGCATATGGTAACCTTCCTTAGTTGCACACATATAATTGTATGAATAACATTTAGAAGTAGATGAGGAAGGGCAGAAACAAAATTAAAGCTGAATGTTTGTTTTGACAGATGTATTTTTGAGATCCTAGGAAAGTTCAGAAGTGACTTGATTGAGATTGAAAAGATGATTCTAGGGACTTCCCTGGTGGTGCAGTGGTTAAGAACCCACCTGCCAATGCAGGGGACACGGGTGCGAGCCCTGCTCTGGGAAGATCCCACATGCTGTGGAGCAACTAGGCCCGTGCACCACAGCTACTGAGCCTGTGCTCCAGAGCCCGTGAGCCACAACTACTGAGCCTGCGAGCCACAAATGCTGAAGCCCACATGCTCTAGGGCCCATGCTCTGCAACAAGAGAAGCCACCACAATGAGGATCCCGTGCACTGCAACGAAGAGTAGCCCCCCTCTCGCTGGAACTAGAGAAAGCCCGCGTGCAGCAACAAAGACCCAATGCAGCCAAAATTAATTAATTAATTAATTAATTTTACAAAAAGAAAAGATGATTCTAAAAATATGAGTAGGAATGGATGGAAGGAGAAGTGGTACCGTAAACTCTAGGCAGAAGGCTGAGCTTGTGGAAAGGCATGATGGGGAAACTGACAGGGGAGGGTCGTGGTCCAGCAGCAGCAGGAGAGGATCAGAAACAAAGGCAAAAGGGCTAAAAGAGGCTTGTGTTCTGGGTGAGGTGTTTTATCTCCCTACTGGAATTTATGGGGAGCTATGGGCATATTTTAAGCAGAGTAATTCCATGCATAGATTTGTATTGTAGAGGAACACTCTACAAACAAAGTGATAAAAGTTTTAAAAGACCCTTTGAGAGAGAATCTCTATAACTTGGTACCTGGTTCGATGGTGCTGGCAGCAAGTGAGAAGAAAAAGTTGATGTTTTTAGCATATTAAAAAAAAGAAAAGGATAGTGACACAGATGCTGCATAAATTGAAGAGTCTGTGTACACTCATGAATATGAAGGACTTTCCCAATAGGTAATACAGGCCTATAACAATTTATACAAAATTCTGAAATCCATAAAGCTCAGAAAACAAAAACAATTTCTTTTTTTTTTTTTTTTTTTTTGGCAACAGGAGAAGCTCACCATATTTGGACACATTTGAGGCAAAGTTGACTGGAATGGATATGAAATATTATTTTAAGTTTTTCACTTAGGTAATCTTTATATTTTTTGTGATTCCCTTTTTAATATAGGGCGGGTATACTACAAAATATTTCATATATATACTGTATTACCATTCTAAAATACTTCTGATCCCTGGAGATACAGATAAAAGATTATGGCTCTGTGCTATATAATTATAAGAAATTAATAGCATTATTATTCAAATCATAGCAAGAAAAGTAGTCAAAATATCTAATTAAATGCATTTCAAATGGAGAAAAGGAATTATTGCTCTACACCTTATGTCATCTGGAGCCAGATATTGTTAATTTCCAATCTAGGAGGCAACACCAAGTTCTGCCTAACCTTGTTACACTCTATCATGACTCCAGTGAAGCAGTTTGAATAAACAAGTCTGTTATGACTGTCATATCTTGTTAAACAAGATAAAAACAGAGGGCTGGAGGAGATCACTGCATATGGTCAGGAGATTGTAAAAGCAAGTGCTAAGTAGAAACGAGAACAGCTCACATCTTTGTGCTCAAATCATCTGTTTGCAAACCGACACTCCACTGATGGCAAAGTTATTATTTTATCAATTTAGAAAGATCCCTATATATTTTCATATCATTTAAAAGAGTTAAGGACTTCCCTGGTGGCACAGTGTTTAAGAATCTGCCTGCCAATGCAGGGGACAAGGGTTCGATCCCTGATCCAGGAAGATCCCACATGCCATGGAGCAACAAAGCCCATGTGCCACAACTACTGAGCCTGTGTTCTAGAGCCCACAAGCTACAACTACTGAGCCCACGTGCCACAACTATTGAAACCTGCATGCTCTAGGGCCCGTGTATCACGACTACTGAGCCTGCATGCTGCAGCTACTGAAACCCGTGCACCTAGAGCTTGTGCTCCACTACAAGAGAAGCCACTGCAATGAGAAGCCTGCACACTGCAACAAAGAGTAGCCCCCACTCACCACAACTAGAGAAAGCCTGCACACGGCAATGAAGACCCAAAGCAACCAAAAAACAAAAAAAAAAATAGTTAAAAAGTAATTAATATGGGAAGCGTTTACAATGATTGTATGTAGGCTCTGACTCCTCCAAAATTTAAAATGTCTCAGGAGAATGACCCTAAAATGCCTTCAACCTATTTTGTGTTTTCCATAGAACCAGCATAGTATTAGTTGCAAGTTTGGCATCAGCAAACCTATACGGGGTGCATTAATCTTCAGACCCTCTTAGAGGCCTTCAAGGGGTTGTTAGAATCACACACAGGCTGTTAACTATTAAAATATATGATGTTCACTGTATTCATCTCTTAGCCATGACCGTGTGAGCTGTCCAGTTTTGCAAAGTCCATGTGAAGCATAAGGTGCTCACACATGCCCCTTTTGTTGTACTCAGCGGTTCCCAATTTCCCCATCACTGTAGCATATACTGAGTCCTATAACTTACTGTGATTTTATTCAATCACATGAAGTCATTCTTTATCTAGAATGAGTTGTGCATATCTTTCATAGCTAGGAAGAAACATGGGATGATGGTTGGGTGTTGTATTATTAGGAGCCATTCAAATCTGAGAATCTCCTTATGTAACTTTCTCATTTGAGTGACACCTTGGCTAGGTAAAGCATTTTTGAGATGTATCATTTTCCTCTCAAAATTTATAAATCAGTTCATTGCTTTCCTGGAAATGATGCTGTAGAGAAGAAGTCTAATGTTGCTGTGATTTTTCCCCTCTGAGCTTTTTTTTTTTTTTTTTTGCCTGATGCTTAAAGAACTCATTACTTAATCTTTTTTTTTATTACTTAATCTTGATGGTCTTAGATTTCACAAAGATATACAGTGAATACAGTGTGTACAGTGAAATGTATACAGTGAAACAATATATCCAGGTGATATATTTGAAAAAAAAAAGTTTTTAGGGTCCAGTAATTTGGTAGGTGGAATATACTGTACCATCCTCACCATCCTCCCTGAAGAACCATTGTGCACACTTGCATGTCAAGACTCTGAGAAATCCAGTGGTCAAGGAACCTGGCAGATTCTGCTCCATCCAATGCTCTCCAGACTCATTTAAATATATTTGAATACTTGTTTCCTGTCACTTCAAGCCACATGTATGGACATACAATTCTTTTAGGAAATATTTTATAAATATTGATACCTTCTAAGTAATTTTTCTGATACCTTTTGAGTTTTCCCAATATATAAATTTTCACATTATGTTTCAACAGAAAAGCTTTTATATTGCATTATTGATTATTGCTTCTATGTTGGTTCTTATCTCTTCAGAAACATTTGTTATCCATTTCCTTTCCTTCATTCCCAACATCATTTCCTCTCTGTACATTTCTATAATTTTCTGAAATTTTTTCACCAAATCACATGAATCAAATTTCTTGGTTTTAGGAGACAGAAATGAACTTTCACAGTATTCAGTAGAAAAAGGAATTTGTAGAAAGCATTTCCAAATACTTAAATCACTCCTGGAAGCTGTAAGTGGGCTGCAGAGGTAGACTCAAAAAGGGAAGCCCTCAATTAACTTTTTACCTAACACTGTTATCCTATCTTATCTCTCGTTTTATAGAATCCATGCTCCACAAGTTTGACTAAGATAAGAGCAGATGCTATTTAAAGTTTACTACTGGGCTTCCCTGGTGGCACAGTGGTTGAGCGTCCACCTGCTGATGCCGGGGACACGGGTTCGTGCCCCAGTCCGGGAAGATCCCACATGCCGTGGAGCGGCTGGGCCCGTGAGCCATGGCTGCTGAGCCTGTGTGTCCGGAGCCTGTGCTCTGCAACGGGAGAGGCCACAACAGTGAGAGGCCCGCATACCACACACACACAAAAAAGTCTTTGGGGTAGACATATCACTGGAAACATAGCTATGAGCTAAATGTGAAGAAGGAGCAGAAAACCAGGAAATTTGTGAGTGAAATTGACATGAAGAGATGGAGAGGGTGTGGAGAGAATATCACAAGCAGCAGGGAAGTAGTTCTGAAGGAGAATGGATTCCTACCTTTAGCAGTTTCATTAGTAACAATCAGTAAGAGTCTGTAACCTAAGCTAACACATCCCCAGAAAACTGTGCTTATTTTCTGTACACATAAATATATATTTACTCATAGCAACAAACATTTAATTAAACTCAGAAGTATTGACAGTATTATTAGTAATAGTACAAAACTAGAAATAAACTAAATGTTTAACAATAAAAATGTATAACAGCATGTACACTCAATGAACTATTAGGCTGTTGATTCAAGTGGTCATTCATATCTGAAAATTACATGTGAACATAGTTATGATGTATGATTATAAAGTTAATATGGTTGTATTTGGATATCAAACTATGATCTTTTTTAAAAATTTGAGGGTACTTATCCAATTATTTTAACAAATTTTGAATGAAATATATAGTAGCAGTAAAAACAACATAACATGTTGAATGTATATTCAAGTGAAAGAAGCTAATTGGAAAAGGTTACATACTGTATGGCTCCAACAATATGACATTCTGGAAAAGACAAAACTATGGAGATGGTAAAAAAACAAATCAGTGGCTACCAGGGGTTGGAGGAGTAGGAAGTGAAGGATAAATAGGCAAATAGGTGAAACACCGAGAATTTTTAGGGCAGTGAAAATACTCTGTATGATTCCATATGATGAATACATGTTATTATACATTTGTTCAAAATCATAGACTGTACAACACCAAGATAGAACTGTAATGTAAATTATGAACTTCGGGTGATTATGATGTGCCCATGTAGGTTCATCAGTTGTAACCAATATGGGGAATGTTGATAACAGGGGGGCCTGTGCATGTGCGGAGGCAGAGAGTATGTGGGAATCTCTGTATCTTCCCTTCAACTTTTCTGTGAATCTAAAACTGCCCTGAAAAGTAAAGTATTACTGAAAAACAAAAACAAATGTTAATATGGATTTCATTAAAATACATTAAAGTTATAGCTCTAGGTGCTATTCCAAATAAGCCCCCAAACCCTAGGGTTTTAATATAAAATTTTATAGTGATTTTATACTATTTTCATTTAAAATAATGTAATATTTATTTATTTATTTGTTTGTTTATTTATTTATTTATGTTTTGGCTGCATTGGGTCTTTGTTGCTGTGTGCAGGCTTTGTCTAGTTGTGGCGAGCGGGGCCTACTCTTGGTGGTAGTACGTGGGCTTCTTATTTTGGCGGTCTCTCTTTGTCACAGAGCATGGGCTCTAGGTGCATGGGCTTCAGTAGTTGTGGCACATGGGCTCAGTAGTGGTGACTCACGGACTCTAGAGCGCAGGCTCAGTAGTTGTGGTGCGTGGGCTTAGTTGCTCCACGGCATGTGGGATCTTCCTGGACCAGGGCTCGAACCCATGTACCCTGCATTGGCAAGCGGATTCTTAACCACTGTGCCAGGGAACTCCCAAAAATAATATAATTTTTTAATTGTGGAAATCAACACCATCATGTCTCTAGAGCCTAATATAAGTGCTTTACATATGATCTTTACAATTTCAGAAACACATGCCAATACAGGTTATTACATGTTCTTTACAAATTAGGAAACAAAGCCTTGAAAACCTTAAGTAACTTACCCGCGATCACACTGCAATTAACTAGCAAAGCCTGGATTCAAATCTCTATCTGTGTGACTCCAAGTTCACGTCTCTCTTCACCCAGAATCATTGATTCACTGTTCATCCATTCATAAACCAGTATCTTCACAGTGACAAACAGGAAGCTCAAGATGACATTGCTCAAGGCTTCATCCATGATGCTTTTAGAAAGAACACAGTCTATCTTCACTTTAGCCAGGGTTGGGAATTGTTTTCACAAATCTTTAACTCCCCACTGTGGGAAGACCTCCATCTGATTAGCTATCACCATCCCTTGATTTACAATAACCATTCTTTGGGGTTGTTCAATTTTATAGCCATCCACGTTCCAGTGAAGTGATTTGTCCATGGCCATATATAATTATAGTCCAATTGGTTCAGGTACGGACCATCCAACTGCCCAGACATTCATTTTATTATCAGCCTTGATTTGAGCTTTAATTAAATAATAATTTATTCAGTCCCTCCTTCAAAGAAGTCTGCTGTGATTAATATCCATATATCTCTCCAAGTGTCTATATATATATATACTGTGGAAACTCAATAAATGGTGCTAACTTCAGGCTTGGCAGAAAGAGAAATGCTGTTGAGGCAGATGAGGTGAAAACAAACCCAGCAGTGTGATACATGCAACTGAAGCAGTTGATCTTTCATTGGTTAATGCAGGGACACAGCCAGGCATCAGATGAGAGACAGCAATCCAGAGACGTGTGATATCAGAAACAGCTGCATAACCTTAACTACTGTGCCCACTGGCTTATTTCCCTTGTCATTGGAAAGATCAGCTATGGCATCTCCACAAGCATACTAGCGTTTGACATAGCAGGCTTCCCTGGAGGTTAGTTGTGTGGTGGTCCTGGGCTTAAGCCCTAACAGCCACTGCAAGACAGCATTCCTTTTCCTCAACACCGGCATCCACACGAGAAACATGGCAAACGCATGCTGTTGTCGTTAGTGACACCACGCTGTTTATTTCTAGGAAAAGGAGTTAAAATGCATCTGTAGTGGAGGGGGAACACTAGCCTAGTGCACACCATCTGCATTCTGCAGATAAGAATATAAACACCCAATTATAAATAAAACAAATGAAGGTAGTCAGATCACATGCACTCCATACATACAGAGGCACAAAACATTAACCGTTATAATTGAGAAGTCTAAATGGCAATGAATATTTAAGTAGGGACTTACCTATATCAATGGGTCAAATAGATAAAGAGCGTGTGATTTATCACCAGAATTATTCTTAGGTAAATATACAGCACACGAGAATGGATTAATACACAGGGCCATCTCTTATCTGCACCTTTCAATGCTTTGCTTCTGGGGAATGCAGAGATTATTCTACTCCCTTATTTACCATTCCCAAGATCGCCCTATACTCTCTCTCACCAAAGAAAACTATGATTCCTCTTGCCATAGACAAACATCTCATGTTTCTTTTTTTTCCTCTCAGGTCAGCCGTCAGCTTTATTTAATCACAGAGTTCCATGAACTCCTGAGAAATGGGGCTAAGGAAAGTGGTAACAGCAACATTGGATTCTTTTCTTATGTGAGGTTAGAGATCCTTGGAAAGTCAGGGACTCCAAAGCCTTATCTCTGTCCTGGGTTGTCTGTTTTCATACCCTTCTTTGCAATGATGCCTGCTATACTCCATTCAGACCTACCCCAGTTTTCAGTCCTCACCCTAAATCTCCACATGGTTGATTGAGCTCTGGCTACCCACAATCAGAATTCACTGGGTCCTGACAGTGACAGCCTGCCTGGGTCTTTGTATAATCTGTATATATTAATACAGTAACATTCTTGTGTTTCAATTGTATACAGAGCATCTTCAGCACTTAAATTAACATCCTGGATGCTATAGAAAGCTTACCCATCCTACCTGCTGTTAATGGCCACAACTTCCAAGCAATGAATGTGTTCTGACTTTTGGATGAGATCTCTCTCTCTCTCTCTCTCTCTCCCTCTCTCCCTCTCTCCCTCTCCCTCCCTCCCTCCCTCTCTCTCTCTTTCTCTCTCTCTTTCTCGCTGTCTCACTCTCCCTCTATCTCTATATCTATTGTTTTTAGTTAGTTTTTTTTTTTTCAGAAAACTAGCCCGGCTTCTGCCTACCTAGATAGTTCTTATAAGCTCCTGAGAAATTTATCCAGAATTACAAAGCTGTGGAGGTCATTGTGAACTCCAGAGAGGCTAACCAGAGAGTATAATAATGGCCATCGGGACTTCCCTGGTGGTCCAGTGGTTAAGACTCTGTGCTCCCAATGCAGGGTCACGGGTTTGATCCCTGATCAGGGAACTAAGATCCTGCATGCCACATGGCCAAAAACAAAGAAACAAAAAAATATATGTATGCCATATGAATACATTTGGAAATTACACTGAGAATTAATGGAACCCATTGAAAAACTTAAAAAAAAATAATAATGACCATACCCTGCCTTTTGCTCTAACATTTATTCAAACTTCACAACAGAAGGACCTGTGACTAAGATGATTGTTTGGAATCCGTAAGCATAACAGTAATAGTTTACAAGTTATGGAATTCTCTAAAAGTTCTCCTTTGCCAGTAGTCCTCATTTTGGTAAAGGGCAATTCTATTTTACCAGCTGTTCAAAGTCAAGAACACTGGAATCCTTAATTCCTTTTCCTCTCACTTACCATGCATCAGAACCATCAGCAAATCCTGCCAGCTTTGCCTTCAGAGTGTGTCCTCCATTGGTTTAGTCCTCCCTGGGTACCCTGTCACCAGCCTAACTCAAGCTCCTGTCATCCCTTGCCTGGGCTGTTGGCAATGACATCCAAACTTATCTTTCTGTTTCTAACATGGCCACCCTACACTCTGTTCTCAACATATGATCAAGCACTCTTCTTTTAAAACATCGATTATATTAAGTGACCCATTTGCTCAAAACCCTTTAAGAACTTTGATCCCATTTAAAGTAAACACAAAGACCTTATCATGATCTAAAAGACCCTCAAAGATCTGGCCCCTGCCTGCCTTTTGGACCTGACTTATGTGCCCTTGCTCCCCCTTGCCATCTTACTCAGACGGGTCTCCTGTCCCAGGCATTCTCCCACTTCAGGGTTGTTGTTGTTGTTATTTTGTATTTTATTTTCTAAATACGAAAGTCTTCTGCAAGGGGCATCTACACATTCATGAAGTTGTGCATTCATCCCTACTCTCTATTTCCAGAGCATCATCCCAAGCAGAAACTCTGTATCAATTAAATAATACTTCCCTACTACTTTCCTCCCCCAAGGATCTCACAATCTCTATTCTATCTTCTGCCTTTATGAAGTTACTTCTTCTAGGTATCTCATGTAAGTGGAATCATAAAATATTTATCCTTTTGTGTCTAACTTATTTCACCTGGCAATTTTTTCAAGGTTCATGTATGTCAGATCATGTATCAGAATTTTAAGCATTTTTAAGCCTGAATAATATTCCATTGTATGTGGATATCACATCTTGTTTATTCATTCATTTGTTGATGAGTATTTGGGTTGTTTCTAACTTTTGTCTGTTGTGAATGATGTTGCTATACAGCACATAAGTATGTGATCAAGTCTCTGCTTTCAATTCCTTTGGGTATATACCTATAAGTGGAATTGCTGAATCATATGGTAATTCTATGTTTAACTTTTTGAGGAACAATGAAACTGCAGCTGCACAAGGGGTTCAATTTCTTCATATCTTCATTAACTCTTATTATTTTCCATTTTGTTGATAATGGTTATCCTAAAGGGTATAACATATTATAATATTGTGGTTTTTATTGTTATTTGTATTTACTTAATGACCAGTGATGCTAAGCATCTTATCATGAGCTTACTGGTCATTTGCATATCTTCTTTAGACAAATATCTATTTAAGTACTTTGCCTATTCTTAATTTGGATTATTTGTTCTTCATCATTGAGTTTTAGGATTTTTTATATAGTTTGGTTTATAACCTTTATAATATAAGTGATTTGAAAAATTTTTTTCCATTCCACAGATAGTTTTTTCCCAATATTGATAGAGTACCTTGAGGCACAATTTTTTTTCCTTTTTAAAAATTTTGATGACTTTCAGTTTATCTTTTTCTCTTGTTGCTTGGGCTTTTGGTGTCATATCCAATAAATCATTGCCAATTTCAATGTCATGAACATTTTCCCCTATGTTTAATTGTAAGAGTTTTATACTTTTACTTACACTTTGGTCTTTGATCTATTTTCAGTTAAGTTTTGTGTGTGCCATCATATAAGGGTTCAAATTCGCTTTTTATATGTTGATATCCAGTTTTCTAGGTTACCTTTTCCCCATTGAATGGTCTTGGCACCCTTGTTGAAAATCTTTCTTTCTTTTCCTTCCTTTTCTCCTTCCCTCCCTCCCTTCCTCCCTCCCTCCCTTTTTTCTTCCCTTCCTTCCTTCCTTCCTTCGTTCTTTCTTTCGACTAATTGTTGTGGCTAAAAATCTCAATACTATTTTGAACAGAAGTGGTTAAAGAGAGCATCCTTATCTTGTTTCTGAACTTGGGGAAAGCTTTCACCTCTCACCATTGTACATGATATTGGCCGTTGACTTTTCATAGGTGATTTTTATCATGTTTAAGTAATTTCCTTCTACTCCTAGTATGTTGAGTGTTTTTTTTTATTTTAAAATTTTCTTTAAGGTTTTTTATTTCTTTATATTTTAGTTTTGATGGATTGTGTTCTTCTAGGAATTTGTCTGTTTCATCTTGGTTATCCAATTTGTTGGAGTAGATTTGTTGATGGTATACTCTTATAATCATTTTTATTTCTGTGAGTTCAGGATGACTGTACTCATATTCACTTCTGATTTTAAAAATTTGAGTCCTCTCTCTTTTTTAGTCTATCTGTTTTTTAAATATTGTTGATCTCTTCAAAGAAACAACTTTGGTTTCATTGATTTTTCTCTATTTTCTATTCTTTATTTTATTGATCTTGCTCTAAACCTATTGTTTTCTTTCTTCTGTTAGTTTTGGGTTTAATTAGCTCTTCTATTTCTAGTTCACTATGGTATAAATTTAGGTTTAACTTATGCATTTACAGATATAAATATTCTTCTCGTCACTGCTCTCACTGCATTCCATAAGTTTTGGTGTGTTGTGACTTCACTTTCATTTGTCTCCAGGTATATGCTAATTTTTATTGTTTTTTTTTCTTTGACTAATTGGTTATTTTAGGTGTGTTGTTTAATTTCCATATATTTGTGACTTGCCCAGTTTTCTTCTGTTATTGAGTTTTGGCTTCATTTCATTGTGGTCACAAAAGATACCTTTTAAGATTTCAGTCTTTTACAAATTTTTGAGACTTGTTTTGTGGCCTAACATAAGATCCATCTGGAGAATGTTTACAGTGCACTTTAAAAAAGAAAGATGGGTGGATTATTCTATATATGTCTGCTGGGTCTACTTTGTTTATAATTGTGTTCAATCCTCTATTTCCTTACTGATATTCTGTCTAGGTGTTCTACCCATTATGGAAAGTTGTGCACTGAAGTTTCTAACTTACTGTAGAACTGTCTATTTCTCCCTTCCATTCTATCAATGTTTGCTTCATGGATTTTGGGGCTCTGACATCTGACATATATGTTTGTTTCATTTTCTTGGTGAATTGACCCTTTTATCAATATATAATGTATTTTTTCCTTCTTTAAAAATGTTTTAATGTAAAATCTATTTTGTCTGATAGCCACCACAGCTATTTTTTTGTGATTATTTGCAGGGAATATATTTTTTAATCCTTTCACCTTCATCCTATTTGATGTATTCAGATCTATTTAGATTTATTTAGAACTAAAACACTTTCTTGTAGACAGAAGATAGTTGGATCATGAATATTTGTCTATTCTACCATTTTTGCATTTTCATTGTAAAAAAATACATTTCCATTTTAAGCAGTTACTGATACAGAATAAATGACTTCTGCCATTTTACTATTTGTTTTATGTATGTTTTATAGTTTTTGTCCTTTAACTCCGTTACTGCCTCTTCTCATGTTTAGTTGTTTCTTACAATAATACATTTTGATTCCCTTCTCATTTCATTCTGTGGATATTCTATAGATATTTTATTTCTGGGTACTACGGGGATGACATGACATCTTAAAATTATAACAATCTATTTTGAATTGATGCCAACTTAACTTTAATTGCATACAAAAACTGTACTCCTGTTCAGCTACTTCCCCATCCCTTTGTGTTATTGATGTCACAAATTACATTTTTATATATTGTGTGCCTGATAACATTGACTAATAATTATTTTACATATTTGTATTTTAAATTCTATAATAAATAAAAAGTGAAGTTACAAAACAAAATTGCAATAATATTCACTTTTTCATTTGCCCATGTATTTATCTTTACCATAGATCTTTATATCTTTAGATGCATTTGAGTTATTGTGTAGCATCCTTTCATGATGTAGCTTATGTAGCTGATAGGCTAGGTCTTGTGGTATTGAACTCAGTCAGCTTTTATCTGGGATTATCTTAATTTCTCCTTTGTTTCTGAAGGACAGTTTTGTTGGATATAGAGTTTTCAATGGCAGACCTTTTCTTAGCACTTTAAATACATTATCCCACTGCCTTCTAGCCTCCAAGTTTTCTGATGAGAAATTGACTGAAAATATCATTGACAATCACTTGTATTTGAGTCACTTTTCTCTTGCTGCTTTCAAGATTCTCACTTCATCTTTAGTGTTTGACAATAATGTATCTTGGGTTATAATGTATCTTGGTGTGGGTATCTTTGAGTTTATTCTAAGTGGAATTTGTTGAGCTTGTTGAATTTGTAAAATTTAGCCTTTCATAAAATTCAGGAAGTTTTCAGCCATTATGCCTTCAAATATTCTTCTGTCCCTTTATCTCTGTTTCCCTTTTGGGATTCCCACAATGTGTGTTGGTCTGCTCTATGGGATTTTACAAGTCACACAGCCTTTCTTCACTTTTCTTCATTATTTTCTCTTTCTGTTCCTCAGACGTGGCAGTTTCATTTGTCATTCTACTTTAATGTTTGTTTCCTTCTCTCAATTTCTCTAATCTTCTTCTGAACTCCTCTTATGTAATTTCCATTTCAGTTATTGTGCGTTTTAGCTCCAGAATTACATTTTAGCTCCTTTTAATAATATTTATCTCTTTATTAATATTATCATTTTGTTTATACATTTTTCTGTCTTTGCCCATGTCTTCCTTTAGTGCTTTGAAGGCTTTTTTTTTTTTAATCAATTAATTATTTTTTATTTTTTTTCTTTCCTTTTTTTTAAAAATTAGTTTCTGCTTTATAACAAAGTGAATCAGTCATACATATACATCTGTTCCCACATCCCTTCCCTCTTCCATCTCCCTCCCTCCCACCCTCCCTATCCCACCCCTCCAGGCGGTCACAAAGCACCGAGCTGATCTCCCTGTGCTATGCGGCTGCTTCCCACTATCTATCTACCTTATGTTTGGTACTGTATATATGTCCATGCCTCTCTTTTGCTTTGTCACAGCTTACCCTTCCCCCTCCCCATATCCTCAAGTCCATTCTCAAGTAGGTCTGTGTCTTTATTCCCGTTTTACCCCTGGTTCTTCATGACATTTTTTTTTCTTAAATTCCATATATATGTGTTAGCATACGGTATTTGTCTTTCTCTTTCTGACTTACTTCACTCTGTATGACAGACTCTAGGTCTATCCACCTCATTACAAATAGCTCAGTTTCGTTTCTTTTTATGGCTGAGTAATATTCCATTGTATATATGTGCCACTTCTTCTTCATCTATTCATCCAATGATGGACACAATTGTTTTGAAGTCTTTGTCTAACAAGTCCAATATCTCAGTTTCTTCACATATATTATCTGTTGATTTATTATGTTCCTTTGAATGAGCCAAGCTTTCTTATTTCTTTGCGTGTATTGTGATTTTATGTTGAAAACTGGACATTGGAACCTTATAATGTGTAACTCTACAGATCAGATTCTCCCTGTTCCCAAGGGTTTGCTGTTTGTTGACTGTTATAGGGATCAGCCTGAGGTGAAAGTTTAAGGTCTTCTCAGGTTTCTTCTGAGCCTATGATTCTTCCTCAGCACTTAACAGTGCCTTTATAAAATCCCTATACACATTGTTATTTTTGAACGTCCACTAAAACAGATATAGCTCCTTGAGATCTTCTGGAAGCCACTTCAGTTGGTGTGGGTTGACACAGTGGCAGTCATCCTCTGTATCTGCACCCTTGTGATCAGAAGCAGGAGTCTGCAATTGCAGCACAGAACTCCAACATTTAGAGGACACGGTGCTTATTGCCCATGCTGCCTCCAGCAAGCCATGCCAGAAACATGATGCCCATTCCCACAGATGCCCACCACAAGCCTGTGGGGAAGGGGATGAGTAGGTGCTACCACTCTGAAGGCTCACATTGACCAGGCTCAACCACAGATTCCTATCCAGGCTTTCTTTAGAAACTGCCGGTGCTCAAAGGAAGTAAAGAGTTCCAAAACAGTCACTTTTGACAATTTCTGCCTGGATGATTGATGCTTATTTTGTTGGTTTGTTTGTTTTAATTTTTGAATTTTATTTAATTTATTTTTTTATACGGCAGGTTCTTATTAGTTATCCATTTTATACATGTTAGTGTATATATGTCAATCCCAATCTCCCAGTTCATCCCACCCCCCCGCCACTTTCCCCCTTTGGGGTCCATACATTTGTTCTCTACATCTGTGTCTCTATTTCTGCCCAGCAAACTGGTTCATCTGTACCATTTTTGTAGGTTCCACATATATGTGTTAATGTACGATATCTGTCAATGTTTTTTTCAATGGTTCTGTATGGGAATGAGAACTTGTAGAGTCTTAGTCTGCCATTTTCCTTTTTGCTTACTTTTGAATTTATTCAGATCTCTGTTCAAATGTCATCTTAATAGATTGATCTTCCCTGAAAATTCTCTATAAAAAAATAACACTCTCCTTTGACATGCATGTTCTTTTGCTGCTTCATATTTGTTTTTTCTCACATTTGTCCTACCGTGTATATTTATCTGTTCACTGTCACCAATTTCTCTAAAATGAAAGCTTCATGCAGGCAAGGACATTTTATCCTCTTTCAACAGCATAGCTCAAAGACCAGAAGAGTGCCTGACTCTTCCTGGGCACTCAGGACAATTTTGCTGAATGATGATCATTGTTACCTGTGACAAATACCTTTGCCTTTTTTGAACTGCATGTGTTTAGGCAAAACAAGTTTTTTTCTTTTTTTGTTTCTCTTTTCACCATTTTTCACTTTCCATTTCACTCCTTCACATACACATTGATGACTAAGTTTAATTCAGGGGTATTAGAGGCAGAGTCGAAGATATATTTTTAAATTTAATTTTGTGGGAGTTATCAGTTGCTTGCTCATCAGTGAGTCAAGTTGATATATAAACCTCATTTGGCTTGACAAAACTTATCCTGAAACTCACACAAAATTTATACTAAACTAAAAGATATTAGAAACCCAAGAAAAAGGTAAGGAAAGATCTGTGAGTTAAGATAAATATTCAGTAGTGTTTGGCAGCACTGGCCAATATAATTTGAGGAAGAGGAAATGAGGTTTAAATGTTGGTAAGAGAAGGCTATCATTATTAATAGTTATCTATAAATATTCAAGACTATAAACTCTAAGCTATTAGAACTAATGAGTATTTAGTAAATTGCCAGGATATAAGATAAATCTTAGGAGAATCAAAAGCTCTCATTGAAATAATCAATTATAATTTTGAACTTCAAAAAGGTGCAATTTATAATGAATTTAAAATCAGCAGGGTTAACAAATGTTAAAAATTACCTGTCAATAAAATTGAAAAGAAGATCTAAAGAACTATTAAATATAGTAAAGACAAAAAAATAACTTAATAAACAGAAAAGTCATCATATTTCTACATGAAAAATCTCAATGTTAAAATATGTTAAATATTTCAAAATCTATAAATGTATGTACTTCACATTAAAATCTTTGTAGTATTAATTTATGAAATTTGTATGATTATTTATGTAAGAATATCTACATTTTCTTAATAGAATAATACAGAGAATTGCATTTTCAAATATTAACACACAGTATGAAGCTATGTTAATTAAAATTGTGGGATATGATTCAAAAACTGACAATTTTGTCAATAGAACAGATTAGAGAATCTAAAATATGTAGAATTAGCTGCATTATAATGATGGCAGTTCTAATTAGTGGCAAGTAGATTGACTTTTCAATGTATGTCATTGGGATATTTGGCTAAATTTTTAGAAAAAAATTAATTCCTACCTTACCCATACTCAAAATAAATGGTGGATGGATTTTAAAAATCTAATGTAAAAAACATAATCATAAAATCATCAAGAAAAATTTAGCAAATTGCACATTGAGCTTGAGGATAACTAAGGCCTTAGCAAGTAAGACAAAATTTTAGAAACCATAAAAAAATTAAGAGATTTGACTATAAAAAAACTAAAAGAGCTGGGCAGTGAAAGGTACCATAAATAAAATAAGAACCCATATACTGGAATAAAGTACTTTCTTCTGGTACAGCTAATGGCTATGCAAATTAATATCTAAACTTATAAAATAATTCTGTAAATAAAAGAAGAAATACAAATAACCCAAAAGGTAAGTCAACAAAGGATAAAAACTGACAATTCGCAAAGTAAGACGTTCATATGGTCAATGAATAGATGAAAATATGCCCAACTTTACTAGCAATTAAAGAAAAGCAAATTAAAATAGCAAAGTCTATGCAGATTGGTAAGATTTTTTCAGAGTTTGACAATATTGAGGGTTGCCATCGGGATGTGGAGGTGGTGTCACTATTTTCACAAACAGTAGATGAAAAGTGAAAATTAGTTCAGCCCCTTTGGGTTTTAGATGTGCATAGCCTTTGACTCAGAAATTGTATTTTTCAGAGTTCATCTAGGGAAATATGTATGCAGGTGAACATGAATATGTGTGTGTGGTACCCCATTGTTTCTAACAGTGAAATTGGAAATAATCTGTGAGAACAAACTGAGCACAGGAAAATAAATTATAATACGGCTGTTGTTAGATATAATATGGAGTCATTAAGAGGAATATATTGTCTGTATGTACTGACACAGAAATGTAGGTAAGCTTTAATATTAGAGTATAAAGCAGAGTGGTAGAGGTATGCAAATACCAAGATCCCCTCTGTGCCTAGAAGAAAAAAGTTCAGAAAGATGTACTCCTATTAACAGTAGTTACCTCTAAAATTAGTGTTTGAAGACAGAGAATAGGCTCGAGAGAATAGAAAAGGAGCTGAAGAGAAATTATTATTTTCTCTCTAGATTTTTCTACATCATTCTTACCATAAGCATGTATTTGTCCTATAATTAAAATGAAAAAGCTCACAAATTAAAAAACAATATGAACTAATGACAGGCATGTACTGAGTGTTGGTAAAGGACAGAGGAGATCTCAGAGGAGCAGAAAAAAGTTCCCAGGAAAGTTGGTTTAAAGATAATGCATGTGGCTGATTCACTTCACTGAACAGCAGAAACTAGCACAACATTGTAAAGCAACTATACTCCAATAAACAAATAATAATAATAACAAAGATAAAGAACAGGGAATTCCCTGGAGGTCCAGGGGTTAGGACTTCATGTTTCCACTGCAGGGGGCATGGGTTCAATCCCTGATCAGGGAAATAAGATCCCAAATGCTTAATTGCCTGTGGATGAGTATATCCTAAGTTCCTACTTGCCTATATCCTTGCATTTTATCATACATTCCTGTATGACATTACAGAATTTGTCTGTGAGCGTGATTCTGTTGGTGTGGGTTCATGAATTGAAGAATTAGAAATTTTCAAAGATATATTGCTTATTTATCACTTATTGTTTCAAGGCAGCAATTAGGCAGAGCCTCATAGCATTACCTCTTTAACCTGTGCCTCTTCAACTTTACTCTTGAGCACTGGTAATGTTTATTTGCAGTGTAAATTATGGGTATAAAACAGCAAAGGAATGATGTTTCCCCTAAATATGTAGCAATTACAAAAGCAGCTTTTGATCATTTTGGAAAAACTGAAATTCTTCTGTCTCCATTAAATGAGTGTATTTTTTTCCTCTAAGAACTTTTACTATGTAGTTGTAAGATTGACTACCACCAGCTCTCCCCAGGTGTATTT
The DNA here is from genome assembly GCF_964341445.2 of Mesoplodon mirus. NCBI lineage: Eukaryota > Metazoa > Chordata > Mammalia > Artiodactyla > Ziphiidae > Mesoplodon > Mesoplodon mirus. Next base: position 102,951,471 of record NC_138984.1, on the reverse strand, counting down.
ATTGAATTTAATAGTTTCATTTTGTTGCCAGAAATGTTGTAATTGTGGAGAAAGGCAAGAGATAATAAAATATAGATAAAACCAGCCTAATCCTGTCATCCCTGGAAATGTTTTTCATATACCTTAAATTTGGATCCTGGCTCCATTTCAGTCTGTTCAATGTTGATGGAACAATGAAATGCAGACCTTACTAGCCAAGGAAAATACTACTTGAATCATCAGGTAGGTGTGTGGCAGGCAGCCATACAGGAATTCAAACCCAATAAATCTAAAACTCCATGCAAACAGTGAGACAGGAAGCCCCAGAACACTGCTTCCTTAGACAGCATCTGTTCATTTTACCAATCACCGAAGGCAAGTTCAATGCTCTACAGCTTTTGGGATAGCTGAATACACAATATTTTTCACTTACTTCAAATAGATCTAGCCTAGAAGTGTTACCTGTCTCTTACTCAGTTTCTGACCCAAACTGCTTCTCTGTAGTGTGAAAATTAGTTGGCTTACAGTGACTTCTTTTTAGTTAAATATTTCTCAAAGTGCTAACATTTCAAATCTATGCAGTATCAGGAAAAATTATTTATCTTCCATATTTTAGAGACAGGACACTCCCACACATTACAGTTTACATGGCTTGCCTAGAATAATAACAGAAAGTTTTGTCTCATAGTCTGGAACTTTCTTTGGAACCACACTAGTTTACCCTAATGAAGTGTAAAGTCCCCAAAGCATTAACAAACAGCAAAAAACAAAAGAATGAATTGAGAGAAAGGGGGACAGAGAAGGAAGGAAAAAAGCATAATGGGGGAAAGGGAAAATGAGAAGAAAAATAGGAGGAAATTCGATCATAAATTTGAAACTAAAATGAAATAAATCCATTATTAGGTGCTGTTACAATAATAGAATATAAAAGCTTAGGCATCATTATTTAATCCATAATTAACTCCAGAAAACTGTACTAAGGACCCATGATGCTGGATAAAATAGATAACAAAAGAACCCCAAAATATAAGACTAAGATACAATCCACCCAACAAGGAAGACAAACAGCAAGACAGAAATTTTATGTCCAATCAATGTCATCAAGCCTTTCCAAATAATTCAACTTAGTTTTTATAACATAAAAAAGCAAGAAGAAGGGCAGAAAGGAGAGGCTGTGGGGAGGAGAGAGAGAGAGAGAAAGAGGAGGAAAGACATCTGTTCTTTAATGCACTCATTTGAAATTTGTTTATGTAACGTTTAATTAAATTATGTAAAGCACAAAAGTTTTGGAAACAAGCACATCCAATGAGAGGAGGATGGTTCAGCCATATTAGACAAGAACTTACTAGCAAGGAGTATTCAGGATTCCATTAACATCTGTCTGTAAGGTTTATGGAGTGTAGATTACTTCACTGCATTATTAAATTGAAGTCAGTTCAGAGAGCTTCTACTGTAAATGACCGATAACAATCTGTTGTCCTTTCAGCACTCGCTTTCTGAAATTGTTCTGGAAGCGAACTCAGTTGGGAGGCATTCTTCTAAGTGATTTAAAGTAATGGATTTAGAAACCTCAAATGTATGCCCAATGTGAATAGACCCTCTTGTAAATCCAGAAAGGATAATTTTCTCCCGTAGATAAGATTCCTCATTGAAGGAAACCCCGTTTTCTACCAGCCATTCAGATTAATTCAGCAGCACCATCAGCACACAATTAGGATTGTAGGCTCTAGGTGGGGAATTCTTTCCTATGATATCTGTTAGATGAGAACCAAGCTTTTTCATGCTTTTCTCCAACTTTAAGGCAATGTAGCTGAGTTAAATGCAAGATGAGTTGTCCAAAGTTATTCTTGGATCACGGGGCATTCTTGGTGATAGAAAACATAAATTTGATAGAAATTAGTTCAAAGCTTCCAAAGAAGGAGGTAAAAAAACAATGTTTTCCAGAATCTGATCACTATGGCCAAATATGTGTGCATCTGTGTCCACACCTGTATGTGTCCATGTGTGCATGTGTGTTTGGTCTTTTCTTTATAAAAGCCACTACTTAATAATCCAAAGAAGCTAAACAGTAATTGAGGAAAATAATCGTTTTACAAAATATTCATTAAATTTTTGTTGAAATAAAAAGCTCATATATATACTTGCTGTTTGACTGAAACACAGCTTTCTAGCACATCAGTTTAAATAATTTGGACTTGATGCCCACCATTAATCTTACCTAGCCATCCACAGGGAATATAACTGAAGGATAATAAACATTAGGGAGCCACATCTCCATTGGAAATATTTGCCCTGGACCCTTCTTACTTTACTTCTATTGTTTTCTTTTTTCTTCTCCAATCCAGTCTCATCATGCATTTGAATGGGATTATTTTTCAATTACCAATCATTGAGCACTAACTACTGTACTGAGTAGTTGAATAATACATATGCCTTTGATTTTTAAAGAATTTTGAGACATACCTCATTTTCTAGTTGAGGGGGGAAAAAAGCAACTTGTCTGATGTTACACACAACCACGGCTGGAACCAACATCCTCCTAACTCCAAAACCCATGGTTTCCCAGGTCGATCCTTAGCTTCCCCAAGGACTTGGGATTTCACTCACTATTTACTTTCCCTAATTTAGATGCATATGAATAATTTACCTTAATGCTAGCCTTCTGGAAAAGAAAAGTCTGGCTCTATTTCTATATTTCTTGTCTAAAAGGTTCCACCATTGTAGGACTAGAATAATAAAATACAGAACATATTTGCAATTAAAAAAAAGCCCTAAGTGCATTCTGAGATTTTCCTTTGTTTGCTATATAATAGACACAGTTAAATTCCCTGCTATTTGTGAATCTGAGGTATATAGGGATGTGGCAGAAAATGATCAGGTCATGATGCTTTTATACAAATTGTTCCAAAAGATTATACTTGGGTTAGTGCTTTTAATTCAGTTTTGTCCCATAGAGTTCAAATATGAGAGTTCTATCTACAACTTATGCGAAATAATTCATCAAAGGTAAAGGGATTAATGGTATGTCTTGCTCTATACTCACTCCTACGTTTGACATTCAACAAATGTGCATGACTGTCTCTTAATTTGGGGATGGCATCATGTCCAGGAGCTTAATATGGCTACATTGCTTATATTGAGGTTCACCTAAGACCTGTGCTGGTCAAAAGTTAACTTAAAATATAAGCTTTGGGCTTCCCTGGTGGCGCAGTGGTTGAGAGTCTGCCTGCCGATGCAGGGGATGCGGATTTGTGCCCCGGTCCAGGAAGATCCCATATGCCGCTGAGTGGCTAGGCCCGTGAGCCATGGCTGCTGAGCCTGTGTGTCCAGAGCCTGTGCTCCACAACGGGAGAGGACACAACAGTGAGAGGCCCGCATACTGCAAAAAAAAAAAAAAAAAAAAAAAAAAAAAAGTGGTGCTGGGAAAACTGGACAACTACATGTAAAAGAATGAAATTAGAACACTCCCTAACACCATACACAAAAATAAACTCAAAATGGTCTAGAGACCTAAATGTAAGACTGGACACTATAAAACTCTTTGAGGAAAACATAGGAAGAACCCTCTTTGACATGAATCACAACAAGATCTTTTTTGACCACCTCCTAGAGTAATGGAAATAAAAACAAAAATAAACAAATGGGACCTAATGAAACTTAAAAGCTTTTGCACAGCAAAGGAAACCATAAACAAGACGAAAAGACAACCCTCAAAATGGGAGAAAATATTTGCAAATGAATCAACGGACAAAGGATTAATCTCCAAAATATATAAACAGCTCATGCAGCTCAATATTAAAAAAAACAAACACTTCAATCCATAAATGGACAGAAAACCTAGACATTTCTCCTAAGAAGACATACAGATGGCCAAGAAGCATATGAAAAGCTGCTCAAAATCACTAATTATTAGAGAAATGCAAATCAAATCTGCAATGAAGTATCACCTCACACCAGTTAGAATGGGCATCATCAGAAAATCTACAAACAACAAATGCTGGAGAGGGTGTGGAGAAAAGGGAACCCTCTAGAGTAGTAAGAATCACATAGACAGAAAGTAGAATGCTGGTTGCCAGGGTCTGGAGAAAGGAGGCATGAGTCGTTATGTTTAATAGGTACACAGCTTCAGTTTGGGAAGATGAAAAAGTTCTGGAGGTGGATGATGGTGATGTTCGCTCAACAATGAGAATATACTTAATGCCAGTGCCACGCTAAAGAACAGTTAAAATGATAAGCTTAAAATCCATAAATGTAACTCATATAAAGGAGTTTGCAATCTATTGGGAGATGCAGACGCACACATCTTCTTCAGGGATTAGGGGATGGAGCACAGTGGAACAATAAGGATGATGTGTTATAAATGAAGAATGATTTTTCCACTTAATAGCACTCCATCTGAAACAAACAAACCCTGTATCAGCTAAACAAAATAAGGCAGTAGATTATATTCAACTCATAAGTCTTAAATTTAAGCCCCCTAGTCTAGACTTAGTTTTAAAAAGAGAGAAATAAAAAGGAGGTGTAAAGTGTGTGTATGTAATTAGTTTCAGGAAAAAAACAAAAACAAAAAACTGTAGTGATACAATGCTGAATGCATTCAGAAGAGGGAAGGGACCTCACTCCAGGCTGGGTAGCAAGGTTTTCTGGCAGGCTGAGCTCTACACTGTGTCCTAATGGGTTGTCCAAACCTTTTCTCCTCTGTATCTGGTGCAGTGCAAACAGTCTTTTGCTAGATCTAGGTCAGGTAATATGTATTGGATTGTATATATTGAATTCCATCTGTACAATCACTTCTTGACATCCATGCCTGATTCAATTCCTTTACAGCTCATCCTGTTTCTCTGCAGCTAAAGACCTAAACTCTAAATTGACAATTCCCCAAATCATTCTGAAATCCTTTAATGTGAAAAAGGCCCAACATAAACCCAGCTCCCTCTTGCTCCATTCTGGGCTCACATAAGCAGCTCTGTGGGGTTAATAATGTGACATAAAGAGACATTTTTTCAGTGTTTACAGTTTAAAGGGTCTTTGTGTAAAATCAGTAAAATTAAACTCACGGGGGTAAAATTCAGGCATTAACAGAGCTGTACCATTACTCACTCAGTTCTACCCTCCTTTAAGCAGAGATTTTTAAACATACTCTGCCTATTTCTTGGTCTATTAATAAAGAAAATTATGGAACTCCCTTTATAGTTGATACTTAATTATAATGACCCTTGAAATGTACTGATTAGGCCATTGTGGAAAGGACCTTAGTAATCCTGCTTCCTGTCTGCTTCAGAAAAAAAAAAGTCAAGGCTGTAAATATGGCTGTTTGATGTCCAGGAGGTAGGCATCATAGCTTTCTGCCCCTTGCTCTTATTTATTTTTATTTTAGAAAAACATTTACAGAAACAGCACTCCCACTAATCCTTCCCACCCAACCTCGCCCACTAGAATTAATATCAATGTATTTTTTGATTTGATCTACGTCTCTCTGGGACCTTTGGCATGACTCATTCCCAGAGAAGGTCCCTCTCCCCTCAACACTGTTCTTGCTAACCCTCATCACATGTGGCAAAAAGAGGTAATTCTGATGCAAATTTGAGCTTGTAGACACTGCTTTACTTTGCACTGAGTTCTCAGACAGGTTTCACATTATCATCTGCCATCCTTCCTGTACTCCTGAGGTCTTATTTGCTAATTCATTAGAAGTATAGTTCTTATTAGTATATAGCTCTTGAAAATATATTCAAATTTATTTTTATTGGGTATACTTTATAATGTTGTGTTAGTTTCTGTTGTACAAGGAAGTGAATCAGCTATATGTATACATATATCCCCTCCTTCTTGGACCTCCCTCCCACCCCCACCATCCTATCCATCTAGGTTTGCAAACAAAGCAACTTACAAGGGACTAATCTACAAAATATACAAACAGCTCATGTAGCTCAATATCAAAAAAACAACCCAATCAACAAATGGGCGGGAGACCTAAATAGACATTTCTCCAGAGCAGACATACAGATGGCCAAGAGGCACATGAAAAGATAATTATTAGAGAAATGCAAATCAAAACCACAATGAGGTATCACCTCACACCGGTCAGAATGGCCATCATCAAAAAAGTCTACAAACAATAAGTGCTGGAGAGGGTGTGGAGAAAAGGGAACCCTCTTTCACTGTTGGTGGGAATGTAAATCGATACAGCCATTGTATTCATGTTTTAAGAAGAAAAAGTATAAGAATCTAATCACTCAGTTTTGGGGATTAGAGACAGCATAGATTTGGAGAGATTTAGGGGCAGAAAAGCCTTCACAAAGTGACATGTTAAAGCTTGCCTCTTTCCCCGAGAAGTCAATGTTGCTTGACTATTATTAATTTTGGAGTCAGACTGTTTGGGATTACTTCCCTGAGCTAACATTTCTAGATGTGTGACCTTGGCAATGTTGCTTGCCTTCTCTGTACCTTATTTTCTTCACCTATAAGGCTAACCACAATAATAGATCAAATGACTTTTTAACAAGGGGCTAATGAGGAATTCACATAAAAAATTTAAAAGGGTGTTTGACAGAGGACACTCTCAGTAAATTTCTAGTTGCAGTAATCATACTTATTTTCTAATCAGACAGCTTTGGTTCAAATCCCAAAATAACTTCCTATTAATTTAACTGCATTAATCCTTAGTTTTCTTATCTGATAAACAGACAAAAAAGGTTATCTAAGGAGTCAATAGGATAAGATTTTTAGTACAATGATGGACATCCAATATTGAATCACTTTTGATCAACATGATGACAATATATTTAAAATAAGAGGTCGGTATGAAGTCAGTACTCAATAAATATTAGTTTTCTGTCTCTGTTGTTCTAACCTCCTGCTCTGTCAATAACTTCGGTCTATGTAAAAGCTGTGACACATAGAAAAACAGATTATTTGACCCAGATTATCTAAGATATGTTGTAAATCAAAATGAACCCATTTTTGACATTAATGAGTATATTAGTCACCACTTACTGATCATCCTCTTACTGCTTCACACATCACCTTGGTGCTTCATAGAGTCTTAGAAACTGATTATTATATAATAATTATTAGGCCTGCTTTTCTTATAGATAAACCAAGATTCGACAGTGAATCAACTAGTGCACAGACTAATGCATGGCATAAATTGGCTTTAAAGCAGAAGTGTCTATATTCTTTTTGTGACACCTGCTCCTAATTGAAAGTAAATGGCCCATTTAAAGTAAATGGCCTCTTTAAATATTATATATATTTTTTAAAATAAATTTATTTATTTATTTGTTTATTTATTTTTGGCTGTGTTGGGTCTTGGGTGCTGCGCACGGGCTTTCTCTAGTTGTTGCAGGTGGGGGCTACTCTTCATTGCGGTGCATGGGCTTCTCATTGAGGTAGCTTCTCTTGTTGAGGAGTACGGTCTGTAGGCGAGCAGGCTTCAGTAATTGCAGCACGCGGGCTCAGTAGTTGTGGCACACGGGCTTAGTTGCTCTGTGGCATGTGGGATCTTCCCGGACCAGAGCTCGAACCCGTGTCCCCTGCATTGACAGGTAGATTCTTAACCACTGCACCACCAGGGAAGTCCATATATATATATATATATATATATATATATATATATATATATATATATATATATATATATATATATATATATTTAATAAATTAAATATTCGTGTTCAGGCCCTACAGCCCTTTTCTATAAATTTTCCCAAATATTATAAAAATAGAGACTAATTCCATTCTGAAATACTAGCAGTGCATCTAGAAAGCAAGTGAACGTATTTAATTAGATTGTGACAGAGAAAGAATCATAGAACCACCTTCGACTGGTAATTATCTGTGGAACAGCCATCTTTCTTTAAGCAAACAGGCTGGCTGCAGATTATGAAATGATGGCCAGCCCAGAGAAAATCACGACTGTTGAACAGTTAAAAGTGACTGGCTCTCTCCACTGTTTGAAATGTCTGTAAGCTTGGAGAAAGTAGTAGCAATTATAAAATATCTTTTTCTTTCTAATACTGAGACCTATTGATGAAGTGAATAGTATGTAATTACTGACAGCTCCCTTCATACACTAAGAAGGGATAGGTTGTGAAATTTTAAAATTACAGTCAGAAACACTTGTGATATTTGAATTAAATTGAATTAAAAACAACAAAAACAGCCTTGAAGAACAGAGAGTCTGGCCTACCTTTGAATAAGTTTTAAAATGGTCTTTTGAATAAAAGTGTCAGAGAAGATCAAGTCTTGTATATTTATACTTGGGTAAATCAGGAGGAATTTAATTCCACCTCTGACCAACCCCCTTTAAAGTTGGTCACTTGATCAAATCTACCCAACCCTAACATAATTCAGTTCAGCCACCATTCAGTGTTGGTTTTACTGCCAGGCATCTGCCATTCTGCTTGGCTGTAAGGATTCAGCAATGACTAAGACAGTGTCCTTATCCTCAGGAAGCAGACAGCCTGGTTTGGCAGAGTCTCTAGTCTGCTAGAAATAAGTGCGAAGATTTTCCTTCCATCTGATATTTGCTTTAGTGAAGGAGGATGGAAATATTCATAGACAAGTTCTCAGGATATGCTGCTGAGATGACCTGAAATTCCATATTGCCCTATTAATATTCCCTTTCATGTAGTGCTTAGGTCTTGGAGAAATTTGGCAGGTCAAGGGCAACTGAGAACTTAATTCTTCTGATAAGCATTTAAGATCCATTGTAGAATTGATGGAATGTGTTGCCAAGGTTATAGTGAAACAGGGCAACTCTGATGTTAATGTCCCCATCCCTTAACGTCTACAGAGCATTGTTCACACTCCCATTCCATCCCCTGTAGAAATGTTCCTACTTTCTGTATACTCCCAGGAATTTTCTGTTCCTACATTCATCCTGGTTCTGAGTTCTTTACATAACTGTGTGTCAGGTCAAGGTTAGGTCCCCAATGACCCCTTTCCAATCATCCCTGCTTTTTAGCTCTTTCTACTGAAAGTTTGCGGATGTGGAGAGATTATATTGCAGCAATGTCAACAACTTTAAATTCAGTATTAGTCATTTCCATAGGTGAAAATCCAGTCTGGCTTCCCAAATTCAAACTACAGATTTTTTACATGTCCTGTTTTCTCCTTCCATGTTTTAATCTTCTCTATTAACCCCCAGGCTCCAGTACCTGTTCATTTCTAATGCAGGTGATTTATTCTTATATTAATGTTGATTTATTCCTTTGTCCAAACTAGAGATAATTTAGGCACCTCAAGTTGCACCTCCTCTTTCAAGCATCATTTAATGATATTTCTAAAAGAGAGAGAAATTATGAGCACTCATTCAAGATAGTATATGGTTTTGCTCTTCTACAACATGGAAAACACAGATGATGGAGCCATAAAAGTCACATATATACCTTGTCTCCCAGATGGACTCTAAAAATTCATATGTTAAACTCCTTTGAATCCTCTTTTCATTTAATGTAGCACTCTCAATGTGCTACTCATGGAAGGCAGAGGATAGGCTCTAGGCTAAGAAAACATACATTGTCCTTTCAGTTGCAACAGCAGAATGTAGAAGGTAAAATGCTATGGAAAATCAGGCTTTCTTGGTAAACTCTGTTAGCTGCTTACCGCACAGATTTGGGGTACATCATATAACTGTACTGAGTTTTAGTGTCTTCATTTGCCAAATTGATTTTATATGTCACAGTAATGTTGTGAGCACTAAATAAGGTAAGAAATCAAAATAGAATGTTGTGTCTTCTCTTCACAGTATATAGTTTTGTGAATGTTTTAAAAAGTATAAAATGAAAAGTTTGACGTACTCTCCATGCCCATCATGCAAATGTAAAGGGAAACTTCCAGTTGATTGAGAGTCTGGGAGTTACATCTCAGTTGCCCTTCAACCAACTTGGCTTTATTTCTAGTGGACAATGGGATATTAACCATGTTTCTAGTCCGTCAACTTGATGCTTTAACAGCTGCCCTACAAGTATATGCCAGACACACTTGTTCTGGGAAAACTGATAATATGCTTCAGTCACCTGGTTTTGGCTCCCTTTCTCCTTAGGAGGAGCCCTTCACAGGAGGGCATCGTTTTCAGATACAAAGCATCCAACCTAGAGTCCGCACCCCCAGCCACCTCCTTTATTAGGCTCTCAAACTCCAGCCACCATACACCTGTACTAATCACCCTAGGGTCAGGTACCAAACAACTAGAGACAACTCCTGTGCCCTAGAGCCTGTGAGATTATTCAAATAGCTGATCCAGAGCCTGCTCACCTTGCCTCACATGTTTTGTTCCTGTGGAAATGACAATAAAGGCTCTTGCCCATAATTCTTCCCACTCTGCCTACCTCGCAACCAACCCTGGTGATTTCCCGTTTGCCCCCCACCCCGCCATGGCATGATATGTACTCCTTCTTTTGGGATCTTTAAACACAGCAAACTGTCTTAGCAATAACAGTCGTCCCCTGATCTGTGGTCTTTACCATGCCTTAAATTTTCTAGTTATACCCTTTATTTTTAAATGTCAGCATATTTTAAAATGTCAGCATAATGGGAACATCTGATTCGTGTTGTGCCATTAAGCCAATTGGTCCCACTGACTTTTTCTCTTAGCTAGATTTCTGCAAATGAATTAGACTGGCTTATGGTTACATGCTTTGTTTATAAAGAACTCTCAGTAGTTGGTTGCTTGTTGGACCTTAATATTACTATTTTATTTATTTTTGAATATATAATGAGCACACAGATTCTCATGGAACTCAAAAACCAGGAGGGGAAACAGAAAAATCAAATACCAGACAAATATATGTAAACATACATTTGTGAAAATTGCTCCAAAGAAGAGTCATGTGAAATATGGGGATTTTTTACCTCATTTGGAAGGTCAAGAAAAAATTCCCTGTGGAGGTGACACCTGAGCTGGGATCTGAAGGATAAGTAGGACTGAAGTGGCAAGAAAAGGGAGGTCTCTCTTCACTCGGTATATGACAGACAAAAACGCTTTGCTGCTTCTCCATTGTCATCCATAGCGTCTTCTATAAAACCAAAACCAAAACCAAACAAACAAAAAACTTAGAAAGCAATACAACATGTACAGTTTAAATCCACAGAACTTTGCTCAACTGGTACAATTTTGATATGAAATTTGATAATAAAGACATCTTTGTACGAATTAATGACCAATGGCCCATGTCAGTATAGTCTGAAATAAAAAAAAAAACTATCTAAATTAACACTAATACAATATTATAATACTAAAGTTGAAAATGGAACTAACTGGAAATATAATAAAATATTTCTTCTTATATTGTCCTGGGCAGATGTTACAATGTATGTAATATATGTTCAATGTGCAGGTACCACCATATCCATTCACCTGCTCATATATAAAATATTTACTGAGCAGCTACTAAGTTATAGATATACCGGATGTGATGAAGGGTCAGATTTCCTAATCTAAGGAACTGACAACAGAGGTGAGGGTACAAAGAGACACAGGATTATAACACAAGAAGAGGTGTATGCAAAAGGTTTCTGAGGAGACCCCAAGGGAGAAAATTATATCAGAGAGCCTCAATGGACTTTCTAAAGGAAAAGACACTTAAGATGAGCCTTAAAGAATTAAATGATGTTATGCCCCTAACACCTAAGCCAGGGAGACAGGCTGTGAACGCAAGGAAATGAGGAAACTAGGGATATCTTTTAGAGAAATGTTCGTACGATTTCATAGTCAGAACCTCAGCAACTCATTCCTCGTTTTGCAGATGAGGATTTGCTGAGACCTGACGAGGTCAAGTGCCTTGCTACAGACTGCACAAGTAATTAGCTCCTTAGCCAGAACCAGACTCCACCTTCTGACTTCACAGCTTAGGGCAGGAACTGAGGCCACACAGGAAAAGTGAAAGGGCTGTAACATGATGGTGAGGTATTTTACGGACACGTTCTCATCTTGGAGTCTTTTTCAAGGCTTTGTGCTGTCAAGTGTGTTTGGGAATAGATTTGTTTCCCTGTCCCTGGGTAGCCACAGAAGGTTACTCTGCAATTGACCCCACTAGGAAAAATCCACAGGTGACAGGAAACTATTACTCTACAAAGAAATTAGCTCACCGGGGGGGGTTACTAAAGGGAGAAAATAAAACTTTAAATAAAGGTTAGAGGAGTTTTCTTAAACAGTCAGAAACTTGGAAAACTAATATTACATTGACTTCTTAGTTTCTTCTGTCATTCTCTCCATAGCATATGTTAGCACAATAGAGGAACAGAAAGTAAAAGTTGTTGTTGTTTGCTCGTTTCCATTTTTGCCCACAGGTCCCATGTAGGGACTGGAATTTCATCTTAGTATTGTGAGCTGCGTCTTCAGAAGAGTGAAATCAAGTGTCTTGAATAGCGTATAACTGTCCCTTACCTAAATAGCACTTCTGTCAATCAGTTAATGCATTCACTCAGAAAATAGTAATTGAGTACTTACCATTGAAATTAACATTGTGCTACCATTTAAGATAGACCATGGTTCTTGATCACTGAGAGCTTGATACCTGTTAAGGTTGGAAAGAAAAAAACAAAAAACTAAAGCAATCTATTTCTCAGCCTGTGAAACCATCCCATCCTGGTCAGCCCTGGTTGGGCTTACTCTTATGATTCCTTAAGGTTCAGCTCTAAGTATCACCTCCTCTTTCTTTTCTTTCTTGGCCTGACCTTTCCCAAATGGATCATGTGTTCTTCATCCCTTCTCTGTCATCACACTATATTTCAAATATAGTACTAGGCACATCATATTTTGATCATCGACTTATGTGCTTTTCTCCCTCATTAGACTGTAGACTTTTTTTTTTTTTTGCGGTACGTGGGCCTCTCACCATTGTGGCCTCTCCTGTTGTGGAGCACAGGCTCCAGATGCGCAGGCTCAGCGGCCATGGCCCATGGGCCCAGCTGCTCCGCAGCATGTGGGATCCTCCCGGACCAGGGCACGAACCCGTGTCCCTTGCATCGGCAGGCAGACCCCCAACCACTGCACCACCAGGGAAGCCCCAGACTGTAGACTCTTGAAGGTCAAAGACTGCATTTTATTTATCGTTATGTTTGAAATATAAGAATATAGAGCATTGTAGATGTTCAAGCAATGTTTATGTGAAGAAAATTAAACACATGCCAAATAGCTGCACCTTTCATAAGAGTGGGTATCATGTCATATTCATGTTTTCATCCAGAAGTATTCTGGACTTGACATAGAGTAGGGATTCATAAGTTCAAGGAATAAACGTGAACGAATAGAAGGTAGACTGAGGGGGAAAGTATTATATGTAACTAACAATAAAGAAGGAAGATATCTATGTTAACTAGAAAACACAACAGAAAAGAAAGTCTGTAAATAATAAGAAGGTGTCAACTGGACTTTGGAAGACCCTAAATTTTGGTGGAGATCAAGGAAAGAAGCAGGAATTTCAAGTGGGAGAAAACTTATATGAAGACATATTAATGAGCATTAACCTAGTATATTTGAAGACAGGTCAGTTAGAATATTGCCATATGGATGGGCAAGGCCAGTCAGTCAAACCTACATGAGATTCACAAGGCATAATTTACAGGCCCTTGATGTTATATTTTAAGAAATATTAAGTAAATACATATTAATACTCCAACTTTAGTCAATCAAGCACAGTTATTGCCTAGTGAAGCAACTACAAGTTTCTACAACAATCTTCAGATGACTTTAAAGCTTTTCTCTCCTAATTAATGCTAAATGGAGATGCAGATTTGTTAATGACAGGGTTTTCACACTCCACGAGGTATAGCAATGTACACAATTTGCAGTTATTAAAATGTCTTTGGCAATATTATCTAAAAATACATAAGGTCTCATGAGCATGATTTAATGAGACACTTGACTTTTTAGCCCAAACATGCAGCTTCTGCTAAAGTCAATTAAAGAAATGTATGAAACAAGAAGATTTAGATCTTGCCTCTCCATGACTGTACAATCTAACTATGCTATCTCTAAGGATATTAAGGATATCTTAAGTAAAGATACTTACTTAGAAAAGTATACCTAAGGATATACTTCCTCCAGAAAAGCCAGTGTATGCACTGGAACCAGATGGGTCTTCATTTCAGTACTTTCTCTACTGCTTACTAGTACAAAAAATATTTAGCATTCTTGAGCCTAATTTTCCTCTAAATGCCTACCTTGCAATACTTACCTCAAATACTTACCCTAAAGGATTGCTGTTAAGAGTAAAAGAAATAATTTGCACAAAGTGTTGAATATAGTATCTGGAATATACTAGATAGCAGTAAATGCTATTTTTAACACTTCATTGATTTTATTTATTATAATTCAATATTCATTGCCATTCATCTATTTCTTTATGCATTCATACATCTATTGTGTGATAACTGTGTGTTTGGTTCTATTGTATGTGCTAGTGATACGTCAGTCAATTAAACCAACAACAGCAAAATAATCCCTATTCTTATTTGCTTAATCCCTAATCTTGTTCTCTCCTGGGGAGAGGGAGAAGAAATAACAATTAGGCAAATAGAGAAGTAAACTATATAGTATCTAATATAACTGATAATTACTGGGACAGCAGAGCATCTAAGGTAAGGAATAGAGGGTGTCAGAGGTAGAGGAGTTAATTTTAAATAAGGGAGTCAGAGAGTGATTTGCTAAAATATGACACTTGGCCCAGATTGTTAAGAGGATGCAAGGGTGGGAATTCCCTGGTTGTCCAGTGGTTAGGTCTCTATGCTTCCATTGCAGGGGGCACAGGTTTGATCCCTGGTCCAGGAACTAAGACCCCACAAGCCACATGACGTGGCCAAAAAAACCAAGAAAACCCCAAAAAACATGAAGCAGTGAGCCATTCAGGTGTCTGAGAAGATGCATCTGAGTCATAGAAAAAAGCAAATGCTGCAGCCATGAGATGGGGTTGGTGGGGGCCTAATCTAAGAACAGCAAGGAAAATGGCATGGTTGGAACAGAGGGAGTTAGGGGAAGCTGAAAATGAATTCAGAGAGGGATTGGGCCACACATCTAAAAAGCTAATGACTTTGGCTCTATTTCTGTGTGACATGGGAAGAATGGAGGGTGTTGAGCTGAGGAAGCATGATCTGACAGCTGACATCCTTTAATAAGGTGGTTTGGCTCCCCTGTGAAAACAGACTGCATGGGAGCAAGAACAGCTAGTTGGGGTCAGTGGGGGGGCAAAGGAAGGACTGAACGGGGGTCAGGCTCTGGATACATCACAGATATAGTAGACAGGGAGTGTGAAAGAAAGAACAGTACAAGAATGATATCAGGTCATTGGCCTCACCCACTAAAGAATGGGGAAGATGCTGGAAGGAACAGCTATGTCCTTCTATAGCCCCAGACTTTCCCAGGAAAACCGTAAGTTCTGCAAAGGCCACCCCAAGTCTATATCCCACTTATATGGCTAACAGACCCAGAAAAAAAACATGAGTCTTATGTAGCCAGGGGTCAATAAATACTTCAACAGAAAAGGAACTAACTTTTGCTATGACTTCTCTATGTCACCTCAGTATGTTAAACACTTCAGATACATTATTTTATTTAATGTTTGAAGGGTTTTGTGACTTTTTTGTTATTAAGTAAAACTTGAGATTCTGGTCTGCCTACACTTTCCACTGAAATTATCTGTGAGCTCTGGCTTCGGAAGCATATGTTATTGTTTCAATGCACCCTAGATCTATAGAATCAGAATTCCTTCTTTTGAGCCTGAGGAATCTGAATTTTTAACAAGGATGTATGATGACTCTAATACACACTGAACATTTAGAATCATTATTCCAAAGCTGGATGACTGATTGATAATTGAAAAAGAATAAGGTGATAAAGTAGATACATCTTCCATGGTAACTATAATTGCACTCCACTACTGCTCTGGTTCTAGCCATTTTGTTTGTATTTCAAATATTTAAATATGGATGTCTGTAGAACATATCTGTCATGGTTCCTTACTTCACCACCAAAAAGTTGTGTCAATATAGGTAAGTCGGGCTTCCCTGGTGGCGCAGTGGTTGAGAGTCCGCCTGCCGACGCAGGGGACGCAGGTTTGTGCCCCAGTCCGGGAAGATCCCACATGCCGTGGAGTGGCTGGGCCCGTGAGCCATGGTCGCTGAGCCTGTGTGTCTGGAGCCTGTGCTCCGCAACGGGAGAGGCCACAACAGTGAGAGGCCCGCGTACTGCAAAAAAAAAAAAAAAAAAAAAAAAAAAATATATATATATATATATATATATATATATATAGGTAAGTCACAATCTCCCCAAAGAAGGAAGAATAATACCTCCTAGATTTGTTAAGAGGATTATATGTAAAGTGACCAAACCATACCTCTGTTTACAGCTGAGAAAAAAATAGTTGGCTTACCAGATAGTATATTTTTCTTGTAAAGGAAAAACAAATTCACAAGTGATATCTGTTCTTGACATTATTTTATAACAATCAATGTTTAATAGACATTAGTAGCTTCAAAAAATAACCAAAACTTCTGAAAAATTTCAATGCAACATTTTTTTTTAAAACACCAGAATTAAGTATTAACTTTTGAGGAAAAAAAAAATAATTCATCATAAAGAAACAGAAGGTAATTATGACATAAAGTAAAAATAGAGGAACTATCTTTAGTTTTGTTCTTCTGGCTGCTTTGTTAATCACTCCCTGTCTACCACACATCATGCTCACTCATTGTTTGAATTAAAAAACCACAGGCCTATTTTGGCTGCAGATTTAACTCTGCAAACAATCCAGATAGTTTTGATAACGTTAGGAGTTTAATGAAAATCCTTCTGACATGCTCACCTAGCGCAGTCTGATATTGGAAGACTGAGTACAGTCTGTGCCTGTAACCTCTCCTTCTAGATCCAGATCAAGCTTCAACAATGATTGACATTCTCCCCTGCACTTTATAGTTTCCACTCAGCAAGACCTTCATTTATTTACTAGAGCAGACTTTTCTGATTCGTGTTCTAAGAGACACTAGTTCCAGACAATGCCCTGAGGTCAAGAGAAATTAGGAAATAGATTTTTCTCTTAGAGTATACCATACACTTCAGCAAAATAAAGGATCTGATACATCCTGCAGCAAAATTGTTTACCCCATTGTTACCAATCTTACTGTGCCAGGGAACCTTTTTTTTTTGTTTTTCTCCCAATACGGCAGTGAAACTGAGTATATTTAAACACACTTGGAAAGCACTATTGTTCTTAGCTTAATTTATAGGTAACTCTTGGGGCTGGTCTCTGCTCTTTCCCCCTAAGGGTCCTGGGCACACAGACACACACACACAGAGGCATGCACACACACATCCTGAAACTAAACCAGGAGCTGTTGCTGCTCCTTTGGCCGGACTCTCCCATGGTAGCATTTGAGCAAGCTGCTCCAATCTGCTCTAGACGTAGTGTCCATAAAGGAATTATATGGTTTCTTAGTCATGTGAAGAATTCTTTTCCAGTCCATGGACTTTTGGCAAATTGTTCTGTTACCACCAAAGTCGGGGACAAGACAGGTCTTTCCATGTACCTCCCATTTTCTTTTCTTCGGGATATGTTACTATATTGACCCATAGTGGCCATCAGAGAACTCTGTTTGCTAGGTTGGAAAAATAAATGTGTTTGACACTGATACACTTCTATTATTCTCTCTTCTGGTTGTTATATCCCCAGGTCAGTTTGAGAAGGGTGTGTCTAGCTACTCCCGGTTCCCTAAATCCCTCTGCTTTGGGGATCTACTCAGTAATCTTAACTTTACTGGTGTGTCTGTTCTAAAATTTCTCTTCTCCTTTTCCTCTGTCTCAAATGCTCATTTCTTTGGTACGGTGCTATAAAGAAATATGGTTGATTAAACTAGTTTGTGTTAAGGTGTGAATGACTCATAACTCATTTGGTGCACCAATGGATAGCGCATCTTAATGAACACCTTTCTGGCAATGATAATGAAAGTAAAGAATTTCATGAGAAGGGAGCAGAAAGTACCTGCCTGAAATTTTCTAAAGTTTGTAACTGAACTCTGTTTTTCAAAGTGTTTGTCTTTA
This sequence comes from Mesoplodon mirus, assembly GCF_964341445.2. NCBI lineage: Eukaryota > Metazoa > Chordata > Mammalia > Artiodactyla > Ziphiidae > Mesoplodon > Mesoplodon mirus. The sequence goes on along the minus strand of NC_138984.1, from coordinate 102,933,455 downwards.
GTCCAGGACTTCACAGTGAATACAAAATTTGAGGTAACTTTAAAGAAAAAGGGAGAGAGGAAGAGAGGGAGAGAGAAAGAGAGCTAGAAGAATTTGCATCCAGAATGATCTATATAATTTTTTCAATTCTGTTTTATTTGGGCTTCTCATAACTGGCTTTACCAAGAAAAAGACTTCTGCAAGAAGCAAAAATTAACAATTCCAACAGAGCAGTGAAACTCTAAGAAGTATAGCTAATGGGGAAGCTATACAAAAATAATGAGCTATGAGTTTCAATCATTGTCAAGCTAATGTTGCATCCTTATGAAGGAAACACTAATCAAGTTTAGAACATCGGGTTCATTTCCAATTTTTTTCTTAAATAACCAAATTAGTCACCCATACAATATTAAATCTCCTGTTCATTATCCATAAAATGTTTTGCTTTATTTGGGGATAGAAATTAATTGCTGAAATTAAACAGAGGGTGACACATAAAGTTATAACTAGTTTTCCTGTAAATGAATGTCTTAGTATGGCATATTTTTTCCCTTTCTTAAGTGGAATTGGCCTCACACACATCATAATTCCTGCAGCAAATTCAATTTTGATACTCGAAACAGAAACATTCCTGCAAGTTTTATTGTCCTGTATTATCTAGTGCAATTTTCTATCTTTCTGAAGATTTAGTTGCTTTGCTAAAAAAAGGAACCAACTGAAGTGGTTATCCTCTTGCTAATTTAGGTGTGAGTGTGCATGTGTATGTTGGATATTTAATGGAGGATCAGAATTAGACTTGGGTCAAAGTCAGGACCATGCCTCAACATCACTGAAGCTAAGTCAGGATCTAATTCTCTGGGCTATCACTGCATGTGCTGGAGATTAAGAGAAAGGAGGGGAAGTGGATAGCAGAGTAGGAAACTATGTTTTTGCAATGCAGGCTTGGGATAGATGAAGCAGCTGATACAGGGCAGGAGGCCAACTCGCTTCATACAAGGGCTGTGGTCAAGAGAGGCTGTCCTTTCTGCACTGTTTGCTGGAGGGTGGAGCGTTGGGTAACCCTGCACGTCTGATAGTGGGAGAAGATTGCTGCTCTGAGTCTCTGCCTAGTGCACCTTTGAAAGTAATTAATGCGAGCAAATGAAAGATATAAATTTACGTTGTGTATCTATGAAGAGTTTCCAAATTGCCTCCAAGGCTGTACTTCCTGAGAGAGGAAGGAATGGTTAGTCACAAGGAGAATTCCACACCAGCTTTTGTCCCAAGCAACATATCAACTACCAAAGGACTCCTATTTGTTGACTTGAATGCATGTATCTGCCATATTGAGCACCTCTCTTGCACGGTATAGCATATGGTGCTGCTCTTGCCTCTTCGTTTGTTTGTTCTTGATGTTTCCTGCCCCTACCTGATACTCTTTCTTTAGTTACATTAAGGTCACTCTTTAAGCTACAGCCAAGTAGCTGTTTCTGTCCATTCAGGAGATGCTCTGATTCTTCTTAGATATTAAGAATTTACTTTGGGAAAATGGCGACAATATTTTCTTTATCTCTGAGTGTTTGGAAAGCACTAACTTTTATCCCCAGATATTGCACTTGGTGGCCAAAATCCTCTGGTTTCTAAACAGCATTATAGATACTTAGATTCCCAGTGCAGTCAGAGCTGCCACATTCTATTGACAGACTAGAGGGTTGTTCCATTTTAGATATAGCTTTAGTGAACAGCATTATACACTGCCCACTGACCTCATAAAAACATCCGATGTCATCCATCTTTCCTTTTGCAACCTCTAAGCAAGGTTGATTGCCATAAGAAGTTCACGGAGAACCCCAGACTATTGGATTATACTGGAAAATGTCATCTACAACTGGTAACACCATAAAATTGCACTAAAGACAGCTGGGCCCCACTGAGCCTCAGCATCCATTTCATTCATCCCCAGTTGGCTTCTGAACACCTCTGGCAGGGGTGATTCACTATCCCCAGTGCTGAGATCTTCTCCCCCTGGTGAGGTAACACTTTACTAGCACCTTCTTAAGACTCCCTAGGTCTTTCTACATAACTTTTCTACATCAAAATGATTTTTCTTATCTGTTTTATCTTTCCTTCAATCCTTCTTTTCTTCCCCCTCCTCTGTTTTTCCTTTATGCTTCATTCCATTTTTAATTTAAATTTCATAAGCATCTATTCTGGCTTTATTAATCCAGGGATTTAGAATCTGATGCAAATTCCCTGCTGTCTCAAAAGAAGTCCTCCTCTTCTTCCTAAAATGAGACTTAAAGACTCAAATCAGGTGAAATTTCTTCTGAGAAGTGTTCTCTGAGCTCTTTAGGCTAACTTGGTTCTCCCTTTCTGTGCAACTGGAGACCACAGGCTGACCTCTTCCCTTATGAGGCTCCACTGCAATTGGCATTTACTGTTCTGCTGGCTTCACTCACCTGTGATCTCATGGAAGAAAGCACCTGCCTTTGGTCATTCCTATGTTTCTCATAGCATTAGGTACAAAGCAAGTTCTCAATAATATTTACTAAGGAATAGTGACTTTGTGCAGAAAGCCAGCTGACCAAGAAGAAGGTGGATGAGTGTCCGAAATAACCATCTTCTCCAAGTCAGAATTCAGCTTCTTTTGTACTAAAAGGGGAGGGGGTGTGGCTGGTTGTTGCAAACTTCATGGTGCCAGAATCCTTTGTTCTTGAAGTTGTCCAAATTGATCAGGTCACCATGTTCTTGTAAACGTCCAGTAAGACGAATGCTATTCTCTGTTTTGCAGCTTTTTATCTCTATGTGAATGAAAACGTGTTATACCTTTAAAGGTCAAGCCTGGGAGGCAGAGCTTTGAGAGTGGATTATCCTGTATATTTCAGGCTCTAGGCAACATTCTTTTACAAAAGGTGCAGAGCCAACATGGCTAAGCACGGACAAGAGGGCACAAAGGTTAGAGCTCAAGGAATAGATCCAATATGGAGTCAGGCTTGTTCTTCTCTGTTACACTACCATCCTTTTTATTTTTCTTTAACTTACACATGTGCTTAATTTTCCCCTATTAAAAATGCCTTTTCTTGATTCTCCTAATAACTCAAACTGTCCCTCATTTGAGGCAGGGGGGATAATTTGTATTTGTTGCCTCTAAATTATCACTTATAATTCAAAACTGGAAAAAACGAGTAGAATTGTGAATTGTGGTTCCCAGATGGTCATCAGTGACATCCCTGTGAAATTGTTACACATGCAAATTTTTGGTCTCTATCCAAGAGCTAATGGGTCAGAAACCCTAGGGTGGGGCCCAACTGTCTATGTTTTGTTACCTCCTCCCAGTGATACAAGTGCATGCTGATGTTTGAAAACCACTGCCCTTGAGTTGTTTTTCCTATGAGATTAGAGACTTTGATTTGGTTGTCAAATTAGATACCACTTTTTAGTTCTCCTCCTAATGGATATTTAGAAAACATTCATAGAGCTCGATAACAAAGCACACACTACAAACAATGCTTATGACATACAGCTAAAATAGTACTTAGAAGAACATTTGTGCCATTAATTAAAATTATCAAAATACAGATTATTTTTCTCCTTAAGTATTTATAGTGACCTTAAGTTTCTAAATATTTGAGGGAAGTTTTTTATTGTTTTCTAACTTTATTTTATTGTGATCAGAAAACTTTATGTGTATGATATTGATTCTTTGTTGGTTTTGGACATTTTCTTTGTGACCAGTACATGATCATTGTTCCTTTGGTGCTTGAAAAGAATGTGTATTCTATGATTGTTTATTATAGGTCTCTATCTATGCTATATTAAGCTTGATGATAGGGTTGTTCAGACCTTCTGTGACCTTACTAGGTTGTTGTCATATGGAAATCAATATTATTCACAATATTAATTGTGGGTTTGTTAATTTCTACTTCAAATTCTGTTACTTTTTGCTTTGCATATTTTGAGACTGTATTATTATGTATATACAAGTTCAGAATTTTCGTATTTTATTGATACATTTCTTTTTCATTATTTAGTTACCCTCTTTATCTAAATATATTTTGCCTTACTATTATTAATATAGCTATGCTAATATTATCTTGGTTGTTATTGTCTTGCTAAATCTTTTTTTCACCTTTTATTTTTATATGTGTGTTTTAGCAGAAATTGGTAACATGAATTCAGTAAACAAGTGCTTAACCTAAAAAATAATTGCATGCTAAGTTTAAAAATGGAAAGTTTCTTCTTGGTGGAGGTATTAGAAAATGAAAAACAAAGTACTCTTATTATAAGAATAAAAGTTAAAATCAGTAAGGGAAGAAATGGGTGCACTAAAAATGTAAATGCTGAAATAGAAAAGGGGCTTGAAATGATTAAAGTTAATGCAGAGGAAAAAGACAAAGAGATTAATGGAAATAGAATATACTAGATGTGGAGGCCAAGAAAGAACAAATGGTCGACTTTATCCCCAGCTCCTGGCACTCCAAATGAAATAAGCACTAAGAATTAAACCTTGGATGTGATGAGGGGAGTCCCAAGTGGTCAGAGCTGTTCTTTGGAGGACGGATGTGAGACTGAACAGCAGTCATGGGAGAATGAGAAACATGCAGACAGCAAGTACAGCAAAATTTTATAAACTTCCAAAATAATTTTTTATAAATGTTTAAGTTATTCAGTCATATAAATTAACTCACTTCTAAGGAGAAACATAAGTGTAGTCTGCCAGAAGAAAGTGGATTGACATGAAAGGAAGGAAAATAATTGTGGGCAAATGATACTCCCAGTCAATCTTTTATTGATTAATAAAGGTGATAAAAGATATAATGAAATGTGTAATAACTTGGTAATACAGGCTGTGTGCATGCCACTTTCTTAAAAAAAATGACAAAATCCAAACAACCTAAATGGCTGTGGTAAAAGTGCTATCTTAACCACAAAGAACATGAGACCACATGTCTAAGTATCTATGCAATTTTAAATGGTCCAAGAAACTTTTATTTAGACGTTTTCCTTTTATGTAAAAAACAATATACATATAGTCTTAATAATGCAAGAATTCATTATATACCAAATATGACCCATTTTTAAAATAGCTATATTGTGATAAACTAGAAAACATATAAACCAAAATAAATGACTGAGGAATGAAAAAGCTACAGCAAACAAACCAGCAAAGAATATTGAATCCTGTGAGATTTTGAAATTAGATTAAAACCATCTGGTAATTAAACTTATAGAAAAGGAAGCAAATGTACTGAGATCTAACAGAGTTAAACTTTTTCTTAATTTAGCTAAAAAATACAAAAGTCAGAGGATGAAAGATGTGAGAAATCTTATGGAGGCTATTTCTTCAAGTTCTGAAGTAGGAAGAAAATTGCTATTTGTAAAATTGAAACGTAGTTAATGTGAAATCATTGTGAGTGTAAAATACTAATAATTTTCATAATAATTAACTTTAAGAGATATTTTAGAAATCAGTATTTTTGCTTTGATTAAATATTTATCTTAAGTTTATCAATTTTTTGAATTTCATCTCATTATCAAGTTAAAGTAAATGTGATGATGTATATGAAGTCATATAATTTATTTTATAAAATTATTTTTAAAGCCTATTAAGGTATTTACAAATGCTTATAAGTCTCTTTCAGTATATGCCCATTAAAAAGATTTTTGGAAGGTGATGAGTTTTTTTCCCTCATTTTTTGGTACTTTTCAATACTATTGAGGTTTTTGTTATTGTCCTGGTTAATAACGAGCAGGAGTCAACTTTATAAAATTATAGCATCAATTTTTATGAAAAATAATTTGTTGTCAAATAAATTTTGAAAACACAAAGAAAAGAATACAAGCCTTTTGTATTCATTTCACCTGTCACCAGATTTACTTTCTTAGCAAATTCCAGCTTCCCTCCACCATCCTCAGGATAAAGCTACAGTGACCCTCCAAGTCAAAGGCAAGGCTGTCAAACCCATTTCATCTCTCCTGGTACTGAAATGGGTCAGTCTGCATTGAGTTGGTAAAATTAGAATGTATTTATTCAAGGGACTGTAGAGCTACTAACTCCCTTCCACTCATTTTTTTAAAAAAGATAAATAGAGATGCCACTTACATACGTCAGTTATTCAGGAGATGAGCTCATATTGGCAGAGAAGAAAGAAGGATAACATAAGTTTCTGCTCCAGTGGACTCAAGGTGATGCTAGAGAAGTAAATGGGTGTCGTGTGGGCAATAGAAAATGCAGGGTAGGGTGGGAGGTCAGGGCTGGCACTCTAAATTAGAGGCTGTGAGAACAGTGTGTTCTCCCAAGGTGTCCAACTACTGTGTGGAGGTCGGGTCAAGTGGGGAGAGTCTCCAAAAGCTACTGGCTTAGGCGAGCATCACAGGATGTAATGATATCCTACTTCCCATCAGTAGCTTCTTCCTGACAGTCATTAGAGGGCTGCCCCATATGTACATTCTAGAGGTGATCTTCAGCCTTTCAGACACCATGGACTAATGTGTAAAATTACCACATATAAGCAACATCAGTGGAAAACAATTGTATTTTTATCAGAAATTGTTACCGAACAAAAGCTTGTGTGCTCAATGCACAGTGAGGCCAAACAAACTGAAATGTCAGAGTTTGGAGCAGAGAAGGGTTTATTGCCAGTCCATGCAAGGAGAACGGGTAGTTCATGCCCCCCAAAACCCCAAACTCCCTGAAGGCTTTCAGCAAAGCATCTTTATATATTTTTTTAAAATTTTATTAGAGTGGATTTACAATGTTGTATTAGTTTCTGCTGTATAGCACAGTGATTCAGTTATACATATTCATGTATCCACTCTTTTTTAGATTCTCCTCTCACATAGGTCATAACAGAGTAGTGAGTACAGTTCCTTCTGCTATACAGTAGGTCCTTATTAGTTATCTATTTTATATACAATAGTGTGTATATGTCAATCTCAATATCCCAATTTATACCCCCCCTCCCCCCTGGTAACCATAAGTTTGTTTTCGACATCTGGGACTCTATTTCTATTTTGTAAGTTCATTTGTATCATTTTTTTTTAATTCCACATATAAGCAACATCTCAGCAAAGCATCTTTAAAAGCAAGGTGAGGGAGGGTTGTGGTTGGTTGGTGCAAACTTCTTGGTGTCAGAATCCTTTGTTCTTTCAGCTGTCCACCTTGGTCAGTTCACGATGTTCCCGTAAATCTCCAAAAAGACAAATGTTATTCTCTGTTTTGCACCTTTTTATCTTTGTATGAATGAAAACGTGTTATACCCTTCAAGGTGAGAGCCTTGAGAATGGGCTATCCTGTATATTTCAGGCTATAGGCAACATTCTTAACTCAAAGCAAAAGCAACAGAATACAAAGGTTAAAGTAAAAGAAACAGATTTAATATGGAGTCAGATTTGTTCTTCCCTATTAGAAAATTTTAAGTATTAGGTTAGTCTTCTTTTTCTTGTGGTGGTATATATAATACTTTTAATATTTCTTTCATGTTTTGTAGATCTGTGTCAGGATAATCAAAGAGAAAAGGCATAAACATTTATTTGATTCCATTAAATATCATGTATATAGGAGTTTCTGGCATTCTTGTGTGTTGACTGAAAGTTCATATTTTCTAGGGAATCAGAATGATAGAATCAGAATTGGTGAAGAAAATGATGATGCTCCCAGATGAAGCTTTTATGGACAGTAATGCTATTAAAAATAATTATTAAAATAATTTACTGGTTTCACTTTAATTTCTTCTTTTCTCACTCCAGTTTAACACTTTACTATGCTTCATGGTGTTTAGTAGTTTGGGCCTCCAAAATAATGGCACCAAATAACAGCACCATTTGGTAGGACAAACATGGACTTCAGTAGGGAGGAAATAACTGAACTAGATTCAAATACCAGTTCCATCAGTTAATGGCTTTGTGACCTTGGGCAGGAAACTCACGTTTTGTGTTACAGTCTCCTATGTAGCAATATGAGGGACAAGCCTGTCACACAGAGGGGTTGTGAGGATGCCATGGGACAATGTTTGCAAAGAGCTTAAAATGTAGTAAGGGCTCCATGAGTGGCAGCTACTGTTACGGTAGAATGCAGAAAAAAATCTATTTTGAAAGTTTTGCCTCTTTCAGGGATGCATAATTTGATGTTCCAAAATCCTTATAGATTTTAACATTTTTTTAATATTAGCATCCTCATTTCATTAGCAGATGTACTGTTATTGACACATGCTGCTATTTCTTAGGTAGGAACATTTGTTTTCAGCCTATTTGGCTGACATTCTGAGTTATATCCTAGCTGACTATGATCTCACATTCTGTCCCTGAAGTACAAAGCACTCAAAAGCACACTCATTTTGTTTTTCATGCAACAGACATGAATATGATTGCACAGTTGTTGATGACATAAAACAGTCATCAATATGGTTTACTCCTCTGGTCCAAATAAGTTATGTATACTGGATCAGATTCAACTAGACAAATCTCCATTTCAAGCCCAAAGCCTTAAGATGATTTGGATAAAGGATAAAGCATGGATCGGACCATGTGTTCTCCCTGCCTGCAGTTTCTCTCCCACTTTAAAGCTAGAACAACAATGTTTCTATTCAATATCTTAAAAATTTTTAAATTACCCATGTGTGAAGCAACGTGTTAAACGATTTATAGAATTAATATATTCAATCCTTACAACAACCTTGAAAGATTAGTATGTGTATTTTATTTCTTTAATAACTTTTTATTGAAGTATAAATGATTTACAATGTTGTGTTAGTTTCATGTGTACAGCAAAGTGATTCATATATATATCTATTCTTTTTCAGATTATCCACTTATAGGTTATTATAAAATATTGAGTAGAGTTCCCTGTGTTATACAGTAGGTCCTTGTTGGTCATCTATTTTATATATACTAGTGTGCATATGTTAATCCCAACTCCTAATTTATCTGTACCCCACCTTTCCCCTTTGATAATATAAATTTGTTTTCTATATCTGAGTCTATTTCTGTTTTGTATGTAAATTCATTTGTATCTTTTTTTTTAGATTCCACATGTAACTTATATCCTATGATATTTGTTTTTCTCTACTTGACTTACTTAACTTAGTATGTTAATCTCTAGGCCCATTCATGTTGCTGCAAATGGCATTATTTCATTATTTTTTATGGCTGAGTAATAGTCCATTGTATATATGTACCACATCCTCTTTATCCATTCATCTGTCAATGGACAGTTAGGTTGCTTCCATGTCTTGGCTATTGTAAATAGTGCTGCAATGAACATTGGGGTGCATATATCTCTTTGAATTATGGTTTTCTCCAGATATATGCCCAGGAGTGGGATTGCTGGATCATATGGTAGCTCTTTTTTTAGGGCTTTTTTTAACTTTTTATTTTATATTGGAGTATATTTTTAGTTTTTTAAGGGATCTCCATACTGTTCAACATAGTGGCTGCACCAATTTACATTCCCAACAGCAGTGCAGGAGGATTCCCTGTTCTCCACACCCTCTCCAGCATTTGTTATTTGTAGACCTTTTGATGATGGCCATTCTGACAAGTGTGAGGTCTATTTTAAAATAAGAAAGTTGAGGCTCAAAAGGTTGATACAATTTGTCAGATACTGTGCAGCTAGAAACCCACAGAGCTACACTTTAAGTTCAGGTCTTGCTCCTAGATGCAGAGGTTTTACAGTACATACAACTGCAACATTACAGTTACAAAAACATTGTTGTTGTTTTTCCCCATATGAGGTCCCAATCAAATAATCCTTCACCGCTTCACTGACTCCCCATTGTTTATTAGGTAAAGGTCATGTGTTTAGATTGTTCATAATCTTAAAGTTTGCTTCAGTTTGGATTTCTGCCTGCATCCCAACAAGCTTGTGTCCCCAACTCTCGTGAGCATCTGGCAGTCTCAGCCTGCTGAGGAGAGAAGTGTGTAAATCAAATCCATCCCAAAACAAAATGACTCAGATAGTAATATTAAAGGAAGTGAAGAATTACAGAAAATGTTAGGGTGAAATTATTAAGTAGAACATTTTTAGAACATTCTATAACTATATTTTGTTTCCTTTTTTTTCTTTCTTAAGGTGAGTACTTTCAGTGTTATTTTCATCTACAATAGGCAGGGAATTTGCTTGATATGGAATATGATACAACATAAAAACACAATCTTGGGACCCTATTAAGTTTGATTCATTTCATATTTGTATTAAGTCCACAGCACAAGTGTATGCTGGTTTCCATAGGGTTCATGGTTAAATTAAATAGTCTCTTTTACTTAAGGAATGGGCTACAAAGGAAATGTTATTATTAGACATATAAATTATTTTTTGTTTGTTTTGTTTTTTGTTTTCATATTTTTTTCTTCCAATTTTATTGAGATAAAATTGACATACAGCACTGTATAAGTTTAAGGTGTTGAAAAAATAATTTATAAAATTCATGTAAAATTTGAACAAATAAGAATATCAAAATATAGTAGAGTCATCCCTTGGTATCTGTGGGGGATTTGTTCCAGGACCACCCTCAGATACTAAAATCTGAGAGTACTCAAGTCCTTTATATAAAATGGCATAGTATTTGCATATAATCTATATATATCTTCCTGTATATTTTATTTTATTTTTAAATATAAATTAATTAAAAATTTTAATTTCAAAATACACTTGAACTAATCAGATATTAAAACCCTTTTTGAAGAGGATATCTGCACTTCTGTAAACAGAAATTTTAAACAAAAGCATATTGCTATGGGATAGTTTCATCCTAACAGTCTGACCTCTTATCTCTTACTTTTAGATCTTTACTTAAAGCAGGCATATATATATATATATATATATATATATATATATATACACACACACACACACGTATATTCATATGCGTACATATACATATATCTATTCTTTTTCAAAGTCTTTTCCCATTTAGGTTGTTACATAATATGGAGCAGAGTTCCCTGTACTATAAAATAGGTCGCTGTTGGTTATGCATTTTAAATATAGCAGTGTGTACATGTCAATCTCAAATTCCCTAACTATCCCTCCCCCCACCCTTACCCCCTGATAACCATAAGTTCTCTAAGTCTGTGAGTCTGTTTCTGTTTTGTAAATAAGTTCATTTGTTTCATTTTTTTGGATTCCACATATAAGTGATATATTTCTCTTTCTCTGACTTACTTCACTCAGTATGATAATCTCTAGGTCCATCCATGTTGCTGTAAATGGCATTATTTTGTTATTTTTTAAGGCTGAGTAATATTCCATTGTGTATATGGACCACATCTTCTTAATCCATTCCTCTGTTGATGGACATTTAGGTTGCTTCCTTGTCTTGGCTATTGTAAACAGTACCTCAATGAACAATAGGGTGCATGTATCATTTTGGACCATGTTATTCTCTGGATATTCGCCCAAGAGTGGGATTGAAGGATAATATGGTAGCTCTATTTTTAGTTTTTTTAAAGTAACCTCCATACTGTTCTCCATAGTGGCTGTATCAATTTACATTCCCACCAATAGTGTAGGAGGGTTCCCTTTTCTCCATACCCTCTCCAGTATTTTGTGGATTTTTTGATGATAGCCATTCTGCCTGGTGTGAGGTTGTATCTCATTGTAGTTTTGATTTGCATTTCTCTAATAATTAGCCATGTTGAACATCTTTTCTTGTGCCTCTTGGCCATCTGTATACCATCTTTGGAGAAATGTCTATTTAGATCTTCTGCCCATTTTTTATTGGGTTGTTTGTTTTGATGATACTAAGCTGTATGAGCTGTTTGTAAATTTTGGAGACTAATCCCTTGTCAGTCACATCATTTGAAACTATTTTACCCTATTCTGTGGGTTGTCTTTTTGTTTTGTTTATGGTTTCCTTTGCTGTGCAAAATCTTTTAAGTTTAATTAGGTACATTTTTTAATTTTTGTTTTTATTTCCATTCTCTGGGAGATGGAATGAAAATGATATTGCAGCGATTTATGTCAGAGAGTGTTCTCTGTTTTCCTCTAAGAGTTTTATAGTGTCTGGTCTCATATTTAAGTCTTTAATCCATTTTGAGTTTATTTTTTTGTATGGTGTTAAAGAATGTTCTAATTTCATCTTTTTACATGTAACTGTCCCATTTTCCCAGCACCATTATTTAAGAGACTGTCTTTCATCCACTGTATATTCTTGTCTCCTTTGTCATAGATTACTTGACCATAGGTGCATGGGTTTATTTCTGGACTTTCTATCCTGTTCCATTGATCTATATATCTATTTTTGTGCCAGTACCATACTGTCTTGATTACTGTAGCTTTGTAATGTAGTCTCAAATCAGGGAGTCTGATTCCTCCAGCTCCGTTTTTGTTGCTCAAGTTTGCTTTGGCTATTCAGGGTCTTTGTGTCTCCATACAAATTTTAAGATTTTTTGTTCTAGTTCTGTGGAAAATGCCATTGGTAATTTGATAGGGATTACATTGAATCTGTAGATTGCTTTGGGTAGTATATTGTCATTTTGACAATAATTATTCTTCCAGTCAAAGAACATGGTATATCTTTAAATCTGTTTGTGTCATCTTCGATTTCTTTCATCAACGTCTTACAGTTTTCAGAGTACAGGTCTTTTGTCTCCTTAAGTAGGTTTACTCCTAGGTATTTTATTCTTTTTGATGCAATGGTAAATGGAATTGTTTCTTGAATTTCACTTTCTTATCTTTTTTTTGTTATTGTTTAGAATTGCAACAGATTTCTGTGTATTAATTTTGTTACCTGCAACTTAACCAATTTCATTGATGAGCTCTAGTAATTTTCTGGTAACTATTTCCAACTATATGCATAAGATACCATGCTCAGTGCTAGGTGCTACACTGAGGTATCAGTACAATGAAAGGAATGAAAAAGAAAGAGATGGCATCCATAGTGACCACACAGACATATGCTTCTAGTCAACACCTGGTTGGGTACCACATTCCAGTGATGGTTTCCAATTTTTTTTTTATTTCAAATTGACTTCATCAGAGCCACTAATGATTGGATTAAAGGGTACTTATGTAAACCAACTTTACTGTTGTATAAACTATATAATGTTGTATAAACTATATAATAGTTGTATAAACTATATAACAGAGTGTCTTTTATAATTGTTGCTTCTCCTTTCCTCTGGCTGCAGTATTTATTTCCATATTCAGGGCCTTTCCATTTTGAAGTCACAGGCTCTGAAACTTGAATTCACAGTCAAAATGTTGACACAAAGAAGAATGGCTAGTGTTTAGGTGTTATTTCTTGAATATAGGGTTAGCTTTGGTCAAAAAGTTTTCCCCACAATAGGATATACCATCACAGGGATTACAATATCCAGACCAGGACAATCCCCTTTATTTTGTAAATCACTACCTCTGTAATGATAGTGCTGTGTTAGAAATATTTTACTGTTTTTTTTTTTTTTTTTTAACAGTCTTTCCAAACTTAATTTTGAGAACCAGATCTTGCTGGTTTGGGCCTGTCTTTTCAGGGATTGAATCTCATTGCCTGTGAAAAGAGTATGTGGGGGCCCACAGAGCTGCCCAGTTGAAAGTGGTTCTGATACAGTGTTTACTGTGGGGCCCTCCCAGGCTCTCTCCTCCTGGTTACACCAAAGAGATTCTAGCTTGTTCTGCAGCAACTGCTTCTCTTTCTCCCTCCTCCAAGGTGGTTTCTATTTTGTCAGATTGACTCCTGACCTTTTACAATGGAGAATAGAGGGAAAATGTGGAAGCAAGCAGGAAGGCACTGAAGAGGTGTGACAGCACAGGCTAGAGGGGAGTTTTACAGGGTCATTGGAGAAAGTATCCTGATCAAAATTGTATAGTCCCTGTAAGAACCCCTTACATGGCATTTAGCATGTATCAGCTTTATATTAAAGAGAAAGTGACTTGATTTTTAATAGCTTACAAAAGAAGGATTTTTTGTTGTGAAATTATACATCTTTTCTATGAAGAAATGCAAGTAGTACCCATACATCTGAGATCACATTTGATTGCACAGACTGTAACAAAATTAAAAGTTAATCCTTTACTACCTTTTAGACAATTACTACATGAGAATTCCAGTTGCCTACAACAGGTGGTTTTATCAAAGTGCTTAATATGTATTTTTATTGTTTTACCTTGTTGCAAAATGTATGTTGTTTGCATACTTTTAAATTTATAACAAGAGCATATTGCTATATAGCACATTTTTCTTAGATGTTTTTATTAATCACTTAGAGTTTAGATTCATCTGGGTTCCAATGTGTACACCTAATGTATTGTGTTCATGATATAATCCTAATGTAATGCTGCATAAAGCTCCAGATGTTTACCTGTCCAATCTCCTGGTGCTGGCCACACAGTTTGTCCCCTGTTCTCAACCACCATACATAATACTGCAATGAACATTTTTGTATATATTTCTTTATGGACCTTTGCAAAAATTTGAGGTGTATATTTGAGATACATATCCGGGAGTGGAATTGCTAACTCAAAATATATGCATATATTTAAGTTGACCATAAGTATCCATCCAGGACAGAAACTCCATCTCCAGTCCCTGCAGCGCTAAGAGAGGGTTTCTATAGCCTCCATTACTGCAAACAATGGGCTCTACCCGTCTTTCTAATCTTTGTCAGATTAATAGATGTAACCTGCTCTTTTAATAGGTATCTTAATTCTAGACAGTATTATTTTAACTGTCTTAATACTTTTAAACTGAATTATGTGGGTTATAGCTTTATAAGTACTACAAACCTATACTTTCCACTTAAAGTAAAGCAAATAAAGATTACACCCGTCAAGAGAAAGGTAAAAGTCTTCATTTAAATTGTTTTGCTTTGGAAGATAAAAATGAAGGTAAGGGGACCTTCAAGATGGCAGAGGAGTAAGATGTGGAGATCACCTCTTCTACACAAATATGTCAAAAATAAATCTGCATGTGGAACAGCTCCTACAGTATACCTACTGAATGCTGGCAGAAGACCTCAGACTTCCCCAAAAGCAAGAAAATCCCCACATACCTGGGTAGGGCAAAAGAAAAAAGAAAAAAATAGAGACAAAAGAATAAGGATGGGACCTGCAACTCTGGGAGGGAGCTGTGAAAGAGGAAAAACTTGCACACTCCAGGAAGCCCCTTCCCTGGCAGAGACGGGGGTGTGGGCGGGGGTAGGGGAAGCTTTGGAGCCATGGAGGAGAGTGCAGCCACAAGGATGCAGAAGACAAAGTGGAGAGATTCCCACACAGAGGATCACTGCCAACCAGCATTCACCAGCCTGAGAGGCTTGTCTGTTCACCCACTGGGGCGGGTGGGGGCTGGGAGCTGAGGCTCCAGCTTCGGAGGTCAGACCCCAGGGAGAGGACTGGGGTTGGCTGCGTGATCACAGCCTGAAGGGGGATAGTGTGCCACAGCTAGCTGGGAGGGAGTCCAGGAAAAACTCTGGGCCTGCCTAAGAGGCAAGAGACCATTGTTTTGGGGTGCGTGAGGAGAGGGGTTTCAGAGCACTGTCTAAACAAGTTCCAGAGACGAGCGTGAGCCATGGCTATCAGCGCAGACCACAGAGACGGGCATGAAATGCTAAGCCTGCTGTTGCTGCCGCCACCAAGAATCCTGTGGGCAAGCATAGGCCACTCTCCACCCCCCACCTCCACCACCGATAGCCTGTGCAACCCGCCACTGCCAGGGTCCCATGATCCAGGGACAAGTTCCCTGGGAGAATGCACGGCCTGCCTCAGGCTGGTGCAACGTCATGCTGGCCTCTGCCACCACAGGCTTACCCCGCATTCCAGTTATACTTACCATACCCCTTACTCCCCCTGGCCTGAATGAGCAAGAGCCCCCTAATCAGCCACTGCTTTAACCCCATCCTGTCTGGGTGGGAACAGATGTCTGAGGGCGACCTACACACAGAGGTTGTGCAAGACCCAAAGCTGAACCCTGGGAGCTGTGCAAACAAAGAAGAGAAATGGAAGTCTCTCCCAGAAGCCTCAGGAGCAGCAGATTAAATCTCCACAATCAACTTGATGTACCCTGCATCTGTGGAATACCTGAATAGAAAATGAATCATCCCAAAGTTGAGGAGGTGGAGTTTGGGAAGAATGTAGACTTGGAGTTTGCTGTCTGCCACTGATTTCTGATTTTTATGTTTATCTTAATTTCGGTTTTAGTGCTTATTGTCATTGGTAGATTTGTTTATTGGTTTGGTTGCTCTCTTTATTATTATTATTTATTTTATTTTATTATTATTTTAAATTTATTATTGAAAAAAATTTTTCTTTCTTTTTTTTTTTCCCTTTTCTTCTGAGCCATGTGCCTGATAGGGTTTTGGTGCTCTGGACTGGTGTCAGGCCTGAGCCTCTGAGGTGGGAGAGCCGAGTTCAGGACATTGGGCCACCAGAGACCTCCCAGCCCCAAGTAATATCAATCAGTGAGAGTTCTCACATAAATCTCTGTTTCAATGCTAAGACCCACATCCACCCAATGGCCAGCAAGCTCCATTGCTGGATGCCCCATGCCAAACAACTAGCAAGACAGGAACACCACCCCACCCATTAGCAGAGAGGCTGCCTAAAGTCATACTAAGTTCACAGACACCACAAAACACACCACCAGACACAGCCCTGCCCACCTAAAGGACAAGATCCAGCTCCACGTACCAGAACACAGACACCAGACCCCTCGACCAGGAAGCCTACACAAGGTGCTGAACCAACCTCACCAACTGGGGGCAGACACCAAAAACAATGGAAACTACAAATCTACAGCCTGCGAAAAGGAGACTCCAAACACAGTAAGTTAAACAAAATGAGAAGACAGAGAAATATGCAGCAGATGAAGGAGCAAAGTAAAACGCACCAGACCAAACAAATGAAGAGGAAATAAGCAGTCTACCTGAAAAAGAATTCAGAGTAATGATAGTAAAGAAGATCCAAAATCTCAGAGATAGAGTGGAGAAAATACAAGAAACACTGAACAAGAACCTAGAAGAGCTAAAAAGCAAACAAACAGTGATGAACAACACAATAAATGAAATTAAAAATACTCTAGAAGGAATCAATAGCAGAATAACAGAGACAGAAAAATGGATACGTGACCTGGAAGATAGAATAGTGGGAATAACTGCTGCAGAGCAGAATAAAGAAAAAGGAATGAAAAGAATTGAGGACAGTCTCAGAGACCTCTGGGACAATATTAAACACACCAACATTCGAATTACAGGGGTCCCAGAAGAATAAGACAAAATGGTCTAAGAAAATATTTGAAGAGATTATAGTTGAAAACATCCCAAACATGGAAAAGGAAATAGTCAGTCAAGTCCAGGAAGCAAAGAGAGTCCCATACAGGATAAATCCAAGGAGAAACATGACAAGACACATATTAATCAAACTATCAAAAATTAAATACAAAGAAAAAATATTAACAGCAGCAAGGGAAAAGCAAGACATAACATACAAGGGTATCCTCATAAGGTTATCAGCTGATCTTGCAGCAGAAACTCTGCAGGCCTGAATGGAGGGGCAGGACATATTTAAAGTGATGAAAGGGAAAAACCTACAACCAACATTTCTCTACACGGCAAGGATCTCATTCAGATTCAATGCAGAAATTAAAACCATTACAGATAAGCAAAATTTAGAGAATTCAGCAGCACCAAACCAGCTTTACAACAGACACTAAAGGAACTCCCCTAGGCAGGAAACACAAGAGAAGGAAAACACCTATGAAAACAAAAAACAATTAAGCAAATGATAATAGGAACATACATATCGATAATTATCAATAATTAAATGTAAATGGATTAAGTGCTCCAACCAAAAAAAAATAGACTGGCTGAGTGTATACAAAAACAATACCCATATATATGCAGTCTTCAAGAGACCCACTTCAGACCCACACACAGACTGAAAGTGAGGGGATGGAAAAAGGTATTCCATGCAAATGGAAATCCAAAGAAAGATGGAGTAGCAATTCTCATATCAGACAGAATGGACTTTAAAATAAAGACTACTACAAGAGATAAAGAAGAATATTACATAAAAATCAAGGGATCAAACCAAGAAGAAGATACAACAATTGTAAATATTTATGCACCCAACACAGGAGCACCACAGTATATCATAAGGTAAATGCTAACAGCCATAAAAGGGGAAATCGACAGTAGCACAATAATATTAGGAGACTTTAGCACCCCATTTGCACCATGGACAGATCATCCAAAATGAAAATAAATAAGGAAACACAAGCATCAAATGACACATTAAACAAGATGGACTTAATGGATATTTATAGGACATTCCATCCAAAAACAACAGAATACACTTTCTTCTCAAATGCTCGTGGAACATTATCCAGAATAGATGATAGCTTGGGTCACAAATCAAGCCTTGGTAAATTTTAAGAAATTGAAATCATATCACGTATCTTTTATGACCACAATGCTATGAGACTAGATATCAATTACAGGAAAAAAACTGTAAAAAATACAAACAAATGGGGGCTAAGCAGTACGTTACTAAATAACCTAGAGATCATTGAAGAAATCAAAGAGGAAATCAACAAAAACATAGAAACAAATGACAATGAAAACACGATCACCCAAAACCTATGGGGTGCAGCAAAAGCAGTTCTAAGAGGGAAGTTTATAGCAATATAATCCTCCCTCAAGAAATATCTCAAATATACAACCTTACCTTTCACCTAAAGCAATTAGAGAAAGAATAGCAACAACAACAACAAAAAAACCCTCCAAAGTTAGCAGAAGGGAAGAAATCGTAAAGATCAGATCAGAATTAAGAAGAAATGAAGGAAACAATAGCAAAATCAATAAAACTAAAAGTTGGTTCTTTGAGAAGATAAACAGAATTGATAGTGCATTAGCCAGACTCATCAAGAAAAAAAGGGAAAAGACTCAAATCAACAGAATTTGAAATGAAAAAGAAGTAACAACAGACACTGCAGAAATACAAAGTATCATGAGAGATTACTACAAGCAACTATTTGCCAATAAAATGGACAACCTGGAAGAAATGGACAGATTCTTAGAAAAGCACAACCTTCAGAGACTGAACCAGGAAGAAATAGAAAATATAAAGAGACCAATCACAAGCACTGAAATTGAAACTGTGATTAAAAATCTTCCAACAAACAAAAGCCCAGGACCAGATGGCTTCACAGGCGAATTCTATCAAACATTTAGAGAAGAGCTAACACCTATCCCTCTCAAACAGCAGAAGGAGGAACACTCACAAACTCATATTGTGAGGCCACCATCACCCTGATACCAAAACCAGACAAAGATATCACAAAAAAGAAAACTACAGGCCAATATCACTGATGAACATAGATGCAAAAATCCTCAACAAATACTAGCAAACAGAATCCAATAGCACATTAAAAGGATCATACACCATGATCAAGTGGGGTTTATCCCAGGTATGCAAGGATTCATCAATATACACAAATCAATCAATTTGATACACCATATTAACAAATTGAAGGAGAAAAACCATATGATAATCTCAATAGATGCAGAAAAAGCTTTTGACAAAATTCAACTTCTATTTATGATAACTCTCCAGGAAGTAGGAATAGAGGGAACCTACCTCAACATAATAAAGGCCATATATGACAAACCCTCAGCCAACATCATTCTCAATGGTGAGAAACTGAAACCATTTCCTCTAAGATCAGAAACAAGAGAAGGTTGCCCCCTCTCACCACTATTATTCAACATAGCTTTGGAAGTTGTAGCCACAGAAATCAGAGATGAAAAAGAAATAAACAGAATCCAAATTGGAAACAAAGAAGTAAAACTGTCACTGCTTGCAGATGACGTGATACTGTACATAGAGAATCCTAAAGATGCTCCCAGAAAACTACTAGAGCTAATCAATGAATTTGGTAAAGTAGCAGGATACAAAATTAATGCACAGAAATCTCTTGTATTCCTATTCACTAATGATGAAGAATCTGCAAGAGAAATTAAGGAATCCCTTCCCTTTACCTTTGCAACAAAAAGAATAAAATACCTAGGAATAAACCTACATAAGGAGACAAAAGACCTGTATGTAGAAAATTATAAGACCCTGATGAAAGTAACTGAAGACGATACAAACAGATGGAGAGGTATACCATGTTCTTGGACTGGAAGACTCAGCATTGTGAAAATGACTGTACTACCCAAAGCAATCTACAGATTCAATGCAATCCCTATCAAACTACCAATGGCATTTTTTACAGAACTGGGACAAAAAGTTTCACAGTTTGTATGGAAACACAAAAGACCCTGAATAGTCAAAGCAATCTTGAGAAAGCAAAACAGAGATGGAGGAATCAGGCCCCTCACTTCAGAATATACTGCAAAGCTACAGTAATCAAGACAGTATTGTACTGGAACAAAAACAGAAATATAGATCAATGGAACAAGATAGAAAGCCCAGAGATAAACCCACATATATATGTCCACCTTATCTTTGATAAAGGAGGCAAGAATATACAATGGAGAAAAGACAGCCTCTTCAATAAGTGGTGCTGGGAAAACTGGACAGCTACTTGTAAAAGAATGAAATTAGAACACTCTCTTGCACTGTATACAAAAGTAAACTCAAAATGGATTAAAGACCTAAATGTAAGGCTGGACACTATAAAACTCTTCAAGGAAAACATAGGCAGAACACTCTATGACATAAATTACAGCAAGTTCCTTTTGACCCACCTCCTAGAGAAATGGAAATAAAAACCAAAAGAAACAAATGGGACCTAATGAAACTTAAAAGCTTTTACACAGCAAAGGAAACCATAAACAAGTTGAAAGAACAACACTCAGAATGGGAGAAAAATGTGCAAATGAAGCAGCTGACAAAGGATTAATCTCCAAAATATTCAAGTAGCTCATGCAGGTCAATATCAAAAAAAAAAAAAAAAAACACAGTCTACAAATGGGCAGAACGCCTAAATAGACATTTCTCCAAAGAAGATATACAGATTGACAACAAACATGAGAGGATGCTCAACATCACTAATCATTAGAGAAATGCAAATCAAAACTACAATGAAGTATCACCTCATGCCGGTCAGAATGGACATCATCAAAAAAATCTACAAACAATAAATGCTGGAGAGGGTGTGGAGAAAAGGGAACCCTCTTGCACTGTTGGTAGGAATGTAAATTGACACAGCCAGTATGGAGAACGGTATGGAGGTTCCTGAAAAAACTAAAAATAGTACAGCCATGTGACCCAGCAATCCCACTGCTGGCATATACCCTGAAAAAACCATAATTCAAAAAGAGTCATGTACCATAATGTTCACTGCAGCACTATTTACAATAGCCAGGACATGGAAGCAACCTAAGTGTCATACAACAGATGACTGGATAAAGATGTGGCACATATATACAATAGAATATTACTCAGCCATAAAAAGAAACGAAATTGAGTTACCTGTAGTGAGGCGGATGGACCTAGCGTTTGTCATACAGAGTGAAGTAAGTCAGAAAGAGAAAAACAAATACCATATGCTAACACATATATATGGAATCTAAAAAAAAAAGAAAGAAAATTGTTCTGACACACTTAGGGGTAGGACAGGAATAAAGACGCAGACGTAGAGAATGGACTTGAGGACACGGGGAGGGGAAAGGGTAAGCTGGGACAAAGTGAGAGAGTAACATGGACATATATACATTACTAAATGTAAAATAGCTAGCTAGTGGGAAGCAGCTGCATCACACAGGGAGATCAGCTCAGGGCTTTGTGACCACCTAGAGGGTGTGGGATAGGGAGGGTGGGAGGGAGATGCAAAGAGAGAGGAGATATGGGCATATATGTATATGTATAGCTGATTCACTTTATTATAAAGCAGAAACTAACACAATTCTGTAAAGCAATTATACTCCAATAAAGATGTTAAGAAAAAGAAGGTAAAAAGTCAAAGAACTCACATAGGCGGTTTAGAGTTTAGTTAGCACAGTAGCTCTCATCCTTATAATGACCAATAGAACATTTTATGATAACTGTTTCATAACGCCATTTAATATTTTGAAACAGAATTTATACATAATGTAACTTATCAACACAAGATTTTTAAAAATATTGCTGTAAGACTAATATAAAGGAGAAACAAAAGGACAGTAGTTTACTTTGAATTCATATGCTTTTGAATATACAAATGACCAGGAAGTTCTAGTAAAGAAAACATAAAGAAATAATTGCTTGCATCTATACATAGAATAATAATGAAAGTAGCAGCTAGAGAAGCTTCCTGAGACAGGTGTATTTTATTAGCAATTCAAATATTACAGCATTGTTGCTCATGATGTGTTTTTCCAAAAGAGTGAACAATTCTCAGCAGCGTTCTTAACAAAAAAAGTAAAACCTTGCCTCAAGTTACAGGTTAGTTGCACTTCTGAAAAATTCAGTAATATAAAAACTATGCAAAAAAAACGTTTTTAAGATGTAAAATGGGGTTAGATTCCAGGCTCAAAGCTTTTGAACAAGTTTGTCCTCCTACATGAATGTCCATTATACACTTGAAAATGATGTGGAATGAACACAGGATGATTCATTTTAAGTGACCCTCCTATTCTCTACTATGTTTGTCTCTGCTCACAAAACACCAGCAGCATCCCCTGCACAATCAAAATTTCCCCTGGATATGGCAAATTACTGAATGGCTAAATGATCCTTGAAACCAAATCTAAACATGTTATTACTGTTTTAACTCTGGTTAGATCGTCTTAACCTAACAAGTCACTAACCAGTGACTGTTCAAGCAAAGCGAATGCCAATGTCTAACTGTTCTGTTTAATTAAATCACATATGTAAAGCTATCATGTATGTAAAGGAAAAAAAGCTAAATTTGATGAAGCCAGGTTTGATGTCTCTCATCACCTACAGTAGAAGCAATAGCTGCTTCTAGAAGCAAGAATAGAATAGAATAGTAGCAAGAATAGAGAACATAGGTTTTTGATCTACTCATGTTTGAGATCTAATCTTGATTTTCTCACTAGTATATAAATTCAATCACGTTACACGTCTCCCCTAAGCCTTGAAATGCTGGGTCATTGATATTTGCTACACAGCATTGTTGTTTAGTACAAATACACTAATATATGCACCACCATGTCCCAGAGCAGGCAGCCAATGGATGTCAGCGTACGTACTTGCCATGGTGGATAACTGCTTCTGCAAATGATCCTCGTGTCACTGACTGTTAGAATGGTGTTTGCATGCCTTCATCACAATAAGTACACAGTACCTATTCTGTGGATTGATAGGCTTCTAACTAATGACAGACAGAATCATTGAAAGTAAAATCTGTTTGAGAAAATTTAGTTCGTATTAACACAAAAGAGAAAAGAAAAAGTAGCAAGAGGGAAGATTTAGCAATAAGAAGGCTGATAAAACTTTTGGGACTGGGGTTTGGTCCTCCCTCCCAGATTCATTCTGTAGCATTTCACCAACCTTCAGAAACCAGAGAAACTTGGGATGCACACTGATTGTCTAACAGCCTTGAACCGCTGCACAAGGAGGGTGACATTCTTGAAGTTGTTCTTCATTCACTGGTGTCCAGTGTGTGGAGGGAGAGTGGGTTGTGTGGTACATATAAAGTGCAGCTCTCTAACTTTATGATGAACTTTAGATTATTATGTATTTAGGTCTACTGACTCCCTAATGTGAATTCTGTTGTGGTGTGCTATTTTAAAATTGATTTTTTTTTTGCTTTACGCGGGCCTCTCACTGTTGTGGCCCCTCCCGTTGCGGAGCACAGGCTCCAGACGTGCAGGCTCAGTGGCCATGGCTCACGGGCCCAGCCACTCCACGTCACGTGGGATCTTCCTGGACCGGGGCACGAACCCATGTCCCCTGCCTCGGCAGGCAGACTCTCAACTACTGTGCCACCAGGGAAGCCCAAAATTGATTTTTTTGAGCAATCACTCGATCTGTCATATATCATCTATCATATGTAGTTGGTCCTAAAGTTAACTTTCCAAAATGCATTCTGAGAGGTTGCTCTTGCACAGAAACTACATTTTCATGTTTACCTACAATGCCCTTTAAACAATTAGTGCATTTTAGAGAAACAGGAGCGGCTCCAGAAAGCACAGGGACCCTTTAAATTAGTCTACAATCCTTTGGAGTTGTTGAGATGTGCTAATATACAGAGAGTGGCTTACATTCAATTTCCTCTTGGGGAGCCAAGGACAGTAGCAAGTTTTGTATAGCATTTATGTAGTGGCTACAGATCCTGAGATGAAACATGGAGTGGAAGAGCAAGGCATTATACATGGAGTATGTTGGCTTTTATCTCTTAAAAATACAGTCTGATCTTTGCCTTCTGCATCACTGCACCTGGGCACAAAGGGGTGGAGGGGGAGTGTGGGAGAGCCCAGTGCACAGTGTGGGGAAGAGAGGTGGGCAATGGAGGGATGAAAAGTGGAGGCTTGAAAGCTTCTTTCCAGAGTCAGAAACAAGAGGCTTATTGCCAGAGGACAATTTCTAAATAGATTTGATGCTCTTTTATCTTCCTGTTGCTTTTCAAAAGTTGAAAGTGTTTGGGGACAGGTGTGGCTGTCTGCATGGAGACTGTTTGTTTTAACAGAACGCTGCATTCAAAGCCTCTCCAACAGCGAGAGTTCAGATGATCTTCTGCCTTCACCTGGAGCAGAAAATAATCTAGTCTCACACCTTCACGGCTGCCAAAGTGTGTGACTAATTACAGGAAAGAGTTTCTGAGGAGAAGCCACATGCAGCTGAAAAGGTAGAGAAATAGAGAAGATATTAAGCCCTGGATAAAGGTGCCATATTACCAAAGAAATGGACTATGATAGGACCAGATTGGCCACGAGGGTAAAGAATACAAATGGAATGGACTTTTGAACTGGTAAATGAGAATGTCAAATTTAGAGAAATCAGGTTAGGCTGACCTTGGGACAAGGATGTTTCTAAGGATCCATTCAAATAATAAAAACCACAAGGACCAATCAAAATAGGAAAACAGAGAAATACATTTTGATTCCCTACAGATGGCTGTGCCCTGTGCTAAGCCCTTTGTTTTTACCAGCTAGTGGTTCTTAAAACATGGCCTCTGGACCAATCACATCAGCATCCTCTGGGTACTTAGCATAAGTGAACATTGTCAGGCTCCACCCCATACCTAGACTCGGAATCTCTAGGGATGGGCCTCGAAATCTGGGCTAACAAATCCTCAGGAGATTCTGTTGTGCCCCTAAATTTGAGAATCTTACTGTTCATTTATGCAAGCTTCACAACAGCTTTGCACACTGACTGTTGTTTAGACTGACTTTTAAAATAATGAAGCAAACCCAGTGAGATTAGGGAACATGTGAAATGTCTTCAATGGCCTGGAATTCATAGCCAGATCTGCCTGACTTCAGAGACTGCTTCTTGTCTGACTTTTTCTGCACTCTTTTCCTTGTAGGCACTATAGATATTTGGTAAGAAACGGGAAGACAGGTATTGTATGGATGCTCTATGGATAGGGAATCAACATTAGGCGAAGAATTCAAAAGGTCAAGACTGCAAGTGTCTTAGATTCTGATAACAGGTTCAAGTAGAATTGATTATCTATAGCAAATAACTAGGTTACCCACAGCAAAGAGCTGGAGACCTAGCCAAAAGCTCTTCTGAGCCAGTATCTCTCTGGCTGGAGCAGTAATGTTCAAATGTGCCCCAGGCCAGCAGCATCATTTAGAAACTTGTTATAAATGCAACTTGTGGGCCCAAGAATCAGAAAATCTAGTGGGGCTGACAATCTTTAGCAAACTCTCCACATGCTAAAGTTAAACCACTGGACTAGAGACAAAATGGTTCTCAGAGGGAGGACGTGAGTGAGGTCATAAATGGGGTAATTAGTAATTAAGTGGCTTCAGTGAGTGAGGAAGGCACAGGGAGCAGAGAAGTCTAAAATCAGCACAGGAAAGAAAAACTAGGAGCATACAGGAAAGCAAGTGGGTTGGGGTCAGATCAGTCTTCTTTTCCTCTAGTACGTTCATTTTGCTTGATCAATACAAATTCTGTGTCAAAGTGTAATTTATTCACTGTTAGTAAAGCAGGTAATCGAGTTGTAATTTTGCTCTGAATAAGATATTGTACAATTGTTATTGCATGTATTTAACATGCAACACCATTACCAGAAGCTAACACCATTACCAGACCTAGACTCACTGCTGTTACCTCTGGCTGTGGCAGCAAGTGTCCTCTTGCAGAGGGCATAACCTCCGGCTCCTCCCTCAGTGGTGATCAGCTGTGTGATAGACTCAGAAACATGTTCCTTAAGGCCATTATCATTTTCGTTATTAGTGTTTGTTGTCAAGGTCTGTAATCATCATTTTTCAGTTTATAAGTTGATGTGATTGTTCTTGAGGTGAGGTTTAGAAAGGGGACCAGGTCTGGATGGTCTAGCTCATTATGAAGCAAAATAAATTTCGAGCTCCACCTTGGAACCCTTTCTCTATATTCAGATGGGGCCACTTTCCCCACAATGCAGGCCCTGGCCACACTTTTCCATTGGAAAACTGACATGAAATGAAAAGGCAAGGGGTTTGTCATCATGCAAACCCAGGTGTCTAGCCAATTTATAAAGTTGGCTGCCCTGGAAAGGTTCGTTGACCCTTTGAGGCTCTCTTTTCTCATATGTACATTGGGAATAATGAACCATGACATAACCATTGCTTGTGGGACTCAAACATGATAACAAATATCAGAAACCTGAAACATCATAACCGTCATAAGGATAGGTAGCATTTGCTGAGCACCTATTCTACACTAATACACACTTAAGTTGTTTTTTTATTTTTTACGCTAGAGCTTCTCAAACATTATCACTGTAACAACTTTAATAACAAAGGAGAACAAATGCTATCAGGACAATCCAGAGACAGAGTCCAATGTGGCCTGCAAATAGCATTCAGTTTGTACAAATACACGTATTTCATGTTAGCTTTTTTATGTGAGTTATAAATGTAACTCTGGAATATAATTATATTTGTGTTTTATAGAGAATATATATATATATATATATATATATATATTTTGTGTGTGTGTGTGTGTGTGTGTGTGTGTGTGTGTGTGTGTGGTACGCAGGCCTCTCACTGCTGTGGCCTCTCCTGTTGTGGAGCACAGGCCCCGGACGCGCAGGCTCAGTGGCCATGGCTCACGGGCCCAGCCGCTCCGCAGCATATGAGATCCTCCCTGACCGGGGCACAAACCTGCGTCCCCTGCATCGGCAGGTTGACCCCCAACAACTGCGCCACCAGGGAAGCCCAAGAATATATTTTTAAATCACTAATTTCAAGTAGATAAGTAATCAGACTAATTATAATCAGAATCAGTAATCAGAATAATTATACATCAACAAATTGGAAAACCTGGAAGAGATGGATACATTCCTAGAAACATACAACCTACCAAGACTGAATCATAAGGAAATAGAAAATCAAAGCAGACTGAATGCTAGTAAGAAAATTGAATCTATAGTCAAATATCTTCCAAGAAACAAAAGTCCAGGACCAGATGGCTAATTGCTGAATTCTATCAAACATTTAAAAAGAGTTAATACCAATCCTTCTCAAATTCTTCTAGTAAACAAAGAGCAGGGGTACTCTCAACCTCATTTTATGAGGCCAGAATTGTCCTCATAAAACAAAGACAGACAAGGAGACAACAATAAAACTATGTGTCAATATCCCTGATAAATATAGATACAAAAACCCTCAACAAAGTACTAGAAAATTGAACTCAACAACCCATTTAAAGGATCATACACCATGATCAAGTGGGATTTATCCCTGAGATGCAAACGTAGCTCAACATACACAAATCAATAAATATTATACACTATATTAACAGAATGAAGAATAAAAATCACATGATCATCTCAACAGATGCAGAAAAAACATATGACAACATTCAACACCTATTCCTGATAAAACATTTCAACAAATTAGCTATAGAAAGAATTAATATCAACATATTAAAGGCCATATATGACAAGCCCACAGCTAACATCTTAGTCACAGGTGAAAAGCTCAAAGTTTTTCTTCTAAGATCAGGATACAAAAATCAATATGCAAAAATTGGTTGCATTTCTATAAACTAACAACAAAGTTATGTCTGAAATAGAAATTTAGAAAATAATTGCATTTACAGGAGCATCAAAGATAATAAAATGCTTAAAAATAAATGTAACCAAAGACATGAAAAATCGGTACACTTAAAACTATAAAACACTAATGAAATAAATTGAAGAAGACACAAAGAAATGGAAAGATATCTTATGTTCATTTTGGAAGAATTAGTAACGTTAAAATATCTATCCTACCCAAATAAATCTACAGAGTTAATGCAAGCCCTATCAAATTTACAAGGGCATTTTTTATACAAATAAAAAAATCAATGCTAAAATTCATATTGAACCATAAAAGACTCTGAAAATCCAAAGCAATCTTGAGCAAAAACAACAGATCTGGAATCATCATGCTACCTGATTTCAAAATATATATAACTATGGTAACCAAAACAGTATGGTACTGACATAGAAACAGACAGATAGACCAAAAGAACAGAACAAGGAACCCAGATATAAATTTACATATTTAGGGACAATTGATCTTCAGTAAAGGTGCCAAGAACACATAAGAGGACAGAATAATCTCTTCAATAAGTGGTCTTGGGAAAACTAGATATCCACAAGCAGAAAATAAAATTGGGCCCTAATCTCACAACACACAAATGTCAATCAAAATGGATTAAAGACTTAAATGTAAGACCTGAAACTGTATTAGAAGAAAACATAAGGAAAATGCTTCCTGACATTGGTCTGGACAATAATTTTATGGATGTAACCCTCAAAGCAAAGAAAACAAAAGCAAAAATAGACAAATGGGATTGCATCAAACTAAAAAGCTTCTACACAGCAAAGGAACAATGAACAAAGTGAAGAGACAACCTATGGAATGGGAGAAAATATTTGTAAGACATACATCTGATAAGAGGTTAATATCCAAAATATTGAAGGAAGTCATACTACTCAATAGCAATAAAATAAATAACCCAATTTAAAAATGGGCAAAGGATTTGACTAGGTATTTTTCCAAAGAAGATATACAAATGGCCAACAGGTATATGAAAAAAAAGAAATGCTCGACATAACTAATCATCAGGGAAATGCAAATCAAAGTGCAAATTAGAACCACAATAAGATATCACCTCACACTTGTTAGATTGTTCTTATCTAAAAGATAAAAGATAAGTATTTGCAAGTATGTCAAGAAAAGGGAACCCTTGTCTATTATTGGTGGGAATGTAAATTGGTACAGCCATTGTGGAAAACATTATGGAAGTTCCTCAAAAAATTAAAAATAGAACTAACGTATGATCCAGCAATCCAACTCTGGGTATATATCCAAAGGAAATAAAATCAGTATCTTGAAGAGATATCTGCACCCCATGTTTATTGTAGCATTATTTGCAGTAGCCAAGACATCAAATCAGTGTGTATCCATCACAGTTGCAACAATACATATGAACCTTGAGGAAATTATGCTAAATAAAATAGCCAGCACAGGAAAATATCCTGCATAATCTCACTCATATGTGGAATCTAAAAAACTTCATTTCATGGAAGAAGAGAGTAGAAGGTTTGCCAAGGCCTGTGGGTGGGGGAGATGAAAGATATTGGTCAAGATACAAAGTTTCAATTACACAGGATGAATAAATTCTGGACATTTAAAGTACAGCATAATGACTATAGTTTAATAATACTCTACTGTATACTTGAAATTTGCTAGGAGAGTAGATCTTGAATGTTCTTACCACACACGAAACATAATAGCCATGTGAAGTGATAGATATGTTTAGCTTGACTGTAGTATTCAGTTCACAATGTATATGTATATCAAATCATCACATTTTACACACTAAATACATACAGTTTTTTCAGTTATATCTTAATAAAGCTGGAGAAAGTAGCTTTTTCAAGATCTTTTCATATTCTCCATTCTCACCACTCCTGTTTTCGTTTAGAATATACTCACTCTGCAATAAATTACAAGTAAGCAATTATGATAATGTGATTATTTCTATAATTGAAGAAGGTAGAATGTGCTCCAGAATTAATAACAAATAACCTGATAAGTAATAGATAGTACAATCCAGAACCAGGATAAACACTTTGCACATTAAAAGGCCTTCGATAAATGCTGCATTTAATAAAAGCTTGTAAGCAAGTTAATAAACTAATTTAATCATCTTAGAAGAACTTGCCATATAGAATTATTATGGCAACTGACTATAACCCAAATATGTATTTTTAAATAAGCTCCCAAAGTGCCTTAAATTCCTTCAGTTAAATTCAAGCTGTTCATTCACTTTGCCATGTAGTCATTCATTTATTCAACAAACATTTATCTGCTGCTTACAATGTTACAAAAACCATGCCGAATCCAGAAAATACAAAGAAAATACAAACCTCATATTTGCTTTTGAGGAATCGCACCTTAGTGAGACTACTGTCACAATTTGCTTAATTTTTATACTATCTGAAACTAATAAAATTGTCTATCTTTACAATCATCCCACGTAAGGTTTCCTCAAATTCAGATTGACAAATAGGGAACTTAGTTAAATAAGTGAGATTTGAGATAAGAGTTACCAGGCTTAACAAATTAAAAAAAAATGCATGCTATTAAATTTGAATTTCACATATATAATAATATTTTTAGTATAAATATGCCCCATGTAATACTTGGGATGTACTTATAGAATACAGTAGTTTTTGTTTATCTGGAATTTAAATATTATCTGTGTGTCCAGTACTCTATCTAGCAACCCTAGTTTGGGGGCTCTTATAATCTCATTTGCTTTTCTAGTTTTATTAGAGTTGTAAAACTGTAGAGAAAAGAACACATCCTACTGAGGCCCTTCCCCATGGTTTTCGCACCTCTGTCTCAGCACACTAAACAAAACTAATGAAGCTTTGGGACCCTTGTATGAAAGACATTTTCCTCAAGCAACTTTATGTACCCCGTCAGACATATTTTCCACTCGGGGTGCAATAGTTTTCTCATTTAAGTCTCCTGTCAGGGAATATTTTGAGTGTGGTGATATTTTTAATATATTTCACTCAAGGATTTCCAAGTGCTTTAGAAATAATTACATTATTAATGCCGTTGTGACCCCCGTCAAGTAGCTACGGGGCATGTAATATTTATAATCACATTACGGATGGAGAAACTGAGATAAAGAAAGGCTTAGTGGTTTTTGTCAAGGTCACAGCATGAATCACCAGTGAAGCTGAGTACAGAACTTACAGTTGATGAGCAGTACGGTTCTGTGCACTTAGAGCATGCAGGATTTCATGGGGATAAAATTAGTATAGGATTTTAAATAGAGGGAAATCTAGTTTACGTACAATAAATTAGAATTATCTCTATGTCCTTTCCCTGCCCTGCCCATCTCTTCTGTCCACTTCTGGGCAGTCTCATGTGGACGGGATGGTCACAGGGCAGCTGGCGTAGGAGATGAAGCACTTTACTATAAGGCTCAACACGATCTGTGTTCTAGCCCTTATTCTACTCAGATGAGGCAGAAATTAGAACCAAACCAAGTCAGTCTCAGTGCCAGTCTTGTCAGTGCACTAGATGTGTGATCCTGGGAGAGCTACCCAAAGTCTCCCAGCTTGAGTCTTTATCTATATCATGAAGATATTAACATCAATTTTGGCATGCTGTGCTATTATGAATGCTTCATAAAAGACCTAGCAAATTATTACTACATACTTTGATCAAATAGGCAAGAATCAAATATTCTATATAATTTCTTCTTTTCTCTGATTCTTGCTTTCATCCACTGAAAATATAATGGGATTAGGAATAGATGACTTCAGAGGTCTTCTCTGGCTATCTTACAGCCAGATATTTATAGAATTTAACAGAGTGGGAACTTTGAAAAAAATCACTGAAGTTCACCTTAAAACAGTGCCCAGGTTTATAAGCTGTCTCATAAACAGACTTTAATTCTACACAATTCTCCTACAATGATGCTGTTACTGATAATCCATGGGCAGGGTGCAGGTAATGCTATTGTATACACATATAAGCACCTCTGATAGCAGAAGATTTATTTCTAGCATTAAACACAACCTTTTTCTCTGTCTCAAAAAGCCCTCATGTTATGGTATTTGCGTTCAAGCTAAGACTGTGAAAAACAAGGTATCTCTGCCTAAATCCAATTTTTCTACCTGTTGGGTAACACAGGAAGAAACTTGGACTTTGGTGTTAGACTTTCATGTGACCTTGGGCACAATAGTTTACTTCCCTGGGCCCCCCTTGTTTACAATAATTTATTTTGGAGTTAGGTATAGAAACATATAACTTGTAAGTTTGTTATAAGAATGAAATGACATGTAAAAAGCGTCCTCTTAAATAACTTTCTAGTTTAACTACTTTGCCAACAAGTTTGAGTGGGAAAGCCTCATTCAGTGTACTTCCTTCTCATATGCAGGGATTTTTGGGGCACTCAACAATAAAAAGAATATAGAAGTATAATTTTTAAATATTCCTTCATTTATTCCATTCATTCATTCATTTATTCATTCATAAGAATGCTCTCTTTTCCATTTAAATATAATAGCAAATTGTTACAAAGGAGGGCATTTTGCTTAGACTAACTAAAAGTGTTATTCTCTTTTATTAACAATTCAGCATGATTGACATATATACACTACCATGTGTGAAACAAATAAGTAGTGGGAACCTGCTGTATAATGCAAGAAGCTCAGCTCATTGCTCTGTGGTGACCTAGGTAGGTGGGATGGGGGTGGGGTAGGAGGGAGGTCCAAGAGGGAGGGGATATATGTATACATGTGGCAGATTCACTTCATTGTACAGCAGAAACTAACACAACATTGTAAAGCAACTATACCCCAATTTAAAAAAAATGATTACAAGATAAAGTATCCTTTAATTTTTCTATCATCAGTCTACTAATTTCCCCCCCCCCAAATTTGAAATGTCTGCTCAATATACAGTGCTATGCCAAATGAAAAAAAAAAAAAGAAAAAGAAAAAAGTAGAAAATGGTACAAAACTAGTAAGAAGTTTACACATATATACACGATTTTTAAAAAAATACTGCAGTGAAACAACACATTCTTTTAAGTAAACTACTTACTGAATCCCAGAGTAATGATGATTCCTCTTTCAAATCCCACTTCTGTGATCTCACTGCAGCTTTTGTCGTACTATTTTATCACCTAGATTTCTTACCTCCCATGTGGAATATAGCCCTGGCTGTTTACCAGGGCAGCAAAATACAGAACCACAGATGATGATTGTCTTCTACGTGGTACCATGATCCCTGGGCCATGCTGCTGCCACATGCTGTTTCCACGCTCTCTCTGGTTGTTAGCTTCTTGCTGTGACACCCAAGCGTATATATCAATCCAGCTCTATCTGCCCCCTCTCCCATTCACCCTCTGCCCCTGTGCCCTTTTTTCTCATCCCATGGGTGATAAAATACCAGGGCTTTTTCAAAATTGTATGCTGACTCATGCCTCTGTGGGTCTGCTTGTGTCTCTATTTAGAATGCCCTTACTGGCACACTTCTTTTCCTCTGTGGCTTCTCTATTTAGATGCTGTTGCTTCTGTAAAGCCCTCTGTGGCCCCCCTCGGCTGGCCTAGGCACAGTGTCCCCTGTGACCCGTGACTCAGGAAGCTTCAGTCAGAGCATCTATCATCACATTGGCTTCCCCTGAGCGTAGGAAAACCATGCTGTTAGGCACCATATTTGTTATTTCTGAATTCCCACTGCCTGATACATAAAAGCTAAATACATGGTGAATGAGTAAAAAAATGGGTAAGTGAAAGAACATATTCACTGATACCTTCCATAGGGATCTCTGTAGCCAGTCTTCAGGCTGAGCAGGAGCTTATGAAGCATCCCTGCATGAGGAACTTAGCACAACAAAAGCCGACACAAGAGGGTCCTGTTTAAATGAACCAAAAATCTCTCCCAGGAGGGTTTATAGAGAGAATAAGTGCTTGGTGTCAGAGGCAGAAGCCAGAAAGACACGTGGAGAGAACCAGTATGTGTGCCATAAATTATGAGAGGTCACCTACCGAGTCCATAAGATACATGTACCAGCCTCATGGGATTGTTGCAAAAATTAAAGAAATGCATGTAAAGTACTTGCCTGGATCCAAGCAACCAGTCCAAAAATACTAATAATCATCATAGTTATCATATTTGTTACTTAGAATAACAAAACTACATAGAGTTTAGGAAGATGCCCTAAGTCTGTGCCTGGATATCCCTAATGCTCTATAATCGCTCTCCAGTATCTCTAATTAGTGATATACTGGTCTGTTCTTTAAAAAAATCAATTTGCCCATGACATGCCAAGCATTCTTCTTGGTGCTTGTTTTACCCTCTATGTTGTAAGCTTTTGGTGATCAGATGAATAGAGAATATTCACTATGATTAACAATTTTTTCGCCCATAATGTGTACAGGTATTTTAGCTTAAACAAGGCTCAGATCCCTTATAAAGATTCTCTTTGTAAGTCTCCCAACCAGCTCCTATTTTCCCAAACGTGTGAACAGGTCACTAAGATTTTCTGACATCTCCAGGGCTTTTATAAGAGAAGGAACCCAGACTCTGAGTGAATTCAGAATCAAATTGGGTCAAAGAAGTGTGTGTCGTTTCTTGAATATTAATTCACAAACTTGTATTAGTAAACGTCTACTAATATGTTGGGTACTTTCTTAGACACAGGGCTAAAAAGAAAAATAAGAAAGGATCCCAGGCTTTCGGGAGCTGAGTTACAAAAATCAGTCATGAAAAAATTTGTTGAAAATGTCCATTGTACAGAGAAGCATAAGCTAGAAGAACACGGAAAAGGGGCACTTCCCAGTAGGGGAAGGAGGAAGTTGGGACATCTTCCTGGGGGAGGTGATGGCTAAAATAAATTTTTAAAAAAGAGTCGGTGTTAATGAGATACCAAAGGAGACGTTTTCAACAAGAAAGAATAGCACTTTGAAGACAAAACAGCAAAATGCACTCAAGTGATTATACATACATATTTCTGACATGTTTAACTCTAATATACATTATGATATACATCTTCATGTATTTTATACAATTACAAGAGGCAAAATTTCCAAAAACTATATCTTGTTATGTAAAGCCCAGATTTGTTATAAGTCCAAATTTCTTGGGACTTCCCTGGTGGCCCATCAGTTAAGATTCTGCACTTCCACTGCCAGGGGCATGGGTTCTATCCTTGGTTGGGGAGCTAAGATCCCACATGCCATGTGGTAAGGCCAAAAAAAAAAGTCATAAAAGAAGTTCAAATTTCTTGATGAAGTGATTTGACCTTTGATAACTTGACTCAACTTCCTTCTCTAGCTTCCTATTTCCCTCTTACCTAATGATAGTCTTTAATTTACGTGCTGACATATTTTTTCCATAAAGAGCAATGTAGTAAATATTTAAGTTTTGTGGGCCAAGCAATCTCTGTTGCAACTATTCAATGTTTGTTGCTTGAAGGCAGCTATAGGCAATACAGAAATACATGGGCGTGACTGTGTTCCATGAAATTTTTTTCAATGGACACTGATATTTGAGTCTCGTGTATTTTCCATGTGTTATGAAATTGTAATTTAAAAAAAAACTAAAAATAGAGTTACCATATGATCCAGCAATCCCACTCATGGGTATATATCTGGACAAAACTATAACTCAAAAGATACATGCACCCCTATGTTCATAGCAGCACAATTTACAATAGCCAAGACATGGAAGCAACCTAAATGTCCATTGACAGATGAATGGATAAAAATGTGATACACACACACACACACACACACACACACACACTGGAATACTACTCAGCCATAAAAAAGAATGAAACAAGGCCATTTGCAGCAACATGGATGGACCTAAAGATTACCATACTAAGTGAAGTAAGTCAGAAAGGGAAAGACAAATACCATATCATATCACTTATATATGCAATCTAAAATACGACATAAAGGAGCCTATCTACAAAACAGAAACAGACTCACAGAGATAGAGAACAGACTTGTGGTTGCCAAGGGGTAAGGGGGAGGGGAAGGTATGGATTGGGAGTATGGGATGAGTAGCTGCAAACTAGTATATAGAGAATGGATAAACAACAAGGTCCTCTGTAGAGCACAGGGAACTATATTCAATATCTTGTAATAAACCATAATGGACAAGAGTAGGAAAAATATATCTGTATAACAGAATCACTTTGCTGTACAGCAGAAATTAACACAACCTTGTAAATCGACTACACTTCAATAAAATACATTTTTTTAAATGGTAGAAGCATTTCTTAGCGTGTGAGCCCTACAAAAACAAGAGGCAGGAGGGACTCAGAATGTACCTTACCAACCCCTGTCTTAAAAAGTCCTTATAGCTTCGTGATTGAAAGCTAGAGTGGGAGACTGATAGGATGGGGTTTACTCCCAACTCTGCAGCTTTACTAACTTTGTAATCTTGAGCTAGTTAGCATTTAAAGAGCTTGCTCAAGATCATCCCCCTGCAGGTGATGGGGAGTCATCTAAAGATTTTAAACAGGACAGCAGTGTAATCTGATTTGCATTTTAGAAAAGTCTTTCTAATTAAAGGGTTGGACTTGGACCAGGGGAGGCCAGTTGGATGAATAGAGGGGAGTTAGAAAGAACTGTAGAACAAACTTCATTCATTTAGTTAGCTTTTTCTCATTGTTAGATCTGAAATCTGAATACATCATATTTAATTATATTATGTATCTTTACTAAAATACTGCCTTTTTCCTAATGTCATTTACAAATATACTATATTTCTCATTGTAAAGTAATTAAAGATCAACGTATATTATGACCTTGTGAGTATCACATTTGGTAGTAATGGATTCAGAACCTGTGGACCTTAGGTGGGGATGCCTTTGTAAAACACTTTTACCAGGAGCATGGACCATCTGTTTCCTTTGGTGATACAGTATCTCATTCCATAAAGTGGTTCCAAATGAAAAATGGAGACTGGTTTTTACCAGTCGGCTTTATCTGTTGCAGCAATGATTAATAGACCATGGTCAACCTGGCTTACAAAAAAAAGGAAAACATGTGAAAACAATTGTCTATCCAAGTGAGATGAATCCAGATTTTGCAAATAAGATGAAAATCAACAGAAGCAGGCACCACTGAGTTTTGAGCTTTTCCTTATCGTGCTGTGTAAGAGAAAGAAGAGGAGTATTGCAACCTGTATGTCTTGGGTTAGAAACCAGGTTCCAATATCTGCCATTTATGTGGCCTCCATCAAATCACTTTCATCTCTGAGCCTTCATTTCACTTCTGTGAAATGAGGATAATAACACACGCCTTGTGGTATTTGGGTAAATAGTCATCATTTTGCATGTATGAGGTCTAGAACGTTGTAGGTACATAGTAGTAAATATGGCATTTAGTAGAATTACATTTGGAATGATGTATCTGTGTGTGAGTGTTAGGGTACATGCCAAAAAGTTCTCATCTTTCCAAATTATCTCTTGGTTGGGTCACAATGACTTTCATGTCCCTGAAACAAACTTCTTTTTTTTCATTTTTTACCTTCTCAGCACTATCCTTTATATATAAAAAAAATTATCCTCCCTTGGCTTCTTGAATATCACCTAGCCAATATTTTGTAATAACTGTAAATGTAAAGTAACCTTTAAAAATTGTATAAAAATTAAAAATTAAAAAAATAATAATTATTATATTTGTAAGCCTCTTGCTTCTCCTGCTAAGACTCAAATTACATGTGTGTTAAACCATGTAACATTCTCTCACAGTCTTAGATGGACTATTCAGTTTACTTTTAAATGTATTTTTCTCTTTGCACGTCAGTTCCCTGATCCTTTCTTTTGCTGTGTCCAATCTACTGTGAAGTCTATCAGACGACTTCATCATTTCTGATGCTTTGTAATTCTAGATTTTCTGTTTCTTCTTTTTTGTAATTTTCTTTGTTTCTGAATCCCTCATCTGATCATATGTATAATCTTCCTTTTCTGTTTTTACTTGTTTTTTGATATATTTACCATATTTGTTTAAGAATTCTTCCTCAGGCTGCTGCCTTGCACTAAGCGATGGTCTCAGATACTTTAGGAGGACTTCTACCCATTTTATTTGCTTACCTCTGAGTCTTTGCTGTGCTGCTTCCCACAGCAAATGGCCCATGAAAAAGAAAATGCGGGTGAATGTTGACTCACTCTGTGATCAGAGTACCTAGGAACTCTCATTCCTCATACCAAGCTTCACATGAACATTACATTTGATTTGAAGTTAGGCTTTTTCTTCCGTATTTTCTTTTATGATTGTTCCTTCTAGCTCTGGACCCAGGGATAAAAGCATCCAGCGTCTTTCAAATCCTAGAAATGGCCTATTCCTTTCAGGAATTTACCTCATTTGTGTTTCTTTGTGTCTTCTGCTTTCTGATTAGATATCTTTCTGTTATTATAAGATCAGTGTGTCAGTCTTTTGCAACATCTTACAACCTAATTAGAAGAAGAAAGGTGAGGCATGATCTTTTTAAAATAAAAGTCTTATCCCATTATTCTTCTGAGAGTTTTCTACTAGCTTATCGTCTCTAAGCCTAAGCCAAAATCTTTAGAACAGCCTTCCAGACCAACAAGAGCTGGCCTTCTATTCACTATCTGATATCATCTGTTCCTAGTCTTCTCTGCTTATTTGTTCTGCCCTACTGATCTCCTTGCTCTTCCTCTGAGACATTAGCCCATTCCCACCTTTGCACTTGTTTCTTCTTTCAGGGATGCTTTTCCCCAATACCAACATGGTTCACTTCTTTATCTCCTTCAAATCTTAAAGCACAAAAACAAATAAATAAACAAAAACAAAAACAGCCAAAAAAAAATAAGTAAATGAAAGAAACAAAATCAAACGCCTTCTCATAGTAACTTTTCCTGGCCACACTATTTAAAATTGTACCTCCCCCTCTTTGAGATGCATGTACACTTTTCCTTCGTCCTGTTTTCATTTTCTCCATAACATTTATTACCTTCATGCATAAGATGGTGTGACATATGTGGGGTGTGCTTATATATGTGTATGTGTGTGTGTAATTTACTTAGTCTGTTATCTTCTCCTCAATTGAATGCAACTTTCATACATGCAGACTTTTGTCTGTTTTGTCCACTGCTATATATCTGCAACACTTCATACCATGCTTGCATATATTAAGTGTTTGATAATTGCTGTAAAATGAGTAACTAAGTGACACAGAGTTTAAAACCTGAAAGTCTCTTCCATGGCCATACCTTATTCATTATGATCTGTTAGTGATCTGTGACCACTGAGGGAGGGTGAGTTTTAGATTAGGCATCAAAAATGAAGAAATACCCTTGTCAACTTGACAAATTAAGTCTTTTACTAATATTGTTCTTATTGAATCCATTCTCCCTGATTTATATGTATAGCCGTACCTCCTTAGAAGTTCTAGGAGTAGTAAGGAGATTAATGAGGTAAAGTATGAAATATTTTATTTCCCCTTAAGAAAATGTGTAATGCCTATGTCTGTGCAACCTCGCTTACATAACAAATAAAGTAACCAAGTAAGCAAGCTTCATATGGTCAAACCAAGACATACCATTATTGACGAGGAGAAAATATTTTTCCAAAAATTTAATGGGTAGAAAAATTTTAAAGCTGGAAAATAATCCTTAGTAGTTTTTCCCAAACTTCACAACATTAAATTTACAGGTAAACATGAACTATTTGGATTCATTAGAATAAATTCCTGACTCCATGTTTTGCTGCCTTTAATTTGATTGTCTCTGCCTCGGTTACCTGGCCACCAGCTTCTTCATGTGAAGGACAATGGCTGGGTTTGATTTCAGAGCTCATGTGGCTGCAGGGTGGAGCTCAAAGAGATGGGCTTTGACACCAGTGAGTCCTGGTTTATGACCCGAGTTCCATATGTCACTAGCTGTGGAACTTCTTCAAGCCAGAGTTTCCTTATCTGAAAGTGAGATTATTGGTATCACCAGACTATTATGAGGATGAGAAACAGCAGGTGTAAAGAACCATGCACATAATAGGGATTCCACTGATGGTAGTGAATGTTTTACCAAATGCTTCCTAAGGATACATCTGTTTGGAGTTAGTCTCAGAGAAGTCCATGGAGACTGAATATACAAAGACTCTATCTGAAAGACCTCTGCAACTTTTGAAGAACCTCTGAGCCTTGGGGGCTCAGGGATGCTTTTCCCCAATACCAAACATGGATCACTTCTTTACCTCCTTCAAATCTTACAACAAAAAAACGAACAAAAAACCACAGCAACCAAAGAGAAGGAAAAAAAACAAAAACAAAAACAAACAAACAAAAAAAAAAAACAAGAGTCTTCACACAGTAACTAGAGAGATTTTATAGGACTGAAGATACAAGATACTTAATGTATATTTGATACAACAATGAAAATATGAACTAATAATTTGGACACATTTTTAAATGTAATGATTTCACATAAACTGGTCTATTCATGATTGTTGAACTGTTTATGTGTGATATATGAGAAAGTATTACATATAATACATAAGAAAAAGAAATCATGTG
The DNA here is from genome assembly GCF_964341445.2 of Mesoplodon mirus. Lineage (NCBI taxonomy): Eukaryota > Metazoa > Chordata > Mammalia > Artiodactyla > Ziphiidae > Mesoplodon > Mesoplodon mirus. The sequence goes on along the minus strand of NC_138984.1, from coordinate 102,892,895 downwards.
CACATTAGCCAACACTTGCCAAGGTTTTTCAGGCTGTTCTACGTATCCAAATGAGTAGAAAACATCAAAAACCCTCAAAACACCTCAGTGCAATCTAACAAAGGAGGAGGACACACCTAAAAAGACAGCGGAAAGCAGTGAAGAGGCCAAGGAGCTCTGTACTGAGTTTATGGGCACACTAGACATATGTCCATGTGAGAAGAGGAAAAATAAATTGAAATGGGAAAAAATATGCATCTATGGCTTCCAAAAATCTTTACTGTTGCAAGTTGTCTTTGTAACAAGCCTCTGGTATAGATTCTATCATTGAGGAAACTAAGGAATGGAAAGGTTAAATTATTTGTCCCAATTCTCATGGCTAATATGTGATGGAGTCAGTTACAAACCCAGCAACATGGCTCCATGCCCTTAAGGACCAAAATATACATTTAAGACTATGTACATAGTTAAATTTTTATCCTTGAAAATGTGAATGAATAATATGGTGTATCTACTTTTATGTGTTTATTTCACAGTGATTCATGGGACACCATTTGCAAGAAGTTTCACCTTTGGCCATATAGGCTGAAGGAAGACTAGCCATCACATTGCTTTTTTTGAGATTGACAGTGTTTTTTAACCTATTAAGGTCTGAGCAATGTGTAGTAAAAATAAACCATTTAACTTTAACAGTTAAAGGAACAAATGTATTCATGTATGGAGACAGTATATTTTCCCTTGCATCTATCACAGCCCTTGATATGGAATCCCTTGGGAATACCTTGGGAAGTGTGATTTGAGGTCATTCTCAAATTAGGACCCAGGGTTGATGACAGCAAATTTCCTTCTACAGGAAGATTCGGTGCACTAATTAGGTTTGTGGTACCTGGTCATGTCTTCATTAACTTCAAGTCTTCCTTGGCACAATTTCTGGCATAGTCCTTGTGCAGATATCAATTCTGAGGTTTTTTGACATTGGCCAAAACGAGGGACTTTAACTTATAGGCTTATGATACTATGGTAAAATATTCTCTATTAAGTACACTCTGCCCCAATTATTTCATATCAGTAAGAAATCTTAAGAAAAAGTTTCAAATTAAAGATTTAACATCTGACATGTTTTAAGATTCTCAGATGACATTTTAAGAAAAGATGAACTCAAAAATAACTCAGTCTGTTTTATAACTGAGAACAAACTGGGTGTTTAGAGGCACAGTCCAAGCTAAGTCAATAGTCTTCTTTACCTTTGACAGCTTCTTCTGCAAGTGAGACAGACAAGTCAGATCCTAAGTGTGACTTCATGCTTCTTATTCTTTTATATATTGAAATGAATAGGAAACATTAAAGCACATCAAAAGAGCCCAAATATATCTGACAGAAGGGGAGGAAGCCACATCTGAGCAGAGAGTAGAAAGCAGTGATGAGGGAAAGAAGGGTTTGCCAAGTCTATGTGTACATTGGACATACGACCATGTGAGAAAAGGAATTGGAATGTGAAAAATCATGAAGCTAAGGCTTTAGCACACCGACTTTGTCCTTGGAAAGTCACTTTACATCTCAGTGTCTCAGGTTCCTTATCTGTAAAGTGGTTTCTAACATTTTTCTGATTTATTGTCATAGCTTGTACTAAAGAACTTGTTATCCACACAGATACCCCTGTTTCTTCCAAAGACTTATAGGCAACTTACCAAAATTGTGGCTAATTAAGGTAAAATAAATTTAAAAAAATAAAAGAGAAGAGAAAGTGTTAAGATGAGACCATCATTAAAATGAACATATAGACTTGTTCAATTGTCAGACATGGGCTATTATTTTAGTTCAGAATTTCTTAGAAGCTAACACCCAAAGAGAAAAAGAGGTTAAATATTTGGTATTGTAAAAATGCACCATGCTGGTGCATAGAAGCAGAAAGACATTTTTGGTGTTGATGTGTTGAATAAACCCAGTGGGAGCTCCCTGTGAGGGACTGCACACATTTTCCTGGTGACAGCAGGAATTTGAAACATGCTCCCACATCACACTTGTGTGAAATAGGTCTCCAACCTCTGCTCTTTAACAACCATCGTGAACACATGGGACAGTTTTGATGACATCTTCACAATTAAGATACTAGAGACAAAGCTTTCAAAACGACTGTTTCTAATAACACTGATCAAAGAAGTCAAGTCTCTTTTTAGTCTTTGCACTTTTTCAGGGTATCATGTCACTGACTTGGGCCCCCTAAAACTCCAAGAACATTAACTTGTGTTTATTACTCAAATGAATTCAAACATAACCTCTACTAGCAAAGTAGCTTCAAATTTGGAGGAAATTAATTTCTTTGATATGAACTACAATTATCTACACTTAAGAGAATATACATATGTGACTTCTGTAGCTTAGTATACTCTTTATTACCAGTGTCAGGTGGGAAATGTGCTTTACTCACTCCCTGTTTTAGTGGGGTATCTGTATCAGAAAGAACATTCCAACTGCTGGCCTAGTGACTCTGATCTTCACTGCTCTGATCTCAGAATGCTCATCTGTATGAAAACGTCATGGTACCTGACCTGGATATGTAGGAATGATTCATACTGAATTTATTTTATCCATCTAAGAAATACTTCTGCCTGGCTACTATTCCAGGCACCAAACTAGTTTTCAAGTCAGAAATGGGAAGAACATGATTATTCTCTAGTGATAATGTACCTGAAATCTATAAATAGAATAGCCTTTAAATATTATTTATTGTTGTTATTGCTAGAGATAATGCTTATATTTTAACTAAAAAATATATGAGAAGTGTGAGGTGATACCTCATTATGGTTTTGATTTGTATTTCCCTGATGATTACTGACACTGAGCATCTTTTCAAGTGCCTGTTGGCACATGATAATAGTAGCTACTTCAGACTCTTTATCTGATAATTCCAACATCTATGTCATTTCAGAGTTGACATCAATTGATACTTTGCCCCTTTCAAGATGTCAAGATTTCCTGCTTCATCAATCAAGGTATTTTTATGCTCTACAGATTGATGTATTCATAGATTTGGATGGTCAGAATATGTGTAAAGTTTATGGCGATTGATGATGCAATGTCTCCTGTATCTTACAAACTTCTCATCTGCTCACTGGTGTGAGGAGACTAGGTGGCAAAGTCTCTGCAGCTACAGTTTGTTTAAAATGTAGGAATCTGTCTTAGAGAAGCCTCACAGATTTTATTTTCTGGCAAGAAACATAAGCATGGTGCATATTTTTCATAAAATAATCTATGTGGCATTGTGCTAGGTGATCTGACATATAAGAAGAAATCAAAAATATAAATTTTAGACCAACCGTCTTCCTGAAAAAAACTTAATAATGAATTGTAATAATAGCAAATATATAGCATTTCACTTATATTAACTAATTTGATCCTCAAAATCCATTATGAGTTAAAGGCTTTTATTTTATTTTTTATAAAGGAGAGACCAAAGTCACAAAGAGAATAAATACTTTTTTTTATGGTCCTAACTACTTCTGACAGAACCAGGTAGTCTAGTCAAAATAAATGTGCTCTCATTCCATTAACTTTTACTTCTATATTAAATAAAATATATAGGAGCAGGCACTTTTCAATCTGCCACCTCTGAACTGGGACTTGGGTTGAATAAGTTTGTATGTGCCCTTTAAGAGCAGAGTCTTGTTTTCCTAAAGTCCTCTGTCTCTCCCAGTCATAAACCCCACTGGTTTTTAAAACCACTTAAGGCGGCTTATCCTCCTGGTGCCAGTAAATCAAACACAATAGTATATTTAGAAAAAAGTATGCTATGAACATATAGAGTTTATAATGTATTTCAAAAAAAAGTAATCTGTTAATGTAATACACATCTTTAATAGGTTGGAGGAGAAAATGTAATTATATCAATACATGGAGATAAAAAACTTGATAAAACCCACAGATAACATTACACTTAATAGTGAAAGAGCAAATGTTTTTCCCCTAAAGTCAAGAACAACACAAGGATGACCACTCTCACCACTTCTGTTTAATATTTTACTGAAGGTTCTAGTCAAGGTAGTTAAGCAACAAAAGGGAAAGAAAACAAAAGATATTTGAGAGGTGGTGTCAAGATTAGGAAGTTAGGTGTCAAGAGTAGGAAGATTCTGAGCTCACCTCCTTCCATGAACACACCAAAACGACAACTACATGTAGGTTAATTGTCTCTGAGAATGATCCGGAGACTAGTAAAATAGCTCTTCCACAATTAAGGATATAAAGAAAAAAGCACATGAGACAGATAGGAGAGGAGGAGAAATGATCTAATCAGGACCCACACCCCTGACAGGTGATGCCAAAGAAGAAGGATATATTGCAAACTGGGAGGACCACCCTAAGAAGTGAAGAGTTTGTGCCCCATATTAGGCACCCCTGCCATGGGGACTGGTGCCAGGAAGATGAATCCCCTTGATAAGTTTTAAAAACCAGTGGGGCTTATGACTGGGAGAGCCAGAGGGCTTTAGGAAACCAAGGCTCTGCTCTTAAAGGACACATATAGACATCCTTAGTCTGAGTCCCAGTGCAGAGGCAGCGGATTGAAAAGTGCCTGCCCAGGCTGCCACAGCATGCCATCCAGCTCACACCCATCTCTGGATCCATCATGCCCCAGGAGAAGCTCCTACTTACACCAGGATGTCTCTAGCCCCTTTGACTCCAGTCCCCCAGCCCACTCCTGGTTCTAGTTCTAACAGGCCCCAGGAGAAGTCTGAGCCTGTGCTGGACTCAGATCTAACCTCTCTGGTTTCAACCTGCTTCCACCAAGGCAGAAACACCCAACACACCCTTGGAGAAACCCCAGCTCATGCCAGCATCAAACTCTAGCACCTCTGGCTCCAGCCTACCCCTGCTAAGGCAGCAGCCTCCAACATTCCCTGGGAGAAGTTCTGATTGGCACTGGGCTTGAACTCCAGATGCACCTCCCACCACTGAGGCAGCAGCCCATGGCATGGATTGGGCTTTGACTCCAGCCCCCTCCCAACCAATGCAGAGACATCAGCATGCTCCATAAATAGCCCTGACCTATGCTCAATTCAGCTCCAACCTTCCTGCCAAAGCCACCAAGCACACAGAGTCTGCATAGGGACACTCCTACATAAGGTCACACCTTCAAAACTAGGAGAGGTAAATATTTTGCTTATTAATTCATAGAGACAGACACAAAAAGTAAAAAAAAAAAAAAAAAAATAGAACACAGAGAAATATGTCCAAAAGAAAGAACAAGATAAAACCCTGGAGAAAATCCTAATGAAACAGAGATATGTAATTTGCCTGACAAAGAGTTTAAAGCAATGGTCATAAAAATGCTCACTGAACTTGGGAGAAGAATAGAGAAACACAGTGAGACCTTCACAAATAATTAGACAATATATTAAGAAAAAAAAAAGAACAAATCAGAGTTGGTGAATAGAATAACTGAAATGAAAGGAGGAAATCAACAACAGATTAGGGGAGATGAAAAAACACATAAGTGACCTGAAAGACAACATAGTGGATATCATCCAATTAGAGCAGCACAAAGAAAAAAGAATTTAAAAATGTGAGGATAGGGAATTCCTGGGTGGTCCAGTAGTTAGGATTCCATGCTCTCACTGCTGAGGGCTCAGATTTGATCCCTGGTCAGTGAACTAAGATCACAGAAGCCACATAAGACAGCCAAAAATAAATAAATAAAAGGTAAAATAAATATGAGGATAATTAAAGGGAACTTTAGGACAACATGAACCATAATAACATTCACTTTATAGGCGTTCCAGAAGGAGAAAAGAGAGAGAAAACTCAGAGAACATATTTGATGAAATAATGGCTGATAACTTCCAAACCTCAGGAATGAAACTGTTATCCAGGTCCAGAAAGGACAAGACATAGCATATTTAATGAAAAAAGTTAAAGGTAAAAATGAAATTTTAAAGGCAGTAAGAGAAAACCAGGGTCGCATACAAGGGAATCCCCATAAGATTATCAGCTGATTTTTCAGCAGCAAATTTGCAGACTAGAAAGGAGTGGCATGACATATTTAAAGTGCTGAAATTAAATTAAAAAAGTAGAAACCTACAACCAAGGATAATCTACCCAGCAAGGTTATTATTTAGAATTGAAGGAGAGAAAGTTTTCCAAATAAGCAAAAACTAAAAGAATTCATCACCACTAAACCAGACTTACAAGAAATGTTAAATCTTTTTTCTTTAAGCAAAAAAGAAAAGGACATAACAAGAAATAAGAAAATACATGAAGGAAAAATTCTCACTGCTAAAAGCAAATATATATAGTAAAGGCAGTGGATCAACCACTTAAAAATATAGTAGGAGGTTAAAGGAATTCATAAAATCAAATATAACTATAATAAATAGTTAAAAGATACACAAAAAGATGTAAAATATGACATAAAAAGCACAAAACTAATAAGAACCTGCTGTATAGCACAGAGAACTCTACTCAATACTCTGTAATGGCCTATATGGGAAAAGAATCTAAGAAAAAATAAAAGAGTGGATACATGTATAACCGATTCACTTTGCTGTACACCTGAAACTAACACATTGTAAATGAGCTATACTCCAATAAAAATTTAAAAATAATAAAGGCAATTACGACCCCCAAAAACAAAAACAAAAAACAAACAAACAAAAATGAGGGGGAGTAAAATATGTAGAGCTTTTAGAATATGTTTGAACTTAAACAATTATCAGCTTAAAACAAATCTATATCTATACCTATATCTACATCTATATCTATAGATCTATAAGTCTATAGAGCTATATCTATATCTATATCTATATGTATAAGTATCGCATGGTAACCACAAACCAAAAACCTACTACAGTAGATACACAAAAAAGAGAAAGTATCCCAAACATAACACTAAAGAAAATCATCAAACCACAAGAGAAGAAACTAAAAGAAGAAGAAAGAACAGAGCAGAACTACAAAAACAACCAGAGAACAAGTAACAAAATGTCAATATCCCTATCAATAATCACTTTAAATGTAAATAGACTAAATGCCCCCATCAAAAGATATAGGATGGTTGAATGGATTAAAAAACAAGACTGGGCTTCCCTGGTGGCACAGTGGTTGAGAGTCTGCCTGCTGATGCAGGGGACATGGGTTCGTGCCCCGGTCCGGGAAGATCCCACATGCCACGGAGCGGCTGGGCCCGTGAGCCATGGCCACTGAGCCTGCGCGTCCAGAGCCTGTGCTCGGCAATGGGAGAGGCCACAACAGTGAGAGGCCCGCATACTACAAAAAAAAAAAACCAAAAAACAAGACCCATCTATATGCTGCTATAAGAGACTCACTTCAGTTCTAAAGATACAAACAAACTGAAAGTGAAGAGATAGAAAAAGACATTCCATGAAAATGGAAAAAAAAGAAAGCTAGTAGCAATACTCATATCAGAAAAAATAGACTTTAAAAAAGGATATAACAAAAGACAAAGAAGGGCGTTACATAATGATAAAATGGTTAATCCAAGAAGAGAATATAACACTTGAAAATATGCAAGTAACATAGGATCAACTAGATATATAAAGCAAATAGTAACAAATATAAAAGGAGAAATTGACAGTAATACAATAACAGTAGGGAAATTTATTGCCCCACTTACATCAATGGATAGATCATCTAGACAGAAATACAATAAGGAAGCATTGGCTTTAAATGACACATTAGACCTGATGGACTTAATAGATAGCTACAGAACATTTCATCCATAAACAGCCCACATGGAATATCCACCCAGGGTAGATCACATGCTAGGACACAAAACAAGCCTCAGTAAATTTAAGAAGATTAAGATCATATCAAGCATTTTTTCCAACCATAATGGTATAAAACTAGAAATCAATTACAGGAAAAAAACACAAACTCATAGAGACTAAACAATAGGCTACTAAAAAATCAATGGGTCAACAAAGAAATCAAAGAGGAAATCAAGAAATACCTTGAAATGAATAAAAATAGAAACACACTTTCCAAAATGTATGGGATACAGCAAAAGCAGTTCTAAGAGGAAGTTTGTAGTGATACAGGCCTCCTTCAAGAAAAAAGAAAAATCTTAAAAAAAACCCTAACTTTATACCTAAACAAATTTTAAAAAGAACAAAGCCCAAATTTAGTAGAAGGAAGGAAATAATAAAGATCAGAATAGAAATAGATAAAATAGAGATTGAAAATTAATAAAAATGATCAATAAAACCCTAAACATCCTAGAAGAAAATACAGTCAGTATACTCTTTGACATTGAACTTGGCAATATTTTTTTGTATCTAACTGCTCAGACAATGGAAACAAAAGCAAAAATAAACAAACAGAACTTCATCAAACTAAAAAGCTCTTTCACAGTGAAGGAAAACATCAATAAAACCAAAAAGCAAAATACTAAATGAGAATAAGATATTTGCAAATCATATGTCTGATAAAGGATCCATATCTAAAATATATCAATGTAAAGAATTAATACAACTTAATAACAACAACAACAAAATCTAATTAAAAACAGAGGCAGAGGACCTGAATACACTTTTTTCCCAAAGAATATATGCAGATGACCAACAGGCATATGAAAAGATCGTCAACATCACTAATCATCAGAGAAATGCAAATCAAAACCATAATGGATATCACCACATACCTGTTAAAATGGCTAACATCAAAAAGATATGAAATAACAAGTACTGACAGGATGTGGAGAAAAAGGAACCCTCATGCATTGTTGGTGGGAATGTAAATTGGTATAGTCACTATGGAAAACAGTATGGAGGTTCCTTAAAAATAAAACTACCATGCAATCCTGAAATTCCTGAAGTGCTTAATCAAAAAGGGGTTCAGTGATTGCTACATGCTCTCTAATGATTCAGAAAGAGAAAATAATAAATCAAATGTTGCAAAATGTCAGCAATTGCCAAATCGTACGAGCATAAAGAAATTCTTGACACATTTCTTGTCAATTTTATGTAAGTTTAAAATTGTTTAAATATAAAAATGTTTTACATAAAGTAAAAAAAACAAAAGAGAGAAAGTGGAAAAGGAAAGAAAACCCAATCCATCTAGCAGCATTTAGATGTGGTTCTTTCTAAATAGAGAAGTTAAATTCAATGTTTCTTTGAGATTGCTTGAAGCTTTCTCAGCCTGCTATTAACAGTGAATTTATAAGATGTCAGATTAGCTATCAAGAATAAAATTTCCATTACCCTATAGGAACACACACACACGAACACACACACACACACATTGACACTTATCTGATGGACTCACAAGATAAATTAATTTTACTATCTACATTTGGTCTTATTTGTTTACATTAATGAAGTTTTTAAATGATGGATGATGGTTTTGTGATCTGATGGACCGCAATCAAAATTAAAGCTAAATGATAATTATAAAATGATAAAATATTATGACTAAATATTGTTACAGAGATTATGTTTACATTTCCTAACTTTGCTTCTTTTACCTTTTATTAGTGCTGTATCTGAATCATTTTATTTTCAAGTCTCAGGTTTTGGTTTTATTCCTACCTCTATGATTTATTGGACAATTTTTGACACAGCTCTAAATTTGAATTTTTCACTGCTACATTTTAATAATTATGTTAAATTTAAATTTGTATTAGGGCCAAGAGAAATGTATAGATGATTAAAATAATTCATTTATTTCTATCCAACCTCAGATGAAAATAAAAATGAATCTTCGTTATCTCCCCATTAGTTATACCAATATCTTTCATGTATTGAGAGGTATTTAAAGCCAGGGCAGTGTACTAACATTATAATATAGGAGACCAGTATGCCCAGTCTGGCTAGGAACATGAAGTTAGCAGGTCTGTTTTTCTGTTGTTTATCTGGTACCACAATAGGGAGTTTTCTATTACCCCAAAACCTCATGATTTAAACCGATGCTGTTTACCCCGGTCTGCCTTGAACTCCATTTCTCTCACTTCTTCCCTGTTTTTTTTTGACTTCTGAACTTGTTTCCCACTCTGAAATAAAATTCATATTTTATGGCAAGACAAGAAAAATTTACACATAAAAAAATTTTCCCTGCCCTTTGACCTCCTTTCTCCCTACTCTCATGCATTTGTATCTGCATTTTGCATCTACCAAACCTCCCCCACTGGCAGAAATACCTGCTCAACCATAAAGAGCAACATTCTCCTAGCATCAACAACTCCTTAAAAGATAACACTCCTTCTTGATCTTGTAAAGGAACACAATGATGCTTAGCTCTGGGTTGTGTAAACTGTCAATAATACATAATTTAATGTACAGCCTTCTGTTTCAAAAAACTTATGTAACTGTGCCTTGACTTCTAATGGGTGGAACAGTTCTCAGAGCTTTCTGAGATGCTCTTCCTGGGTTATAGTCCTCAAATCTGGCTCGAATAAAATTTTCCATTTCTTTCTTAGATGGACTGATTAATTTTTCATCAACTCCACTGAAGGTCTCAGGAGACCCATAATAGGTAATACTTACTATATGCTTAGGATACACCAGCACTACATCATTTACATCATTTAATCCTCACAAACAGTATCTCATTTAATTCTCACAAAAATATGGTGAAGCAGACAGGTTTCCAGTTCTGTGAAGATGGAGTAACCCCATTCCTCTCAGGTCTTCCTCCTTACAACTAAAAAGCCTTGAACATAAAACAGTAAACAAGCATGGGATGTCTCTGAAGGATTTGAAGGTGGGCTTCTGACAGACCTAAGGACTTGAGCAATGACGTGGCAGTGAGTTCCCTGGTTTCCTTTACTGTCTGGCAGGGCATTGCCTAAGCCTCCAATCCTGAAACACCAACAGGCATAAACAAAAACAGCTCCAGGAAAGCCTGTTACTCCCAGCCAAATAGCCAAGAAAGGGATAGCTGAATACCAGAAAACCTTTGTAGGTGAAATGCTCTCTACTCCAGCTAGATGCCAATGGAACAAATGGCCCATGGCCTCCCTCCTCACTGTGGTTTATTTGGGACTGAGCAGGAACTTAATAGTTGGTTTTCCAACTCATCCTATCCCCTCCCTCCCCTCCTCCCACCCTCCCAAGCAGTCAGAGTGTGCCTCACATGACTTACACCCCCTCCCAGGTGGTGAACAGGGACTTTATCTTCCCTCCTCTGCCTGGATCACATCATCAGGGAACAGAGCCCACCCCCAACCCAACAGTAAGAAAACTTAACCAGACAGTATAAGACAAAACTATCACCACTGGGCTTCACCACCTCTCCGTGAGGAACCAGAACACTGTGGTGCACAAATAAGCTAGTAAACACTTCACTTTCTCCTCTTCCCTGTGACCAGAGAGACCCAGTAGAGAGCTCTACTTCCAGAACACCCATCATGAGCTAGAGAAAATAAGATGTGCGAGGTGGGGCTAGTTGATATTCCACACCTACCAACCTCTTATGAGTAGTGGGGGGTGGGAGACTGAACTTCTACCCCCTACCGTGCAGCAACAAAACAGAATGACTCATCCCTCCCTACCCCCTCTCTGGTGTTGGCAGGGCCCAGGAGGAAGCTGATCTTCCCCACTTGGAGCCAATGAGTGATGAAAGTCCACGACCCACTGTCTCAGGGATGGTGGCAGTGCCCTGGGAGATGGCTGATTTCCAGCCCACTCCTCTGCAATGAGGCAGTGGCAGCCACTTCCCCACTTTGCCAGGATGCTGGAGGCACATGTCTGAATGTACAAACCAAGCTGGCCCTTGCATCTGCACCTACCTTGTGGGAGTGCCAACTAAAACAACTAGAATAAAAATAGGATCCAGAGTTTCATAATATAATGTCCAAAATATCCAGGATATATGAAAAATCCCTCCTCATTCCAAGGGTCAGGAGAAAAACATCATGAAGAACGTTGACAGCTGCCAACACAGAGATTAATCAGATCTTGGAATTCGGTGATAAGGGTTTCAAAGACTCCATCATGATCAACTTTCACCAGACCATTACAGAGAAAACAAAGAAAAATTATGAAATCTTAGCAAAGAAATACTAGGTGTACAAGAAAACCAAATGGAAATTACAGAACTGAAAAATATAATAACTGAGATAAACAAAAACAAACAAAAAACCTTGCTGGATGTGCTCAGTCGTAGAGTGGTGATGACAAGATAGACTCAGTACACTGAAAACATGAATAGAACTTTAAAAAACAGTGAGAAAATAGACTGGAAAATAAATGGACAAGATCCTTTGGGACAATTTTTTTAAAAAAACCTAGTATTCATATCACTGGAGGCCCAGAGCTATGTGATCTTATTACTAGTAAACCTACCCTTAAAGAATGACTGGAGGTTAGAGTCGAAACAAAACAGAGAATGACGGGAGGAGGCTTGGAACTTCAGAAAGGAAAGTATATAGAAATGGGTAAAAATAGGGGTAAATAAAACAGACTATCTTACTTCTTGTGAGTTTCTTAAATCCCATTTGATAGTTAAAGGAAAAATCATAAACCCATCTAATGTGAAGGTCAACGTATGTAAAATAAATACTTAAGACAATTACATTTTAAAAGTGTGGAGATTAGAGACACATAAATGAAAATAAGGTTTCTATATTTGAAATTTCAAAATGTCAGTGCTAATAGGGAGTTATCTGTCACACACACACATATACATACATATGTGTGTTACATATAGACAAATATATTGTAATACCTGTAGCAACTAGGAAGAAAACTATAAAGGAAGATATAAATAAAAGCTATAAATAAATCAGTGTAGAATTCTAAGGGAAAAAATGTCCATGTAACCCACAGGAAGGTAAGACAAGAGGGACAAAAGGAAAAACAGAGGCAAGACAAGTTATAAAAGGCCAAATTAAGCCCTAATATAGCAATAATTCCCTGAAAAATACACATACACATACATACCCCAATCAAAGACACAGATTGGCAGTGACTGGAAAAATGATTCACTGATAGTGGTCTACAAAAAATTCACTTCAAATAAAGGATGTAGGTAGGTTGAAAGTAAAAGAATGTAAAATGATATACCATGCAAATTTTTTTAAAAAGCAGTAGTGCTGTATATTAACTTTGAATAAAGCAGATTTCAGAGAAAGGAAAATTACTACAAAGAGAGACATTACATAATGATAAAAGTATCAGTCCACCAAGAAGACATAGAAATCTTAAATGCGTCCACACCAAAACTATACAAGAGCCTCAAAATACATTAATTAAAAATTAAAGGAGCTGAAAGAAAAATTAGACAAATCCACAATTATGGTTGGGAACTTCGACGTCCTCATCTCAGCAGGTGATAAACTACTAGATGGAAAATTAGCAAAGGTGTAGAAAAACTGAACAATATAATAAACACAATTATATATTTATATATCTATATCTATATATCTGTATCTATCCATATCTATCTATCTACCTATTTATCTATTTGTCTATATAAATAAAATATTCCACCCAACAAGAACAAGTTACACATTTTCTTCAAGGGCCCATGGAACATTCACTAAGATAGACCATATCATGGGCCATCAAATAAACCTCAAAAATTTGAATTAATTGAAATCGTACAGAGTATATTCTTTGGTCAGAATGGAACCAAACTAGAAATAAGACACAGACAACTAGAAAATCTCAAAATGTGAAAATTAAGCAACACACTTCTAAATAATCTATATATCAAAGAGGAAGTCTAAAAGCAAATTTAAAAATACATAGTACTGAATGTAAAATGAAATGATGATATCAAAATATATTGAATTAGCTAGAAAGTACTGGAAGAATTTTTTATAGCACTAAATTATCACATTAGAAGATAAAAAGGTCTCAAATCTATAAGTTCCTACCTTAAGAGATAAATAATAGAGAAATACTTTGGTTTGTCCTCATTCAATCAATTGAAGGTCCAAATAGAACAAAAATAGGACTCTCTCCCAAGGAAGAGAGAAGTCTTCCTGCCTGACTGCCTTCAAACTGGTACGTTTGCTTTTTTCCTGCCTTTAGACTCAAAGTGAAACATGTGCTCTTTTTGGGTCTGGAACCTGCACCTTCAGGCTGGAATTATACCATCAGCTTTTTTGGGCCTCCACCTTGCTGATCCACCCTGCAAGATCTTGGGATTTACTGTCTTCCATAATCGTGAGTCAATTCCTTAGAATAAATCTTTTTATACACATATATATTTATTTATATATAAATACCCATACGTCCTACTGGATCTCTTTCTCTGAGGGACCCTGTCTAACACAGTAGCTATAATATTCTCTTCAAACCTGGAAGATCCATTTCCCCACCCCACCTCCTCCGGGGTTTATTCCTGTCTGCTAAGACACGCCTGGGTGGTTGAATGCTGTAACTTTCCCATTAAAATTGGCTGCCAGAGAAATGACAGGCTGCCTCTTGGAGGCTCTGGGTACCAGAGGCCCACCCTTCTCTTGGCCTTGACTTCATTTGGGCAGGAGAGCAGAACTGCCTCCACTGTAAGAAAACAGAGTTGTAATTTCCTGGAGTGTCTAACTTCTTGGCTGGGATGAACATGACCGGAAGCAGATGATCCCAAGCTAACTTCTCTCCAGTCAAAGCCTGGTTTAAATGAGCTCCCCGAGAGGGGGGATACAGTGAGCTTGTTTATGCTGTATCACCAATACTTAGAGTACAATCTAGCATGTATTTGGGAATCATCTAATATAGATAGATAGGTAGATAGATAGATAGATAGATAGATGGAGTTAATCTTTATTTTGAATAAATGAACAAATCTTTTCACTTCGTAGAAGCAAATATATGTTTGAAATGAGCTTGTAAATCTGACTGAATCTTATCTAATTGTCTGGAAGTGGGTGGGTCAAAAAAAGTCTGTGGGTGGCAGATAGGTACTTTCTGTCATTATGTGTATTGTTGATAGAGGGTTCTAAAAGCACCAGCAATTGTAATCACACCCGAAGCCTTTCTTCTTTTGTCACTGATATATGTTTGCTATAAAAATGGGATAATTTTTAGCCTTGCCACTTGTTAAAGGTCATTCTCTCTTAAAGGTTTGTTCAAGGTAAGTTTTCCAAAAATGAGTTGCCAATATTCTCTGAAGTCCTTAGAGGAACAAGCTAGAGGGAGGGTGGACACCCACGATGGTACTACGCTATGAAACCCAGCACCCTGGAGGGACATACACGTAACATTTGAACTGCACAGTTAACCTTAACATATTTCACATGTAGATGGAGACTCATATCTCCATTTTCAAATGAGGGTCTCAATAACCATGGGAAACGCCTTACATCATCCTCATAACATTCTTCAACTAGGAGATACACTGACTTGTCAACAGAGAGATATGAATGCTCTCTTTACTTTTGAGTTCTAAAAGCAGAGTAGTAGGATTCTTTGATTGGACTAAAGGAACCTGTCTCTTTCATTACATTTAACAAATCAACAGCATCATTTAGGAATCTCCTGAGGCAGACAAATAGTCAAGCAGATGATTTTTTGTTTTTCCCTTAGCAATCAAAATCGCCATCATTCAAGGATTCCTTGAAGCAGAATGAGTGAATATCGATATTACTGTTGCTACAATGTCATTGTATTATGAATTATCACTTCCTGTGTGCTGGGGCTGGACTAAACATGAAAGTCTATGAGTTGTTCTGACTGGAACCAAAAGTGAGAGTGGGATGGGGAGAGAGACTGTCATTTACTTAGAAAATGTAACTGTCCAGGGCTGAGTCCCTGAATATTGGGGCAATAGATTTGGATGCAGAAGATAAAAGTTGTTATAATAGTAACTGTGGGAGTTTCAGTAACAACAGTAACTGGATGGGAGTAAATGTGAGAAAACACTGTGCCTTCATTTATTCTTCCATCAAATATTGATAACTGCTATAATAATCTTCTACTTGGCTTCTGTACTTTAACTTCCACTGTCCCAGGGTTTA
The DNA here is from genome assembly GCF_964341445.2 of Mesoplodon mirus. Lineage (NCBI taxonomy): Eukaryota > Metazoa > Chordata > Mammalia > Artiodactyla > Ziphiidae > Mesoplodon > Mesoplodon mirus. The sequence continues at coordinate 102,877,009 of NC_138984.1, read as the reverse complement.
AACTTAATACAATGTCTACACTCCATGATATAGTGACTTCCTTAAAAATAATCAGCAAATTATTTCATATAATAACTGGAAATAATATAACAGGTACATATCAGACAGATGTAATACATGTTTGCATTTAATAATATGGTTCAGATTTTTCTTTTAAAGAAACACACCATTGAAGTCTTCTTTCTAACTCCTGCAATTGCGATTTTTGTCCCATCCTCTCCATAAACAACATGCTTCTGAAATTGGTATTATCATTTCTATGAGTCTTTAATAATTTTACTCCAAATACAAATTTTCACAATAAATATAGTATTGTTTGGTGTATTTTGAAATTTGTAGTAGTGGTAACTTTCTCTACATGTTCCTTTACATCTTCTTTTCTTTAATGTTTCTAAGTTTTCATAGGTTTTTGTATTTTCATATTTCTAAAATACTAGTCCTACCATATAAATCCCTGGATATAATTATTCAGTTGTCTCTCTTCTCACCAAATGAAATCATCTCACCAACATGGCACAAAGGTAAGGACCAGAATTACATAACTTATATCTACATCTATGGCACTGGGACATATAAAGTGTTGAAAAACATTTTGTAAATGGATAAATGGTCTTCTGTAGCCAACTTATATGGTTGAGTCAAAGAGTAAAATGGAGCAATGAAGGTGGAATTACCTCAAAAGGCACAGAGTTCAATACAAACACAAGGTCATGCTCATACTGTCGGTGGACAAAAATGATAATAATACTGCCGAAATAGGGTATCTTTACTGCACTTGTGGGAATCACTCCCAGGTTCATCATCCTCTGAAACCATGCTCTCTATGATGCTACAAAGGCACCCCCAGGATAAGTAACATGTTCACAATGGTGTTTCATAACTACACTATGGTATCATTCATTGACTCTGACTGTGAGGGTAATCCCAGGTAATCTTGGTACTATGTTCTTGTACTTTTTAAATAACTTTTATTTTATATTAGAGTATAGTCGATTAACAATGGTGTCTTAGTTTCAGGTGTATAGCAAAGTGATTCAGTTATACATATACATGTGTCTATTCTTTTTTCAAATTATTTTCCCATTTAGGTTATTACAGAATATTGAACAGAGTTCCCTGTGCTATACAGTAGGTGTTTGTTGGTTACCTATTTTATATATAGTGGTGTGTATATGTTAATCCCAAACTCCCAATCTATCCCTCCCTGCCACCCTTCCCCCCTGGCAACCATAAATTCATTCTCTAAGTCTGTGAGTCTGTTTCTGTTTTTGTAAATAAATTCATTTGTATCATTTATTAGAGATTCCACATATAAGTGATATCATATGATATTGGTCTTTCTCTGATTTACTTCCAAGTTGCTTCAAATGACATTATTTCATGTTTTTGTGGCTGAGTAATGTTCCACTGTATATATGTACCACTTCTTCTTTATCCATTAATCCATCAATGGACATTTAGGTTGCTTCCATGTTTTGGCTATTGTAAACAGTGCTGCAATGAATACTGGGGTGCATGTATTCTTTTGAAGCAAGTTTTTCTTCAGATATATGCCCAGGAGTGGGATTGCTAGATCATATGGTAGCTGTATTTTTATTTTTATTTTTTTAAGGAACCTCCATACTGTTCTCCATAGTGGCTCTACTAATTTACATTCCCACCAACAGTGTGGGAGAGTTCCCTTTTCTCCACACCCTCTCTAACATTTATTTTTGTGGATTTTTTGATGATGGCCATTCTGACTTGTGTGAGGTGATATCTCATTGTAGTTTTGATTTGCATTTCTCTAATAGGGATATTGAACATCTTACCATGTGTCTCTTGGCCACCTCTATGTCTTCTTTGGATAAATGTCTCTTTAGGTCTTCTGCCCATTTTTTGATTAGGTTGTTTGCTTTTATGCTATTAAACTGCATGAGCTATTTGTAAATTTTGGACACTAATCCTTTGTTGATTGCATCATTTGCAAATATTTTCTCCCATTCTGTGGGTTATCTTTTAGTTTTGTTTATGGTTTCCTTTGCTGTGCAAAAGCTTTTGAGTTTAAATAGGGTTCCATTTGTTTATTTTTGTTTTTATTTCCATTACTCCAGGAGACAGATTAAAAAAGATATTGCTGCAATTTATGTTGGAGAGTGTTCTGCCTATGTTTTCCTCTAAGAGTTTTAGTGTCTGGTCTTACATTTATGTCTTTAACCCATTTTGAGTTTATTTTTGTGTATGGTATTAAGGAATGTTCTAATTTCATTCTTTTACATGTAGCTTTCCAGTTTTCCCAGCACCACTTATTGAAGAGGCTGTCTTTTCTCCATCATATATTCTTGCCTCCTTTGTCATAGATTAGGTGACCATAGGTGCATGGGTTTGTCTCTGGGCTTTCAATCCTCTTCCACCAATCTATATTTCTGTTTTTGTGCCAGTACCATCCTGTTTTGATGACTGTAGCTTTGTAGTATAGTCTGAAGTCAGAGAGCCTGATTCCTCCAGCTCTGTGTTTCTTTCTCAGGATTGCTTTGGCTATTCAGGGTCCTTTGTGTTTCCATACAAATTTTAAGATTTTTTTGTTCTAGTTCTTTGAAAAATGCCATTTGTAATTTGATGCAAATTGAATTGAATCTGTAGATTGCCTTGGGTAGTGTAGTCTTACTATTCTAGTACTTTAAATTTTACTTTTTTAAAAAATTTATTGAAGTATAGTTGATTTACAATATAATGTTAATTTCTGCTGTACAGCAAAGTGATTCAGATATATATATATATATATATATATATATATATATATATATATATATATATATATATATATATATATATATATATATATTCTTTTTCACGTTCTTTTCCATTAGGGTTTATCACAACATATTGAATATAGTTCCCTGTGCTATACAATAGGACCTTGTTGTTTATCAATCTTATATATGATAGTTTGCATAAATTTTAAAAAGTGCTAGACATCTTGTAATTCTGTTTGGATGCAAATATATGGAATGATGATCAATTATTACCTCTCACTTTGGATTGTTTATAAATGTTGTGGTATTCCCATATTATTCTCAATAATTACTGAAAAAAAGTGAAAGGAAAACTTTTAAACTCACAAGGGACAAAACTACATCTTCTTATGGACTTTTGAGAGCAATATCTAAAGCCCATATTTGCCCTATCTAATTTGATAACTGGACCACAATTTGAGTGCTTGCAGTTTTGCACTTTGTCTTCTTGACAACATCCTCTCTCTCCCCCTCTGGCAGACATACCTCATTTTCCCAGTGCTTACTTTTTATTCCACATAAGTTTTAATTTCATTATTTAATGATTATGTCTTTGATATTGTGTTTCCTGCTCATTGCAGCCTTCTGCAATGATTGTGCCTTCCTTCAGGTCACTCCTTTTTCTCTCATTTGCACCCTCCTTAAGCTTGCTCTATGGTATATTCAATAAGAAAGTGTTATGCCAGAGGTTAAGCTCTTGTCTCTCAGCTTCAAACCTGCTCATTTTTGTTCTGCTGTATGGTGCTGAGACTCAAAACCACATTTTTGCTTTGTCACCTACTCCCTGTTTGGCTCTGACAGTAGAGAATGTAGACACCATGTTTCTTTCCATCTGTTTGTGTTGTCTTCAAAGTCCTTCATCAGGATCTCATAGTTTTCCAAGTATAGGTCTTCTACCTCCATAGTTAGATTTATTCCTAGATTTTTTTTGATGCAATTGTAAATGGAATTTTTTTTCAATTTATATTTCCAATAGTTCCTCATTAGTGTATAGAAATGCAACAGATTTCTGTATATTAATTTTGTATCACACAACTTTACCAAATTCACTGATGAGTTCTAGTAGATTTTTGGTGTCATCTTTAGGATTTTCTATGTCTAGTGCCATGCCATCTTCAAACAGTGACAGTTTTACTTCTTCCTTTCCAATTTGAACTCCTTTTATTTTGTTTTCTTCTCTGATTGCTGTGGCTAGGACTTCCAATACTATGCTGAATAACAGTTGTGAGAGTGGGTGGACATTCTTGTGTTGTTCCTGATCTTAGAGGAAATACTTTCAACTTTTCACAGTTAAGTAGAATGTTAGCTGTTGGTTTGTCAAATACAGCCTTTATTATGTTGAGGAATGTTCTGTCTATACCCACTTTGTGGAGTTTTTATCATAAATGGATGTTGAAATTTTTCAATAGCTTTTGCTGCATCTGTTGAGATGATCATATGGTTTTTATTTTTTAATTCATTAATATGCCATATTGATTGATTTGCAGATATTGAAAAACACTTGCATCCCTGGGATAAATCCCACTTGATTGTGGTGTATGATCTTTTTAATGTATTGTTAGATTCGGTTTCCTAATTTTATTGAGAATTTTTGGATCTTTGTTCATCAGTGATATTGGCCTGTAATTTGCTTTTTTCTTGGTGTGATATCCTTTCCTGATTTGGGTATCAGGATGATGCTGGCCTCCTAGAATGAATTCAGAAGTGTTCCTTTCTCTGCAATTTTTTAGAATAGTTTGAGAAGGATAGGTGTTAGCTCTTCTCTAAATGTTTTGTAGAATTCACCTGTGAAGCCATCTGGTCCTGGTCTTTTGTTTGCTGGGACTTTTTAAATTAATGGTTCAATTTCATTAATGGTAATTGGTTGTTCATATTTTCTATTTCTTCCTGATTCAGTCTTGGAAGATTGTGCCTTTCTAGAAATTTGTCCATTTCTTCTAGGTTGTCCATTTTCTTGGCATATAGTTGTTTGTAGTACTCTCTTATGATTTTCTATATTTCTGTGGTGTTGGTTGTAATTTCTCCTTTTTCATTCCTGATTTTATCGATTTGGGCCCACTCCCTTTTTTTCTTGAGTCTGGTTAAATGTTTATCAATTTTGTTCATGTTTTCAAAGAACTACCTTTTAGTTTCTTTGGTCTTTTCTATTTCTCTTTTTTAGCCTCTATTTTATTTAATTTTGCTCCAATTTTTACGATTTCTTTCCTTCTACTAACTTTGAATTTCATTGGTTCTTCTTTCTCTAGTTATTTTAGGTGTAAGATTAGGTTGTTTATTTGAGATTTTTCTTATTTCCTGTGGTAATCATGTATCAGTGTAAACTTCCCTCTTAGAAATGCTTTGGGTGTGTCCCATAGATTTTGGATCATTGTCTGTTTGTTTTAATTTGTCTCTAGGTATTTGTTTTTATTTCCTCTTTGATTTCTTCAGTGATCCATTGGTTATTTAGTAGCATACTGTTCAGCCTCTACATGTTTGTGTTTTTCATAGTTTTTATTTTCTTGTATTTGATTTCTAGTCTCATAGCATTGTGGGGTGGGTGTTTCTGGGGCCAAGCATCCTGGATCTTGTGTCTGCCTGCTGGTGGGTGGGGCCAATTTCTGACATGGCAGGCTACAGGGTCTGGTGTGTCCCAAAGCTGGTGTTGGACTGCTGGTGTGTAGGACTAAATCCTGGGGTGGCTGGCTAAGGGGTCCAAGGTCTCTCCTAGCTGATATAAACCTGCTGATTAACAGGACTGGGCCTGGGAGTCCTGGGGTTACTGCCAGCCCACAGGTGGGTGCAGCCAGGTCCTGGTGTCACTGGTTGCAGGACCCAGGGCGTCCCAAAGCTGATGTTGGCCTGCTGTTGGGTGGACCCAGGACCCTGGGGTCCTGTAGCTGATGCAGGACTGCTAGTGGGAGGGCTGAGTCCTGACATGGTGGTCCTGGGGCTGGTGTCTGCCTGGTGGTGAGTGGGGCCAGAGCTCAGGAGATCCGAGGGCTGGTACCCATCCACTGGTGGGTAGGTCAGGTCCAAAGGGCTAGTGCTGGCTCACTGGTAGATGGAGCCATGTCCTGGGGGCCCCAGAGTTAGTGTGTCAGCCTGCTGGTTGGTGGGGCTAAGGCCCATGTTGTCCTGGGCCTGGTGCCTATCCAGTGGTGGGTGAGGCTGGTGTGAGGTCTAGTGTACCCCCAATGGTGTGTGGGGCAAGGGCTCTCTGGTGGACAGATCCATCACCATTTCTCTTTAACATTCTACTGAGGTCTCAACCAAAGAAATTAGGCAACAAAAAGGACTAAAAGACATACATATTGGAACAGATGAATACCATCCCTATCTGCAGATGACAGAATCTTGAATGCAGAATATCCTAAAACATCACTAAAATATTATTAGAATTAATAAATGAGTTCAACAAAGTTGCAGGAGATAAGAGCAATATACAAAAATCAATTGTATTTATAACAACTTACAATGAGCAATCTGAAAGGGAAATTAAGAAAACAATTCCATTTATAATAATATTAAAGAAAATAAAATAATTAGGAGTAAATTTTACAAAAGAAATGCAAAACCTATACTCTGATGACTATAAAACTTTTTTTAAAGATATATTTAAAATATCTAAATAAGTGAAAATTGATTCCATGCTAATGGGTTAGGAGATTTAACATTTTTAAGATGGCAGTACTTCCTGATGGACTTCTTTGTAGAAACTTACAAGCTGATTCCAACATTCTTGTAGAATTGCAAGAGACCTAGAATAGCCAAAACAATACTTTTTTTTTAAAAAAAGAGCAAATTCCGATGACTCACACTTCCCAATTTTAAAACTTACTATAAAGCTACAGTAATCAAAAAAGTATGGGGGCTTCCTTGGTGGCGTAGTGATTAAGAATCCGCCTGCCAATGCAGGGGACACAGGTTCAATACCTGGTCCAAGAAGATCCCACATGCTGTGGAGCAACTAAGCCTGTGCACCACAACTACTGAGCCTGTGCTCTAGAGCCCGTGAGACAACTACTGAGGCCCATGCACCTAGAGCCCGTACTCCACAACAAGAGAAGCCACCGCAGTGAGACGCCCCCGCTCACCACAACTAGAGAAAGCCCATGTGTAGCAACAAAGACCCAACACAGCCAAAAATAAATAAAATTAAAAAATTAAAAAAAGTATGATACTAGCATAAAGATAGGCATAGAGAAATGGAATAGAATTGAGAGCCCAATTCCAACTCTTACAATAACCTTTTCAGTAAATGGTGCTGAGACAACTGGAGAGCCACATGTAAAAGAATGAATTTGGGTCCTTACTTCACACCACAGAAAAAATTAACTCAAATGAATCAAAGGTGAAAATGTAAGAGCTAAAATTGAAAAACTCATACAAGGAATCATATAGGTTAATCATCACAACTTGCATTAGGTAACGGATATTTAGATATGACACCCAAAGCAGGAGCAACAAAAGGAAAGATAAATAAATTGAACTTCATTTGATATTAAAGTTTTGTGTTTCATAAGACACTATCAATAAAGAGAAAAAAAAATACACCCCACAGAATGGAAGAAAATATTATAAATTATATATCTGATAAGTTACTTGCCTCTAGAATATGTAAAGAACACATACAACCCAATAATAAAAAGACAATCCAAATTAAAAACAAAAACATGCAAAAGAGCTGAATAGATACTTCTCCAGAGAAGATACACAAACTGCCATGGAGCACGTGAAAAGGTTTTTGGTATTATTAAATCACCATGGAAATGCAAATTGGAACCACAAGGGGACACTACTTCACACTCACTAGAATGTAAGAATCAAAAAGTCAGATAATAACAAGTATTGACAAAGTTTTGATTATGGAAAATAATCAAAACCCTTATTCACTGATGGTGGAATAAAAAATGTTGCAGCTATTTTTGCAAGTAACTAACCCTTCCTCAAAAAATTTAATATATTTACCAATGACCTAGAAATTCCACTCCTAGAGAACTCGGCTCCCAGGAGAAATGAAATATGTCCACACAAAAAGTTTTACACAAATGTTTATAGCAGCTATATCAATAATACCCCAAAGTTGAAAACAACCCAAATGCCCATTAACTAATGAATGGATATTTTTTACAAAGGTGGCGTATCCATATGAGGGAATATTATTCAGCATTAAAGGAATGAAGTACTGATACAGGCTATATATCAGTGAACACTGAAAATAATATGCTAAGTGAAAGAAGCCAGTCACAAAAGACCACATAACATATTATTCCATTTATATGAAATGTCTATAATAGGCAAATCTATAGATAAAATATATTAGTGATTATTTAGGGCTAGGGTGGGATGAGATAAGGGAGAGTGATAGCTAAAGGATATGGGCTTTCTTTTTTTAATTTTTATTTTATATTGGAGTATAGTTGATTTACAATGTTGTGTTAGTTTCAGGTGTACAGCAAAGTGATTTAGTTATATATGTGTATATATATATATATATATATATATATATATATATATATATATATACATACATACATCTATTCTTTTTCAGATTCTTTTCTCATATAGGCTATTACAGAGTATTGAATATCTATTTTATATATACTAGTGTGTATATGTTAATCCCAAATTCCTAATTTATTCCCCCGCCCCACAGATATGGGCTTTCTTTCTGAGGTGAGGAAAATATTCTAAAATTTACTGTAGTGATAGTTGAACACCTCTGGATATACTGAAAAGCAATGAATTTTACAATTTAAATGGGCAAATTATATGGTGTGTAAATTACATCTTGATAAGGCTGTTAATATATTACCTGTGATGAGAACTTAGGCAGACACATAAGCAAATGGAGTTAAATAGTTGCACATATGGTTATCTGATGTAGGTAGTGTAGTCTTTGAACTCAGATGATTTTGCAGTTCAGAAGACTTAAAGGGAGATAGGGTTCAGGCTATCTAGCAGGTGTCATTTTGATCCACTTAAGGGGTATTTGGTCTTCTTGGTGATTGTTGAGAGCAGAGGTTGGGGAGAGGAGTTCCTGCTTTTTAACCTGTGGCACTTAAAACAGATGATAGCATGGACTTCTTGAGTTCTGTTGTGTGAAATGAAGAACCCATGGTCCGTGGGCATCAGAGGTCAGGAGGTCTTTGCAGAGGACTGGCCAGAGGTTCTAAGCACTGCCACAGGGCATGCTTACCACTGCACTTCACCTTTTCCTTTTACCCAGAAAACCACCTCTGCATTTCTATGTAGTTACTTCCCTGTCAAATTTTCGTAGCCTACAATATTTGTGAGGTCTTGTGAGTTGAGTTTATTTCTCCCTGAGAGTTAGTTAGATAAACAAAAATGTCCACTTTGTTTTTCTTTCCTATTTGTGTCTCCACTCTGCTGGACATTTCCATTAACTTTGACTTATAAGACATCAACTGCTTTGCTCCAGGCTTAAATTTTCCTCCAATTTAATATTTGGGCAGTGGTTCCATTCTTCAAAACCTAACTGGTACATAAAATGCACTCTGAGATGTTGTAACCAATCTCTGAGATATAAAGCAGCCTATGAGTATGAGCCCATAGTCCCGAAGGATAGAGGCTCTGCATTAGTGATTACCTCTGCACTGCTCAAGAGAGATGAGTAGACTGGTTCAAGGCAGACTCCTGGTGAATGTGTGATGGACAGAACAGAGATTGTATCAAATGCTTGACAAGAAGATTGAGACAGTTGTTTTGGGCTTTTGGTGGGGCAAGTTTTGACAGGATACTCGAGTCACATCACACCTGTATCATTACATCAAAAGGTAAACTTGACCGTGGCACCCCGGATGTAATTACAAAACAAATCCCAGGATTAACTACTTGCTCTGTTTACTTTTTCTGAAGCACTGGACTGACATATAACAGGAGGAAACCATATATAAGGCATTTTACTTTGTGTTGTTTCTGAACATTAATTTCTGTTCTTATAGTGGAGTCTTGGGTTGCATAGCTATAGGCATTCTCAAAATCAATCCATCAATGAATAAAAGTGCTGACATTTTTTTTAACCAAAATTGCTTTTATAATTAAAGAGCATGCATTTTGTTCAAATGTTTCTAAACTAAGAAAATAGCTTGCAGGGTAAACTGGGACATGCATTTTTTAAAAACTAGATCTTTATTGGAGTATAATTGCTTCACAATACTGTGTTAATTTCTGTTGTACAACAAAGCAAATCAGTCATATGCATACACATATCCCCATATCCCCTCCCTCTTGAGCCTCCCTCCCATCCTCCCTATCCCACCCCTCTAGGTCATTGCAAAGCACCAAGCTGATATCCCTGTGCTATTCTGCTGCTTCCCACTAATTTTTTACATTTGGTAGTGTATATATGTCAATGCTACTCTCACGTTGCCCCAGCTTCCCCCTCCCTGCTGTGTCCTCAAGTCCATTCTCTATGTCTACATCTTTATTCCTGCCATACAACTAGGTTCATCAGTGCCATTTATTTATTTATTTTTAGATTTCATATATGTGCGTTAGCATATGATATTTGTTTTTCTCTTTCTGACTTATTTCACTCTGAATGACACACTCTAGGTCCATCCACCTCACTACAAATAACTCAGTTCCGTTTCTTTTTATGGCTGAGTAGCATTCCATTGTATACATGTGCCACATCTTCTTTATCCATTCATCTGTTGTTGGACAGTTAGTTTGGTTCCATGTCCTGGGTATTGTAAATAGTGCTGCAATGAACATTGTGGTACATTGTGGACTCTTTTTGAATTACAGTTTTCTCAGGGTATTTGCCCAGTAGTGGGATTGCTGGGTCATATGATAGTTCTACTTTTAGTTTTTTAAGGAACCTCCATACTTTTTTCCATAGTGCTTGTATCAATTTACATTCCCACCAACAGTGCAGGAGGGTTCCCTTTTCTCCACACCATTTCCATCATTTACTCTTTCTAGATTTTTTGATAATGGCCATTCTGACTGGTGTGAGGTGATGCCTCATTGTAGTTTTGATTTGCACTTCTCTAATGATTAGTGATGTTGAACATCTTTTCATGTGCCTCTTGGACATCTGTATGTCCTCCTTGGCGAAATGGCTATTTAGGCCTTCCACCAATTTTTTAACTGGATTGTTTGTTTTTTTGATACTGAGCTTCATGAGCTGTTTGTATATTTTGGAGATTAATCCTTTGTCTATTGTTTCATTTGTAAATATTTTCTCCCATTCTGAGGGTTGTCTATTTGTCTTGTTTATAGTTTCCTCTGCTGTGCAAAAACTCTTTAAGTTTAATTAAGTCCCATTTATTTATTTTTGTTTTCATTTCTGTTACTCTAGGAGTTGGTTAAAAAAAGATCTTGCTGTGATTTATGTCAAAGAGTATTTTTCCTATGTTTTCCTCTAAGAGTTTTATAGTGTCTGGCCTTACATTTAAGTATTTAATCCATCTGGAGTTTATTTTTGTGTATGGTGTTAAATAGTGTTCTAATTTCATTCTTTTACATGTAGCTGTCCAGTTTTCACAGCATCACTTACAGAAGAGGCTGTCTTTTCTCCATTGTATGTTCTTGCCTCCTTTGTCATAAATTAGGTACCCATATGGTTGTGGCTTTATCTCTGGCCATTCTATCCTGTACCATTGATCTATATTTCTGTTCTTTTGCCAATACCATACTGTCGTGATTATTGTAGCTTTGTGGTATAGTTTGAAGTTGGGGAGCCTGATTCCTCCAACTCCATTTTTCTTTCTCAAGATTGCTTTGGCTATTCAGTGTCTTTTGTGTTTGCGTACGAATTGTAAAATTTTTTGCTCTAATTCTGTGAAGAATGCCATTGGTAGCTTGATAGGGATTGCATTGAATCTGTAGATTGCTTTGGGTAGTATAGTCATTTTCACAATATTGACTCTTCCAATCCAAGAACATGGTATATTTCTCCATCTGTTTATGTCATCTTTGATTTCTCTCATCAGTGTTTTATAGCATTCTGAGTGCTTGTCTTTCGTCTTTTAGGCAAGTTTATTCCTAGGTATTTTATTATTTTTGTTGCAATGGTAAATGGGAGTGTTTCCTTAATTTCTCTTTCTGATTGTCTGTTGTTGTTGTATAGGAATGCAAGAATATTTCTGTGCATTAAATTTAAATCCTGACACCTTACCAAATTCATTGGTTAGTTCTAGTAGTTTTCTGGTGGCATCCTGAGGATTTTCTATGTATCATGTCATTGGCAGACAGTGACAGCTCTACTTTTTCTTTTCTAATATCTATTCCATTTATTTCTTTTTCTCTCTGATTGCTGTAGCTAGGACTTCCATAACTATGTTGAATAAGAGTGGTGAGAGTGTACATCCTTGTCTTGTTCCTGATATTAGTGAAAATGGTTTCAGTTTTTCACCATTGACTATGATGCTTGCTGTGGGTTTGTCATATATGACCTTTATTATGTTGAGGTATGTTCCCTCTATGCCCATTTTCTGGAGAGTTTTTATCATAAATGGTTTGATTTTGGCAAAAACTTTTTCTTCTATTGAGAGGATCTATGGTTTTTATTACTTAATTTGTTAATGTGGTGTATCACATTGATTGATTTGCATATATTGAAGAATCCTGGCATTCCTGGGATAAACCCCACTTGATCATGGTGTATGATCCTTTTAGTGTGCTGTTGGGTTCTGTTTGCTAGTATTTTGTTCAGGATTTTTGCATCTATGTTATTCAGTGATATTGGTCTATAATTTTTTTGTGTGATATCTTTTTCTGGTTTTGGTATCAAGGTGATGGTGGCTTTGTAGAATGAATTTGGGAGTGTCCTCCCTCTGCTATATTTTGGAAGAGTTTGAGAAGGATTGGTGTTAGCCCTTCTCTAAATGTTTGATAGAATTTGCCTGTGAAGCCATCTGATCCTGGACTTCTGCTTGTTGGAAGACTTTTAATTACGGTTTCAATTTCAGTACTTGTGATAAGTCTGTTTATATTTTCGAATTCTTTCTGGTTCAGTCTTGGAGAATTGTACTTTTCCAAGAATTTGTGCCTTTCTTCGTGGTTGTCCATTTTATTGGCATATAGTTATTTGCAGTAGTCTCTTATAATCCTTTGTATTTCTGCAGTGTCAGTTGTGATTTTTCCTTTTTGTTTCTAATTTTATTGATTTGTGTCCTCTCCCTTTTTTTCTTGATGAGTCTGGCTAAGGCTTTATCAATTTTGTTTATCTTCTCAAAGAACCAGATTTTAGTTTTATTGATCTTTGCTATTGTTTTCTTTGTTTCTAGTTCATTTATTTCTGCTCTGATCTTTATGATTTCTTTCCTTCTACTGACTTCGGGTTTTCTTTGTTCTTCTTTCTCTAGTTGTTTTAAGTGCAGGGTTAGATTCTTTATTTCAGATTTTTCTTGTTCCTTGAGGTGTGATTGTATTGCTGTAAACTTCCCTGTTAGAACTGCTTTTGCTTCACCCCATAGCTTTTGGGTCATCCTGTTTTCATTGTCATTTGTTTCTATGTATTTTTTAATTTTTTTCTTTTATTTCTTCAGTGATCTCTTGGTTATTTAATAGTGCAATGTTTAGCTTCCATGTATTTGTGTTTTTCTACAGTTTTTTTTCCTGTAATTGATTTCCAATCTCATAACATTGTTGTCAGAAAAGATGCTTGATATGATTTCAATTTGCTTAAATTTCCAAGGTTTGATTTGTGACCCAAGATGTGATCTATCCTGGAGAAAGTTCCATGTGCACTTGAGAAGAAAGTGTATTCTGCCACTTCTGGGTGGAATGTTCTATAAATATCAATTAGATGTATCTGTTCTATTGTGTCATTTAAAGCTTGTGATTCCCTATTTATTTTCTGTTTGGATGATCTGTCCAATGGTGTAAGTGGGCTGTTAAAGTCCCCTACTATTATTGTGTTACTGTTGATTTCTCCTTTCATGGTTGTTAGTATATGCCTTATGTATTGTGGTGCTCCTCTGTTGGGTGCATAAACATTTAAAATTGCTATATCTTCATCTTGGATTGATCCTTTGATCATTACATATTGTCTCTCCTTGTCTCTTTTTTTAAAATTTGTATTTATTTATTTTTTTTTGTGGTACGTGGGCCACTCACTGTTGTGGCCTCTCCCATTGCAGAGCACAGGCTCCGGACGCGCAGGCTCAGTGGCCATGGCTCATGGGCCCAGCTGCTCCGCGGCATGTGAGATCTTCCCAGACCGGGGCACGAACCCATGTCCCCTGCATCGGCAGGCAGACTCTCAACCACTGTGCCACCAGGGAAGCCCTCTCCTTGTCTCCTTTAACAGTCTTTATTTTAAAGTCTATTTTATCTGGTACTAATATTACTACTCTAGCTTTCTTTTGATTTCCATTTGCCTGGAATACCTTTTTCCATCCCTTCACTTTCAGTCTGTATGTGTCCCTAGGTCTGAAGTGAGTCTCTTGTAGACAGCATATATATGGGTCTTGTTTTTGTATCCATTCAGCCACTCTGTGTCTTTTGGTTGGGGCATTTAATCCATTTACATTCAAGGTTATTATCTATATGTATGTTCCTGTTACCATTTTCTTAATTGTTTTGGGGTTATTTTGTGGGTCTTTTTCTTCTTTTGTGTTTCCTGCTTAGAGAACTTCTTTAGCATATGTGGTAAACCTGGTTTGGTGATGCTGAATTCTCTTAGCTTTTCCTTGTCTGAAAAGCTTTTGAGTTCTTCATCGAATCTGAATGAGATCCTTGCTTGGTAGAGTAATCTTGGTTGTAGGTTTTTCTCTTTCATCACTGTAAGTATATCCTGCCACTCCCTTTTGGCCTGCAGAGTTTCCACTGAAAAAATCAGCTGATAACCTTATGGGGATTCCTTTGTTATTTTTTGTTTTTCCCTTGCTGTTTTAATATTTTTTCTTTGAATTTAATTTTTGTCATTGTGATTACTACATGTATCAGCATGTTTTCTCCCTGGGTTTATCCTGTATGGGACTCTCTGTGTTTCCTGAACTTGGGTGACTATTTCCTTTCCCATGTTAGGGAAGTTTTCAACTATAATCTTTTCAAATATTTTCTCAGTCCCTTTCTTTTTCTCTTCTTCTTCTGGGGCCCCTCTAATTCAAATGTTGGTGCATTTAGTGTTGTCCCAGAGGTCTCTGAGATGGTCTTCAATTCTTCTCATTCTTTGTTCTTTATTCTGCTCTTTGGCAGTTATTTCTACCATTTCACCTTCCAGCTCACTTATTTGTTCTTCTGCCTCAGTTATTCTGTTATTAATTCCTTCTAGTGTATTTTTCATTCCAGTTATTGGTTGTTTATCTCTGTTTGTTTGTTCTTTAGTTCTTCTACATCTTTGTTAAACATTTCTTGTATTTTCTGAAACCATGCCTCCATTCTATTTCCAAGATTGTGGATCATCTTTACTATCATTACTGTGAATTCTTTTTCAGGTAGATTGCTTATTTCCTCTTCATTTATTTGGTCCTGTAGGCTTTTACCTTGCTACTTCGTTTGTAACATATTTTTTGCTGTCTCTCTCTTTTTTTTTTTTAAAGGCATGGGATTGTTTTCCTGTCTTACTGGTTGTTTCGCCTGAGGCTTCCAACACTGGAGTTTGTAGGCTATTGGGTAGAACTGGGTCTTGGTGCTGAGATGAGGAACTCCATGAGACCTCACTTCAATGAATATTCCCTGGGGTCTGAGTTTCTCTGATAATTCAGTGGTTGGGACTCAGCGTTCCCACTGCAGGAGCTTCAGCCTGACCCCAGGCTTGTTAGCCAAGATCCTGCAAGCCACCTGGGGTGGTTCACTTTGGGGTTCCCCCATCTCCTTAGGCATCAGAGTCCTCACCAGCTGCTGGCAGACACCCTAGTTGTGGGGAAATGCCAACTCCATGTCTTCCTACACTGCCATCTTGACTCTGTCTCCGGGACATGGGTTGTTTTTATTCCCCCAAATAAATTAGTATAAATGAGAAATTGATACAGTAATTCCTTGAGTCAACTCTTAAGTTTGAAATGTTTCTTCTGACTATGAATCCAAATACTCATAGTTTGTTTTCTGAGTTCTAATATGCTAAGGGTGATTAAAATCACCTCTCAGGGCTTTCCTGGTGGCACAGTGGTTGAGAGTCGCCTGCCGATGCAGGGGACACGGGTTCGTGCCCCGGTCTGGGAAGATCCCTCATGCCGTGGAGTGGCTGGGCCCGTGAGCCATGGCTGCTGAACCTGTGAGTCCGGAGCCTGTGCTCCACAACAGGAGAGGCCACAACAGTGAGAGGCCCACGTACCACTAAAAAATAAAAATAAAAAATCACCTCTCAGTTCTGGCCTTCCAGATCTCTATGCCTCTGTGGCCGGGCAGGCAATGCTCTTTAAAGGTAAAGAGTGCCCTCCCTGGAGTTAGACACATTTTGAATGGGGCCCTGGTTTCGCTATTTACTTCTGAGTGGACTTTATAAGTTATCTAACTTTTCTGGATCACAGTTACTTAATCTGTAATACAGAAGGTTGAATAGAGCCGTCTGTATAAAGAGGTTGTATGAATAAAAGGGAGAACAAATGTAAAGCATTTAGCACAATCCCTTAGCTCCATCTCCAAATGGAGTCACACTGGGGATTAGGGCTTCAACATATGAATTTAGAGCATACACAATTCAGTTCATAACATGTCACTCCATAAGACTCAGGAGTATTCTATACTTCTGTGCAAAACATATGGTAAAAATAAAGCATCAGTACACTATGCAAATCAGAAAGGTTTATTGTCTTATTTGCTTTGGATTTTTTTTTTCAATATGCGGGCCTCTCACTGTTGTGGCCTCTCCCGTTGCAGAGCACAGGCTCTGGACGCACAGGCTCAGCAGCCATGGCTCACAGGCCCAGCCATTCCACGGCATGTGGGATCTTCCTAGACCAGGGCACGAACCCGTGTCCACTGCATCAGCAGGTGGACTCTCAACCACTGTGCCACCAGGGAAGCCTGGATTTTTTTTTTAATTTATTTTGTGTTCTAACACTGTGAACTTATAAGCAAACAAGAAATACTTAAAACTAAAATTTAAACCTCAGTGTTTGGAAATCTTTTGTCCCTTCTTACTCCTGGGAATTCCTTACTGTTCAGCTGTGCATGTGGAGCTGATTGTCCCCATGCCACTGGACTCCTTCTCCCTTTCCATCCTCCCTGTCTTGCTTTCTGTCTTCAACCTACCTCTGTCCCTTCTCAAACCCTGTTTATGAAGTGGAAAAATTGAGCCTCATCTTGGTTTCTGTGTCTCTCCCAAGACCATATGCTAATGAATCTCCACCTTCTGTTCAATACACAGGCTTTAAGAGCATTTTCCTAAAGAAAGAGCCAAATACTAGAAAAGCTATTAGCTCTGTCCTAGCAGAGAGAAGAAGATATAGTCAAATTTGATTTTATATAGATTTTATTTTATTTTTATTGAAGTATAGTTGATTTACAATGTTGCATTAATTACTGCTGTACAGCAAAGTGTTCAGTTATACATATATATATATGTTCTTTTTTAAATATTCTTTCCCATTATGGTTTATCATAGGATATTGAATATAGTTCTCTGTGCTATACAGTAGGACCTTGTTGTTCATCCATTCTATATATAAAAGCTTACATCTGCTAACCCCAACCTCCCGCTCTTTCCCTCTCCCATCCCCCTTCCCTTTGGCAACAAGTCTGTTCTCTATGTCCATGATTCTGTTTCTGTTTCATAGATAAGTTCATTTGTGTCATATTTTAGATTCCACATATAAGTGATATCATATGGTATTTGTCTTTCTCTTTCTGACTTACTCCACTTAGTGTGATAATCTCTAGTTGCATGATTTTATATAGACTTCAAATAGTGAAATTGTAATTAGAGAAATGCAACTGCGGCTTGGGGCACTGTTTGAAAAAAATGAGAAAGTCAGAAGAAACACACAAGTATATATCATATTTTGGAGAAATAAAAGTTTAATTCTTAAAACATATGGCAAACTCTGACATTGTCTATTCTATTTCATATGTGTTGTGAACATTAAGTTGAGTTTACAACAACTAACAGGTTGTTGATCTGAAGTTTGGGAAATGCTGGCTTAAGAAAATTAATTAAGCAAAACTTAAGAGCTACTCAGTGTTGGAGACGGGATTCCAACCCTAGCTTGCTCAAATTGAGAGCCTACACAAGCTCTACTAAAAGCATGAAATGTCTGTCTCTTCTTCAGGGGATGAACAAGGTATTCATCCTGCAGGAGTTCTCAGTGGAAGCAGTTCACAGAGAAATGAAAAAAAGAGGTTTCACCTTTTACCTAGAACTGCTGATGCCTGCCTGTGAGGGTGACTGGATTCTCCTTGAAATGGGAAAGCAGGCTCAGTTAGGCAGTTAACTTTGAAGATGCTTTGCACAACTGCTGTTTTAAAGCATTTTTATAAAACTCAACACTGTCATTAGAACTGTGATCCTCACGCAGTGGTGATGCCATAGCTCATTAGGCCTGTGTGAGTTGTAATAAATGGAGAACTGCATAGTGTGTTTATGCAGTAAGTTTAAGGCCATGATAAGTCCACAGAGCAGATTTTTCCCCCTCTATTAGAAACACACCCATCTTGGATTAAATACACACATACACAGCACACACACACGTTCACAATTACAACCACTGAAACATAAAGATATTTTACCTCCAGTCTCCAAAAGCCAAGTGGGAAAGATTTAACAAAAATTCCATTTTAGTAAGGAGTGGGGCCAAGCTGAATGGGGGCAAAACCGTCAGGGGGAAAATAGCTCCTGTGCTTTGTCCGTACTTCTAAGGAAGAGCTGCTTCTAGGACCTGGACCCCACACTGACAGATGAGGTACTTACTTGTGGAGACAGAAAAGACAAAGACTCAAGCTCTACCCATATGTCCCCCACTGCCCCATCACTCAAGTATAAGGGCCACCCACAGTGGCTTCCTCTCCTGGGTTAGACATTGACCCTGATTATACGATGGTGCTTAAGTCACAATGTGTGGCCTCCCCTGAACAAGGCAGCATGAACAGCATTTGGCAAGAATAGGGTGACAGATGGGATAGGTAAGAGGACATGAAGAAAACCATACATATTGTATTATATCTCCAACATTAAGCATAGACTTTTCTATTCCTTTTTTTTTTTCTGTCTTCACAACAGAGACTCTTCAGGTCATCTCACATGATTCCTCAAATAATGTTTGAATTTATTCTACCACATTATCCCAAACCAATGATCGAACTATATGTGTTTTAAAAACAACATTTTCAATTTTTGTGGGTTGATATTTTTGTAAAATATAAAACAATCTGGATAATGTGTTAATTTCAACTTGTATAACAATTTCTAAACACTTCTCTTACTTTCACATCCTAGCTCATGTAAGACTGGCAGTAAAAAAATATAGTACTGGTCTAACCTATGTTTGAATACCTCCAGTGTTACTACAATGTTCATTCTACGTTGAGATAATTTGATTGCCTTTTCTGCACTCAGAGAGAGGGGAAACAGTGAGTCGGGCATTCAGCTGAGCGATGGAAATATATAGATGATTAAGCCAGTATCTGTGTGTGGAGGGGCTCTCAGCTCAGCCCAGAAAGATGGGGTTTCAATGAAGTCTTCCAGAAGAGAGGGTCCAGAGCAGAGTCTTGAGAGAAGCATAGGAATTCATCAGATGTGATAGGAAAAGAAAGACTGTTTTGAGCAGCTCAAACAGCACGATTAAACATATGAAAACATGAAAGAGTGTTTAGAAAAAGCAGTTTGGTGTACAGGAGGTTAAAGCGCTCTCTCTCTTTCTCTCTCTTTTTCTTCCTTCCATCTGATATAGAGCCGTATTGGTCTCACTGTAGCTTCTAGTCACTGGTTTTAGTTGTATTTGTGGGGACCAATATCAGTTAGGGACTTTACCATCACTAACAGCAAAGAAAGCTAGAGAGAGAAGGAGAAGGGGAAGAGGAAGGGGAATGAGAAGGAGAAGAGGATGAGGAAGGGGAAGTGGAGAAAGGAAGAAAGGACAGAAAGAACAAAAGAATCTCAAATCAAATTAGCTCTATAAAAATAAAGATAAGGGTTTCAAATCTCACAGAAAAGGCAATATTTTCCATTCTTAGAATCTCCTGCAAATTTTTCCTTTAATTTGCCACATTCTTATAATCTAAACACTATGACAGGGCATTGAGGCACATGCACACGGCAGAGCTTCTCCCATTTTACTCCTAGGACTGTGTCTCTGGTGAATCCCACCTCAGTCACATGGTTGCTAATTAAGAAAGGGTGAATTCTCTGCTTGAGGCACTCTTCCCTCCACCCTTTGCCTAATCCTCCCCTGGCCGCCACGTGGCTCATCTTTGAGGTCTTACATTCCTGTCTTTGGAGACAGTGCCTCTTTCTCTTTGGTCTACGTTAAGTCCTTCTAGTATATGTTCACACTACACTCTCTCTTTTCTTTTTTTTTTTGCTTCCCTCTTTCATAAATAAGTTGATGAGAATTGTAATTGTGCCATAATTGTGAAGTCTCACTTCCCCACTAGAATGAAAGCTCTATGAAAACAGAGAAATTATGTTTTGTCTTTCTAGACTTAGTATAGTGCTTCTGCATATTAGACATGTAATAAACATTTGCGGATGGGTATGTAAATTCTTCAACTAATAATAATAATAAGTAAAACTTCCTGAGTACTTACTATGTGATAGTTTAGAGACAACTATAATGAAAAAGGAAGGCAAGAAGAGTTTAAGTGACTTGTGCAAGGTGATACAGCTAAACAAGAAGCAGAGCTGGGATTTGAATATTGAAAGCTTGACCACAGAGTAATAAGTACCTACCATGTGCTTCTCTCAGTAATTAACTGTAATAAAAACCCAATACCATGAGCAAACTAGAGTTCTGGCTCTCTTCTTTGCAGTCTGGACTCATATGTCTCTGACTTCTGCACTTCTCCAATTTACTTAACTCTTCCAGAGCCTTTACTGAGAGGGAAAAGAGGGGGTTTGGATAAAAAGAAATTTGAAGCCCATGTCTTGGAAGTCTTGACTATGAATTTGCCTGTGGAAGCAGTAGTGTATAGCTACCTGGGAGCCCAGAGCCTTGAATCTTGGGACAGAGTCTATGAGAAAGGCAGCTCTGTAACACGCCATTTAGGGAAGGGTAGAGCATGGGAGGCAAGGTTCTGCAAGCTCTCGTTTTGACGGTAGAGAACACTAAAGGTATTACGAGACTTAAGTCCCTCAACATAGCCACCACCATCATTGTAAGCTTCTACAATGAAGGTCTTATATCACCTCTTAGGTTACAGGGGAAGGGAGATTCTATGAGATGTCCACTTGATCCCATTGGGAAAAATACCCCTCCTGCAGCTCTGTTAGTAATGCAACAGATCAGACACCAAAGCCCAACTTGCTGCTGCTTCCTTTTTATGTTTAATATTTTAAATCAAGCACTTATCATGGAAGTCAGTGATCCTGGTTCTGCCAGGGACAGGAGAGTATGAATACGTGGGGAGGAAATTTTGCAAAGTTCTCTTACCTGCAGGAAATATAATTTATCTTGTAAAGGAAATGGTTTTGTTTGGGAAAATACCTTGATAAGCTGGAGAGGAAGAGAGTGAATGTGTGAATGTTGGCAAGAAGAAAGAAAGAGTAGAAAATGCTCAAGGTCTCTGTTCCACAACATTGGCAGACTTGGTTTGTGTTCAGTGAGGGAGGGAGAAAGGCCAGAGTGGGGAAGGCTGAGAAAAAAGCAGGTTTGGGGTGGGGAGAAGGGTGGAAACTTGAAGCCGGGGTTCTCAAAAGTGAGAAGTACTCAGGAAAAGGCCAAAGGGAAGGCAGGCCAAAGGGCATTTTAAACCAGAAAATGTTTAACATTTAATTTGGAAGCTTCTACTCAGCTGTGATGTGACCTCTGCCCTCTCTCCCCTCCACCCTACCTCAAACAAAATCTAAAACACATGTCATATTGAGAATTAATTTTTGCTTTTTAAAAATCTTTTATGAACTATAGAAAGGGGCAGTTCTCTGTCTGGTGTGAGGTTGTGCAGGAAGAGACAGCACATACAAGGGAACAAGACATAATGAGATTTAATTAGGAGGAAGTAGGGAACGTGCAGCCCAGAAGACCATGAAATGATGCCAGCTGGAATTCTAAGAAATTCTGGTGAAGAATTTAAACTGCTTCAGACTTGGAATCAGTTCACCTGATTTTATTTAGGGCTCAAAGCACTAGGACACCCAGAATGATTTCTGCCTTGCCAGAGAATTAAAATTAATGATGGTTTTCTGAATGTTACATTTATTTGTTCCTATTTGCCTGATCATGTGAGAGATAGGTTACACACCAAAATAGGGTTTTCAGGGCTTGGGAGAGATACACAGCATTTATGCATTTTGGTGTTCATGTGTGCAATCCTGATGACAGGGAAAGTCTGTTGAAGATAAAAGTGCCAACTTAAGCATCTCCATAAATATGCTGATTATTGGTGAATGCTTTTAGTCATACACATGGAATATTTATGTGTTTGCTCTGCTCATACTTTATCAGTTCAAATAAGCCTTAAAATAGAACGTTTTTGTATAAATGAGATTCAAATTATGTTACTTCTTAATAATAAGCAGCTAATATTTATAGTGCACTGCTACCTTCCTGGAACTAAGCTAGTCCCTTACACCCTACTTGATTGAAATCTCAGCTAGTGGACACCTGTGTCCACATGTAACTGAGTACTCTGGAGCTCAGAACAGTAAAACCATTGGCAGGGCGGCATGGATCTTAGGGGATGCACGTACATTTTGAACCTAAGTGCATTTGTCCCAAACTCCATTCACTATTTACTAACTATATCTTAAGATGTAGTTTGCTAGTGATGCCTAAAAATACATTTATATGAATATAAACCTTAAAAGCACAACTTGAATCAATCACCTGCCTCAAAAAGAGACATGGAGTTTAGCCACCTTCTCCAGTCTAAGAGAATGGGTCTCCAGAGGGTTCTCCAGGTATCCAAGGTGGCTGTATTTTCCTCACCAACATAAAACTAAAAGTAAGGAGAAAGAAAAGCAACTCGGAAATTTATTACTTCCTTCTTTTTAGGAGCAAGGAGAATATGTCCACTTTAACTTCTTTTACTCACCTCTATCTTTCAGCCTTGTGGCCAACTTGACAAAAGTTTATCATTGGCTGTTTGCACTCCTGACAATGATATGTTATATTCTAGTCACATGGGGCTTCAAGGACCATATTTTAGTAGCACAAGAAAGAAAGAAGGGAGGAAGGAAGGAAGGGAGGAAGGAAGGGAGGGAGGAAGGCAGGGAGGGAGGCAGGGAGGGAGGAAGGGAGGGAGGAAGGGAGGAAGGAAAGGATAGATGGAAGGAAAGAGAAAGATAATACCACAGACAAAAAGGCTTTTCAATATTAGACAGTGGAATTAGCAAAGAATGTGTTATGCTACCACCTTCCACTCATTGTAATACATACAGATTTCTGAAAGTATTCATATTATTGGGAATTATTTTTATCTGAAGGTCAAAGGTTGAAGGATTTCATCCATTTTGCCAGTGTAAATGCTGTGTACATCTGTTTATACGTGTGTGTGTTCATACATACATAATACCTACATATAAAGTAAACTAACAATACATAACATCATCATGATCTAGCAAAATACTTGTTTAGAATTACAATTGATCTTTGGACAACATGGGGTTAGGTTTGCTGATGCTCCGCAGAGTGGAAAATCCACATATAAACTTACAGTTGGACCTCTGTATCTGCAGCTCTGCATCCTCAAATTCAACCAGCCATGGATCCTGTAGTCTGTAATGTTCACTTACTTTTTTAAAATCCTCTTATAAGTGGACCAACGCAGTTCAAACTTTTTTGTTCAAGTATCAACCATATATAGTTGATGTACCTTTTATTAAGATCATTCAAAGAACTGAAACAGATTTCTTAGATCAGCGCCATTTAACCTACAGCCCCAAAGCCTTCCTTTTTAGGACTGGCAAAGATGTTAGGCAGGCTTGGATAACCTCCCTGTGGATGCAGCACTGATTGTTCCTAGGGATGTGGACATGGCCATCTTCTCTCAGACTGAAGAATCCAGGGGCAAGAAGTGCTGTATGTTTTGAAGCAGACCAAAACTTTAGAGAGCTCTGATTATTAGAAAGAATATAGTTGTTCCACACTGTATGTCTCCTTAAAAATTCCACCCATGGATGTTGGCCCTGGAGAAACAAGAGAGGTCTGTCCTCCTTAAGCTTTTTCTTTTTTGGTTAAAATTATTTTAGCTCTGTTACTTCTCTATGTCCTAACTTCTGGGTACCTTAAATATGTTTAGTCTTCTAAATAAATAAGAATTATGGTTCTAATTAGATTCTTTTAAAGTCACTAAGGTGAGAGGCATCAAAGCAAAAGCTTGTATCTGAAACAAAGAGTCAGGATTGAGGGATTATGAGCTCCATACACATCTTCAGCTTTCCTTTGCAGCCAGTTGATAATAAAGTGTTGACCTTTAATTTAACTCACTATGTTTATATTCTGTCTTATTTTAAAGCACCCTATTCTTTTAATCTATGAGTAAGATATATTTCTTTTAGAAGAATTTGAGAATGTTGAAATGTAAAAAATGTAAAAAAAGTACTGCAAACACATAAATATTTCAGAGTATAGCTTTTGAGTTCTATCTCTATTTCCTGTTTTGTTTTACAAAACTAGGTCACAGCAAACATGTTTCCATACCCCTTTTGAAAGGATGCATGTTTTTGACCTGTGACACATTTTCAGGACTACCGTGCAGCTTCCCTTTATTGGGATTACTTACTCCACTTTCAAGATTCAAGTGGGATACTGTGTAGGTTGGGATGGGGAAAGACAATATTGAAGAGTTTGGTAAATAAACGTTGATTACCTTATCCTCCTGACTCACAATAGAGTTTTATAATCTTTCAACATATTCCTTTTTTTTTTTTTTTTTTTTTTTTTTTGCGGTATGCGGGCCTCTCACTGTTGTGGCCTCTCCCGTTGCGGAGCACAGGCTCCGGATGCGCAGGCCCAGCGGCCATGGCTCATGGGCCCAGCCGCTCCGCGGCATATGGGATCCTCCCAGACCGGGGCACGAACCCGTATCCCCTGCATCGGCAGGCGGACTCTCAACCACTGCGCCACCAGGGAGGCCCTCAACATATTCCTTTTTTCTCTCTATTCTCTGTCTCTTTCTCATTTACATATTAAATGTTTCAATCATTGAATTCATCTTTCATGGATTGTATAGTCATTTGTTTAAAAAGTTTTTCTTTTAAGGGAACTTTAAAAGCTCTTAAAACTTTAATAGAAGTTCAAGTGAAAAGATTTTTAGGACTCTAGGCTGTTTTTGTTGTGTTAAATCTGGCTCAAATCCATTCTTTTCAAAATACGTTGAGATTCTGACTGTTTTCTAGATGTAGGAAAATAAATGATACAGTAAAATTCTAAAATTTTGATGATGGCTTAGTTTTACTTTAGTAGGCTTTCCCCCAAGGATCAATCATTCTGAGGTGAAAGGAACAGTGGCTGACTGAGGAGAGAAAGAATAAGCAAAATAAATGAGTATATTATACAACATAGCAGAAGACATAAGTGCTAAGGAGAGAAATGGCAAAACTATCAGAAGATAAGGAGTGCTGGAGGTGAGGTAGTTTGCACTTTTATGAAGGTTGGTTGGGAAAAGTATCTTTAAGAAGGTGATGTTTCATCAAAGCCTTGGAAATTGAGGAGCTAGTTTTGTGGACACTGGGGGAAGAACATTTTAGACAGAGGAAAGCATAGCTACAAAAGCCCTGGTGCGTTAGCAAGCTTGGCCTACCCGCCCTAGAACCAGCAGAGAGGTAAGTATGGCTGAAGTGGAATAAGCCAGAGGCAGAGTAGCAGGAGAGGTGTTCAGAGATTTCCCAGGACACCAGATACTGCAAGACCTGGGAGGCCATTGTTAGGGAATTTGGTTTTACTCTGAGTGACACAGGAACCCATTTCCGCATTTTGAACAGAAGAGTGACACTATGCAACTTCTGTTTTAAAAGCCTGACTGCTGTATTGAAGCAAAACAAGGATAGGAAAACTGACTCCAATTAAGATTTTGTGGCATTTCAGATGAGAGCTGATAGTGGCTTAGAGCAAGTAGGTAGCAACGGATATTGCACAAAGTGGTGGGAACCTGAGTATACTTTAAAGATAGAATCACCAGGATATCTGATGGATTGGATGTGGAGTTGAAGGAAAAGGAGGTGTGTGGACTGAGACGCGAAGAGAAGCAAGGACGGAGCCTCTTTGAGCTCAGCTATTTTCTTCTGATGCATGTGTAAACCTTGATCCTTTGTTAACTGAGGGATCACGGTTTAAAACCTAACACAAAGCACAACAAGCACAGACTATCAAAAATAGAGTGGGACATAGAGATTACTGTGCCCCTTTATTTTACAGGTATGGGAACTAAAGCTCAGAGAGGCAAACATCATTCCCTTGAGTCCTTTATGCTCCTTTCACTCCATTTTTATAAATGTCAACTAGTACCAAGTAGAGGATACACAGTGACATACACAACTCCTAAGTGTCCAGCTAGGTGATGCCCACATGTGCACACTCGTGTAATCCACACCCAGATCAAGAATTTCGACAACATCTCAGAAGTACCCCCATCCTGTGTCCTGGGGACTATATGCCTCCTGAAATAATAGCCACTCTTTCTAGTCTTCTAAAACCATCTATATTGCTTCTTTTTAAACTTAAAAAAAAAACACTTGGTATATCTTTTCATTCAGCATTATTTTCATGAGATTCATGTGTGTTGTAAAGTGTGACTGTAGTCCACTTATTTTCATTGTAAGAGGCTACTCCATAAACATAAAATGTATTAATTCAGTTTACTGTTAACAGACTTTTGAGCTGTCCTCCCTCTTTTATTTTCTTGGCTACTGTGATTAGTGCTACTATAAATTTTTTTCACAAGTTTGGTGAACTCTTTTGTTCCTTACCTGGAGTTATATGGCATTATCAATTATAGCTTCATCTCTCTTGCAGTAGCACAGTGGCTTTGCAAATATATTATTATTTGATGATTGGCTTTAGCATCTGGTTCCCCAGAAAATGTGTCATCAGCTACATTTTATGGAAACTAAACTTTGTTTCCCTCTCAAAGATGTGATTTCTTCCAACTCTCTTATTCTTACAGATTCTCTAAAAGGAAGCAGAATGCTATTCATTTAAAAAAATTATTTGAGTATAATTGATTTACAATGTTGTGTTAGTTTCTGCTGAACAGCAAAGTGAATCAGTTATACATACACCTATATCCACTCTTTTTTAGATTTTTTTCCCATATAGGTTATTACTGAGTACTGAGTAGAGTTCCCTGTGCTATACAGTAGGTCCTTATTAGTTATCTCTTTTATATATAGTAGTGTGTATATGTCAATCCCAATCTCCCAATTTATCCCTCCCCCTCTCCCCTTATGGTTCCCCTGGTAACCATAAGTTCATTCTCTAAGTCTGTGAGGTTTGTTTCTGTTTTGTAAATAAGTTCATTTTTATGATTTTTTTTAGATTCCACATATAAGTGATAACCTATGATATTTCACTTTCTCTGTCTGACTTAACTTCACTCAGAATGACAATCTCTAGATCCATCCATGTTGCTGCAAATGGCATTATTTTGTTCTTTTTATGGCTAAGTAATATTCTTACATAAAGATAATTGTCAACTGAAAAGCACTAAGAAAGATATGAGTCCTGTAATGAGTGGTTCAGCTACTCAGGCTTGGCTATAAATTAAAGAACATGGAAGAGTGAATATTATTATTCCAAAGGGAGAAGTTGGTTAGAAAGAACAGGAATAATATGATAATAAAAATCACATGATAATAATAATAATAATGCAAGCTATAATTTATTAAGGTAGGTAGTGCAGCATAATGATTAATAGAATGGGATCTGGACACAAACTGCTTGGTTAGAATCTTAACTCTGCCACTTTCTAACTATATGAACTTGTTCTATTACCAGTTTTATCATCTGTCAGGTATGAGGAATAACTGTAGCTATTTCAGAAGATGTTGATTGAATGAGGTAATGTGTAAAGGACTGAGAACTATGAAATACAGTAAGAGTTATACACATTTGGAGTTAATATTAATATTATTTTTGAACATGTATATATACATTATTTCTAATTTTTACAACCTCTCAAGATAGCTACAGTTATCCCTGAACCTATATAAAGTATCTTTTATTCTGATCTCATAATTTTCTAGTCTTTTGTGCTTAAGGTGGTTTCTTTTTTGTACCATATGTCATTAACTTGCCTTTTGCCTCTCTTTCTGGACATTTCCATTTGTCTTCTCTCAGTGCATCACAGGCAAAGGTAGACAAAATTTTATTATAGACCATTTTACAGATTCCGTTATGAAGGCCCACGTAAGTGAAATTACTTACCTGTATCTTTATAGTCTAGTGAGTAACCAAACTGGTGTCTTCTTTTCTGCAAGCCCAGTGGTGTTTTGCTATTTCTTGCTACCCCTTGTGGCTTAATGGAAAAATTAAGTCTTTAGAGGGTTTGACTATGATGAGCTAGTTTTAATACTCTGAGTTAGTTGGGTGCTGATGTTCTGGATCCTTATTCCTGGACCACATCAATGACAAGGCTTGCCAAAATTGTCAGACCAAATTTTGATCTCTCATTTTTGTTATCTTGAAAAGTCATAACTGGTAAAAAAAGAAAAAAAAAAAGGACAAAAACAAAGAGATGCATATAATGGCATGAATATTTCTATCTTTTCTGTGCAGGAATTTTAAGCTCATTTTAGTTATAATTTTAAAATAGTTAATAGTAAATTAACAAGGTTTAGTTCTGGTACAAGGTGAGATGTCATTGTGTCTCTGACTAGACACAACTACAAACCTGGACAGAATGATTCAAGAAATTATCTGAGGATTCTGAAAAGCCAATAAAAGCAGAAAGATTGGGGTAGAAAATGAGATATTTGAACTACTGCTGAACTAGCAGTAAGTTTCCTTACTTTTCTTTGGCTTTTTCTAGCCCAGATTCAAAGACAGCATGGTACTTAGAATGTGCACCAAAGGTGGACAGAAAGAACATCAAAAAAAAAAATCTGTGTTTCTGGTACAAGTAATAGGACAGGGAGCATTTATTATAGGAGACAGGGGTAGGTATAATAAGAGAAAGCCCACTATTTAGGGGGCTGTTATTCTTTCTTAACCTTTCTCCCAGGCAATCTCACAATAGCACAGAGCAGCAGCAAATGGAAAGATATCTAAAATTCCAAGAGCATCTGTGTTCTCAAAAGTTTGGGAGAATACCATTTTTTTTCTTTTTCTCCTAACTTCTCTCTTGGCCCTAGAGAAGGACATAGTCTGAGAAAGTTCGTGACAAAACAGGGAGATTAAATCCTTGTTGTGTTGTCAGAAAATCAGATGGGAGGTGCCCTGGTGCAAGAACTTTTGAGGGAGATCATAATGGGGTGAAATCTTAAGAAAATGATCCCATATAATTGTGTATGAGCTTTAGAGATCATCGCAAATCTGTGCATACATCTTTCTCTAGAGCATACAAATACCTTGAGAAGTGAACTAAAGCACCAACCACCACTTAGGTCTCAGACAAGCCATTGAGTGGTACATAGGAGAAGAACTGAAGAGAATTGCAAAGGCTCTGAAAACTGGTTTGGCATTGGAATCAGCCCTCGGTGTATAGGAACTTGGATGCTGAACATAGCATGGGAAGTTGCCTGATAAAACATAAAGATCAACATTGTCAATAGATCTCTGAGACTCATAACATAGTATCCAAAATGCACAGATATAGTGTCCATAACATCTCAGCATATAATGGATCAGGAAATCTTGACATCTTGCTAGGGGAAAGAAGTCAATTGATGTCAACTCTGAGATGACACAGATGTTGGAATTATCAGATAAAGATTTTGAAGTAGATATTTTTAACATGATCCAAGGTAAGGCTGAGTACTTTTGAAACAACTGAAAAGATAGAAAGTCTCAGAAGAAAAGACAGAAAAATACAAAAAGAGACAAAATGGAAAATTTACTGATAAAAAGCATAATAACATAATAAAACATAGTAAAACTTTAAAAAAAATGACTGGATGGGCTCAATAGCAGGTGGAGATAACAGAGTAAATAATTTATAAATTTGAAAAATACATCAATAGAGATTATCTAATATGTAAAACAAAGGGGAAAAATGAAAAAAATTAACAGGGACTTGTGAGATAAAACCAAAATTTCATGTCATCAGAAAGCATGATGCGGGAAAAAATAAATTAAAAAAAAGAATAATGGTTGGAAAAACTGGCAAACTATTTATATTAAAAGATGCAACAATTTCAGTGAACCCCAAACAGGATAATTCAAAATTTTCTGTGCTCTGATATATTGTAATAAAATGGCTGAAAAGTTTTTTAAAAGATAAATAACATTGAAAGCAGCTAGAGAAAAATCAAAGCATAAATTACAGAGGAACAATAATTCAAATGACTGTCAATGTCTTTTTTAAAAAGCCAGGGATGGCAGAAAACAGTAAAACAATATTTTAAAGTAGTGAAAGTAAAAAGCTGTGAACTCAGAAACTATATCCATGAAAAATATCCTTAAGGAATAAAGGTGTAATAAAGAAATTTGTAGATGAAAGAAAAAGAAAAGCATAACATTTGTCAGCAGCAGACCTGCTCTAAAAGAAATGCTAAGAGAAGTCTTTCACATAAAAGGGAAATTATACCAGAGGGAAACTTGGAAACTCCAGAGCAACAGAAATGTTAAATAATGGTTAAATGTTAAATAAGTGGTTAAGTACAAACAGACTAGGATTCTCCTCTTAAGTTCTTTAAAATATGTATGGCAGTTGAAAGCCGAAATTATAATATGGACTGATGAAATTTTTAGTCTATGTAGACATAGTACAAATGACAACCACAACATAAAGTGAGGCGGATACAAAAACCTCTGTGCTGTAAAGTTTCTACTTTTCACCTACATTTCACTTGAAGTGATAAATATTAATTCTAAGTAGATTGTGAAACATTAAGTATGTATATTTTACTCTCAAGAGCAACAACTAAAACATTATACAAAGAGATAAAGGGAAAAACATAATAGTTAAATTAAAAAGGAATACTAAATAATATTAAAATATTACAAAATAAGACATAAATGCAAATGAGAGGAACAAAGCACAGAGGAAACAGAGAAAAATACTGACATTATAGACTTAAATCTAAATATATCAACAACTGTATTAAATATAAATGGTCTAAACATCAAATAAAATGTCAGAATGGATTAAAAAAGAAGGATGAAACCATACAGTGTCTCCAAGAAGCTCAAATACATATAATAATAAAAGTGAAAGGATGGAAAATGATATACCATGAAAACACTAATTGAAGGAAAATTGAAGTGATGAGAGACAATTCTCCCTGGGTATCCTGCATTCCTGCACCTCTCACAAACTGGGCACTAACTGACATTTGTTCCAAGCTATCTTTTCAGTAATTTTTCTATAGTGAATTGTCATGGAAGGTAGACACAGTATCTTATTCTGGACCAAACTGCAGGCATATTACAGTCCACTTTAAAAGATGTGAGCGCCCTAAACTAAGACTTCCTCCCTGTCATACAACCTAGTCCTTATGGTCCCCTTCATATTTCCCTGTGGAAATGGGGGCTAGGGAACCTAATGGAAAACTGCTAATAGTCTGGATACTGCTATTTCTGAGAGACATAATTTGTCTTTTGTCTCTGACCCAATATTTTTGTGTCTTCCATGGAACTGTGGTGAACTAACTACTAGTTTACAAGGAGAATAAAGTCTCAGATTCTCACAGATCTTGAAATGGAGTGACTAGATTAGTATTAAACAAAGTATACTTCAGAACAAGGGCAATTAGGGGTAAAGCAATATATTATATAATAACAAAAGTGCCAATTCACCAAGAGGATAAACCAATCTTAAATGGCTAGACACCAAATAACACAGCCTCAAAATGTATGAACAAAAACTGATAAAACTAACAGGGAAAAAGTACAGATTTACAAGTATAGTTGGAGACATTGATATTCTTCTCCCACCAATAGATAGAATACGTAGATAAAATATTAGAAAGGATATGTAAGAAGTAAGACACACTATCAACCAAATGGAATCTAAATGACATGCCATGCATAGAACACTCCTTATGACAATAGCAAGTTACAAATTATTTTTAAGTGTACATGGAATCTTCACAAAGTGAGACTGTATCCTGGGTTATAAAACAAACCTTACTATCATATTTCAAGTATATTGCCTGATTATAATAAAATTAAGCTAGAAATTAATAGCAGAAAGAAATATGGAAAATCTCCAAATATTTGGGAAATGAAACAACACATTTTTGAACAATCCATCAGTCAAAGAGGAAGAGTTGGGAGAAGTATGAGACTGGAACTACATAGCCAAAATGATAATCAATTTTGTTGTATATAAATTTTAAAATGTATAATTAAAAGTTTAACAAATACAAAAGTAAGTTACTGTAGACAAAGAGACAAAAATATATATTATTGACAGATTTATTTTTAACTACTAGACATATCGTCTCATATGAAATTTTGAGTCTTTTTAGAGCACAGTATAAAGATAACACCCTATTGGAGATTTTCCAAAGGAGCAGTTCCTCCAGTGCTGTAATGCAGCTTTAGCTGATTGTAAGACAGCCCAAAGGCCTAAGGTAAATTGGAAATGGCAATGTTAATCATAAAAATATTGGTACACTGAATGCACTTCTGAAAGCACCTGTAATTCTCACTGCAAAGAACTTGTTTATGTATAAAATAAGAATGGGGACCCTACAGAAAACAGAGTACACTACTTACTAGCTTATGATCCTGAACAATTACATAAAATCCCTGAGCTTCTTAGCTTCTTCATTTTGAAAACAGGGCTAATAGTAGTAATTATTTCACTGTGCTGTAAGAAAGAGAAAATTAAATCCATGTAAAGGGCTTAGAACAGTGCATGAAACAGAGTAAGAACTCAGTACATGTCAGCTCATATGGTACCTGAATAATGGCCTGTCAAATAGGTCCACATCCTATTCCTAGTACCTGTGAATATGCTGCTAACTACATGGCAGAAAAGATATTGCAGATGTGATTACATTAAGGATCTTGAGATTTTCCTGAATTACCCAGATGGGCCCAATGGAGTGACAAGGGTCCTTCCATATAAGTGAAAGTCAGAGTTTTAAAGATGATATGGTGTTGATCTTGAGGATGAAAAAAGGGGCAAGAAGAAAGGAATGCAGGGGGCCTCTAAAAGCCGGAAAAAAGTAAGGAAATGGAATTTCCGTGGAGGTTCCAGAGGGAGCTCAGCCTTGTTGACACCTCATTTTTAGGCCAGTAAGATCCATTTCAGACCTCTGAATGTCAAAGTTGTACAGTAATACATTTGTGTTTTTTTAAGCCACTGTTTATGGTAATTTGTTACAGTATCAGTAGGAAACCCATAAAATCATTTAAAGTAACTAAGTTTTTTCTAGTTTTAATTTATAAAACCACAGTGTTATCACTTTGCAAGTACTCTTTCAAATTCTTGATCATTTTTCTTAGAGGAAAGAGACATTTCGAGATTATCCATAAATGCATTCTGTGTGGTGGGTAGAAACTCAGACTTGGAGATTGCCAAATCTGGATTCATATTCTGACTTCATTATTGACTAGTCCTGTGACTTGGACCTGTTACCTAACTTTGTTAAAAGATTGTCTGCCTACAGTGTTGTTGTGAAAAGTAATGAATTATCACAAATCATTTAGCACAGGATCTGACTAATAATTAGTTTTTATTAGTGAGAATTATTAATATTAGTGGTTATGAACCCACATCTTTTGAAGACAAGCACAAGCTACTCATGGACTTGACAATTTCTGAATATCTCTATTTTAGTTTAGTAAGCAGATGTTTAGACTAGAAGGGTATGGATCCTAAATGTCTTCTAGTAGAAATCATTTTTCTGGGTTCTCATTGAAAATTCACCTTTCTCTTTTCCAATCTCCTTTACCATGGGGTAAAGCATTCTTTTCAAAGTACTCTTTTCAAATCTCAATTAAAAATCAGCTCCAAGTAAAGTTGTCTCCTTCACACTTGCAAAAACAAGGTCTCCTGTTCCCTTCCCCTTCAAGTGTCTTCTTCTGAAGTAAAATGAGTCAAAAGTCAAATGACAACATAATAACCCCCCAGGTATGGAATTGTGCGTCTCCAGACCCTTTTCCCTGAAGAGACAATGAAATGAATAGGGAGCAGGCCCAGTTGGACCAGGATTCACTGCTGTTTGCCACCTGGTGGACGTTCACGCTCACTGCAAAGTAATTTCCATTCCCTGTTTTTAAAAGCATCTCTGATCAGTAACCTTAGCTCCCTGGTTGTGTTTTCTGCTAATTAGTAGAGATCAACTGATTGGAGGACAGACATAAGTGTACAGCACTATCCTTACTTTGAGAGAAGAAAATGATCTATTGAGTTGGCCAAAAAGTTCATTCATGTTTTTCCGTAAGATTTTACAGAAAAACCCGAAAGAACTTTTTGGCCAAGCCAAATATATTCATTGAGCCATTAGTTCCCTGGCAGTGACAAGTTAGGTGTTCTCAAAGAGAGACCCTAAATACTATCCAATGGATCACTATCACTGAAACCTGTGTTTCTTATGTTTAAGAAAAGTGTTTATACACACATATATGTATAAATCAAAATGTTTCTTTTAGATTTTTTTATTTTTCACAAACTGGTGTACCCTCCCGTAGTGCCATAGCCTTCAGGCACTATATATTTCAATTTCCTTAAACTGACACAAACAGCAGCCCCCACACTTGACCTAGCTCCTTTTTCTGCCTCCATCCTCCTCTTTGACCATTTTCTTATAGTTTGCTCACTTCCGCCATACTCTACATTTCTGTTGTCTAAGCCACCCAGTCGATAGTATCTTGTGATGGCAGCCCCACCTGACTAAGGCAATAGCTGCATGTACCAAGCTTGCTTATGCTTTATTTCCTTTGCATATGCTATTTCCTCTTCATGGGATGCCCTTCTCCTTTTTAAAATATCATATTTCATTTAGCCCAATATAACCTTCAACATAGAATCAATAGACAAAAAAATAATTAGGTTTTTTTTTTTTTTTTTTGCAGTATGTGGGACTCTCACTGTTGTGGCCTCTCCCACTGCGGAGCACAGGCCCTGGATGCGCAGGCTCAGTGGCCATGGCTCACGGGCCCAGCCGCTCCACGGCATGTGGAATCTTCACGGACCGGGGCACGAACCCATTTCCCCTGCATTGGCAGGCGGACTCTCAACCAATGCGCCACCAGGGAAGCCCAATGAGATATTTCACATCGGCTTTTTCAAACTAAGTTTTCAAAATTCGATCTGTATTTTACACTTACAGAACATTTTAACTCAATTAAAAATTTAGTTTCTCAGTCATATCAGCCACATTTCAAGTGTGCAATAGCCATATGTGGGCAGAGGCTACCATATTGGCCACCACAGCTTTAGAGAATCCTGGACAGATTCACCTTTTCATGGCCATCATTTAAACAAAGATAACGGCATCACCATAAAGAAATTGGCAATATTGGTTTCAGTGTCAGAAGAATGACTTTACCCAATTTTTAAGCATTCATAGGGCACCTCCATAGACTAAGATCCCCCCAAACACATACACTGGAGGCAGTAGGTTTTTCCTTCTTAAATCCATTACTTTTATATCTGGCCCTTTTCCATGAATGCTTCTGCTTAGCTCCCACCTTGCTCTTTCAGGTAAAGCAGAAAGCAGTCCCTGATCTCACCATCTGCTCTAGAACCCACACTGTGGTAGGTTATCATTGGATACAGTGGCCCTGTTCTCCAATTGCCTTGCTTGTTTGATCTTTCCCACTCGAGGCTGGGCTCCTTGAGACACAGACTAGACTTTGCTTCTCTGTATCCCCCCTGCCATGGTCATCCCTGGCATAGAGTAGTACCAATTACCATTTGTTGAATGGATGGAATATCTTTTAACAGAGTCTAAGTGAGGTGCCAGTCACTAAAAAGTATCCAACTAAATGTGATTTAAGTTCACATCACTGGGGCAAAAATACGTCTGTCTTGCCCCCCCTCTGAAACTCTTATCTTACTTCATCTATCATATTGATTGAGAGTACACTTTTGAGACTTTATTTTATAATACTGATATGTCTTTGAGGCATTTTTGCCACACTCCATTCAAATGCCAGCCTCTTTGTGATGGAAGGCCTTTTAAGACATCATTAGTTTTTGCCAAATGTGCTTGTCAACAGTGACATCCAGCTGAAGGTAAGATCCTTGGGGACCAGAACAACATGGTGGGAGAAGGCAAGGGACTATCTTGGAGTAGAGAGGAAGTGCAAAAGACAGGTGGAAGTAAGAGAGTAGTAAAAACAAGTATCCCTGACATCACTGCTCTTCCCATCAATAGATCTACCTCCTGCTCAAAGACCTAAAATGGATATTTTGTTAAACTTGACTCACTTAGATCTCAACTCAAATTCCACTTCTTTCATGTTTCAACTCTGTGACTGAAGGAAAGCTGTTTATAGTCTCTGAGTTTCATCTTTTATAACAGAAAAAGGGGTGCGTGATGTATATCTTGTATGAGTGTTTAGGGGTATAATGCAGAAAGGTTGCATGTCTTACATGATGCTGCAATCACATCGGGAACTCAACAAATGGTACAATGTAAATCCCTTCTGCTCGGTGCTCAAGGACGCCCATAATATGTCAGCAATCTATCCAGCATTTTGCCCAAATTCTTGCCAATAACAGATACCAACATTCATTCCCTGTGTGTGCTTCATACGTTTGACTACCGTAACTTTCCACATGCCATTTTTATGTCAAAAATATTAGGCAGATCACTCCCCAGTTTCCCAAGAAACACAGGATCACAGGTAGGTTTTAGAGAAAGCATGCAGACTGGGGAAAGAAACAGGAATATTGTCTTATTATTTGGAATTTGGAAACCATTTATGTTGCCAAGTAAAATATCTGCCTAAATATATGTACAGGAGATTTAGTATGTTTCACACATATTGGGTATCTTTTGTGTACAAGGTTCAGAGAGGCTTTGTCTATCATCTCTGTCAGTACAATAGTACAAAATTGTACTGTTTTTCTATAATACCTTTCAATCTGACCTGATTTAAGCTCTGAATGCACTTAAACAGTATGTGTGGCCTCAGCACAGGGATATATCTATTGCCCAAAAGAGGAAGACTACATTCCAAAAAACTCCAACATCAACTTGCAGGAGGACCATGACTCAAAAGTTGAATGACAGCTGCCGGGTGTAAGGCTGACACATAGATATGCAGGGCCTTGCTTTTTAATTAAGAAATCTGCTGATGATATTCAGTTTGGCCTGAGCTTGAGCTTAGAGCTCATAATATCCTATTCTACCTCAAAATCTAATACAAGTCAATCAAAAATTATTTTAGGCCTGCACTATGGGCAGTTGCTAGAAATGAATGATGGGGAGGCAGTTAAATCTAATAATGAGTCTGTCAAGCTGCATCCATTCGCATAACACAACCAAAAGAGGCAACTCCAGGCATAACATCCGTGTAGCTCCACTTGGGGTCTACACTCCTCAGGGTTGACTACTACAACCATTATTCTCGGAGGATAGTCATGGGATAGTGCAGACATGTTCTTTATCATCACCAGTTATATTAATTAAATCAATAGTCTACTAGCAAACATGTTTCCTAGCTTCTGTAGGATTTGGCTATCACTGCCATTGGAAATTACTGAAAGAATTTTTCAGAATTACTGAAAGAATCGTCCACCTTCTGAGTCAATCTTTGGATGGGCTTAAGAACACATTACAAATAGACAAGACACCCAAAGAAATCAGCTGGAGCTCCATAATCTCTCTCTCTCCCAGAATTTACTGAGTTCACATGAAAATATAAAGAAATCTATTCCCCAAATTCCAATACATAAGACATGCATGCACACACACACACGCACGCATGCACACACTCACATATTCACATAGACATGTGTTTGAAAATCCTATCTGTGGGGTACTATGGCAATATTGGATTAATCTCTAGAAATCATACTGAGTCCCCCAGGTGGGCTAAGTGTTTCTATTCGAGTGCTTCCCTAGGATTCTGTGCCATCTACTATGAAAACAAGACATTGTATCTAAATTATTACTATTTTTATTTTAGTGTAAATATGCATAAATTCTTACTTTTTGAGAAGATGGGTGCATTTTATTCATCTGAAGTTCCACTTATTAATCACACAGGATTTGGCATATAGATTGTGTTCAAGACATGCAAGTAAATACATAAGTAAAAAATATACTCAAGGTTGGATAAATGTGAGAGACATTAACTGCTTATGAAATTTTGAGGACAAGATAATCAGCATGAGATGATGTTAGGAAAGTTACATGATGGAGGTGAGAATAGGTTGGCTATTAAGGATTTATGAGGAATTTATATTTATCCATTTTAAGTGGCATTTTGAGTCCCGTTTTTAATTCTTGATGCGTCCCTTCACTCAAACGTATATTAAGTTTCTTCTTTGCACCACATTTCATGGTGAATCCTGGGGTTGCAGAAATAAACAGGAAGGCTCTTGAGGGCAGGTGTACGAGTTCAAGGAACATACAATCTAACGATTGTATCCACCAGACAATGATATTTTAATTTAAATGAGTTTTGGATTGACATGTACAAACTGCCCTATTTAAAACAGATAACCAACAAGGGCTATATAGCACAGGGAACTCTGCTCAATATAATGTAATAACCTAAATGGCAAAGGAATTCAAGAAAGAATAGATACATGTATACATAAAACTGAATCACTCTGCTGTGCACCTGAAACTAGCACAACATTGTTAATCAACTATGCTCCAATATAAAATAAAAATTAAAAAAAAATAAGTAAAAAGAATAAGGTTCACTGGACCTAAATAAATAAACAAACAAACAAACAAATAAATAAATAAATAAATAAGTCCTATTAAAAAGGATGAAGAGAAAATATTATCTTCAATTGATGGTGAGAACTCTAAGGCTCAGGTAGCTTAAGTAACAAATCCTGTGTCTAAAAGGGGTCCATGTGGCTCAAGAGTGTCCCCCTGAAGTGATTTATTTGTTCTAGTGCACCATATAGTTTTCAGTAAACGGGGTTGCAACTGTAGGATGCTGAGAAATTTGCCCTTTCTATAATAAGGTACATCTTAGCCAGCACGATCTGGTTTCAGGTGTGATCCATTAGGGATCCGCTTATTGACCACTCTGAGCAGTTCCCCCTCTGAGCAGCTAAGTTAGGTGCCAAGACAGTTAAAAATAGATTCTCTAGACATTTTCCTTTGCTCTAGCTCCAGGAGCTGACCGCATCACCTTGCCTCACCCACAATTAGTTCTCAATACAAAAGCACTTAGGCCACCAGCCATTTCTAGAATGAGGCAAGCAGACTTCAGACCCAGCTGGAGCATAATTCCAAAAACCATGCCATAATGGAGATGATGTGGAGTGGAGAACCTGAGCCGAATGGAGAGAGGTTACCTGACAGTATCATCTATGGTTCGTTTGCCATTAATAAGGCAGCCTGCCTGCCTGGGTCTGCTCCAACCTGCTAATAGGTACTCTCTGGGGATGGTCTCATGCACTCTCCTGCTGAGCTGAGCCACCCACCGCAGAGACAACTATGGACTTGAACTATTGTTTCTAACATAGGGCCCTACAGAGTCCTAACCTCTGGACAACGCCTCCATTCAGATGGAAGAATTCTGGCTTCCTGGCCCTTCTTATCTTCTGAGTCCCTCATAAATGAGGGCATTTAATATGTCATCTTAGTTCTGTTTTCCATTTAAATACTCCCTACATTAGAGGCATAAGCAACTGATTTAATTAAAAAGGTTAATATCAGAGCAATCTAAGCTTTACTCCCCACCCTTCTCATCTGATTTATCTGGGGTTAGAGGTTACATTAGAAATCACAGAGAAGGAGAGAGAGAAAAAGCATCAGGCCAGTTTTGTTATGAGATAAGTCAAAGGGCAGCTGAGGAGGACTGTAAATAAAACATTGCATTTGAATTAGGACTTCTAGATTTTTTTTAAATTTTATTGGAGTATATAGTTGACTTATAACGTTGTGTTAGTTTCAGGTGAACATCAAAGTAAATCAGTTATACATATACATATATCCACTCTTTCTAAGATTCTTTTCCCATATAGGGCATTACAGAGTATTGAGTAGAGTTCCCTGTGCTATACAGTAGGTCCTTATTAGTCATCTATTTTATATATAGTAAAGTGTGTATGTCAACCCCAGTCTCTCAATTTATCCCTCCTCCACTTACCCTCTGGTACCCATAACTTTATTTTCTACATCTGTATACAAGACTTTTAGATTTTTAACTCAGCAAGGCTCTCATCACTAGGTTTTTTTGGGCAAGTTCTTTCCTCTTACTAGGGCTAAGTTTTATTATCTCTTAAATAACTGGGGTTTTCCAAACTTGCCTAATTATGAGAATTACATGAGATATTTGTCAAACCTACAGATTTCCAGGTCCCATCTCAGATAAACAAAATCTGAATCTTCAAAGAGGAGGTGGTCACCCCAGGTGCTGCTTGTGGCCAGACAGGTTCATGCTGGGCAGATGGGCACTGTGGTCTCGCCCAGCTCTGACATCTTTCCTACCTCTGATGATGATTCTAAGGCATAATTACCTTTGGGTTATAGATAGAAACAAAATCAAGGGTTCAGGATTTTCCCAAAACTCCTCTGAAGGTATTAAAATAAAACAGAGGGCTTATCCAGGTCATGGTCAGCCCTAGAAAAATTCAGAAGCAAAATAATCTTATTGTTTATCTTCCCCAAACTCCCCTTTATATGTCCCTGCTTTGTCTCTGTTGCTGTCCTCCATTCTCAAGATATGATCTGGCCCAATGCTGGTCTCTGCCGTATGTAGAATGCCGACAAAGTCTACTCAAAGCCCAGTACCCCATTCTCCCATCTGTCTCTCTTTTTCTGTCCCCTATCAAACTACTCTCAACTCTGTCTGCCTAGAAAGTATTTGAGAACCAATTAATGTGTTAATAATTAGTTTGGGCATAAATGTATTTCCTCAGGCTGAGCATTGGCATTTTCACTAAAGATATCACCTACATTTGAAAAACTGATTCCCCATTAACAGTTTGAACAGTATGTGCCATCTAGTATGTAGATATATGGAACCAATGGGTTGTTTCTGACACTCTAAATCACATCATACCATCATGGAAGAAAGTGTGTTAATGGGACTTTATTTTTTAACATTTTGACATGTATAAAAGATTTACCTACTAGGCTAAAGATCTCTCTCTGCCTCATGCACATGAAAAGGAATTTTGAAAATTTAATCAAAAATCCATTCAGCCCTTTCTGATGTTACCAACCAAATTATACTTTTCTCCCAGTTAGGAGTGTTCCTACACCTTAGCTTTTACTGACAATGAAGGCTGATTTCCTCCAGTGCAAACCTAAGAATAAATTAAAACCTTATAAAATAGGTGCATCTTTGACAGGTTGAGAAAGGAAATATGACTGTAAGTGTCAAAACCACAGTTAACTGCATTTGAAAATAATGCAGTATGCTTTTTTTTCTATAACGCTGAATGGACATGCTTGATTTTTAAAATAATGTTTGCAACATTAAAACCAAATGGCTGGACCTTCCTTGTGCTGCAGTGGTTAAAAATCTGCCCGCCAATGCAGGGGACATGGGTTTGAACCCTGGTTTTGGAAAATCCCACATGCCATGGTGCAACTAAGCCTGTGCACCACAACTACTGAAGCCCATGCACCTAGAGCCCATGCTCTTCAACAAGAGAAGCCACCGCAATGAGAAGCCTGTGCACTGCAACAAAGAGTAGCACCTGCTTGCCACAACTAGAGAAAGCCCACATGCAGCAACAAAGACCCAACAGAGCCAAAAATAAATAAAAAAATAACATCATGATCAAGTGGGGTTTATCTCAGGAATGCTAGGATTCTTCAATATACACAAATCAATCAATGTGCTAAACCATATTAACAAATTAAAGGAGAAAAATCATATGATCATCTCAGTAGATGCAGAAAAAGCTTTCAACAAAATTCAACACCCATTTATGATAAAAAACCCTCCAGAAAGTAGGCATAGAGGGAACTTACCTCAACACAATAGAGACCATATATGACAAACCCACAGCCAACATCATTCTCAATGGTGAAAAACTGAAACCATTTCCTCTAATATCAGGAACAAGACAAAGTTGTCCATACTCGCCACTATTATTCAACATAGTTTTAGCCACAGCAGTCAGAGAAGAAAAAGAAATAAAATGAATCCAAATCAGAACAGAAGTAAAGCTGTCACTGTTTGCAGATGACATGATACTGTACATAGAGAATCCTAAAGATGCTACCAGAAAACTACTAGAGCTAATCAATGAATTTGGTAAAGTAGCAGGATACAAAATTAATGCACAGAAATCACTTGCATTCCTATACACTGATAATGAAAAATTTGAAAGCAGAATTAAAGAAACACTCCCATTTACCACTGCAACAAAAAGAATAAAATACCTAGGAATAGACCTACCCAAGGAAACAAAACACCTGTATGCAGAAACTATAAAACACTGATGATAGAAATTAAAAATGATACAAACAGATGGAGAGATATACCATATTCTTGGACTGGAAGACTCAACATTGTGAAAATGACTATAATACCCAAAGCAATCTACAGATTCAATGCAATCCCTATCAAATGACCAATAGCATTTTTTCACAGAACTAGAACAAAAATTTTCACAGTTTGTATGGCAAAACAAAAGAACCTGAATAGCCAAAGCAATCTTGAGAAAGAAAAACAGAGCTGGAGGAATCAGACTCACTTCAGACTATACTGCAAAGCTACAGTAATCAAGACAGTATGGTACTGGCACAAAAACAGAAATATAGATGAATATTTCAGGACAGAATGCCCAGAGATAAACCCACTGACATATGGTCACCTTATCTTTGATAAAGGAGGCAAGAATATACAATGGAGAAAAGACAATCTCTTCAATAAGTGGTGCTGGGAAAACTGGACAGCTAAATGTAAAAGTATGAAATTAGAAAACTCCCTAACACCATACACAAAAATAAACTCAAGATGGACTAAAGACCTAAATGTAAGGCCAGAAACTATCAAACTCTTAGAGGAAAACATAGGCAGAACACTCTATGACATAAATCACAGCAAGATCCTTTTTGACCCACCTCCTAGAAAAATGGAAATAAAAACAAAAATAAACAAATGTGACATAATGAAACTTAACAGCTTTTGCACAGCAAAGGAAACCATAAAGAAGATGAAAAGACAACCCTCAGAATGGGAGAAAATATTTGCAAACAAAGCAACTGACAAAGGATTAATCTCCAAAATTTATAAGCAGCTCATGCAACTCAATATCAAAAAAACAAACAACCCAATCTAAAAATGCACAGAAGACCTAAATAGACATTTCTCCAAAGAATATATACAGATTGCCAACAAACACATGAAAGAATGCTGGACATCACTAATCATTAGAGAAATGCAAATCAAAACTACAATGAGGTATCACTTCACACCGGTCAGAATGGCCATCATCAAAAATCTACAAACACTAAATGCTGGAGAGGGTGTGGAGAAAAGGAAACCCTCTTGAACTGTTGGTGGGAATGTAAATTGATACAGCTACTATGGAGAACAGTATGGAGGTTCCTTTAAAAGCTAAAAATAGAACTACCATACGACCCAGCAATCCCATTACTGGGCATATACCCTGAGAAAACCATAATTCGAAAAGAGTCATGTACCACAATATTCATTGCAGCTCT
This sequence comes from Mesoplodon mirus, assembly GCF_964341445.2. Taxonomy (NCBI): domain Eukaryota; kingdom Metazoa; phylum Chordata; class Mammalia; order Artiodactyla; family Ziphiidae; genus Mesoplodon; species Mesoplodon mirus. The sequence goes on along the minus strand of NC_138984.1, from coordinate 102,833,305 downwards.
ATTTACAGTAGCCAGGACATAGAAGCAACCTACGTGTCCATCAACAGATGAATGGATAAAGAAGATGTGGCACATACATACAGTGGAATATTACTCAGCCATAAAAAGAAACGAAATTGAGTTATTTGTAGTGAGGTAGATGGACTTAGAGTCTGTCATACAGAGTGAAGTAAATCAGAAAGAGAAAAACAAATACCGTATGCTAACACATTTATGGAATCAACAAAAAAATGGGTGGGCTTCCCAGGTGGCGCAGTGGTTGAGAGTCTGCCTGCTGATGCAGGGGACGCAGGTTCGTGCCCAGGTCTGGGAGGATCCCACATGCCACGGAGTGGCTAGGCCTGTGAGCCATGGCTTCTGGGCCTGAGCTTCTGGAGCCTGTGCTCTGCAACGGGAGAGGCCACAGCAGTGAGAGGCCCGCATACTGCAAAAAAATAATAATAAATAAATAAATAAGTAAATGGTTGTGAAGAACCTAGGGGCAGGACGCAGACATAGAGAATGGACTTGAGGACACAGGGAGGGGGAAGGGTAAGCTGGGATAAAGTGAGAGAGTGGCATGGACATATATACACTAACAAATGTAAAATAGATAGCTAGTGGGAAGCAGCTGCATAGCACAGGGAGATCAGTTCAGTGTTTTCTGACCACCTAGAGGGGTGGGATAGGGAAGATGGGAGGGAGACGCAAAAGGGAGGAGGTATGGGGATATATGTATACATATAACTGATACACTTTGTTATAAAGCAGAAACTAACACAACATTGTAAATCAATTATACTCCAAAAAAGATGTTAAATAAATAAATAAATAATAAGTGAAATAAAAATATTTATTAAAAAATATAATAAGCCAAATGCCTGAGGATTTTCCTATGTGAAGATTAGAAAAGAATTGGAGGATAGTGTTGCCAGAAGAGACAAAATTTAAAAGAAAATATTTTCAGCAGTGTTCACCTTATTAAGTGCACCTAAACCCTGGCTAGGAAGCAAACACCATTTTTTGTTGTTGTTGTATAAGGAAATGCACAATGCCTCAGTGCTAAGGTTCTGCATGCAGGCTTCCTGGACTGGAACCATGACCCTACCACCTTTAAAATCTGAGTTCCTAGGCCAGTAGATTAATTTTAGTTGCCTCATTTGTAAAGTATTAAAAATATTAGTTACTCAGTAGGATTTCTCTGTTGAAGAAGTGAGACCACACATAAGAAAAGCTTGGAAAATTTTCCTGGCATCCAGTTATCATGTAACGTTAGTGATGTGTTATTTTTTAAAATTGTTATTGAAATATAGTTGATTTAAAATGTATTAGTTTCAGGTGTAAAACAAAGTGATATATAGACACACACAAACAGACACACACACACACACACACACACACACACACACATATATATATATATATATTCTTTTTTAGATTCTTTTCCATTATAGGTTATTGCAAGGTATTGATCATAGCTCCCTACTTTATACAGTAGGTCCTTGTTGGTTATCTATTTTATATATAGTAGTGTGTATATGTTACTCCCAAAGTCCTAATTTATCCCTCCCCACTTTCCCCTTTGGTAACCATAAGTTTGTTTTCTACATCTGTGAGTCTATTTCTGTTTTGTAAATAAGTTCATCTGTATCATTTTTTTTTGATTTCACATATAAGTGATATCATGTGATATTTATCTTTCTCTGTCTGACTGACTTCACTTAGTATGATAACCTGTAGGTCCATCCATGTTGCAGCAAATGGCATTATTTCATTCTTTTTTATGGCTGAGTGATATTCCATCGTGTATATATACCACAAAATAGAATCCAAACGTAACAATAAAATAGTCATCAAGGCCCCCGGAGGAAGATGGCGGAAGAGTAAGATGCGGAGATCACCTTCCTCCCCACAGATACATCAGAAATTCATCTACACGTGGAACAACTCCTACAGAACACCTACTGAACGCTGACAGAAGACCTCAGACCCCCCAAAAGGCAAGAAACTCCCCACATACCTGGGTAGGGCAAAAGAAAAAAAGAATAAACAGAGACAATAGGATAGGGACGGGACCTGCACCCGTGGGAGGGAGCCGTGAAGGAGGGAAGGTTTCTACACACTACAAGCCCCTTCACGGGAGAAGACTGCAGGTGGCGGAGGGGGAAAGCTTCGGAGTAGCGGAGGAGAGCACAGGGGTGCGGAGGGCAAAGCGGAGAGATTCTGGCACAGAGGACCGGTGCCCTCAGGCACACACCAGCCCGAGAGGCTTGTCTGCTCGGCCGCCGGGGCGGGCGGGGCTGGGAGCTGAGGCTCGGGTATCGGCTTTCAGTCGGAGCGCAGGGAGAGGACTGGGGCTGGCGGCAGGAAGAGAGCCTGAAGGGGTTAGTGCACCACGGCTAGCCCGGAGGGAGTCCGGGGAAAGGGTCTGGAGCTGCCTAAAAGGCAAGAGACTTTTTTCCCTTTTGTTTCCTGGTGCATGAGGAGAGGGCATTAAGAGGGCTGCTTGGGGAAGCGCCGGAGACAGGCGCGAGCCGCGGGTAAGGCGCGGACCTCGGAGACGGGCATGGAACGCTGGGGCTGCTGCCGCCGCCGCTGCCGCCGCCGCCGCGGGGCCTGTGTGCGAGCGCGGGTCACTGTCCGCCCCGCCTTCTGGGGGGCCTGTGCACCCCGCCACTGCCGGGGTCCCGGGACCTGGGGACGGCTTTCCCGGGAAAGCGCACGGAGCGCCACGGGCTGCTGCAACGTCACGCTGGCCTCTGCCGCCGCAGGCCCGCCCCACACTGTGCGCCCCTCCCTCCCCTCTGCCTGAGTGAGCCAGAGCCCCTGAATCAGCGGCTCCTTTAAACCCGTCCTGTCCGAGCAAAGAACGGACGCCCTCCGGCGACCTACGTGCAGAGGCGGGGCCAGGTCCAAGGCTGAGACCCGGGAGCTGTGAGAGCAGAGAAGAGACAGGGAAATCTCTCTGTGCAGCCTCGGAGGCAGCGGATTAAAGCTCCACGGTCCATTTGATGTGCCCTGCGTCTGTGGAGTGCATGAATGGACAGTGAATCATCCCAAATTGAGGAACTGGACTTTGAGGACAAGATTTAAGACTTTCCCCCCTTTTCCTCTTTTTACAACGAATTATCCCAAATTAAGGAGGTGGACTTAGAGAGCAAGATTTCAGACTTCTCGCCCTTTTCCTCTTTTTACAACGACTTATCCCAAATTGAGGAGGTGGACTTGGAGAGCAAGATTTTTGATTTTTCCCCCTGCTCTCTTTTTGTGAATGTGTATGTGTAATCTTCTGTGTAAGATTCTCTCTGTATAGCTTTGCTTCCACCATATGTCCCAGGGTTCCATCGGTCCGTTTTTTTTTCAATAATTACTTTTTAATTTTAATAACGCTACTATATTGCATACTTTATTCTATTTTACTTTACCTGCTCTTTCTTTTTTCCTACCTTCCCTTCCTCCCTCCCTCCCTCTGCTCCTCCTTTCCTTCTTTCTTTTTCTTTCCTCCCTCCCTTCTTCTTTCCACTTTCTTTTTCTTTCCTTCCTCCCTCCCTCCCTCCTGTCTGTCTTTCTTTCTTTCCTTCCTCCCTCCCTCCCTCCCTTCTTCCATTCACTCTTCCTTTTCCTTTCATTCCTCCCTCCCTCCTTTATTTCCTTCTTTCTTTCCATCTTTCCTCCCTCCCTCCCTCATTTCTTTCTTTCTTCCATGCTTCCTTCCTTTCTTCCCTTCTTCCTTTCTTTCCCTCTCTCTTTCTTTCTTCTACTAATTCTTTCTTTCTACTTTTTCTCCCTGTTATTCTGAGCCGGGTGGATGAAAGGCTCTTGGTGTTGCAGCCAGGAGTCAGTGCTGTGCCTCTGAAGTGGGAGAGCCAACTTCAGGACACGGGCCCACAAGAGACCTCCCAGCTCCACATAATATCAAGCAGCGAAAATCTCCCAGAGATCTCCATCTCAACACTAGCACCCAGCTTCAGTCAACGACCAGCAAGCTACAGTGCTGGTCACCCTATGCCAAGTAACTAGCAAGGCAGGAACACAACCCCACCCATTAGCAGAGAGGCTACCTAAAAACATAATAAGGCCATAGGCACCCCAAAACACACCACCAGACATGGACCTGTCCAACAGAAAGACGAGATTGAGCCTCAACCACCAGAACACAGTCATTAGTCCCCCGCACCAGGAAGCCTACACAACCTACTGAAACAACCTTAGCCACTGGGGACAGACACCAAAAACAACGGGAACTACGAATCTGCAGCCTGCAAAAAGGAGACCCCAAACACAGTAACATAAGCAAAATGAGAAGACAGAAAAACACACAGCAGGTGAAGGAGCAAGATAAAAACCTACCAGACCTAACGAAGAGGTAATAGGCAGTCTACCTGAAAAAGAACTCAGAATAATGATAGTAAAGCTGATCCAAGATTCTATTTCCAAGATCCATAATCTTGGAAATAGAATAGACAAAATGCAAGAAACAGTTAACAAGGACCTAGAAGAACTAAAGATGAATCAAGCATTGATTAAAAACACAATAAATGAAATGAAAAATACTCTAGATGGGATCAATGGCAGAATAACTGAGGCAGAAGAACGGATAAGTGAGGTGGAAGATAAAATAGTGGAAATAACTGCTGCAGAGCAAAATAAAGAAAAAAGAATGAAAAGAACAGAGGACAGTCTCAGAGACCTCTGGGACAACATTAAACGCACCAACATTCGAATTATAGGGGTTGCAGAAGAAGAAGAGAAAAAGAAAGGGACTGAGAAAATATTTGAAGAGATTATAGTTGAAAACTTCCCTAATATGGGAAAGGAAATAGTTAATCAAGTCCAGGAGGCACAGAGAGTCCCATACAGAATAAATCCAAGGAGAAATGCACCAAGACACATATTAATCAAACTGTCAAAAATTAAACACAAACAAATCATATTAAAAGCAGCAAGGGGAAAACAACAAATAACACCAAGGGAATCCCCATCAGGTTAACAGCTGATCTCTCAGCAGAAACTCTACAAGCCAGAAGGGAGTGGCAGGACATAATTAAAGTGATGAAGGAGAGAAACCTGCAACCAAGATTACTCTACCCAGCAAGGATCTCATTCAGATTTGATGGAGAAATTAAAACGTTTACAGACAAGCAAAAGCTGAGAGAGTTCAGCACCACCAAACCAGCTTTACAACAAATGCTAAAGGAACTTCTCTAGGCAAGAAACACAACAGAAGGAATATACCTACAATAACGAACCCAAAGCAATTAAGGAAATGGGAATAGGAACATACATATCAATAATTACCTTAAATGTAAATGGACTAACTGCTTGCACCAAAAGACACAGAGTGGCTGAATGGATACAAAAACAAGACCCATATATATGCTGTCTACAAGAGACACACTTCAGACCTAGAGACACATACAGATTGAAAGTAAGGGGATGGAAAAAGATATTCCATGCAAATGGAAATCAAAAGAAAGCTGGAGTAGCAATTCTTATATCAGACAAAATGGACTTTAAAATAAAGACTATTAGAAGAGACAAAGAAGGACACTACATAACGATAAAGGGATCGATCCAAGAAGAAGATGTAACAATTGTAAATATTTATGCACCCAACATAGGAGCACCTCAATACATAAGGCAAATACTAACAGCCATAAAAGGGGAAATCGACAGTAACACAAACATATTAGGGGACTTTAACACCCCACTTTCACCAATGGACAGATCATCCAAAATGAAAATAAATAAGGAAACACAAGCTTTAAATGATACATTAAACAAGATGGACTTAGTTGATATTTATAGGACATTCCATCCAAAAACAACAGAATACACATTTTTCTCAAGTGCTCATGGAACATTCTCCAGGATAGATCATATCTTGGGTCACAAATCAAGCCTTGGTAAATTTAAGAAAATTGAAATTGTATCAAGTATCTTTTCTGACCACAATGCTATGAGACTAGACATCAATTACAGGAAAAGATCTGTAAAAAATACAAACACATGGAGGCTAAACAATACACTACTCAATAATGAAGTGATCACTGAAGAAATCAAAGAGGAAATTAAAAAATACCTACAAACAAATGACAATGGAGACATGACGACCCAAAACCTATGGGACGCAGCAAAAGCAGTTCTAAGGGGGAAGTTTATAGCAATACAATCCCACCTTAACAAACAGGAAACATTTCGAGTAAACAACCTGACCCTGCAACTAAAGCAATTGGAGAAAGAAGAACAAAAACCCCCCAAAGTTAGCAGAAGGAAAGAAATCATAAAGATTAGATCAGAAATAAATGAAAAAGAAATGAAGGAAATGATAGCAAAGATCAACCAAACTAAAAGCTGGTTCTTTGAGAAGATAAACAAAATTGACAAACCATTAGCCAGACTCATCAAGAAAAGAAGGGAGAAGACTCAAATCAATAGAATTAGAAATGAAAAAGGAGAAGTAACAACTGACACTGCAGAAATACAAAAGATCATGAGAGATTACTACAAGCAACTCTATGCCAATAAAATGGACAACCTGGAAGAAATGGACAAATTCTTAGAAATGCACAACCTGCCAAGACTGACTCAGGAAGAAATAGAAAATACAAATAGACCAATCACAAGCACTGAAATTGAAACTGTGATTAAAAATCTTCCATCAAACAAAAGCCAGATGTCTTCACAGGCGAATTCTATCAAGCATTTAGAGAAGAGCTAACACCCATCCTTCTCAAACTCTTCCAAACAATATCAGAGGAAGGAACACTCCCAAACTCATTCTACGAGGCCACCATCACCTTGATACCAAAACCAGGCAAGGATGTCACAAAGAAAGAAAACTACAGGCCAGTATCACTGATGAACATAGATGCAAAAATCCTCAACAAAATACTAGCCAACAGAATCCAACAGCACATTAAAAGGATCATACATCATGATCAAGTGGGGTTTATTCCAGGAATGCAAGGATTCTTCAATATACGCAAATCAATCAATGTGATACACCATATTAACAAGTTGAAGGAGAAAAACCATATGATCATCTCAATAGATGCAGAGAAAGCTTTCGACAAAATTCAACACCCATTTATGATAAAAACCCTGCAGAAAGTAGGCATAGAGGGAACTTTCCTCAACATAATAAAGGCCATATATGACAAACCCACAGCCAACATTGTACTCAATGGTGAAAAACTGAAACCATTTCCACTAAGATCAGGAACAAGACAAGGCTGCCCACTCTCACCACTCTTATTCAACCTAGTTTTGGAAGTTTTAGCCACAGCAATCAGAGAAGAAAAGGAAATAAAAGGAATCCAAATTGGAAAAGAAGAAGTAAAGCTGTTACTGTTTGCAGATGACATGATACTATACATAGAGAATCCTAAAGATGCTACCGAAAAACTACTAGAGCTAATCAAGGAATTTGGTAAAGTAGCAGGATACAAAATTAATGCACAGAAATCTCTGGCATTCCTGTACACTAATGATGAAAAATCTGAAAATGAAATCAAGGAAACACTCCCATTTACCATTGGAACAAAAAGAATAAAATATCTAGGAATAAACCTACCTAAGGAGACAAAAGACCTGTATGCAGAAAATTATAAGACACTGATGAAAGAAATTAAAGATGATACAAATAGATGGAGAGATATACCATGCTCCTGGATTGGAAGAATCAATATTGTGAAAATGACTGTACTACCCAAAGCAATCTACAGATTCAATGCAATCCCTATCAAACTACCACTGGCATTTTTCACAGAACTAGAACAAAAAATTTCAAAATTTGTTTGGAAAAACAAAAGACCCCGAATAGTCAAAGCAATCTTGAGAATGAAAAACGGAGCTGGAGGAATCAGGCTCCGTGACTTCAGACTATACTACAAAGCTACAGTAATTAAGACAGTGTGGTACTGGCATAAAAACAGAGAGATAGATCAGTGGATCAGGATAGAAAGCCCAGAGATAAACCCACGCACATATGGCCAACTTATCTTTGATAAAAGAGGCAGGAATGTACAGTGGAGAAAGGACAGCCTCTTCAATAAGTGGTGCTGGGAAAACTGGACAGGGACATGTAAAAGTTTGAGATTAGATCATTCCCTAACACCATACACAAAAATAAGCTCAAAATGGATTAAAGAGTTAAATGTAAGGCCAGACACTATCAAACTCTTAGAGGAAAACATAGGTAGAACACTCTATGACATAAATCACAGCAAGATCCTTTTGGACCCACCTCCTAGAGAAATGGAAATAAAAACAAAGATAAACAAATGGGACCTAATGAAACTTCAAAGCTTTTGCACAGCAAAGGAAACCATAAACAAGACCAAAAGACAACCCTCAGAATGGGAGAAAATATTTGCAAATGAAGCAACTGACAAAGGATTAATCTCCAAAATTTATAAACAGCTCATGCAGCTCAATAGCAAAAAAACAAAAAACCCAATCCAAAAATGGGCAGAAGACTTAAATAGGCATTTCTCCAAAGAAGATACACAGACTGCCAACAAACACATGAAAGAATGCTCAACATCATTAATCATTAGAGAAATGCAAATCAAAACTACAATGAGATATCTTCTCACACCAGTCAGAATGGCCATCATCAAGAAATCTAGAAACAATAAATGCTGGAGAGGGTGTGGAGAAAAGGGAACACTCTTGCACTGCTGGTGGGAATGTGAATTGGTACAGCCACTATGGAGAACAGTATGGAGGTTCCTTAAAAAACTAAAAATAGAACTGCCATATGACCCAGCAATCCCACTACTAGGCATATACCCTGAGAAAACCATAATTCAAAAAGAGACATGTACCAAAATGTTCATTGCAGCTCTATTCACAATAGCCCAGTGCTGGAAACAACCTAAGTGTCCATCATCGGATGAATGGATAAAGAAGATGTGGCACATATATACAATGGAATATTACTCAGCCATAAAAAGAAACGAAACTGAGCTATTTTTAATAAGGTGGATAGACCTAGAGTCTGTCATACAGAGTGAAGTAAGTCAGAAAGAGAAAGACAAATACCATATGCTAACACATATATACGGAATTAAAAAAAAATGTCATGAAGAACCTAGGGGTAAAACAGGAATAAAGACACAGACCTACTTGAGAATGGACTTGAGGATATGGGGAGGGGGAAGGGTAAGCTGTGAGAAAGCGAAAGAGAGGCATGGACATATATACACTACCAAACGTAATGTAGATAGATAGTGGGAAGCAGCCGCATAGCACAGGGAGATCAGCTCGGTGCTTTGTGACCGCCTGGAGGGGTGGGATGGGGAGGGTGGGAGGGAGGGAGATGCATGAGGGAAGGGATGTGGGAACAGATGTACATGTATGATTGATTCACTTTGTTATAAAGCAGAAACTAATAATAAAAAAAAGTCATCAAATCACAAGGGAAGAGAACAAAAGAAAAAAGCAGAAAAAAAACATACAAAAACAAATCCAAAGCAGTTAACAAAATGGTGATAAGAGTATACATATCAATAATTACCTTAAATGTAAATGGATTAAATGCTCCAACCAAAAGACAAACTGGCTGAATGGATATAAAAACAAGACTGGTATATGTGCTGTCTACAAGAGACCCACTTCAGATCTAGAGACACATACAGACTAAAAGTGACAGGATGGAAAAAGATAATTGTTACTTTTGTTACCCAATGGGCTTCTTACTTATTAACTAGGGACAATCTTTACAAATCCGTGCTTAATTCCTGTCTACCACTTTGGTCCAAATCATGATCAACTTTCTTACAACATGCTGAATAATAAAGGAAGCCTTGGGGATCTTTTTCACCCCTGAGAGTTAGATCGAGCTGAATCTTGTCCTGAGCCACCTGCTTCAGGCTTGCTCTTCCCTCAGCATCCATCTAGGCTGGCAGGGTCTTTCCTGATCTACTCTCACCAGCCCCCTTCAAGGATAGAGGAGAAGCCCCAGGAGAAAAGCAAGACAACTTTTTCTCCTTGTCCACCCCAGATTCCACCAAAATAAAAGGATTGACAGACATAGTCACTAGTGGTACAACTGTGAATTTTGTTCTCCTTGTGTCCATTTAAATGTATTCCCTATTGATTTTGATGTGAGTGACCCAGTTTGTCCCATGATAAATCAATAACCATATATTGAGAGCCAACTTTGTGGCAAATGTCATCTGAGGGGCCAAAAATATATTGATAAAATAAACAAGTTGAGTTCTCACTTACATGGCCCTTATAGTCAAGAGTTAAAATGCATACTTTTCAAAAAAATACTAATTATCAAACAATTATAAGTATGACAAGTGCCATGAAAGAAAATTGGAGGTAGTCTAATGTAGGCAAGGAGGTTGGTAAAAGGATATATAAATTGGACTTGTGAGAGATAACTTGCAATAAAACATTACAGTAAGTAGAAAAGACATTCTATTCAAAAGAGAAGAATATATAAGAAGGCCTCATGAGGGTAGACAGCAAGCAAAAGCATGGTGCATAAAAGGAATTGAGGATAGAGCAAAAAATTAACAGAGAGAGAGAAGCAAGGCCACCTCATTGATGGCCTGAGAGACTATATTAAAGACTTGAATATTTTATGACAGAAATAGAAAATCATTGAAAAGTTTTTACTAGAGTGATTAAACGTTAAGTATTGTTTTTGAAAGTTCACTCTGGCTGCAATATAGAGAAGTGTCTGACGAGGAGAAAAGTAGATGCAAATGATTCTATTTAGCAGGCTACTTAAGTAGAACACTTAAGATATTATGGTGGGTGAGGATATGGGAAAAAGTCGACAGTTTTGGGAAATAGGATCAATAGGATATGTGTGAGAAGGAGGAGGTAGAGGGGATTCTGGATGTCATAACTCAGTAAACGGTATTGTTTGCAGCAGTGGGCAACATGGAAGTGAGACAGTTGTGACGTGCTGAGTTTGAGTTCTCTCTCAGACATCTAAGTGGAGACGGTGGGACGGAAGCTGAATATGTGGATCTGGAGCTCAGAGGAGGGGTCTTGGCTTAGCATATCATTTTCAGCATTGAAATCATGGGAGTATAAGAATTCACCTGGGGAAAGAGTATACAGTGAAAAAACAATCTAAAAGAGAACCTTCAGGAACTCCAAACTTTAAAGACTCAACAGAAGAAAGCAAATGCTGTAAAGGAGCTATCAGAAAAGCAGGAGATAGTGGATAATCCGAGAACCCAAGAGGTAAATATGCTTCAAAACATGAGAATGGTAGAGTGTGAAATGCTTGTGTGAGGTTAAGTGTGCTGAGGAACAGCAGTGTTCATTGGTCCCCACCATGGAGTCATCGGTGAGCATACCTAGTGCCATTCTGATGGCTTGACATAGGTGGTATGTGGCTGAGAAAGACTGAAATCTACATAATAAATCTGATGAATTTTTTCATGTTCTTCTGTGAAGGAGAGGAGAAAGAGTGTGATAGTTTAATGGAAAATTGAGGTCAAGGCAATGCATATATAAGATTGTAAATTTAAAAGCTGAGGAAGAAGAGAGGGAAAAAAGAGGTTACTCTGTATCTCAGAATTCTTGAGAAAGTGAAATGAACCAGACAAGTGGAGATATTGGTTTTAAACTAGGGAGAAACCTATCCTCAAATCCTTCAGTTTCCCAGAAAAGGATATACAAATACATAAAAGTCCTAGTAAAAGTTTTTAGATCATTCCTTCCAGGTTTGCTAGTCTGAGTTCCACTCTTATAGTCTGAGCAGGTGTGAAGCATATGACTTGTCTTTTTGCATCTTTTGTGTCTGAAAAAAGATAATTTATATGTAGAACCAGTGTAGAGATTCACCCCTGGCTTGATGTATTCTGAGTTGCTTCACTTAGTGAAGATTTGAGTGTGTTCCCTTCCAGGAAGTAGCAGCAAAAGAAAGAGTTTCTGAAAATAACACACTCTATTTAACCCTTGTACCAGATAATATCATTATACTCAGGGTAGGCTATGCTTATGCAATAAATTTAAAAAAAATCCCAAAAGTTTATTTCTTGCTTTGTTATGTGTTTGTTTCAAGTTGTAAGAGGGAAAGGAGTTCAGGTTAATGGATGGTCCACTGTCTTGTAGCTACCCCATCTAAAACTACAGCCTCCCAGTCTATGGAGGAGAGAGAGAGAGTGCTGAAAAGTTGTATGTAGGCTTTGGCATGCTTTAGTCCACAAGGGAAAGGTATTACTCCCTCCCACGGTTCTAGTGGTTAGAACAAATCACTTAGCCCTGCCTAACTGTATTTCCCAGGAGGGCTGGGGAATGTGAGGTAGCATTTGGAATTCTGGATGAGCACCACTGTCTTTGCTACAGTCCACTCTTCTGGTCACTGAACATTATTTTTTTCTGCACATATAACACACTCTACTCCTCAGCAAGTGAAACCACTCAGTTATATTCATCTAGGACATTTAAGCTCACAGTCTGGAATCTCAGGTTGATCTTCCATAGATTTTTCACTGGTTCCAAACATAACTTGTCTTAGACTAGAGACCTTGGAACCCAAAAGACAAATCATCTACACCACGTTTTGATGAAAAAAAGTTGAGTTCTCACTTACATGGCACTTTTAGTCAAGAGCTAAAATGCATACTTTTCAAAAAAAATACCAATTATCAAACAATTACAAGTATGATAAGTGCCATGAAGGAAAATTGGAGGTAGTCTACTACCTCCAAAACTCAAAACGTAATAACGAACAGAGACAAGATAAGCAAAATAAGCACCCTGATCTCATTCAGAAATAGAAAGACAGATATAACCAGCAATCATAGATCCAAAGAAACTTGAACTCTCATTGGACAAGCATTGCGAAGGCCCCCTGCTTTGGGTCAGAAAAGAATTTTTGACTAAACCTGCTTCTATGTCCAAAAACTCAAGGCTGCGGTTTCCACCCTCTGGAGTGTTTATGCTGTTCCATTATCCTTCTTGGACACATCCTAACTCGGTAATGAGTACCAAGTTATACAGCTCTGGGAGAAAGTGGAAAGGCCTAGGAGTTGTTTTGAGCTTTAAGTAATTTATAATTTAACTCAAGCTCCCAGATTTTTAGCAATACAATTTTCTCAAAAAATTAGTAGGTTTCTTGTCCATTTAATATAAAGTAAACCAATGTCTATATGTGCTTTCTTATCTCTCACTTCCTTTTTCCATTTGAAATGGCTATCTTGAAACTAAAGATAGTTTATTGAAAAGCTGTAGCTTTAATGAGCCTTGCCTGTGTCAGTTAATGCAATGGAAAGATTTTATTGTGTGTCATACTCTTAACCTCATTTTTGCCCTACAGGATCTTTTTCACTTGGGAAGTTTTAGCAACAGTTGTGAATGCCATACCTAGCTGATATTTGTCAAGAAGCTGTATTTAAATTAATCTCTGTCTCTCAAAGATTTCTGAATTTTATTTCCTAGTCTTTAGGATTTCAAATATATCTTCTCTTCCAATATAGTAAGGCTGAATATCTGAAATCAGCCTGTTCTCTTTTATTTCTGTTTGACACTGACCAATTCCTTACAGAGCTTATATCTTTCTTGTAGTACCTTCCCAAATGTGCTCTGTAAATATTAGTTCACTTCTGGAATTTACTAGCTCATGTATGAATCATTAAAAATGCCTCTTAATTTCTCTCCAAGCAACTAATCTCTCCTGTTGTAATGCAGTTTCCATTTTCCTACCAGATTAAGATCATGAAAGCACAATTCTGATCCTATTTAATTTTTAAGTATCTTCATGTATATCACAAGAATGACATTTATATGTTGAGTGCCCATTCTATGCCAGACATGGTTTCTTGTGTTATCTCATGTAATTATTGCAGAAATGTGATAATCACCCCCTTCAACTCATTAGCATCTCATACTTAGGAAGGTTAACAACTTTTTCCAAGACAGATAGTATTAATGGGCAGAGCTAGCCTTTTGAATATGGACTGCCTTGATTCCAAACCATTACATCTCATTCTCTCACATTCTTACCTGTGAAGGAGTTAATCTGTAAACTCCAAGCAATTAAACCAGCTTGAGCCCTGCGAATGGTTTAGATTTTCACACTGCAGATAAGATTTGTTTGAATTAAAATGTCTGAGTCCCAGGCACCTTGGTGTCCTTAAGAAATCATTGCAATTTAACACATCTTCTAGATATACTTAGAATGTCAAATTGTAGGCATTTTTTTGCTAGCTTTTTTCATTTTCTCCTTAATATAAATCTAGGAGGGATAAGTGTGGGTGAAATGAAGGAAACCACCTGCAAGTGCAAAAACGACAAGGACACCACACCTAGCACTACAACTTGGTGACCACATTATCAAAAGACTTAATATAAGGAAATGGTAGAAATAGTGCTTGTATTTTTTTTCTTTTTAATGCAACAATTTTGTCTCACTCCTTTTCTTCTTTATTCACACTGTGATACTTTTAGATTTTTTTTTTAACAGGCAATATTATTGTTTGGAAGATGCACTTCACAGTCCCTCTTTTCCAGTTTGTTCACACGTCCAGAAAAACATTGATTAAAACTACCATTGTATGTCTTACATATTATGTACTCAATCTTGTCTTCTGAAATTTAATCTCTCACTGGTGACCTTTCTTTAAAAAAAAGCCCAAAACAAAACAAACAAACAAACAAAAATCAATCTGGGGACTTCCCTGGTGGTGCAGTGGTTAAGAATCCGCCTGCCAATGCAGGGGACATGGCTTCGGGCCCTGGTCCGGGAAGATCCCACATGACACGGAGCAACTAAGCCAGTGCGCCACAACTACTGAGCCTGTGCTCTAGAGCCCACGAGCCACAACTAGTGAATTCCGTGCGCCTAGAGCCCGTGCTCCGCAACAGGCAAGCCACCGCACTGAGAAGCCTGCGCACCCCAATGAAGAGTTAAAAGAATGAAATTAGAATACTTCCTAACACTATACACACACACACACACACACACACACACACACACACAAAATCAATCTGCATTCACCAGTGTCTTAAATATAGTAAACACATGTGATGTTTATAAATGGAATAGGTAAAATTATGTGAGCTACGATTTTCTTAATAATAGCACCATTCAACCATTCAGCCTTTATTTGTTACTAGTGACACTGATCATTTCAGATTTATTTTAAAAAATATTTTCCCAGTTGTAAGATAATACATAATGCTAGATAATTTGGAAAATTCAATAAACTAGAAAACTCCAAACCAAAAGAGAAATACTTCCAGAGTTTATGTTCATATATTTTACAGAGTTGTTCACATACACTGTTGTATGTGATGTATCTTGATTTTCTTTTTAACAATACAAAGAGGCATTTCTAATATCTTTGCAAATATTGTTAATGACTATCGTATTCTAACCCATCTTGCCTCAGTTTACTTAATCAATCTGTTTTGGTTAAGCATTTATCTGCCTTTTATATTCTTTTGGAGTAAATACAATTCTGCTATGGATATCATTCTAGTGTTATTTCCTTAGAGCGGATTCCTCAAAACTGGGATTGCTGGGTCAAAGTTTAGTGATGTTTTCAAGCCTTCAAATACACATCTTGAGACTGCTTTCCAAGGTCACTGTACCATTTTAGGATTTCAACAGCGAATGACTATTAGTCATCTCACTCCAACAAATGTTGAGATTGATTAGAGCAAATAACATCTTTTATTGATGACTAGTTTATGTTAAGCAACTCCTGTGTTTTTAGCACTTAATTAACTCCTGGTAATTTTTAAAGTACTTGCAAGGACAATATTCATTCAGGAAGCCTTGCAAAATAGGTGGAGAGGCTAAATATTATAAGACTCATTCACAGGTGAAGCATTTGAGACCAATGACAGTCAGATAAATTGCCTGAGGTCACTAGTGGAGTTGCTGAGACTATAGGTCACATCCTGCAGCCCTCAGGCTGGCCCTTTTTCCTCTGTGCCATCTGGCCTTGTCTGAATCATAAGCACCTCTGTACACTCATGCAGACAGATTCACACTCCCATGGCCTCCACTGAGCTAACATTTTTTTTTCTGTCAAATACATCCATTATGGTGGGTCCCACTAAATTTTTTCAGAGTGTGTCTAAGGCCACACTTATAAAATACTACTAAGAGCTGAGACAACCCTTTAAATCATTGGGCCAATTCCTTCGTTTTACCGAAGGAGGAAACTGAGGAAGGAACATGTGACAGAATCATGATCCTCCAGTAAAGTGGTTCATACTCATCCAGCTAGTAAACCTAGAGTGTATGTGAGGGAATTCTAGCTCAAACCTACATGTGTACCTAGCACCCAGCAGAAAGCCATTCATACTGATTTTCTGACATTTCCCCCTCATAGTCTGTCTTCCTTGACCATACATTGTTATTGTGAGATTCTTCATCGGAAGCATGCAAGGAAACTCACTTCTATCTCCTAGTTCTCACAAGAGGTTACCTAATTGGTAGACTGATTTTATATCATTAACTAGTGATAATTAGAATGCTAACATTTTAATTAACTTAGTGATCATCAGTGGTTTTCTTTGACTCTATGAAGTCCGTTGCTACATTTTGAAATTACCTTTTTAGACCATTAATGGATATAACAACACTAAAGAAAATTTTCTAAAAGAAAAATTCCACAATGTTTTTATTATAGCATACCTATTTAAATATGTGTTTATTCCATTATATAATTTGTATATTATTTGTATTATTTGTAGTATATTTCCATTATATTATTCCATATATTATTTGAATATACAAATGATATATATTTGTACATTATTCATATATATACAGAAATATATATAATTACACACTTAATGTATATATATGTATATATATACAGAAATACATATTTTTATTAAATTTTAAATCCACATTATATGCTAATTTTTCCTTAGTATGTCATGCAATTTTTAGATCTACATTTTCTCCATTATGATTTATAAAGATTGCATAAGATTTCATTTTATGTATATACAAAATTTATTTACTAACCTATCATATTGGTGTCTGTCCCCAGTGACTAAGGTTGGTTCAGTGGGTTGTGTAGGCTTCCTGGTGGAGGGGACTAGTGCCTGTGTTCTGGTGGATGAGGCTGGATCTTGTCTTTCTGGTGGGCAGGTCCATGTCTGGTGGTGTGTTTTGGGGGTGTCTATGGACTTATTATGATTTTAGGCAGCCTCCCGGCTAATGGGTGGGGTTGTGTTCCTGTCTTGCTAGTTGTTTGGCATAGGGTGTCCAGCACTATAGCTTGCTGGTCATTGAGTGAAGCTGGGTGCTGGTGTTGAGATGGAGATCTCTGGGAGATTTTCGCCATTTGATATTATCTGGAGCTGGGAGGTCACTTGTGGACCAGTGTCCTGAAGTTGGCTCTCCCACCTCAGAGGCACAGCACTGACTCCTAGCTGCAACACTAAGAGCCTTTCATCCACACGGCTCAGAATAAAAGGGAGAAAAAGTAGAAAGAATTAGTAGAAGTAGAAAGAAAGGAAGAAAGAAAGAAAGGAAGAAAAAAGGAGGGAGGGAGGAAGGAAGGAGGGAAGGAAGGAAAAAAGAAAGAAAGAAAGAAGTAAAATAAAATGAAGTTATTAAAATAAAAAATAATTATTAAGAAAAAAAATTTAAAAACAAAACAAACAAACAAACAAAAATGGATGGATAGAGCCCTAGGACAAATGGTGGAAGCAAAGCTATACAGACAAAATCTCACACAGAAGCATACACATACACACTCACAAAAAGAGGAAAAGGGGAACAAATCATAAATCTTGCTCTCAAAGTCCACCTCCTCAATTTGGGATGATTCGTTGTCTAAAGGAGGGAAGGAAGGAAATAAATAAATAAATAAATAAAGAAGATAAAGTAAAATAAAATGAAATAAAGTTATTAAAATAAAAAATAATTATTAAGAAAAAAAAATGAACGGATAGAACCCTAGGACAAATGGTGGAAGCAAAGCTATACAGACAAAAAGAAAGTATTTGTAAACTGTATTTCAGATAAGGGGTTAATTTCCAAAATATATAAGGAAATTAATTTTGCTCATTTCAATTGCAAAAAAAATCTAATGACCCAATTTAAAAAATGGTCTAAAAATTTGAATAGACATTTTTCCAAAGAAACATACAAGTGGCCAACAGATATATGAAAAAATGCTCAACATCACTAATCATCAAATAAATTCAAATCAAAACCACAATGAAATGCCACTTCATACCTGTTAGGATGGTTATTATCAAAAACAAAGAAAATAAGTGTTGGTGAGGTTATAAAGAAATTGGAACTCTTGTACAATGTTAGTGAGATGTAAAATGGTACAGCCTCTATGGAAAGCAATATGGAGACTCCCCACAGAACTAAAATAGAACTACCATATGATCTAGCAATCCCACTTCTGGGTATTTATTCAGAAGAATTGAAATACTGTGTTGTACCCTTAAAATTTTAAGACAGTGGATCTCATCTTGAATGTTCTTATCACAACAAAATAAAATTTAATAAATTTAAAAATATTGTCATATCTATTTCTACACTCTAATAGTAATATCTATAATCTTTCCTAAGCCTAACCATGAAAATTCCCTTATGTCAAGATTAACCTTCTGCCTTCTGCACTCAAATCTCTTTCCAGACAAACCTGAAATATAGACACTACTGACAATTTACTATTTATCCTTCTCATTGTGTCTGTATGCAACCCAGGCGCACATTCATCCTAGTTTACTGAAAAGTTTCAGATATTTTTTCCTAGCATGTGGCACACAGGCTTATAATTTGGGACCTTTTCCTTCTCCTAGAATTTCCTGCTTTGCTTTCATAACAGATGAAATTTTACTTATCAGCTCTGGATTCAAAAAAAATGTAGTCCTGCTGAGTTCCAGGAAGGTGGATTCCATTTCTTCCTGCTCTAACGTTCCTTACGTCATTCATCATTGAGTATATATTTAGTAGATTTGGTGTCCACCTTACCATCCACAGGTGGGAATATTCTGAGGACAGGGGGCATGTCTTTATTCATCATATAGTTAGTGCAGGTATCTTGGGACCTGGCACCTTGTAGGTTTTCACAATGTGTATTTAAAGTATGAAGTTCAAATTGTTACTCCTCCACAGACTGAATCCCACAGCAAAAGGCTTAATACTACATCAGTAATAGAGGCCTCAGGGCTCTGATGATACATCAAACACGTCTGCAGAAACTGCCCCCAAAGAAAATATGTGTAGTCCTTTTATCAACTTCCCCATGATCTACTGCTGTGCAGAATTAACCCATGTTGGCAGAATAGGGTGTAATCGCAAGTCTTTATAATAGTAGCCAAATAACCTGCATTACTAAATTAGTCCAAATAGAGAAATGTGATATTTTGTGAATTTCAGCAAAATTATCAAAGTCTTTAATGTTCTTCTCAGTTACAACACGTTATTAAGTCTTCCCCTGTTTCTCTTGAACACATTTGGTCTGGGCTTGCTTTGTTCTCTGTTTAATAGCAGAACAAATATCATTATGTGGGTATGCAAATGGTTCAAAGATGGTAAGCTGAAATAATTAAATTCCCCCATGAAAAGTTTGAGCAAGATGAAATTGTATGCATACTTTTTCATACACACCCTTTCCCCCAATCTAATTGAATTCCATCCAATCCTATAAATCTATTATTACATACCAGTGATTCATAGACTCATGCTGAATCTAGTTCCCATTTTAATCCAATGAAAAATTGCTAGACAATCAAGAAATAGGTTTTGAAATCCATTAATCAGTTTTCTGGCAAATAAAAAAATGGAAATATTATTTTATATAGAATTCCAAGAACACAGCAAGGACATTCCTAAGGAAACAACTGAAGTTTCTCCATTCTCAGTACTGATATGGATGATATTTCCAGAGTTATAAAGGTGGAATGACTCTTTCCCAAACTGAGAAATAGTGTCATACCACAGAAAGAGGATTGTATGTCGGGAGGTGGAAATTGAGTCAGTAAATTCCCAGCAATGCAATTTCCCCAAGATGTATTTGTCTAGTAAATTTAGCACCAAACCTTTGAATTTCAACATCTACAAATCTGATCTTCCCCAGTCTCTAATCATTTTGACAAAAATCACTGACCTGGAAATTCCCTAGTGGCCCAGTGGTTAGGATTCAGTGCTTTCATTGCCAGGGCCCGAGTTCGATCCCTGGTCAGGGAACTAAGATCCCACAAGCCATGAGGAGCAGCCAAAAAAAAAAAAAATCACGGACCTGCAACTTTTTGCTTTTACTCTAAAATCTTCTTTAGATAAATTGCTTTCCACTTGTCTTTTTCTCACGACAAATTTTTAAGACAGGCTTTATCATGACAATTATTTTGGCCTGTATTGAAAACAAATTCTCTTTGAGGGTGAGGTATTGTCATTTAGATTCTGCAGTTGGCTATTAATTCTTCAGAAAATGTCATTATCCAACAGAAAAAAACTGCCAGACAAACATCAAAATTTAGAAAATTTGCACTGGCCACATTCTAAAGTCTTGTTTCCCCAAGGTAATATGGATATCTTTGATAAAGACAATAACATTGATCTTGCCACCCTATGAAGTTGTGCTTATATAGTGAGAGACATTATATGGTCCTAAACAGGACCTGCTGGAAGTTAAAGTGTCATATCTTATGACACCAAATTGTCAATAACAATAACCATTGAATGAGTGTTTCAAGCACTAAGCATTGCATTTCATTTGCCTCACCACTGATTTTCACAACCACCTTGTTATTTGGTGCCATGCCATTTTACAAATAAAAGGAATTTAAACGAGTTGCCCTCCCTGTCATATGCCTAAAGTAAGATTAAAAATTAATATGTGCCCAATACTCTGAACACCAAATCTAAAATCCATAAGCTGTGATTTCTTTGAGTAATTTCTAAAGTGAAAGCATATGTTAAATAAAGTAGTAACACATTATCTCACTGTAACTATTAGTGCACCTATGAGAAATAATCTGAATGGTATTTGAAGCCAAAGAACTATAAAATATGAAACCAGTAGTCATTTCCCTCCCTAAAAAAATAATTTTAAAAATCCCTACTGTAACTTTTACTTTCTTCTACAATAAATATCAGATCCTTAACATTTTTTCCTATATTTTTGACTCTCAGCAAATCACCTTTCCATTTGGAGACCACTAGCAATTCTCCTTGTCTTCCTTGGGCCACCTCCTCCCACCACTCTTAGCCCACCACATACGTTATTTTACCTAGAAATTTTTTCTGGCCTCAAAATAAAGCAAAGTCCTCTTACAGGTGTGATTTCCCATTGCCTTGTATTTGTCCTCCCTAACACATGATGCAATTGTAGGTAGTCATCGCAAAGGGACAAAATAGATTAAATCATGAGTATTCATGAGCCTCTACTGCCTGCCTACTTTCTGGACCTGGACCTATTCTTATGTTGATCCAGGTGTTTGTGAGTCAGAGAACTAGAGGAACTGTAGGGGATTAAGGCCATAGAAAGAGAGAAAAGAGAGAGAGAATAATTACAAAGTAAATGGGGCAAAATATTTTTTTAAATGTTAAAATAAAATGCATGCAGGAGTTCTTTATACTTTTTTTGCAAGTTTTCCTTAACTTTGAAAGGATGCCACAATAAATACTAAGCATGCACGAAAATATGCAATCAATACTGAGCAACAGGAGTTTATGAAAAGGTAATCAAAATCTCCAAAGATCAGAAGAATGGAAACCACGAAATGATATTTTAAATTTTTAGGGTCAGTGTAAAGGATAATAACATGAAGATCTGAACTCATTTAGCAGAAGTTGTTGTAACTAACTCTAATTAGAACCAATAAATCTACACATCCAGTTTATATTTTCTAAAACTTGAGAGACTATTTTGATGATTGACTTATCCCATGGTATCTCGTACAGAAAGGTTGATAAAAAAAAATTCTGAATAGATGAATGGACATATTATGTCCTCTATTGTATAGTACTTCTGTACCTTGTATTCTGCCCTAGTATTGCATTTAGTAGCCTATATCAGGGGTCAGTAAAGAGTCATCTAGCAAATAATTTAGGCTTTGCAGGCCTTATGTTTACACGGAAACTTCTCAACTCTTCAATTCTAATGCATAGACAGCCATGGGTAACATATAAACAAATTAGTGTGGCTGTATTTATATATTTATGTACTTATTTTTTATTTTATCATTTGAAATATAGTTGATTTACAATATTATATTTGTTAACTAGTTTCAGGTGTACAGCTTTGTGATTCAGAATTTGTTCAGCTTATACTCCATTAAAAGTTATTACAAAATAATGGCTATAATTCCCTGTGCTATACAATATATCCTTGTCGCTTATCTATTTTATGCATAGTATTTGTATGGCTTAATACCTCTAATTTGTAACTCTTCCCTTCCTTCTCCACTTCGGTAATCACTAGTTGTTGTTTTTTTTTCTATATCTGTGAGTCTGTTTCATTTTGTATATATATTCATCTGTATTATTGTTTTAGATTTCTCATATAAATGGAATAATTGTACAGTATGTGTCTTTATCTATCTATCCCTAATTTTTTTTTTCTAAATTTCACCCCTTCAAGTGATTAAAAAACTCTTAAGTTTTCCTTTGGAAGAGCTGGTGGCATATTTATTTTTAATAAAAATAATTAAGATAATGGATTTTGTTCAATATGTGGGATTATAAACATTTATTATTTTTGGTCTTGCATGATTTCTTTTTTTTTTTTTTTTTTTGTGGTACGTGGGTCTCTCACTGTTGTGGCCTCTCCCATTGTGGAGCACAGGCTCCAGACGCGCAGGCTCAGCGGCCATGGCTCACGGGCCCAGCCGCTCCACGGCATGTGGGATCTTCCCGGACCGGGGCACGAACCCGTGTCCCCTGCATCAGCAGGCGGACTCTCAACCACTGCGCCACCAGGGAAGTCCCATGATTTCTTAATAGACATAATATCAGAGTTATAAGGAAAAAATTTACATAAGTCTTCTGCAGATTTGTTTTCCTGTTTTGTTGCCTCCCCCAGCATCTTCTGTCCATCTTCTTCCAAATTACTGGAACAATAATTGAGCAACCTACACAGTTTCTCACACTGCTGCTTCAAATATGCTGGGGTTTTTTTTCTTCCCACTAGTCAACACACCCCCTGCTGGCTCTAGGCTAACATTCATTCCACCTTATTAAAAATGCCAATAAAAAGCAAATTATGGATGTTTTACACTGTGTTTTTTATTCTGATTTAAATGCAAAAGGGATAAAAGGACATAAGTGCTATGGATTAGGTTACATAATGAAATAATCCTTTGAAATTAGCTCTTGCTTCTCACAAATAATTTATATCCTGAAAAATACACCTTTCGTAATGTTAAACTTTTGTTAGAAGAGTTTCCATAGTAGTAGTTACCACAGATCCTTTGTTCCGATGTGTGATGGGAAAAAACACTTTGTTTTTATGAGTTGCTACCTAGACATTTCACAGTAGGATAACCCTACTCACACCAAGAGTCTAGACATTTAGATAAAGACTTGACTTTAAATTCCCACTTTGCTTTCCTGAGACACCTTTTAAAATAACTACTTAGAGGGGCTTCCTTGGTGGTCCAGTGGGTAAGACTGTGCTCCCAATGCAGGGGGCCTGGGTTCAATCCCTGGTCGGGGGACTAGATCCTGCATGCATGCCACAACTAAGAGTGTGCATGCCACTACTAAGAAGTATGCATGTCACAATGAAGACCCGGCACAGCCTAAATAAATAAATAATAAATAAAATAAAATATTATTTAAAAAAAAAAACTACTTTGAGTTAAGCCCTGGAAAAGTTAATTACCTCTACCTCACCACATTATAAGTACTAGTAGGTATATTACTACCCTGCTGTCTATCTCCTGCTTACTCCTGACCTGGGCCTGAGGACTGCCTTTTCCCAAGCTCATGGTGGACGGTGGTTGGGGGGTACCATATATATTAAATTTTGTGACTCTACCTTCTTTGTGTGGGTGTGTTGAGGTTGCACCTTCAATCACCTATGGGTTTCACTTCTCCAGAGTAGGTGCTTGGATGCTGAGGGAGCTACAGCCAACCTCGTGTGGGTGGCTTGTGCCATCTCATTAAGCAGGTCATAATTTGCATACCCTTAATTCATACACCAGCTCCAGATTCTCAATGCAAGATGCCAGTCTGACTTACTTAAACACCAGGTGTGCTCCTGGAATTGAACAGATCTCTGCCCCTCTTCGTTAATTCTCTTTAACAAACTTGGTAATATCAGGTTGGTTTTAGAGACAGTTATCCCTGAGAGACAGAAGAGGGACAACAGTAACCCTAAAGAGAATTTTGTGTAGTTGAAACGTGATTGTTCATCATAGTTGAGCTCAAATGAGCGGATTTAACACACACATGCACGCGCACACACACTCACAAGATTTAGTAGGTTTATTTCATTTTTGAGCATTTGTGGCACTGAGTAAGGGCACGATAAGCCAAGATTCTGGAATCAGAATCTCTGTGCTTCTACTTAATAGCTTTATGCTTTGGGCGATGTTACTTAAATTTCATGAGCCTCAATATCCTTATCTGTCAAATGTAGCTACTAATACCTCCCTTAGAATTTTGCCGTGAATTTTAAAAAGAAAGTCAAGATGTCTACTGCATGTTGATATTTAATAAATGTTCTTGTTTCTTCTAGGGAAGTTAACTAGCTGTGGCTTAAACAATATAGACATTTATTATTCTAGAGGAAGTAACTCAATATTGTAACGAAGACCTATGAATTGTTTCTCTGCTTTTTGCCATTCAGTGTCCTGGCCATCTCCTCACGTTTCCAAGTTGGCTACTGTAGTTACAAAACTCATGCCTTCATGTATATGGACCAGGCTGTGGGGGAAACTGCAGGAAAATAGGATTTTTATTCACATGTCTCTCTCTTTTCCCAGAGAAGAAAATCTCTCCTGCCTTTTGAATCTTGTGGGTCAGAACTGGGCCACAAAACAAGATCCAGATAACCACTCTCGAAGGGGAATGTAGTTGCTGTGGTAGGCTTAGCTGAAATCATGATTTCTTGAATAGCCTGTTTTGCAATCAAGGAAGAAGTTGAAATAGCTGGTGATCAAGAAACCCATAATGTCTGCCACTTTGATGGATTTGAAAAAGACAGATTTAGTTGTTTCTCTCCTATAAGCATTCATTACTTATGTTTGTATATGTTATCTCCTCATCTAGAAATTGTAGGGAGAGTAAGAACCTTGAAGACAGCAACATATAACATATAAATACATCTTATATATTTAACCAGAAGTAAATGATACAAACCTAGCACATTAGTGTTGCTCAATAAATTAATGTTGGTTGATTGTGATGTCTTTGAATAATGATTATGCATATTTCCCACAGAATGGGTAATCTTTTTAGATATTTGCATGTATTTTTACCCCAGGGATGAATTGGCAGAAGAATATTTGACAAATCTACTGGTTAGGGGCTGGATACGTTGTTTTCTTTGGAGTAGGACATAATAGTTATAACTTGTGTCTGTATAACAAAAATATTTTAACTGTATAATTATATGCACTATGTAAAACTACCTAAGCTAGAAGTTATCACAATTCACAATTTACAGGTATGGAAATTGAATCTCAAAGAGACCAAATTATATACTCAAGGTTTCCTACCTAGTAAGCTGCAAAGTCAAGGCTAATACTCAGAGATTCTGATTCTAAGCCCAGAACTCTTCATTAAACCACTCCAAACAGGTTTCTCCTGAAACATGATATATATCATAAGTGAATTCTCAATCATTGTAGGCAGGATTTCCTTCAGAAAGAGTCAGAAATAAGTGGACAAGAAATCATTTTTTGACATATATTTCTAGTTGTGGCATGGCTGGATTTGTGTAAATATAATTATATAGATACTATAGAGAGTGAACTCCTTTACCCCCCCCCAAATAAATCCAAACATTTGAGAAATATATAGCTTCGGAGAATGAACTATCAAGATATTATTCTAAACTGCATTCCCATTGATTTTCCATATAATTGACATCTTGATTTCCAAGTTCAATAAGAATAAATGCTCTCAAAAGAGCCTCTGAATTCTGGTGCAATGGGCAGACAGAGGTGAGGGTGAGGGGGTGGGTGTAACCTCTAAAAAAGTAGACAAGCCTTTTCATATCTAATATTATTCATTCATCAAACATTTCTTGAAAGCCTGCAAATATGCTGAAGACTCAAAGTTGAATACTGATTGATAAATTATTCTTGAGAAACTACTCAGAATTAGGAAAACATATGTGAACAGAAATATTACACAGTAATTAATAAAGACCTCAAGAGAGGTATTAGCTGAATTTGGACTTGAATGACAAGTGCAAATTAGCCAATTGGGAACAAGTCCACAGAAGGAAGAAAGAGGAGTGTGTGTAAACAGCATGGCATGTTACCAGCTGAGAAACTGGCATCTCAGGTAAAGGTATTTAAAGGGTTGCTCTATTTGCAGGAGATACATGATAGAAGATGACTCGTTTTGATGTCAAGGATGAGCTTGTGGTGACAAGACTGAGTTTAAGGTAGAATTAGGAGAGAGAAGGAGTCGGGGAGAGGCTCAGGTGAATTCTTCTCAACATCTGGCTGAAGTCCATTTGCTCTAATAGAGCAGTCCGCTCTTCTGCAAAAGTTGAATTCTGCCTTCATTATTCTAAGATTCAACTTTCCTGTTAAGGCAAATACACTTGACCTAATCTGACTTGAATAACAATCTTCATGGCACAGGGTGACTCAAATCCCTTTATCCCCAAAGAGACAAAGAACCACTTCATTATGCCAGCTGTTAAGTTTTCCTTCCAAGAGGAAGAAATCTTTGTCAACTTAGAAACTCCTATAGCATTTATTATGTGACACTTAATCACATGCTAATTTGTATTGTTATCTCAATTTTTAATGTGTTGACATCATATTTTCTCCAATTATTTTTAGCTCCATGAGAACAGGCATTTTTTTTTCTCATTCCCTACACCCCACAGGTATAGTATAGTACTGGATACAAACTATAAGAAGGGAAAACAAAACAAATCAAAAAAAAAAAAGAGAGAGAAATATTAAAACATTTAAAAGAAGAAGAAAGAATGAAACGAAAAGTAATTTAACTTTCTGCCTCATCAATACTTTTTAAAAGTCTATTTTGAAGACATGGGTGGCAACAGATGACACCCTTCAACATTTGCAACAAACCATAATATGTGAAGTTGAAATAATCCCAAAGTACTGATACGCAAAATAGTCTATAGTGACCGATGCAGACTCTTCTCCCATCCATACCAGGTATCCATATGTCACAGTGATTTTTACCTATTAGTTTTGTAAAGATAAAGAAATAGAATGGGAGGTTTTAATTTTCAAATGTCATATGCGTTGAGGCCATTAAGTCTATATGATACTTAATGTGTCAATATGTATCTCCTCTTAGGACCACATCTATAAAATGGAGATGACAAAACATATCTTCCATATGTCTCACAGGAGGATTCCAAAATCAATGATTTAACCAACTTGTTGAATATTCAAAAGCTAAGATTCTAGTTGACAAATGACTCTTTCCCTTCTGCTCTCTTAAGGGGAAAGAAGTGAGAACACTCAAGGGAAATTTAAAGGGACAGGAAAACCCAGTTCTGTCCACTTCATTCCTCTTTAAAGATCTCAGATATGTTTGTCTTGAGAAGATGTTCAGATTTATCATCTTTAAATGTAGACATTTGAGGATTTCAATTATTCGTATGTCCCCATTCCCCATTAGCAACCATTCTGCTCTATCTATGCAGAATTTTTAACCCTCTTCAAAACAAAGTGCTCTGAAAGTATGACTTATTCTTCTGTATCAAGCAATATGGGGGGAAAGGGAGATTATTTAGATTCTATTCCACCATTCAAAAGGTGGATTTATCAGACTAAAAGGTTTACAAAAGAATTTCAATAGGTAAATATCAATCTGGCTGCAAACAGTTTTAATAGTGATTAATATTCTACAGCTAATAAAAACTTGCTGGCAAAATGCCCCCAGAAGATGGCATTGTTTACACTATTGTCAAAAAGGAACAGCTGTTTATCCCCACTACATTCAGAGCTGCAGTATTCATACTGAAATGTTAACAAATCTTAGACAAATGTCTGCTGTTGAAGGCTTAAATTTGCTCTGAGAATAGGTGTGTTTGAGAGAGAGAAAAAAAGCTACAACTGTACACAGGATTTTAAATGAGGTGCAATTTATATACTATACACTAAGTCTGCATATGGACAACTAAATGCAGAGTTCCAATATTTACTAATAACATGAAGATCATCCACAGTTTGGGGGCTTCGTGTAAAAAAATTTCCCAGATTGCCTTTTAATGTATATTCCAAGCACCTTTTACTGACATGGATGGATTCAAGGCATCCTGTCAGAAAATGAAGCCAACATCTTCCATAACTTCTGAAATATTTAACTAAACATTTTTTGGAAAATTATAGTTAAGTAGGATGATGTAGTGGAGCATTAAACTCAGTGAACAAAGACCTGTGTTCTTTGAGAGCATTTTCCCATTTATAAAAAGAAAGGTCTTGAAATATTGGTAAGGATGTGGAGCTGAGAGCAATCTCACACACTGCTGGTGGGGAGGGGGCTATGAATTGGTAACATCATTTTATAAAGCAACTGGCAATACCTCTTAAAGCTGAAGAAAAGCCTTTCCTACAATCCAGAAACTCTAGTCCTAAGTACATGGTTGAGAAAGACTAAGATACTGGCACAAGATTTTATAGTTTATATTGAGGAAAAAAACCTGGAAATCTATAGATTCATAAACAGATGAATTAATGACTCGATTGTGGCATATTCATAAAATAAAATATAATACAGTAGTTAAAATGAAATGATTATGACTACCTGTATCCAAGTGCATACATTAAATACACGTGTGTGTGTGTGTATATATATATATATATATATATATATATATATATATATATACATATATATGTGTGTGTATATATATATATAATGTTGAGTTGAGTAAATTGCAAGGTGCAAAATGAAAAAGTATTGATATGATGACGTTTATATATTGGTTAAAGACAATCAAAATAATACTATAAATTGTTTAGGGATGTATATATTTTTGGTAAAAGTATAAAAACATAATGAACAGAATGGAAAAGAAGTGTTTACTTCTAGGTATGGTGGGATACCAATGGGATCAGGCAAGAATGCAAAAGGGGCCTAAATTATATTTTTAATATTTTATTTATTTTAAAGCCGTTTAAATGTTAAAGAACATACAAATCTGGATAATGGTTCCTAGCTTTTCTAGACTCTCAAGTATGATTAAACTAGCCACATAGGTGTCTTTAAACCTGAGATGCTCAAAAGCCAGGGGTGGGGAGGCAGCCCCTCAGGGCCCTCAGTAGGAGAAGGCAAGCCCAAGCCACTGGACTTGGCACTGCAGCCCCCTCCTCACTCAGGTCCCTGCCAACAGGGCAGCTTCTTGGCTCACCTCCGCTTTGTTTTTTTGTTTGTTTGTTTGTTTGTGTTTGCGGTACACGGGCCTCTCAGTGTTGTGGCCTCTCCTGTTGCGGAGCACAGGCTCCGGACACGCAGGCTCAGCGGCCATGGCTCACGGGCCCAGCTGCTCCGTGGCATGTGGGATCTTCCCGGACCGGGGCACGAACCCGTGTCCCCTGCATCGGCAGGTGGACTCTCAACCACTGCGCCACCAGGGAAGCCCATCACCTCCGCTTTGATATTTTGTGATTCACCATCTCCTGGCTGCTGCTTTTCTCCCACAGCTACAGCCTGTGCTGGAGAAGTATTCTGGTTGTCCAAGAATCTAGTAACTAACACGATTATTTTCAGTTAGAAGCTTAGAGACAAGAGGATATTTTACTTACAAGTGAGAGGACCTCAGAATTCTGTTCCCTTCTCATTCAACTATCGATTAATATTCCAATGATGTGAGTCCAGCTCTAACCAAAAGTACAAGGTTAACTTCAGGATTCACGCAGAAGCTGCTTGAATCCCAGCTCAACCTGCTGTAGCTGTGCAGCTGGCAGCTGAGGACCAAGGGTTGTCAGGAATCTATAGTGTAAAATAAGTCTGCATATTTGTTGCTGCTGAGGGAAATGGGGCGGGAGGGAAAGGGAGACATCAGCTTCCTCTGAAGTGACTCCATCCCTAACTTGATTGTAAGCTTCACATAGAAATCATTATGGCCCCTCATTTTGTTAAGGTTTGACAGCTTTCTGACACCTTCAATAAAAACAAAATAAGTTGCTTTATGGTCAAGCAGGAGAGTCCCCAGATGCAAACTAGAAGCCAAAGACAAAACCAGGGTTTCTAATAGGGAGCTTCTAGGAAGAAACCAAAACTACTCCTTTCCCGCATTTTAATTTAAACCGCTCCAGAGGAGCTTTCAGATCTCGAATGCTATGAGCCAGCCAGGACCACCCTGACTCTCATCATTACCATACCCAATTTGTCTCCCCGTCTCTCTCAGACGCCAGGAACCTCCCGGGCTCCGGAACCGAAAGCACCAAACACCTTGCAGTACTTGCCCAAAGCTACAGGCCAGCAGCTGGGAGGGAGACGCAGACGTGGTCCGCCTTGAAAAGATGAGCCACAGGAGGTGGGAGCTGGGGGCGGGGTCGGGACCACGTTAAACCGCTAGATCGGAAATCCCAATATTACCAATACCCGCCAGCCTTCCATCCTAGAGAACAAACACAGGGGAAGTTCAATCGCGTAATTCAATAATTCAGGTCTTCCCTCTCCTCTCAAAAAAAAAAAAAAAAAAAAAAAAAAAAAAAAAAAAAAAAACAAGCATCTCGTTGCCAAGCTTTCCATGGGAAATTCCCTCTTGCTAATGCGTTCTGCGTTCCAACTCCTTTTAGTAACCCTTTAGCATCGTTCTTCGAAAACCTGGTTTAAATTTCGATGCCTTTATGCACTCCCCCGCCACACACACATTGTGGGGGCGGAGAGGGAGGGGAAGCCAAAGAGACGGAGGCAGAGATGGAAATGTGCGCTCCCTCCCCGGTCCCCTCCAAGTGGCCGGCGCGCATCGCAGCGCCGGCCGGCCAGGGTGGAAGGCGCCCGAGCCCAGCGAAGACCCGCCCAGGCCGCTCCTACCGGAGAGCGAGGGGCGGGCCTGGCCGGGGGCGGCGCCGCGCGCCACGCTCGCCTATAAGGAGCTGTCCGCCGCCCGGGTGCTGATTCCAGTTCTAGCTGCCGACGGGGTGCAGTCGGCGGTCGGGCGAGCTCGGCGCCTGCCGTTGCGTCGGGTCGGGGTTTGCACCTTTAAGGAGGAGGAAGAGGTGAGCGAGGAAGGCGAGTGGTGCCGGCGGCCGTTGCGGGGACAGTACCTCCTTCCGCAGCTCCGGAGGAGCCCCCGCCACGGTTTCCGTAGAGCGTTTGGGCACGGGATGGAGTGAAGCCGCGAGTGCCTCTCCAAGGGTGGGTGGGAAGGGGTCAGGCGGTGCAGAGGAGAAAGAGAGAGACAGAGAAAGAAAGAAGAAGCCGCGGCTGGCGCCTGCGAATTTGAGATTCGACTGGGAGGGACCTCTTACTCGGGGGAAATGGATACTGGACTACGGCTGACCAGCGTGTTCACTTTGTTCTTCTCCAGCTTGTGGCATTTAGGATTAACAGCGGCAAATTGTGAGTTCCAGGAGCTGGGGGCGGGTAGGTGAGGTGGGAGACGCTGGCGTTTGGAAACACACTGAACTGTCCAAGCGTGTTCAATTGTGTCTGCTCTGAGCAGAGGGGAAGGGGAAAAAATGCTGATTGGTGTGTTTCTGTCACTCTAACCATCCCAAAAGTTCGCAGAGCTCGAAGGAGCCGGCCCCGTTGGATTTCCTGCCCTTCTCCCCGAATCGCAAAGTTCGGGGGAGAAGGGAAGGTTCTCTACCCTCCGCCTCCCGTCAGCTCCGCGTTCTCTGCCTGCCTGGTCTCAGCGGGGGCTTTTCCCCGAGCAGGGCTCCCGGTTCAGACTGGATGCACTGGGGGCTGAGCTTCCAGAGACAAGAGATGCTCACAGCCACCGCACTCGGTGACAGAGGCTCATTTCTGAAAGCGGCTGCCTCGCTCAGATTTGTAGTATGTCCAGTGCCTCACAGTCCATGGCTTTCAGCTGTCTCCTAGGCAGAATGCTCCAGTTGGGGTATCTTGCAACCAATGGTCATCGGTTTAATAGGGTTGGGAGTTTTGGCCTAAGAGTCATGGCCCGGTGTAGTCAAACCACAAGATCAATGGCTGACCCTGTTACAGGAGGAAGAGCTTTGATGCGCACTCCGCCCCCAAAACCTTTGTGCCAAGGAGTATGCATTAAGTGTTCCCTCTGTCGTCCAAGCTCTAACCTCGGCAAGTGCAGGGCATTTAATTTAATAGGCAGGAAGGCTGGACACCTGGGGATGTGCCACCTGCACTGTGTATTTCAAGAACCTAGTTTGTCAAACTTAATAAATCTCTGGAGCCATCAGAGGTTCAAGCTCAATTGTTCAGCTGCCTCTCTAGGCAGAGAAAGGGAAGTTTTTCCAGCTCTGGAAACTCCTAAATGAGAAAGAATGCAATTAAGCTGTCTGTGTTGTTTCCAAAGATGGTTTATTAAGGTTCCTCAAGCTTCTGAGCGTGCTCCCTTATCTGCTAACCCCACCATGACCCTCAGAAATACCTAACTGTACTGGAACAGTTTTGATACTATTTTTTGTTGGGGGGGGGACTCTAAACCATCACTGTTAGAGAAGGGTAGGAAGACCACTTACTACAAGTTTCTTTACCTCACTTCCCACTCTCTTAGGTCCAAGAGGACCTTAAGAAAGAGATACTCAATCCGGGGCTATACCTCAAAGGAAGACACTTAGACAAATGTCCTTTACTGAGAATGGGCCAAAGCTGAGCCAGTGTTTCTATCTGTGATTGGAAGTTTGGGGGATCCAAAATCGATAGTTAGTGGAAATGTGTTATAAAGATTTTATTAAAGTTTGTATTCTAAGGGAGTGCTGAAGAGGTCAACCTCTTTAAAAAGGAGCCAAAGGGCCTTAGTTCAGAAATTATTTCAGAGAATACGGAGAGACAGGGTAGAATCTGCTGTTTCTCTCCTCTCCCCACATCCTCCAGCCCCTCCTCCTCCTTTTTTTCTTTTTTTAAGTAAAATTGTTCCCATGGTGCTTTAGAAAAACATCTAAGTGGTTCAGTAAGAGGAACTTAGGCACAGTACTGAGTTAGTTTCTCTACTTCCTAAAACACTAGAGGTCAGTATTGTCCTAATGATGCAAAGGTGTGGCAACGAAATAGCCGTGTTTTTCCTTTAGCACATTTACCTACCTGAAAATAGTGAATATTTTGAAGATCCGTGAAAGAGGGATGAGGAATAAGGGTGAAATAAATAGAACATACTCTATAGGAATATGGTTTGGGCTTCCTTATGTAGCACCTTAAGAGCGAGGAAAAAAATTATAGAATGGCTTTTTCTGTAAACTAATTGAATTATGGTTAATGTTATAATAATGCATATAAAACCTAAATGGTATGAGTTTAAGGCTCATGCTTATCATTACTGATGCAGCAATAAAGCTAATTCTGAACATTTAAAATAAAACTTTGTGATAATGATCTTTAGTATTTCATCAGGGACAGTTTAATTTACCTGTTTCCAATCAGCATTTCAGTTGAAGGCACGCTGCTTGCTAAATATTTTGGGGTCAATGTTCCTAAAGTATAATGTTAAATGTTCTTATTTTGCCAGACAAAATGTATTAATTCAGTGAACAATAGAATAGCAGCAGAAAATTACTTCTGAATTCAATCCTGGTGGTCTTTGAAACCTATGATGCAGAACCTCGAAGAAAAAAAAAAAAGAACATTCTACAATTCTTCCAGACTTGTATTGTCTACTTTGACTTACTAGTTATCTACAACCCATTAACATTTAGATGCATCTAATGAGGAAAAGAAATCTCCTGTCAAATAGTCAATTTGTGTAAGCTTATAGATAATTTGGAAGATTTTTTTTACAAGATTATTTCTATATTTTGAAATAATACTTCAAGTCATTCATGACAGTTGTCTTGGAAATGGATTATTTACCCAAGATACTCCATGGTATACTTGTGAACTTTGTTCACAAGTAAAAACAAATTTTAATTGTTTCCATTCTTCTAATAATAATTTTTGCTGTTATTGCTGTGTGTATGTAGGATGTGTGTACATTTGTGTGTGTGTGTGTGTGTGTGTGTGTGTGTGTGTGTGTTTAATTTTCTCATAATCTGAGCAAAACTTGGGAATTTAGCTGTAAGGGAAAAAAGAATGCTTACCCAATTATAGATTTTATAAGTTTCTAATTAAACAAAATTAAATAAAGTTAGGTTAGAAGGCCAGCTACAGTATAGATAAGATGAATCTGTGCAGAGAACATAATTACCCACCAGTAATAAAAACTCTGGAAATTCCCCAATTTCGGATTTTCAGGATATTAAATAGCTATAACACTTCCTTTGAGTTTACCCTGAGGGAATTAATTAATTTCAAACGTAGATATGATAGGACAGTGTTAAATGAAAAACCATTTTACATATAATATCAGCTCCTTTGACACAAGAAGAAACGATGTGACTTGATAGTTGGTTAAAGTGAAACCAGGAGTTTGAAATGCTAGGAGTTCTAGCCCTAGTTATGCCACAGCTAAGATGCCAAATGCCCATCAGGTGA
Organism: Mesoplodon mirus; assembly: GCF_964341445.2. Taxonomy (NCBI): domain Eukaryota; kingdom Metazoa; phylum Chordata; class Mammalia; order Artiodactyla; family Ziphiidae; genus Mesoplodon; species Mesoplodon mirus. Next base: position 102,798,630 of record NC_138984.1, on the reverse strand, counting down.
TGCATCGTTTCTGTGCTCACAACTCAGGTATAAAATAGCAATTGAGATATGTATCTACTTCCAAATAGAACAGCAGCTCAAATTTTACAGAGGAGATTCTTCGAATAGTGGGTACGTTGAAAGACTATTATAGTGGGAGAACTTGCATTCAAAAGATAAGAGGAATGCAGGAGACACTTATAGGGTCGCTGTTCACTTTATTTTACAATAATTGGATGTTACATGGTTATAAAGAGCCTTCATTCTGACCAATCAGTCACTTTGAATGATCTCTCTAAACATCTTATCTCTTTGTTGCTACATATTAGGTTCACACAGATAACAGCCTTGAGAGAGAAATAAAAAACTCTTTACCCCTTTCATCACAGGCAGAACTTTATCGAAAATATAAGAAAATGTCAACCATATTCCTAAAGATCTTCAAATAAAGAGATGCACTGTACCTTGAGTTATCTGAAGCTTACACACAAACACAATCAATACGTAATATTATAAATAAACAAACATCAGATTATCTTCAGCAGGAAGGTGTTTGCGGTATACTTTTTGTGACATTTATGGTCATCCAAAGTGAAAGAAGCATTATAATGCTCGTTTGGAAGAGTCCAGAAGATTTTCCCATGGTTGAATGGGCTCGTCTTTCACCATCCATATGAACTCTCTTGCCTTTCTGTCCGTATAGTCCCCGTCTCCAAACTAGAATCATATTTCCACAACTGAAAAATATGAACAGCTAGACTAGCAATTTTCACACAAGGGTATAGACTTATAAGAAAGTTAGGTTCTATAAGAATCACCTTACTCACCCCCACCTCTTATTCTCATTCTAATGAATGACTGTCTTCTAAGTTGCAGTTTTCTTTTTTCCCTGCCCCTCTAGCCTTTTCTTTCTTTAGTGGGACCCAGTTTCTCTTTACTAGATTGCCTTACTTTTCAGTGTCCATTTGTTACAAAACAAACTAATGTGATATCATTTGCAATGTTCCTAAAGCCTTTAGTTGGTGAACCAAAGCCCTTTATCTTACATGCCAGAACTCTGCTGAAATATGACCTATATATACAAAGCTAATTATCCTTGTCATATAGGACAGTGAGGAGATGCTCTAGTTACCTGAAAGGCCAGAATACAAAAGTCATTCACTCAATAAGGCTTTATTTTGAAGCTTCGGTGTACTCACTTGGAGCCTAATGACATTTTTTTAATTCATAGGGGAAACTGTCTTCATTCATCAAAATTCTGACACTTTCTGGCAGATGTCCTTATAAACGTTATTGACTTATCCTAATGATGTTGGTGTATTAAGAAGTTGGATTAAATGATTATTAAGGTCTTTTTTGTCCCTTATTTGTCCCAATACATTTTTGTCTTTAACAGTTGATGTTGCCTACTGGTCATTCCATTTGGATACTTCTGGGATAACTGTGCTCAAAACTGTTAAGCAGTTATATTTAGAATAACAACTTAATAGGGTTTTAATTCCTACTAACTGCTATGCACTTTGTATCTCTCATGCCATGTGCCGTGTTCGCATAATTTGACAAGGCAGCACAGGTAGACCTTATTAAATCGGGTTTACAGATGACTAAATTTAAGGTTAATAGAAGTTAATAAATTTCCCAGGATCATAAAGCTAAGCAATGAAAAAAAAATTAGGAACTGGACCTATATCTATCTACTTCCAAAGATCAGACTCTCTGCAAGATATGAAATTAATTCCCCTGCATTCTGATGGGATCTATGTGTGAGCATCTGTAGAACGTTGCCTTGGCATTTCTGTGGTTAGTCTCTGCAGCCTATCCATAGCAGAGGGCATGGAGGCAGCTGCTTCCACAAGAACCAACTCCTGAGTTATACCTTCAAAAAACAACCAAACAATTGGAATCTAGATTTGATGCAAGATGTTGAACATCACAGTGGTCAAAGACAGGAAGCCTCATATCTGGAGAAGCACCAGATGTTTTTTCTTCTACAAGTTTCAGTTTAAAACCTGATAAGGAAAGGGCATAAGCTTGCTGAAGATTTGTGACCACACACACACAACAATGCCGTAAAAGGTACCTCTGTTGGCATCATGTCTTGTGAGTCTATAGATGCCAGACCAAACATATTAATTATCAATAAATAGCAGGGATGAGCTTCCTTTCTCAGCAGAAGGCTGGTCCTGAATGTATTGGGCTCTGCCTAATACTCTAAATTTCATCCCAGTCACTCCTCCCACATTGCTTTATTTCCAGTTTATGGAACTCTGCCGTCCAAAACGAGCCATGTTTTCTCATATGTCCTTGCATTTATTTTGCATATGCCGTCTGCTTGGTCTAGAATGCCCTTTCACATTTTTATCTTCTGTCACTTTCTCCATCCCCCTCTCCCCCAACAAATACACTTTCCCCAGGCTGGGTCAAATGTCTCTTTATATTACTACTCTATTTCCATAACACTTCTTCTAGTCCTTGTCTTCCCAACTAGATGCACATTTTCCTGATTATCATATTTTATTTGAATGTCTATAGTCAGTATCTAAAATACTGGGCAAATGCATGGATGAAAGAGTAAATGAATGGGTTCCAACTAAAATTTTTCATTTCTAAACTAAGATCCTTCTATGGTCCAGCTGCTAGAATCTTTTAAAATGTATTTGTTTTATGGGTTGTTTTTTTCTTTTCCAAGTGACAAGTATTACCTACTCTAGTTTTGAAAATGTTAAGAAGATGTTAGCATGTGTAGCTTTTAAGTGAAAGAGCAGAAGTTTAGATAATTTGACTGGATATGGAGCTGATAAATGGGCCCCTGCCTTTACACAGGGCTGCACATTTCCATGAGTTTCCTGGCATGATCTTATTTCTGTGTCAAATGGCTACTTCTTCCTAAAAGAGAAAGTCTCTCCATTCATTTGACCTCAGTACAAATTTTGAGCTAATTTTATTAACTTGCTTTTACAATTTCAATGAGTGTTTCTCATATAGTCTGAAAATACACAGATATATATTGCTATATATAGCAATATATTCTTCATAGCCCAGGGTTCAGTATAAAGAGGAAATGTTTATTTAATGGGGCTTTAGTCATAAATTACGGGAAATATCTTATTTAATTGCAAACCTACAACACTGCCTGATAACATAATCCTGAGTCTCTGATGTCATCTTCTTAAGCTGTGGTTGGGAGAAGATTTAAGTGTTAAGCGTATGTGTGTGTTACTCATTTGAAAAACTTGTTGAAGAAATGAATCCCAATGAAAGGTTCTCTTTCTTAAAAGTCAAGTTTTTCTATGAAGCTGGAGAAGTAAAGATGCATAAGAAGGTAGAGTTCATGACCCCAAGGAACTTTGAACATGAGCAGCCAGAAAAATAAATCTTTAATCACATCAAAGTGATAAATGCTATAATGAAGGTAAGTACAGAGTGTGTCATGTAAGGCACAGGTGAGCATCTCAAACTGGCTGGGGCATCAAGGCAGGCTCTCTGAGGGAAACAGAGACTTACAGTCAAACTTCCCAGCTGGGGAGAGCAGGGGAGGTTATTACAGGCTTTCTGTGTTGTAGTGACTACTTGTAAGAGTGGCTCATAGGCATAGGGGTAGAATAAGAAACTAGACAACTAGGTAAACATGGGAGTCTTTGATTTTTACTGTTATAACTACCGAGAGTCATCAAAGGATTTTGCACATGTGATTAGATAATACTAATCAGATTTTTGTTTTTTAAAAAATCGCCGTGTGAAGGATAGATTAAAATGGGCAAAGGCTAGTAGTAAGAAAGCCAGGGAAGAGCTTATTACATTAACTCGGGTGATAATTAATAAGGGCCTAAGGAAGAAAGTTTCAGACTCTGCAAAGGTCATAAAGAATCAGAAAGAAAATCATGAGGCAAGTCAATTCAAACCCTAGGAATCTATGAGCTAGTAAACTCACAGAAGGCACAGATTTGTAGTTAAAATGTATTCTGTAGCTTCTCCCATTGTTTTTGACAAATGAGAGCTATAGATGCTAGAAAAGGTGCTCTGTTTTCTGAAATGAAGTTCTTCTCAGGGAATACCAAACGACCATATTCTCAGTGCAGTATATTTCATATTTGCATGACACCATATAACCCATGCTGTCTGTATCCATCATCCTGATGCATCATGTAGTCTGTAAATTATGCTGGTTTTTGTCAGCAGAGTGAGAACTAGTCATTAAGGATGATGCAATTAAATCTCAGCGTCCCATTCTCATCCCCCCTCTGGCAGGGGGGTAAACTAGGGATCATTACTACTATCAGAGGTCGCTCCGTGGAAAAACAAACAGGGGAAGTTGGGTAAGCCATGTTGATTTGCCATCATTGGTAATTGATTTGCTGGCATAAATTCCATGTCTCTACATTTCTAATTGCTTTTGTGCATATTCTCGGGGGGTTGATTAATGCCATCTGTTCCCTGGATCAGCTGAATTGATTGAGTTTTAAAGGACGACAACAGCAATGTTGAAGACAGAAGTGAAGGAAAATGCCAAAACACAGCTCGTGGTGTATATTATTTTTAACTTTCCACCTTTGGAGGCAGATATATCCTTCTGAAGACAGTCCAAGGCAAATAGCAGTCTAAAGAGATTTGCCTAACAGACAGATGCTTGTAGGTGTGAGTCTAGGCTACTGTTTGCTGAATATATATGTTCAGTTCCCTTCCCCCCTCCTCCCCTCCCTCCCATTGTTCCTTCCTTCCCCCCTTGCTTCCTCCCATCCTCCCTTCCTCTTGGTTTTCCTTCCTCTCTTCTCCACTCCACTCTCTGTCATGTGACCATGTATTTTGGGTATTACCATTGGCTTCTCCCTGATTATGTTAAGGTGGGAAAAGAGGGGAGAAAAACGTCTGTTGGATGCTGGTGCTGCCTTGCATGTGGGCACAGTCACCAAATGCGAAACCTCCATCAAGACCTATTCTAAGCACACTCCTGACAGAGATCTGCCACCCACTGCACTTGGGAAAGCCCACTGGATTCCAACGCCCTCACCCCATCTGTCCCCAAACAACTCTTCTGTTAACTCCATTAGTCCCTGAATCTGTAGATGTGAGAAAAAGCCTTTCAATTCATACAGAGAGGCCCTAAGACACAGAGCCTCACTGGGAAAGAAAATATAGGAACTTAAATCTGTACTGAACTCTGCTGAGCTGAGAGAAACAGACCTTTCCAAAATAAATGATTCTAGAAGATATAGAGCTGGGTGTTTGAAGGAGGGGAAGAGAATGTTCTGAGTTGGGGAAAGGCAAAGTAGAGGAATGTTTAGAATGTCCAAGAAAAGTGTCACCAACTTCCTGGTTTCCACCAGACTGACCCTCTGAATTACAAGGGTGAACATATTATACAACAGGTGGGCAATGGAGAGGTGACAGAGGACAGTAGAAAGGGCATAGGTCACACAATTCTGGGTTGATGTGACTCTCAGTGAGTATTTCCTATGGATAATAACATGAGCGTTATAGAATCAGTGTAAGTATAACATGAGTAACTCAGTATAAATGACACATGACGTGGGAATTCAATAATTAGACTTGTTATAATTAACAATGAACCTCAACATGTATTTTCTCAAAATCAGTTACAATAGCAATCAAGGCAGAGACAACTACATTTCCATTCTTAAGCAAAGATGGAGGGGCTCACTGTCCCTTAATCACAGGGCTGAGTGATTGCCGAGGCAGATGGAAACGTTCTGATTTTAACTCTGATGTCGCAGGGACTGTGGGCAGAATCAGTCCTTACCTTACAGAGACACGTGACTGTCTGGGTTCCTCACTTAATTCCTGGGCTCTGTCGAGGTGTGATCAGGTATGTCCCTGCCTCTGGGCTTTGGCCAGTGAACCTCAAGGGGAGTGGAGAAAAGAGCTTCCTCTAGAAAAGGAGCATGTCCCCTCCAGCAAACCCTGGCAGAAGATGTCAGCCTTAGGGAGAAGCATCCTTGAAGAGACCTTGAGAAAAAAATCAGTGAACCTGAGCAGACGTATATGTAGTGTTCCCAGTATCCTAAGCTCTCCATTTGCAGGAGACTCGGGCAGAGGGAAGTTAAAGCCAAAGGTTCGTAGAGCTGGGCTTTCCTTCTGGGTATTGCTGAAGGCTGCTTTTGGTGGATACATAGTACAGGTGTTCTCTTGTTCTTGTAAATGTTGGGTTAAAATCAGGTACTGCTACAATGCTCGATGAATTATTAGTGCTAATCCACCTGCAAATGCATCATTCTTTCATTTGTTCATTCAAAAAATACTTAGGAAATGGCTACTATGCACTTATTCCTCCATACATTCATGAAAGCCTACTGTTCATTGATGAGGGGGAGATTTGGATTGCTGTTCACATAGTCCAGAAACAACAACAGCAAAAGGTAGTAGTGTCTCTTCAAATCAAAGCCGTGGCACTGGGGTCCTCCACTCTAATCTTGCTCATGGTATTAAGCACCTCTTTCCTCTTCCTGAGTCTTTTCTCTTGCTTCCTTGTCTTCAGTGTTTCTTCTCCTTCACTCCAATGTGCCTTCTTTCTGATGCTCCTTCCTTTCCTTCCTTCTTCCCACCTCCTACCCTTCCCCATGTTCTTCCACTCCTGTCGCCTCCCTGTCTCTCTGCTGCACCTCTCTCTCTCTTTTCTATCCCCCTTCCTTGACTCTGCCTGTTTCAATTAACATTTAGTAAATGACTCCTTTTTTATTGTTTTATGGCCGAGGCTAATGCTTTTTAAACTTTGCCATTGAAGTGCTGCTTGACGGAAAAAAGAGTGCAAGGAACCCAGGGGAGTCCGAGAGCTCAGCTTCACGTGGCTGCTGAAGCATGTAATTTCTTGAATTTTGTCTTAAACACTCAGACAAATTTGCATTCTGCTCCATATTACATCCATGGGTGTATTATGAGGAAAACATTCTCCCACAATCTTTGATTAAAAATTGATGAGCAAAATTGATTCACTTAACCCATGTAAAGGGCCACATACACCCAGGGGCACAGGCCTAAGCTCTTTGCCTCTTTCCCCCTATTTACACCTTCTAGGATTCCTATATGAACGAGAACAACTTCCCTGTCTCTCTTCTCATCTTGGAACAGGTAGCTTCCTTTCCCATCAACTGTGCCTCGTCTGTGGGCTGCAGATAATGCTTAATCGATAATGCGAGGTGAGAAGAGCTTATCAATTCACAGGAGGAAAGGAAACCCACACGTCTGCTTGGTGAAATGGGGCTTCTGGGAGGGGCTGTGGGGAAGAAGTCTGCTCAGCCCCACTCCAAGTCTGCACCACACTCCATGGCAGTCACCTGGCGATGTGCTGCCCCATGCACGGAGCTTACCTTTGAGGAAATGAGCTCTGCCAGGTTACAGGATTGGGGTCAACGAGGGCAGATTGTTTTCCGATTGGAGACAGGCTGAGCTCACCAGGATATTAAAAGAGATTAATGCTTCTCCTTCTACAACAATCAGGGACTATTCGACACAGTCAAAAGAAATGAAACCAGCAGATTGGAATGTCAGAGCACTGGAGATGAGAGATAAAGTCAAGTGATGTGTTTCTTCACCGGAAGGGCTTCCAAACATACACCTCATGCTGGGGGTGGTACCTGAGGGGCTCATCCTGTTCCTCCCCACAGTTGGATGTGATAGTTTCCCTCCTCCCCATTCTAGGGTGAGCATGTGCCAGCTTGGACCATCAGGTGATTTACCCAGGATCAAATAGCTTGCAGATAGTCACGCTAGGATGATAACGCACATTTCCCTGATTTCAGCGCCCATAGTCTGTTACACTCTATCTGCCATTACCTTGAACCGAAAGCTAAGGCTGAGCTGTTCTTGAACTTGAGATGATCAACCTTGCAGACCTTCCCTCTGACCCAGGGTGAGAAATGCCTTGTCAGTCTAGACCTACAGATTCCTCCTCCACATACAGGTCACCTTATTCTAACCCTGCAGGCAACACTTCCCCCATAACTCGAAATCCCTGTGGCAAACCGTTCCTGTAAGTCTGGCTGTTTGTAAAATTTGGTTGTCTTACTTGCTAAAGCCTTTCCCGTTAAGGCTCTGTGCCCATCACTAGTGGCCTTGTGGATTCCACGACTAGTGTCCTCTGTTAGTGTGTCCACTCCTGTTTCATGCTCCCTAGAGACCTTCCTCTCTAAGTACAATATTTTCATCACTCCATCATACTGTACCCCTCCTAGATTTTGTTAGATGGATGTTCTGTTTTATTGTTTGTTTGCTTTTTAAAGTTGGTGCTAATAAGAAAACCCCTCTGTGTGATACTTTGATAATATATTCTAATAAGGCAAGGACTGGCTTGCATTCAGATCTGTTTTCTGTCTTCGGGCTGCAGAGTTCAACCCATATCCAGCCCCTAACCTCCTTTCACCCAGTGGGGTTAGATGGGAGGGAGGGTTTTGAACATGCACATGCTGAATACCATTATTCTCCACCGCAGACGAGGTCCCATGATGAGCATGTGCTCTGCGGGCCTCAGAGAGTCTGCTTGGCAGAGAAAGGCCACCCCCGACTGTGTCCAACTTTCTTTCGTCACCAGCTGCACAGAAAGCCAGACCCAGGAATTCTGTACTTTATTCTCCAGCTCCCCTGCCTTTGTCCCTTCGACCTGAGCTATTGTTGGGCTGAGTTGTGAGGTCTCTGTGTCGCCTTGGTCCTCTTTTTCAGCTATTTACGTGTCTCAGTGGACCTTCTTGCTTAGGTTTGAAGAGGCTGAGCGATTTGTTCAATGGTCAGCACACTCACAGCTTTGCATCTGTTCCTCCATCCATGGCTGCCATCAGGAAAGGACGTGGTGGATCCCAAAGTCATTCACACTGACTGAGGCAAAGAATCTGTGCTGTGTTCTAGCTCTGAGAAAGAACGAGTGCTCCAAGAAATAAGACCTTAAATATTTAAACTTATTTTAGGAGGAGAATGTTTTGGTTTCCAAAATGAAGTCTTATGCAGAATTTCTATGTAAAATAAATTACACATATGGCGGCTTTGGGGGAAATGGGGGAGGAGATGCAGAATCCTATCACTCAACTGACTCTCCTCTCTCTGATTATTCATGGAAGTACCACACAAAGCCTTCTGCCTTACCTGTAATTGTAGGTATCTCCAAGTTTATAATTTCATGCAAAGGTGATTAGGCATATCATGATGGTTTTATGAAAAGTGGGGGTGGTGGCCTCAATGGTGGCCAACACTTGGCTGGTGTGAAGCAGCAAGGCCACCCTGGGTGCTTGCCACCTGCATCTGGTCTGTTTGCATCAGTTGATGGCCTGATGTGAAGGTTATTAAATATTTTAAATATTACCTCTGTCCAGGTGCCCATTTTTAACCCTTTGAAAGTCTGTTTTTTTTCTTGTTGCTATTTTATATAAGTTTCAGGGCAAGGGTATCTTATTGGCATTTGGAGATTTGAAAGGATAGTAGCTTGTCAAACAAATGCTTCCTCATTTGATCTTCTTAATGTGAATAGCCGTTCTTAGGTTAAAAAAAGATTATCTTATGAAGGTCCTTGAATTATCCGCCTCCATCCCAGATATTCCCTTTTGACCTTTTTTTACTTATTTTATTATTGAATACAGTTGATTTACAATGCTGTATTAGATTCTCCTGTACAGCAAAGGGATTCAGATATACATATATATATATATATATATATATATATATATATATATATACATTCTTTTTTATATTCTTTTCTATTCTTGTTCATCACAGGATACTGAATATAGTTCCCTGTGCTATACAGTAGGAACTTGCTGTTTATCTATTCTCTATACAATAGTTTGCATCTGCTCATCCCAAACTCCCAATCCATCCCTTTCCCACGCCCCTCCCCCTTGGCAACAATAAGTCTGTTCTCTATGTCTGTCAGAATGGCCGTCATTAAAACGTCCACAAATAACAAATGCTGGAGAGGGTGTGGAGGAAAGGGAACCCTCCAAAACTGTTGGTGGGAATGTAAGTTGGTGCAGCCACTATGGAAAACAGTATGGAGGTTCCTCAAAAAACTAAAAAAATAGAGCTACCATATGATCAAGCAATCCCACTCCTGGGCATATGTCTGGAGAAAACTATAATTCAAAAAAGATACATGTGCCCCTTTGACCTTTTCAAAAGAAGGGGATTTCATGTTGGCCATACAGTGAATGGTAAAATAACTACTTGATAAACTGAATTAAAGTACAGACAGGTTAAGTGAAAGCCAAGTACAGACAGCGTGCCTGGTTTAGGGACAGTACAGGGGCAGAGAGCTAGCATACAGCTGAAGGCACCCTCTGTAATCTCAGGCCTGTATCTCCTAACTTTCATGAGCTCCTCTCAGTGTTCCCTAACGTTAATGAATGTGACTGGACCTGGTGAAAGTGCACACATGAAATTAAGTTGTGGCCTATGTGGATTCAATCTTGGTTTCTGGTTCTGGTTAGAGTGTTAATTGTCAGCATATGCTTGCGTGTTTGCTTAATGTACCGTTCAGGCGGAAGATCTAAATAGACATTTCACCAAGGAAGACATACAGATGGCCAAGAGGCACATGAAAAGAGGCTCAACATCACTAATCATTAGGGACATGCAAATCAAAACTACAATGAAGTATCACTTCACACATGTCAGAATGGCCATCATCAAAAAATCAAGAAACAGGGGCTTCCCTGGTGGCACAGTGGTTGGGAGTCCGCCTGCCGATGAAGGGGACACAGGTTCGTGCCCTGGTCTGGGAAGATCCCACATGCCGTGGAGCGACTGGGCCCGTGAGCCATGGCCACTGAGCCTGCGCGTCCAGAGCCTGTGCTCCACAATGGGAGAGGCCACAACAGTGAGAGGCCTGCGTACCGCAAAACAAAACAAAGCAAAACAAAACAAAACAAAAAAAACAATAAATGCTGGAGAAGGTGTGGTGAAAAGGGAACCCTCTTGCACTGTTGGTGGGAGTGTAAATTGATACAGCCACTATGGAGAACAGTATGGAGGTGCCTTAAAAAACTAAAAATAGAACTACCATACGACCCAGCAATCCCACTACTGGACATATATCCTGAGAAAACCATAATTCAAAAAGAGTCATGTACCACAATGCTCATTGCAGCACTACTTACAATGGCTAGGACATGGAAGCAACCTAAGTGTCCATCGACAGATGAATAGATAAAGAAGGTGTGGCAAATATATACAGTGGAATATTACTCAGCCATAAAAAGAAACGAAACTGAGTTATTTGTAGTGACGTGGATGGACCTAGAGTCTGTCCTACAGAGTGAAGTAAGTCAGAAAAACAAATATCGTATGCTAACGCATATATGTGGAATCTAAAAAAAATAGTACTGATGAACCTAGTGGCAGGGCAGGAATAAAGATGCAGACATAGAGAATGGACTTGAGGACATGGAGCAGGGAGGGGGAAGCTTGGGTGAAGTGAGAGAAACATTGGCATATAGACACTACCAAATGTAAAATAGATAGCTAGTGGGAAGCAGCTGTATAGCACAGGGAGATCAGCTCGGTGCTTTGTGACGACCTAGAGGGGTGGGATAGAGAGGGTGGGAGGGAGATGCAAGAGGGAGGAGATATGGGGATATATGTATGCATATGGCTGAGTCACTTTGTTGTACAACAGAAACTAACACAGCATTGTAAAGCAATTATACTCCAATAAAGATGTTTAAAGAAAATCACGTTATGTTGACATCTACACTGTGCTCACATATGAGTAAACTCCAAATACTCCTGCTCTGTGTTCTTTTTTTTTTTAATTGGACCTATTGCTTAATTTAATTTAATTAATTAATTAATTTATTTATTTTTCGGTCTGTGCCACGCAGCTTACAGGATCTTAATTCCCCAACCAGGGTTTGAACCCAGGCCAACAGCAGTGAAAGTGCCAAGTGCTAACCACTGGACCGCCAGGGAATTCCCTGCTCTTCATTCCTAATAGATTTGAAAATAATACGTAATTTATAATACTATATATACACACATATATACTTGCACACATACACATGCATATATATAATAAATTTGAGATGTTATTAGTTTTCTTTCATGGTTAATATGCCACATAGAAGTTTACATGTTTATACACTCTATGTGAACTGCTTGTTCTGGAAAAAGTCAAAATTTATTATCCCCCAGTCAGTACTGACTTGGGTATCACCTTTGTGAATATTTACCTCTCTAGATAATGAATTGAAATGGGCATTTGGATGGAAATTAATATCTGTTTACTTTCTGCAATCAAATGTGTTTTGCCACGAGATTGAATAAATGCTGTTGGGAGACATGCAGACGTGTCCCACTGCGGAGACTCTGTTTCAGGGTGACGTTCAGTAAGCATCCTTTGCATTCTGATTTATGGTGAGTTTGGTTTTTTTATAGTTCTTTCACATGATTCCTAATGGACAGAATACAAAACTTCAAACATTCAGCTTGACATTTCAATAACATAATCAGGAGATAATGATACATGAGCATATGGGTAATAAGTACACATGGGATTAATGAGCAACTTGGCCTTGGGATTTATTTAGGACATGGTACTGTTACCTGAGATACACAGAGCTCCTTCAACAGTGATCTAATTCAGTGAAGAATACAGGAAGAGACATAAAATTACAAAGTATTTCCTTTGGTTTTGAGCTACTGATTTTTTGTTTTGAAAAGAACCTTATGATGTGTCATGTGTTTTGGAGACATGATATATGTGTGTGTGTGTGTGTGTGTGTGTATTTGTACATTGCTCACATCTTAACAAAAGTCAGTGTCTCACACATATTCAGGCATCTTTTAATATATCAAACAAATTTGAAATTCTTTCTAAAATTGTGAGTCTACAATAGAGATATTCCCTGTTGTCCTTTCTTCACTGTTTTGGGGTATTAAGTAGCAATATATATCGATATATATATATATATATATATATATATATATATATATATATATATATATATATATATATATATGTTGTGGCTTAAAAAGAACTGGTAAGACATTTAAATAAAAGTATAGTTGTGACAGGTGCTGTGTGCTGTTATATATGCACAGTATGTACATATGCTTTTCTCTACCAGTGTCCACACACATTGCATTCTTGGTTTTGTCACTTATAAACAAGACAGATTACTTTAGATGTCATGTCAGCAAATCTTTTCTAGCTGTTAATGGTCTGATAAAAGACCTGGACTTAGGAAAGAATATTATAATTAAGTACAGACTGTGGCTTCGTAGTCAAGGGACTAAACCACTATGAAAATTCATTAGTAAAGTTAGTCCGAGAAACATCTGAGCAAGTGAAAAATATCAATTCAAGGGGAGAATGTATAACTCAACTGATGCTCTCATCCTTGTTGATACATTGCTGGGGTAAAGATTTCTATGTTTTCTGGATAAATACCCATTTTTGTTGGAAAATTCAATTTGACTTATTGGGTTCCTATAGCTAAGTGTTGTGAGTCTTTATTGGGGAAATGATGTTATTTGGTATATGGGAAAATAAAAATACCTTGCTTGATAGCCAGTGAAAGTCTCATTTTACACACCACCCAAATCTCATGCCACATTAGAAATGAAAGCCAAGATGGCACCTTGCTTCTTGTGCTGGGAAGGTATGATTCTTGGAAGAAGCCTAAAGACATTGGGAAGTTTCTTTGTCCATATTTGCATGTACATGTGCACACATATGTGTTCAGTGCCTATTAATTTAGCTTGGGCTTCTCTTTTAAAATAAATTAAACCTGGTATTAAATCAGTTGTTCTCAATTGGAAATGATTTTGCCCCAGGGGACATTTGGAATGTCTGGAGACGTGTTGTCACAACTGGGGGCTTGCTACTAACATCTAGTTGGTAGAATCCAGGGATGTTTGTAAACACCCAGTAATGGACAGGAATACACCCTACAACAGATAACTGTCAGCCCAAAATGTCAAGATAGCCAAAGTCTGAGAAACCCTGTTTCAGCTGTCAGTCATTTATGGATCATCATGTATTAGTTTTAAAAAATGCCCACCACACATACACATACACACAAACACACACAACTTCCTTCTAACATCTAGTCTTGTAGAAGGGTGTTTAGAGTAGAAGAAGATATACATCCAGTCTTGATTCTTATTTTTTTATCTTTATTGGAGTATAATTGCTTTACAATGGTGTGTTAGTTTCTGCTTTATAACAAAGTGAATCAGTTATACATATACATCTGTTCCCATATCTCTTCCCTCTTGCCTCTCCCTCCCTCCCACCCTCCCTATCCCACCCCTCTAGGCGGTCACAAAGCACTGATCTTATCTCCCTGTGCTATGCAGCTGCTTCGCACTAGCTATCTACCTTATGTTTAGTAGTGTATATATGTCCATGCCTCTCTCTCGCTTTGTCACAGCTTACCCTTCCCCCTCCCCATATCCTCAAGTCCATTCTCTAGTAGGTCTGTGTCTTTATTCCTGTCTTACCCCTAGGTTCTTCATGACATTATTTTTTCTTAAATTCCGTATATATATCTGTTCTGCCACTTACTGGCCATGTGACTTTGTGCTCATCGTTCCACATTTTTCCCAAATACGGGTGATGATATCCACACTGACTACAAGCTGTTGTGAATAAGAAATGAGATAAGGCGTGTCTTTGGAGAAGCTGTACACATATATTTTTGATATATTGATACTTATTAGAATTTTTATTGTTTAGAGGAGTCATGTCCTGGCTGGACTGTCCCTAAGACTTTACACAAACAAAAGATGACAGGGGGGCTGTAGGCACCATGTGAAGTGGGACCAAGGGGACGTGACCTGGACTGGGATTTGGAAAGGTCCATTTCACACCATTTTTCAGTGTTTCTAGTTACCTTGTGGTTCCACTTTTAGTCTCGTCTTAAAAATCATCTGGTCAGACCGCCTTTGGTAGAACACCATGTGCTGTCGTGCAATAGCTAAAGTCTACTTCATAGCTAAGCATTTTCTAACTATTTGTCATTATTTTTTTCTTTTCATAGCCCTCCACCCAGCACACATATATATGTGAGAAGTTCTGAGATGAAGCGAAAGGTACCAAAGTGGCCAAGGCAGGTGCTTCTGAGGTGACATAGCCCCATGGCTCAGGAAAGGTCATGAACCAATCTATTCAGAGGACAATTCCTACCTCATTTAGCAGCTCAAAGATCAGTTAGATAAGGGTCTTAGCTTTGATTGGTTATCTGCTCCAACCTAATCTTTGATTCTTAAAGTCAATTAAAGCAGAAATACAGTCCTTAACTTTGTCATTTCAATGGAAATAGAATGGTTGGACTTGGCCTTGGCCTCTACTTGAGTTCTGCTTTTTGAAAATGGCAGATTATGAGACTGAAGAATTGGAAAAGGGACCTTTGAAGTTGTGGTCCAGCCATAACCTGAATAAGCCATGGAGATCTCCATGTTCACTAAAAGCATTCCAGGTAGCTGCCTACTCCATCTTACTTCTCATAAGCATAGAAATATGACTTCACAGGACAGCTCACTTTCCTCTGCAAAAATTATAAGAATAGGGCATCCTTCCTTCCACTGTACCTAAGTCTGCCTCCAAGTCACTAAACCATTTCCCTTAGCTCTGCTCACCAGACCATTCCAAACCAAGGCTCCTCTCTTCACCATGATTTTTTCTGCAAATACCTGAGGACAGTGACCCCATTTCTCTTGGTCTTCTTATATCTTCTTTTCCTTTATTATTTTGACGACATGATTCTTCCTCGTCAGACTTCCCACCATCATCTGCCCCTGTTTTGTACATATTCTACTTTGTCAATGATGTATGTGTAAAATATAATGTACATAATGGAACAATCATTCCTCCATATATGTTATTCCTGATTGTGGGGACCACAGTGTGATGGCCATAAAAAACCCTGGGTGGCAGAGGAGATATGGGAAGGTTTTATAACCACATAAACCCTTAAGTCTAAAATGAATCAAGCTGGATGTCACCAAAGAGATGTTTAAAGGCTCTTATTGTCTCTTTTTTTCCCTCCCACTTGCTGTTTTTACTTAATTAACCCACAACTGATATAAATGGTTCTCCTCACTTTGCTCAAGGGTATCTTGCAAAATTTCATCTTGGTGGTTTCTCCTAAATTGAGTCAACTATGAACTTTCATCTTCCTTCTATCTACACAGATCTTCCCCCATGGTCCAGTTCCAGCCCTCTCTTCTCTAGTCTTAATTACTCTTGCTTTCCTCTAAACTCTTAAAGTCTATACATTATAAATTACATCTTTAAGCTCTTAATTACATACTGCCTTTTATTGACCTCTTTCTTTTCATTCAGAATTCGCCCAATTACAATTCAATGTGAAGAACTGCAGTTTGTATAGTCTCTTTGCATATATTACAAAATGTGATATTGTATAGTCTCCTGTATGTATTAATAGTTATACAATAGTAATAGTAGCTATGACTATTGACTGTTTACTGTGTATTAGACCTTGTCGTTCATATACATTACTACTACTTTACTCCACAACTTTATGTGGTTAATATTTTTTAAGAAACTGAGGTTTAGAGAGGTTTAGTAATCTGCCCAAGTCCATACCCCTATGAAGTTGTTGACCTGAGATCCAACACTGGTTTCTGATTCCAAACAACAATGTTCTTTCCACTGAGGTCAGGATGGTAGACCCTGGCAAGGAGCTGAGCTCCTAATAGTTTCTCAGTCTATTCTGGTTGATTGGAGGAAATCACATCATTTCACAATATTTTTTGAGTACCAGTTACAAACTAGGACCAGCTTTTAGCCTTTGGTGAAAAAAATATGTTCAACACCTGAATATGGACCATGGTGGAATACAGACCAGGCAGCCCACCAGCCTGGAGATCCGCCTCCCCAAGGCCTCCTTGTGGAGATAATGGTTTATATTGACCCCTAGTCAGTAGTTACTCTCTCTGCTTTTACTCTTGCTTAATTTTTTTTATAAAGCCGTTGGCTGTTCATATCTCCTCAACTGTTATGATAATGGATGCTGTGAAATGATCACAGCATGTTTGGGGACATCTATCATTCAGGGTGACCTCAGCTCTGAACCCCAGCTTTTCAAATGTAGTTTTAGCACCATCCTCACCACAGAAGGAAGCAATGATAATGAGGAAACATACACACACAATTTAAAACAACACACACACACACACATGTGATTTAAAAAATAAAACATTTCCTGGAGCACCAATTTCACTCAAAGTTTAAGAAATTCACATTAAGGAAAACACAGACATATTCAAGTCTCATGGAATGTT
The DNA here is from genome assembly GCF_964341445.2 of Mesoplodon mirus. Classification (NCBI taxonomy): domain Eukaryota; kingdom Metazoa; phylum Chordata; class Mammalia; order Artiodactyla; family Ziphiidae; genus Mesoplodon; species Mesoplodon mirus. Next base: position 102,781,407 of record NC_138984.1, on the reverse strand, counting down.
CAAATGAAACATAAAATTTTAAACATGTGTCTGTCTTCTAAATGTGTATCCAGAAGTTCATGGTTAAGGGTTCACTCTTCTCTGAGTTAGGGACTCCTGAGAAAACAAAACAAAACAAAATAAAACAAAAAAAACCTTTGTAAAGAGTATCCCTGAATCAATTTCCATGGGCCAACAGTAACCTTTCAGCTTGGTCTCCACTTGAAAATGTCTTTCTCCAAACATTGTGGGTTTTTTTTGTTCTGTTTGTTTTTTTTTTCTTTTTCCCTTAAGACAGATTTACTAGGTCATGTTATGACACATAATGGTGTCATGGTATGCATCTTATCTCTCAGCACCCTCTGATTAAAAAAGAAAAACAAAAACACTGTATGTGCATTGATAATATTAATTCTCACTTTCTTTTTATTCTAATACCAATTTTTAGATATAGCTCCACTGTTGGTTTTATGTCTTGGGAAAGAATGTAGAATAAAGTGATATTGATAGAAGCCCCGTCCCACTGCCTGCCCTCCCCACCTATCCCAGCCTTCACACAGGAAGTCCTGCCCTAGACTCTGCATTAGGACTCTTAAGGATTTCCATGTTGTGTTTAAGAGATGCTGCAACTCCCCCAAAATACTGCACAAATCAATATGTGTGTATGTGCATCTGTGCATTTTTCTTCAGTAAAGATCGTACATCTCACCTGATTTCCAAAACACCCAGAAAAGATTTTCGAATGACCCAGAAAATATGAAGAGGAAAAGACACTGTGAGCCTCACTACCTTGCAGGTCCTCAGGGAGGGGAGGAGGGGAAGGTCTTCTTCTAGATGCCAGTGATGTTGATTTTTTACCTAAGTGTGCATGAGCTGTGTGTTTTTTCTCAGCTCCTGACATGATAGCCATGAGCTCTGGAGGACTGAGGGGAGTGAAAAAGAGTCCCTCAAAGGGGCAAAGCTTTATAGAATATAAAAGACAGGGACAGAGAAGGGAAACTTTAGAGATTTCACAATTTTGCCAGTGGCCAGTTATGCACATCGTAAACAAGGTGGAATTAATATGGATGAACAGTTTTATTACAAAGAATAGAGATTTAAAAAAATAAAACAACTATTCAGAGCCTATCCCTTTGTCCTTTCTGACCCCTCCCCTGCCGTCTCTCCACAAAAGAGAAAAAGACAGACAAAAATAGCTTAAAATCTAGAATTTGCAAGTCTCTGAATATCCACCAGAAAACAGCTGTCCCCCACTGAGAAACCACCAAAACTTAATCACTTTCCGCATTGGAAGAAAGATGGCTGAGGTATCCATTTTTTCCTGAAAATGTCAGGTGCCCACAGCAATTAACTAATCACACTCCTACCAGGTCAAGTTACAGGATGAGGTACATTTTATGTGAAAGAAGATGACAATTGGGTTGTTAATGCTAAGGGGACTTTCTACAGAGAGAGATGAAAAATGATGTCACCAAGGCAAAGGCACTTTATGTCCCCTGAGTAATCCTGTGCCTTGTGAAGAGGAAATGAGTGTGGGGACAGGCTGAGGAAGGTGATGCGGCCATGGGCACACATTTTTTATGAGGTTAAAGAATATACTGGAATGGCCTTAAGATCTCCAAAGGAAGAGATTTCTTTTGATACTGAAAATTCAAAACTCCCTAAGACTGGGCTTGAGAGGGCAGCTTGTTCAAATCCTCCTTCCTCAGCATCTACTATGGCCTGAGAATTGAGTCCTTGCTATGTGGCAGCAATAATAAGAACAAGGAAAATGACGACGAAGACTTAAAATTTATGGACACTTATTGCAGACCAAAAACAATTCTGTTCTTTATATCTATTATCATAGTTAATCTTCCTAATAACCCTGCATGGTAACTATATGTTGAACCCTAGTTTACAGATAAGGAAACAGAGACAGAGAGAGGTGTCTCTCTGTGGAGGAAATCAGGTGAGATGTATGATCTTTATTGAAGAAAAATGCACAGATGCACATATACACATATTGATTTTTGCCGTATTTGGGGGGATTTGCAGCACCTCTTAAACACAACATGGAAATCCTTAAGAGTCCTAATGCAGAGTCTAGGTGTCTCAGGTGAAGAAACTCAGCCTAGGTTTATCAATGATGCACAGAGATTGGCTGGGACCATATTCCATATCATTATATTGGAATTCAGCTCTAGAAGGGATGCTGCTTCCTAACTCTGGTGTCTCCCACAAATCAGGCAGGAAGGCTGTAGTTCAACTGGACTTCAGCCTATCAGTCTGGAACATTCCATGCCTTGTGGCATTGAACTCAGCCTCACTGCTATCTCATTTTCTCCTAGGTCCCAGGTGCATTCCAGTGAAGTCAATGACTCAAGTATAAAGTATAAGATTGTTAAAAAAAATCGGCTCAATACATTTTAAAGATCTTATTGACTTTATTCAATGATTTATGAATGGGGCAGCATCCCATCTAGCAAATAGAAAGGTGCTCTGAGGAGCTGTATAAGATGGACGACTTTTATAAGTCAAAGGAGGCAGAACAAGGAAGTTACTAGTAAAGAGTGGACTGTTTTAGGCAAGGTCACCTTCCTTTGGGGGAAAGCAGGGGTCTCCTAGTGCTGGCTAGTGACTGGTTAAAACTGCATTCCTGGGAAAGGCTGAAACTCTGAGGGAACTGTTGACCGAAACCACCTGCCTTAGCCAGACCCACTTGCCTGAGCTGTCTCACAGCAGGAGGTCCTGATGAGGAACATGGTTCTGCTGCTGAAAACTAACCAGGACAGACTTCCGGGTAAGATGGCGGAAGAGTAAGACGCGGAGATCACCTTCCTCCCCACGGATACACCAGAAATACAGCTACACGTGGAACAACTCCTACAGAACACCTACTGAACGCTGGCAGAAGACCCCAGACCTCCCAAAAGGCAAGAAACCCCCCACATACCTGGGTAGGGCAAAACGGAGAGATCCGCACACAGAGGATCGGTGCCGAGCGGCACTCACCAGCCCGAAAGGCTTGTCTGCTCGCCCGCCGGGGCGTGCAGCGCTGGAAGCTGAGGCTCGAGCTTCGGTCAGAGCGCAGGGAGAGGACTGGGGCTGGCGGCGAGAACTCAGCCTGAAGGGGGCTAATGTGCCACAGCTAGCCGGGAGGGAGTCCGGGAAAACTCTGGAGCTGCCGAAGAGGCAAGAGACTTTTTCTTCCCTCTTGGTTTCCTGGTGCGCTAGGAGAGGGGATTAAGAGCGCTGCTTAAAGGGGCTCCACGGATGGGCGCGAGTCGCGACTGAAAGCGTGGAGCCCAGTGACAGGCGTGGGACGCTGGGCCTGCTGCTGCCGCCGCCAAGAAGCCTGTGTGCGAGCGCAGGTCACTGCCCACACCGCCCTTCCGGGAGCCTGTGCAGCCCGCCACTGCCGGGGTCCCGGGATCCAGGGGCGGCTTCCCTGGGAGAACGCACGGCACGCCTCGGGCTGGTGCAACGTCACGCCGACCTCTGCCGCTGCAGGCTTGCCCCGCACTCCCCGCCCCTCCCTCCCTCCCGGCCTGAGTGAGCCAGAGTCCCCGAAGAGGCTGCTCCTTTAATCCTGTCCTATCTGAGCGAAGAACAGACGCCCTCTGGCGACCTACACGCAGAGGCGGGGCCAAATCCAAAGCTGAGACCCAGGAGCTGTGAGAACAAAGAAGAGAAAGGGAAACCTCTCCCAGCAGCCTCAGAAGCAGCGGATTAAAGCTCCACAATCAACTTGATGTACCCTGCATCTGCGGAATACATGAATAGACAACACATCATCCCAAATTGAGGAGCCCGGAGTCAGTGCTGTGCCTCTGAGGTGGGAGAGCCAACTTCAGGACACTGGTCCACAAGAGACCTCCCAGCTCCACATAATATCAAACGGCGAAAATCTTCCAGAGATCTCCATCTCAACACCAGCACCCAGCTTCACTCAACGACCAGCAGGCTACAGTGCTGGACACCCTGAGCCAAACAACTAGCAAGACAGGAACACAACGCCACCCATTAGCAGAGAGGTGGCCTAAAATCATAAAAAGTCCACAGACACCCCAAAACACACCACCAGACGTGGACCTGCCCACCAGAAAGACAAGATCCAGCCTCATCCACCAGAACACAGGCACTAGTCCCCTCCACCAGGAAGCCTACACAACCCACTAAACCAACCTTAGCCACTGGGGACAGACACCAAAAACAACAGGAACTACGAACCTGCAGCCTGCAAAAAGGAGACCCCAAACACAGTAACATAAGCAAAATGAGAAGACACAAAAACACACAGCAGGAGAAGGAGCAAGATAAAAACCCACCAGACCTAACAAATGAAGAGGTAATAGGCAGTCTACCTGAAAAAGAATTCAGAATAATGATGGTAAAGATGATCCAAGATTCTATTTCCCAGATCCAAAATCTTGGAAATAGAATAGACAAAATGCAAGAAACAGTTAACAAGGACCTAGAGGAACTAAAGATGAATCAAGCATCGATTAAAAACACAATACATGAAATAAAAAATACTCTAGATGGGATCAATAGCAGAATAACTGAGGCAGAAGAACGGATAAGTGAGGTGGAAGATAAAATAGTGGAAATAACTGCTGCAGAGCAAAATAAAGAAAAAAGAATGAAAAGAACAGAGGACAGTCTCAGAGACCTCTGGGACAACATTAAACGCACCAACATTCGAATTATAGGGGTTCCAGAAGAAGAAGAGAAAAAGAAAGGGACTGAGAAAATATTTGAAGAGATTATAGTTGAAAACTTCCCTAATATGGGAAAGGAAATAGTTAATCAAGTCCAGGAGGCACAGAGAGTCCCATACAGAATAAATCCAAGGAGAAATACGCCAAGACACATATTAATCAAACTGTCAAAAATTAAACACAAAGAAATCATACTAAAAGCAGCAAGGCAAAAACAACAAATAACACACAAGGGAATCCCCATCAGGATAACAGCTGATCTCTCAGCAGAAACTCTACAAGCCAGAAGGGAGTGGCAGGACATACTTAAAGTGATGAAGGAGAAAAACCTGCAACCAAGATTACTCTACCCAGCAAGGATCTCATTCAGATTTGATGGAGAAATTAAAACGTTTACAGACAAGCAAAAGCTGAGAGAGTTCAGCACCACCAAACCAGCTTTACAACAAATGCTAAAGGAACTTCTCTAGGCAAGAAACACAACAGAAGGAAAAGACCTACAATAATGAACCCAAAACAATTAAGAAAATGGGAATAGGAACATACATATCGATAATTACCTTAAATGTAAATGGACTAAATGCTCCCACCAAAAGACACAGAGTGGCTGAATGGATACAAAAACAAGACCCATCTATATGCTGTCTACAAGAGACCCACTTCAGACCTAGAGACACATACAGACTGAAAGTAAGGGGATGGAAAAAGATATTCCATGCAAATGGAAACCAAAAGAAAGCTGGAGTAGCAATTCTCATATCAGACAAAATAGACTTTAAAATAAGGACTACTAGAAGAGACAAAGAAGGACACTACATAATGATCAAGGGATCGATCCAAGAAGAAGATATAACAATTGTAAATATTTATGCACCCAACATAGGAGCACCTCAATACATAAGGCAAATACTAACAGCCATAAAAGGAGAAATCGACAGTAACACACTCATAGTAGGGGACTTTAACACCCCACTTTCACCAATGGACAGATCATCCAAAATGAAAATAAATAAGGAAACACAAGCTTTAAATGATACATTAAACAAGATGGACTTAATTGATATTTATAGGACATTCCATCCAAAAACAACAGAATACACATTTTTCTCAAGTGCTCATGGAACATTCTCCAGGGTAGATCATATCTTGGGTCACAAATCAAGCCTTGGTAAATTTAAGAAAATTGAAATTGTATCAAGTATCTTTTCCGACCACAATGCTGTGAGACTAGATATCAATTACAGGAAAAGAGCTGTAAAAAATGCAAACACATGGAGGCTAAACAATACACTACTTAATAACGAAGTGATCACTGAAGAAATCAAAGGGGAAATTAAAAAATACCTAGAAACAAATGACAATGGAGACACGACGACCCAAAACCTATGGGATGCAGCAAAAGCAGTTCTGGGAGGGAAGTTTATAGCAATACAATCCCACCTTAGGAAACAGGAAACATCTCGAATAAACGGCCTAACCTTGCACCTAAAGCAATTAGAGAAAGAAGAACAAAAACATCCCAAAGTTAGCAGAAGGAAAGAAATCATAAAGATCAGATCAGAAATAAATGAAAAAGAAATGAAGGAAGCGATAGCAAAGATCAATAAAACTAAAAGCTGGTTCTTTGAGAAGATAAACAAAATTGATAAACCATTAGCCAGACTCATCAAGAAAAAAAGGGAGAAGACTCAAATCAATAGAATTAGAAATGAAAAAGGAGAAGTAACAACTGACACTACAGAAATACAAAAGATCATGAGAGATTACTATAAGCAACTCTATGCCAATAAAATGGACAACCTGGAAGAAATGGACAAATTCTTAGAAATGCACAACCTGCCAAGACTGAATCAGGAAGAAATAGAAAATATGAACAGACCAATCACAAGCACTGAAATTGAAACTGTGATAAAAAATCTTCCAACAAACAAAAGCCCAGGATCAGATGGCTTCACAGGCGAATTCTATCAAGCATTTAGAGAAGAGCTAACACCTATCCTTCTGAAACTCTTCCAAAATATAGCAGAGGGAGGAACACTCCCAAACTCATTCTACGAGGCCACCATCACCTTGATACCAAAACCAGGCAAGGATGTCACAAAGAAAGAAAACTACAGGCCAATATCACTGATGAACATAGATGCAAAAATCCTCAACAGAATACTAGCAAACAGAATCCAACAGCACATTAAAAGGATCATACACCATGATCAAGTGGGGTTTATTCCAGGAATGCAAGGATTCTTCAATATACGCAAATCAATCAACGTGATACACCATATTAACAAACTGAAGGAGAAAAACCATATGATCATCTCAATAGATGCAGAGAAAGCTTTCGACAAAATTCAACGCCCATTTATGATGAAAACCCTGCAGAAAGTGGGCATAGAGGGAACTTTCCTCAACATAATAAAGGCCATGTATGACAGACCCACAGCCAGCATCGTCCTCAATGGTGAAAAACTGAAACCATTTCCACTAAGATCAGGAACTAGACAAGGTTGCCCACTTTCACCACTCTTATTCAACCTAGTTTTGGAAGTTTTAGCCACAGCAGTCAGGGAAGAGAAGGAAATAAAAGGAATCCAAATTGGAAAAGAAGAAGTAAAGCTGTCACTGTTTGCAGATGACATGATACTATACATAGAGAATCCTAAAGATGCTACCAGAAAACTACTAGAGTTAATCAATGACTTTGGTAAAGTTGCAGGATACAAAATTAATGCACAGAAATCTCTGGCATTCCTATATACTGATGATGAAAAATCTGAAAGTGAAATCAAGGAAACACTCCCATTTACCATTGCAACAAAAAGAATAAAATATCTTGGAATAAACCTACCTAAGGAGACAAAAGACCTGTATGCAGAAAATTATAAGACACTGATGAAAGAAATTAAAGATGATACAAATAGATGGAGAGATGTACCATGTTCTTGGATTGGAAGAATCAACATTGTGAAAATGACTCTACTACCCAAAGCAATCTACAGATTCAATGCAATCCCTATCAAACTACCACTGGCATTTTTCACAGAACTAGAACAAAAAATTTCACAATTTGTATGGAAACACAAAAGACCCCGAATAGCCAAAACAATCTTGAGAACAAAAAATGGAGCTGGAGGAATCAGGCTCCCTGACTTCAGACTATACTACAAAGCTACAGTAATCAAGACAGTATGGTACTGGCACAAAAACAGAAAGATAGATCAATGGAACAGGATAGAAAGCCCAGAGTTAAACCCACGGACATATGGTCACCTTATCTTTGATAAAGGAGGCAGGAATGTACAGTGGAGAAAGGACAGTCTCTTCAATAAGTGGTGCTGGGAAAACTGGATAGGGACATGTAAAAGTATGAGATTAGATCATTCCCTAACACCATACACAAAAATAAGCTCAAAATGGATTAAAGACCTAAATGTAAGGCCAGACACTATCAAACTCTTAGAGGAACACATAGGCAGAACACTCTATGACATAAATCACAGCAAGATCCTTTTTGACCCACCTCCTAGAGAAATGGAAATAAAGACAAAAATAAACACATGGGACCTAATGAAACTTAAAAGCTTTTGCACAGCAAAGGAAACCATAAACAAGACCAAAAGACAACCCTCAGAATGGGAGAAAATATTTGCAAATGAAGCAACTGACAAAGGATTAATCTCCAAAATTTATAAGCAGCTCATGCAGCTCAATAACAAAAAAACAAACAACCCAATCCAAAAATGGGCAGAAGACCTAAATAGACATTTCTCCACAGAAGATATACAGACTGCCAACAAACACATGAAAGGATGCTCAACATCTTTACTCATTAGAGAAATGCAAATCAAAACTACAATGAGATATCATCTCACACCAGTCAGAATGGCCATCATCAAAAAATCTAGAAACAATAAATGCTGGAGAGGGTGTGGAAAAAAGGGAACACTCTTGCACTGCTGGTGGGAATGTGAATTGGTACAGCCGCTATGGAGAACGGTATGGAGGTTCCTTAAAAAACTACAAATAGAACTACCATATGACCCAGCAATCCCACTACTGGGCATATACCCTGAGAAAACCATAATTCAAAAAGAGACATGTACCAAAATGTTCATAGCAGCCCTATTTACAATAGCCCGGAGATGGAAACAACCTAAGTGTCCATCATCGGATGAATGGATAAAGAAGATGTGGCACATATATACAATGGAATATTACTCAGCCATAAAAAGAAATGAAATTGAGCTATTTGTAATGAGGTGGATAGACCTAGAGTCTGTCATACAGAGTGAAGTAAGTCAGAAAGAGAAAGACAAATACTGTATGCTAACACATATATATGGAATTTAAGAAAAAAAAATGTCATGAAGAACATAGGGGTAAGACAGGAATAAAGACACAGACCTACTAGAGAATGGACTTGAGGATATGGGGAGGGGGAAGGGTAAGCTGTGACAAAGTGAAAGAGCGGCATGGACATATATACACTACCAAACGTGAGGTAGATAGCTAGTGGGAAGCAGCCGCATAGCACAGGGAGATCAGCTCGGTACTTTGTGACCGCCTGGAGGGGTGGGATAGGGAGGGTGGGAGGGAGACGCAAAAGGGAGGGGATATGGAAACATATGTATATGTATAACTGATTAAATTTGTTATAAAGCAAAAAAATAAAAAAATTAAAAAAAAAAAAAAAAAAAAAGATAACTGGAAAAAATAACTACACAAAAATTTGAAGGGAAAAAAAAAAAAAAAAAACTAACCAGGAGAATCCGGGAGGGGCCAAAAGGAGGGAGGAGACACCAGGCTCCCAGAAACCTTCACGCTGGAATCCACCTTGGCTGAGCAATGTGCATGCCACCAGGAAGGACCCTGAGTCAGACCAAATGTGGGCCAAGCAAGATGATTGGCCAGAGACAACCTGGAAACTAACCCCATCACCGTAAAACCGGAGACTGTGAGCCACGTGGTAGAGCAGTTCTCCTGGGTTCCCTTACCCTGCTGCTCTCCACCCGGGGCCCTCCTTCCAAGTAAAGTCTCTTGCTTTGTCAGCACGTGTGTCTCCTCAGACAATTCATTTCTGAGTGTTAGACAAGGGCCCATTCTCGGGCCCTCGAAGGGGTCCCCCTTCCTGTAACAAAACTGCAATTAGTTTAGGCATTATGCCTTGGTTTGGTGACACAGGCTTAGCTCAAGTGACCCCATCTTGAGCCTGTTGTCTCTTTTTTAACAAGATATAATCTCCTTATTCAGGAATATGAAGTCTTCCACAAGCCAGCCCCTCTCTCCCTTTCCAGCCATGTCTCCCTATGCACTTAGGGTGCATTTATCCAGTGCCTAATCTGTACTGTTGATATGCTATAGTGGTATTGAGACAGCCCTGCCTTATGACACTGTAAGGGGAGGAAAAATCATTTTTCCTCTACATTTTTAGGTTCTTGGCTGTGATCTCCCTCTAATAAAAGGCTAACAGGAGAAAAACAAACAGAAGTTTAAGCTTAATAACATGTAAGCCCCCTGTTTACCTGGGAGAGACCCAATAAAACTCAGTAACTCCCCCAAATGGCTCAAGACTTTATCCAAGTACTTGCTCAGCTAAAGACAAAAGAAAGATGTTGGGCTGGGCAATTATGAGAGGTTACCAGAAAAAGACACAGTGACCAAGGGTAAGGTTGTTATGCAGATTGAAATCCATGCCTTCGCCACAGGAAAGAGTTTCTAAAGACTAGTCATCCTCCTCTTCCTGGTGCAGCAAGGGAGACACTCATAAACGCAGACGTCTCCTACAGGAGGGTAGCTTCAACTCAGTTTTCAGGGTTTCGCCTGTGTGTACTGTTTCTTAAAATTAACCGGTTCAAGATAATCCTTATGCCAAAGAGGCCTGTGTTGGAGTGGCACACTCTGCTCCCCTTCAACACTTAGAGGCCAGGAACAGAAAGGTCTGTGGAGCATTGTTCACGAAGATCTTGTTACTGAACAAACTTCATGTGCCCGATGCACAGTGAGGCCAAATAAACTGAAATGTTGGAGTTTGGAGCAAAGGAAAGGTTATTGCAGGGCCAAGCAAGAACAAGTGTCTGTGCTCAAAACCCCCAAACTCCCCAATGGTTTTGGGGAAAAGTTTGTTTTCTTTTTTTTTTCTTCTACATGTTTATTTTTTGCTTAATGGCTTTTGTTTTCTTTGTTTCTTTGCTTTTTGGAAGGGGTTGATATGTCTGTCTCATTTATTTATTTATTTTGACATCTTTATTGGAGTATACTTGCTTTACAATGGTGTGTTCGTTTCTGCTGTATAACAAAGTGAATCAGTTATACATATACACATATCCCCATATGCCCTCACTCTTGCGCCTCCCTCCCACCTTCCCTATCCCACTCCTCTAGGTGGTCACAAAGCACCAAGCTGATCTCCCTGTGCTATGCAGCTGCTTCCCACTAGCTATCTATTTTACATTTGGTAGTGGGTATATGTCAGTGCTACTCTCTCACTTCGTCCCAGGTTACCCTTGCCCCACTCCATGTCCTCAAGTCCATTCTCTACGTCTATGTCTTTATTCCTGTCCTGCCGCTAGGTTCATGAGAAACATGTTGTTTTAGATGCCATATATATGTGTTAGCATATGGTATTTGTTTCTCTATTTTTGACTTCACTCTGTATGACAAACTCTAGGTCCATCCACCTCACTACAAATAACTCAATTTCGTTTCTTTTTATGGCTGAGTAATATTGCATTGTATATATGAGCCACATCCTCTTTATCAACTCATCTGTTGATGGACACTTAGATTGCTTCCATATCCTGGCTGCAGAGAACATTGTGGTACATGTCTCTTTATGAATTATGGTTTTCTCAGGGTATATGCCCAGGAGTGGGATTGCTGGGTCATATAGTAGTTCTATTTTTAGGTTTTTTTTAAACCCATACTGTTCTCTATAGTGGCTGTATCAATTTACATCCCCACCAACAGTGCAAGGGTTCCCTTTTCTTGACACCCTCTCCAGCATTTATAGTTTGTAGATTTTTTAATGATGCCCATTCTGACTGCTGTGAGGTGATACCTCGTTGCAGTTTTGATTTGCATTTCTCTAATGACTAGTCATGTGGAGCATCCTTTCATGTGTTTGTTGGCAATCTATATATCTTCTTTGGAGAAATGTCTATTTAGGTCTTCTGCCCATTTTTGGAATGGATTTTTTTTTTTTTATTGAGCTGCATGAGCTGCTTGTATACTTTGGAGATTAATCCTTTGTCAGTTGCTTTGATTGCAAACACTTTCTCCCACTCTGAGAGTTGTCTTTTCATTATGTTTATGGTTTCATTTACTGTACAAAAGCCTTTAAGTTTCATTAGGTCGCATTTGTTTATTTTTGTTTTTATTTCCATTTCTCTAGTAGGTGGGTCAAAAAGGATCTTGCTGTGATTTATGTCATAGAATGTTCTGCCTATGTTTTCCTCTAAGAGTTTTAGAGTGTCTGGCCTTACATTTAGGTCATTAATCCATTTTGAGTTTATTTTTGTGTATGGTGTTAGGGAGTGTTCTAATTTCATTCTTTTACATGTAGCTGTCCAGTTTTCCCAGCACCACTTATTGAAGAGGCTGTCCTTTCTCTATTGTATATTTTTGCCTCCTTTATCAAAGATAAGGTGACCATATGTGTGTGAGTTTCTCTCTGGGCTTTCTATCCTGTTACATTGACCTATATTTCTGTCTTTGTGCCAGTACCATACTGTCTTGATTACTGTAGCTTTGCAGTATAGTCTGAAGTGAGGGAGCCTGATTCCTCCAGCTCTGTTTCTCTTTCTCAAGATGGCTTTGGCTATTCGGGGTCTTTGGTGTTTCCATACAAATTGTGAAATTGTTTGTTCTAGTTCTGTATAATATGCCATTGTTAGTTTGATAGGGATTGTATTGAATCTGTAGATTGCTTTGGGTAGTAGAGTCATTTTCACAATGTTGATTCTTCCAATCCAAGAACATGGTATAGCTCTCCATCTGTTTGTATTGTCTTTAATTTCTTTAATTAGTGTCTTATAGTTTTCTGCATACACATCTTTTGTCTCCTTAGGCAGGTGTATTCCTAGGTATTTTATTCTTTTTGTTGCAATGGAAATGGGAATGTTTCCTTAATTTCTCTTTCAAAATTTTTTTGTTAGTGTATAAGAATGCAAGAGGTTTCTGTGCATTAATTTTGTATCCTGCTACTTTACCAAATTCGTTGATTATCTCTAGTAGTTTTCTGCTAGAATCTTAAGGATTCTCTATGTGTAGTATCATGTCATCGGCAAACAGTGACAGTTTTACTTCTTTTCCAATTTGGATTCCTTTTATTTCTTTTTTTTCTCTGATTGCCATGGCTAAAACTTCCAAAACTATGTTGAATAACAATGGTGAGAGTGGACATCCTTGTCTTGTTCCTGATCTTAGAGGAAATGTTTTCAGTTTTTCACTATTGTGAATGATGTTGGCTGTGGGTTTGTCATATATGGCCTTTATTATGTTGAGGTAGCTTCCCTCTATGCCCACTTTCTGGAGAGTTTTTTATCATGAATGGGTGTTGAATTTTGTCAAAAGCTTTTTCTGCATCTATTGAGATGATCATATGGTTTTTATCCTTCAGTTTGTTAATATGGTGTATCACGTTAATTGATTTGTGTATAATGAAGAATCCTTGCATTCCTGTGATAAAACCCACATGATCATGGTGTATGATCCTTTTAATGTTCTGTTGGATTCTGTTTGCTAGTATTTTGTTGAGGATTTTTCATCTGTGTTCATCAGTGATATTGGCCTGTGGTTTTCTTTCTTTGTGACATCTTTTCTGGTTTTGGTATCAGGGTGATGGTGACCTTGTAGAATGAGTTTGGGAGTGTTCCTCCCTCTGCTATATTTTGGAAGAGTTTGAGAATGATCTGTGTTAGCTCTTCTCTAAATGTTTGATAGAATTCACCTGTGAAGCCATTTGGTCCTGGGATTTTTTTTGTTGGAAGTTTTTTTAATCACAGTTTCAATTTCTTACTTGTGATTGGTCTGTTCATATTTTCTATATTTTCCTGGTTTAGTCTTGGAAGGTTGTGCTTTCCTAAGAATTTGTCCATTTCTTCCAGGTTATCCATTTTATTGGCATATATTTCTTGTAGTAATCTCTCATGATCCTTTTTATTTCTGCAGTGTCAGTTGTTGCTTCTACTTTTTCATTTCTAATTCTATTGATTTGTGTCTTCACCCTTTTTATCTTGATGAATCTAGCTAACACTTTATCAATTTTGTTTATCTTCTCAAAGAAACACCTTTTATTTTTATTGATCTTTGCTATTGTTTCCTTCATTTCTGTTTCATTTATTTCTGATCTGATCTTTATGATTTCTTTCCTTCTGCTAACTTTGGGTTTTTTTTGTCCTTCTTTCTCTAATTGCTTTAGGTGTAAGGTCAGGTTGTTTGTTTGAGTTGTTTCTTGTTTCTTCAGGTAGGATTTTATTGCTAAAACTTCCCTCTTAGAACTGTTTATGCTGCATCCCATAGGTTTTGGGTCATTGTGTTTTCATTGTCATTTGTTTCTAAGTATTTTTTTATTTCTTCTTTGATTTCTTCAGTGATATCTTCATTATTTTGTAGTGTATTGTTTAGCCTACATGTGTTTATATTTTTAGTTTTTTTCCGTAATTGATATCTAGTCTCATAGCATTGAAGTCAGAAAAGATACTTGATATGATTTCAGTTTTCTTAAATTTACCAAGGCTTGATTTGTGACACAAGATATGATCTGTCCTGAAGAATTTTCCATGTTCACTTGAGAAGAAAGTGTATTCTGTTGTTTTTGGTTGGAATGACCTCTAAATATCAATCAAGTCCATCTTGTTTAATGTATCATTTAAAGCTTGTGTTTCCTTATTTAGTTTCATTTTGGATGATCTGTCCATTGATGTAAGTGGGGTGATAAAGTCACCTAGTAGTATTGTGTTACTGTTGATTTTCCCTTTTGTTGTTAGCATTTGCCTTATATATTGAGGTGCTCCTATGTTGGGTTCATAAATATTTACACTTGTTATATCTTCTTCTTGGATTAATCCCTTGATCATTATGTAGTGTCCTTCCTTATCTCTTGTAACAGTCTCTATTTTAAAGCCTATTTTGTCTGATATTAGTATTGCTACTCCAGCTTTCTTTTGATTTCCATTTGCATGGAATATTTATTTCCATCCCCTCACTTTCAGTCTGTATGTGTCCCTATGTCTGATTTGGGTCTCTTGTAGACAACATATATACTGGTCTTGTTTTTGTATCCCTTTAGCCAGTCTGTATCTTTTGGTTGGAGCATTTAATCCATTTACATTTAATGTAATTATTAATATTTATGCTCCTATTACCATTGTATTAATTGTTTTGTGTTTGTTGTTGTAGGTCTTTTCCTTCTCTTGTGTTTCTTGCCTTTAGATATTCCTTTAGCATTTGTTGTAAAGCTAGTTGGGTGGTGCTGAATTCTCTTAACTTTTGCTTGTGTTTAAAGGTTTTAATTTCTCTGTTGAATCTGAATGAGATCCTTGCTAGGTAGAGTAATCTTGGTTGTAGGTTTTTCCTTTCATCACTTTAAATATGTCCTGCCACTCCCTTCTGGCTTGTAGTTTCTGCTGAAAGATCAGCTGTTAACCTTATGGGGATTCCCTTGTGTGAATATGCACACACACACACACACACACACACACACACACAGGACTTCTTTGCTTATCTTAACCACAGCCATTCCCAAGCCTGTGCTGAAACCTTCATTTCTCTCTTTTATACAGTGTTGTTTTCCTGTGTCACTAATGCCTCCTTTTCCTTGTTGTACACGTCTCTAATCTTCCCCCATCAGATTGTTCCTTGAAGCAAGAGCTGCTATTTACCCATCTTTGTAGTAAACGTAATTTGTTCCCATTAAATTGGCAGCATGGTATAGTGAAGGCATGTTTTAAAGAGTCAGGCAAAACTGGCATCAAATCCTAGCTCCACCCTAGAAATGTAACCTCGGGAAACCTCTTAATCACCCTTTTGCCTATTAGTAAAATGAGAATTGTTTTTTTTTTTTCCTCATCTTTATTGAGTGCCATCCTGCCAGACACAATATCCATGTCATTTAATGGTTGCCCTTTTGTTTTCCTCTGTATCTAATAAGTACTCAGTAAATAGTTGTATGGGTTCTTCCTAAGGTATTAACTGAGAATTAAATTTGTAATACTCTTATTTGCCTCTAATTCCTACTTAGGGAGTTGTTAGCTGGGTGGGTGTGGGAGGGTCTGAAACTGAGCAGGGCCCTATGGAGCTCCTGGGCATGGAAGCCTTTCTGTGTCCCGCATTTCTTGATTACAGGAAATAGGTTTCATTTAGCCTCCATGACCTTCCCTGAGTTCCAAAGGGCAGGTTCAAACAGTTGCTAATCAGGGAAGGGAGGGGATGCAGAGACAAGGGAGGAGCAGCCAAGAAACAATAATGCAGCCTTGAGGCAGGGTCCTGGTGCTGTATCAAGTGATACACGTAACAATATCTTTAAGCTTGTTATAGAACTACAACCCCCAAAAATGGAAGATGGAACTACTTGGTGAAACATTCTTCAGAGAAGATCAGGACACCACCTGAGGCCAGATTAAAAGAGTGAAGGCCCTGCATGCACACACTTTAATCTTATCAGCAACCACACCCTTGAACCATTGCTATAGAACTGCTCACCAAACTACCCTGCATTGGGACACACAATTTGGAGAGGCACAAGCCTGCTATGTTCCACTTTGCCTGGTGAAGCAATAAAGCTATTATTTTCACTTCATCCAAAACTGTGTCTCTGAGATTTAATTCAGAACTGGTGCATAAAGGCTGAGCTTTTGGCATCAGGTCCATGGATTTCCAGGGAGTAAATGTAAACTTCCTTAAATTATTTGCAAAACTATTTCTGTGTCCTGTTGCATTTATCATACTTTCAAATGGGTACAATTTTAAAAATGACAAAAGTTAATAAACCTTTATCATTTTTGTTCATAAGCATATTTTTTTCCTTTGCGGCAACTTATCTTTCTCCATTAAACTGATTCACCTGGATTGAAGTGTTAGTAATATACGTGTCCACCCAGGGAGATGTTGATGAATTGCAAAGCCACAGTTATTTGGGTCTCATGAGAATCTGAACCATTTCAGATGCCCTAATAAGCAGGGAGCAGAAATTTAACATAGTGTTCTTAAAGCACAACACTAAGGCAAATGTGAACATTATTCAAGATGTTGGGTAATATCAAACAAAAGTTTGTTCTTTTCTTTAATGACAGGGTTTCTCCAAGCTTTTGTTAGGCTAAGGTGCATGGGAGAACCTCTAAAACAGAAGTTGTGATTCCCCCATTTACTTAGTCAAACATCTCATTTACCAAGATTACTGCTCTGCAGCGGTCACTTTGGAAAACACTGGTTTGAGGGCTTTTTGATGGATCACTGTCACTGTCCCTGTGATCTCATTTCTCCAGTGCCACCACAAGCCTCTGAGTTTGTCATCTCACTCCTTGTGAACACCCTTCAGTGACACAGAAGGGAACATAGTAGAATATTTATTGCCCATCAAGGAGCCCTCATCTTGCTCTTTGGTCTTTGGAGACAAACAATACCAAAGATTCAAGAAGATACGGTGCTTTATTTGCATCTCATGAGATTATCAGAGGTGGCGGTAGTTCATGTATAAGTGTGAAAGCTAATGTTCTCTAAAGAATGACCCTGGTGTTTATTTTCAACCAGAATAGTCGCAGGTTTGCTTTATAACTTTCACTTTAAAAAACTATTTTTTTATTTTTAATTTATTTTATTCAATTATAGTTGATTTACAATGTTGTAGTAGTTTCTGGTGTACAGCAAAGTGATTAAGTTAATAATATATATATTATATATACTGTGTAATATATATAATATATATCTTTTTCCATTTCAGATTTTTTTCAGATTTTTTCCATTATAAATTATTGCAAGATATTGAATATAGTTCCCTGTGCTATACAGTAAGCCCTTGTTGTTTATTTACTTTATATACAGTTGTGTGTATATGTTAATCCCAAATTTCTAGTTCATCTCCTCCCTCCTCCCCCAGTATCCCCATTGGTAACTCTGTTTGTTTTCTATGTCTTGAGTCTATTTCTGTTTTGTAAATAAATCCATTTGTATTATTATTTTTTTAGATACCACAAATAAGTGATATCATATTATATTTGTCTGTCTCTGTCTGACTTACTTCACTTACTATCATAATCTCTAGGTTCATTCATGTTGCTGCAAATGGCATTATTTCATTCTCTTTTATGGCTGAGTAGTATTGTATTGTGTATATGTACCACATCTTTATCCACTCATCTGTCAATGGACATTCAAGTTGCTTACATGTCTTGCCTATTGTGAATAGTGCTGCAATGAACATTGGGGTGCATGTATCTTTTTGAATTAGAGTTTTCTCTAGATATATGCCCAAGAGTGTGATTGCTGGGTCATATGGAAGTTCTATTTTTAGTTTTTTTGAGGAACCTCCATTCTGTTCTCCATAGTGGCTGTACCAAACTTTAACTTTTCAATGTAGACCTGTATTTTTCAAACCAGAATAA
The DNA here is from genome assembly GCF_964341445.2 of Mesoplodon mirus. Taxonomy (NCBI): domain Eukaryota; kingdom Metazoa; phylum Chordata; class Mammalia; order Artiodactyla; family Ziphiidae; genus Mesoplodon; species Mesoplodon mirus. The sequence goes on along the minus strand of NC_138984.1, from coordinate 102,763,130 downwards.
AATCATTAGGCCTACGGTACTTCCTGCTAGAGGAAAACATAATATACAAAATATCAGCTTAGGGTTGAGTTGAATCTGAATTTAAAGACCAGCTCTGTCATAATCAATAGCCTGTGACCTTCCTGAGCTTCAGTTCCATCATCTGTAATTTGATGATAATAATATCTACCCTTTATGATTAAGCAGAGGGTTCAAGGAGCTACATTTTATATTATACCTTAAGTATAGTGCTTTACATCCAGGAGGTACTCACTCAGTGATAGATATTCTTGGAGTAAAATCTGTGGACTTACACACCAGGCTATACAACCTTGCTTTGAAGATATTGTTAATATAATTATGATTATTAAGGGTAAAGAAATAAACCAGATTTTGTTAATAAGATGGTAGGAAAGAAAGTGGGTTGGGGGATCACAATGATAAATATCTATGCTTCCGGATTTTCTGGGGCTATCCCAATATCAAATTCCCTAGTGCATGTGGTCACCTTGCATCTGCCCTGCCTGGGTGTGCTGCTCTGTCCCCTGACATGGGGTTTGGACACACTGGCAAGAACCTTGAGCAGTTTTGGGCACTTGGTTCCTCTCAGCTATCAGAGCCTAGCTCTGCACTTTGATGTAGAATACTTGTGACTGAATTTCAATTTCTGTGAAATATCAATCTCCCAAACTGTCTGCAGCTTTGTTTCCACTTGGCATACTCTGCTCAGGGCACTGGCAAGTGCCGAAATAAAATTTATAGTAGGAACCAGCTCAGAGACACACACTCTCTTCGATGTGCATTATTTCTGAATGAAATAGACACCAAGAGAATATCAAAAGTGCTTCATCTAAGCCATGTGGAGAATTCTCCTGGACTGTAGCATGTTTGATATTCATGGTTAAAACCTAAAGAGAGGGCTTCCCTCGTGGCGCAGTGGTTGAGAGTCCGCCTGCCGATGCAGGGGACACGGGTTCGTGCCCTGGTCAGGGAGGATCCCACATGTCATGGAGCGGCTGGGCCCGTGAGCCATGGCCACTGAGCCTGCGCGTCCGGAGCCTGTGCTCCGCAACGAGAGAGGCCGCAACAGTGAGAGGCCCGCGTACTGCAAAAAAAAAAAAAAAAAAAAAACCTAAAGAGAAGTGTGCACAATTGTCCAGTTCACCTAATATTACAGATAGCTGGGGTGGGATGAGAACAGACATCATGACAGGTGACAGAATGTTTCCCAGAGATGTTAACAGCCTATGTGAGCATCGACAATAATTTGAGACCTTAACAATTATAAAACTTAGTTTTCTTCTATCTCTTCCCTCTTCTCAAAACACACACATTTACACATGCCCCCCCACACACACACAAGCACAGTTCTCATAGATAAAAACAAAATGTCCCATTAGACACAAAGAGGTGATCTGAAGTTTGTTTCTGGATAGTGATCTGCTATCAATACAAAAACACCCCTTAATGGAAGCCCTGGCCTGCTTGTGAGAGGCGTTTACTTGTTCATCCAGAGCACTTGGTTCTTCCTGTTACTTCTAAAGGGATTATGTTAACAGTATGGGCAACTCTAGGATAGTACCGATGATCCAGAATACATGGAAAATCAATGTTGCCTCTAGAGCTGTGCTATGGGTGAACGAGGTTTAAAATGGCTGTGCTATGGATCTTGGTCTTAATGAACTTTACATCTCTTCAAGAAGCTAGCCTAATCTTAACAATAAATTGTATGCTTTGTAACAGGGGAGAAGGGAGTATTTACAAGAGTATTGATTTGAGGAGGGCGTAGATTTGAGGCTGAATTCCAACCCACATCATCTACATAACTGCACCCACCTCTGGTTTTTCATCTGCAAAATGACTATTAAAATATCTATCGCACAGTACTTTAGTGAAGGTCAAGTGAGACATCCACTTTACCTGACTGACACATAGTAGTCGCTCAGAAATGGTAGGACTTTTATTTTCTTTTCTTATGGCATTCATTTTGTAACATGAAATAGAACAGTTTTCTCACACTCTCCGTGATAAAGGACCAGTACCTCCTACAACCCTCTCTCTGGTTCCATCCATCAGACTCAAACTTTTGTAAAACACAGCAAAATGAACTACTAGAAAGGCAGAATGAATACCAAGGATATACAAAAAGACAAGTCAAGTTTTTTGCTGTTAGATTCCACATAGATAGAATGATACAGCCAGAGGTCTATAGGTTTCTAAATGCTTACTCAGAAATTCTGCAGCTACCTTCTCTCAGTCTGGTGGCAAACGGTCCCTGAGCCTGAAATGGTCTGCAGTGTGGACTCCCAATGTCACTTTGAGTAGCACAAACTGAAAGACAGTGATGTGGCCCTTACATTTAATTGGATTAAGAGTAGAAATCACTGAGTTACTTGGCTTAAAGACGTCACTTCATACCTTTATCTACAGAAGGACCAACCTTCATTTGCAACTGAGTAGAAAAAGGAACCCTGACCCCAGGAAGTAATCATGCATACACAGACATCAAAGACACCAGCAGGCATATACTCAGAGGAGAGTTAACAAGGCAGAAAACAAGAGATGAAGGAATTACAGGCATCCTGGATATGCCTCTGAGTCCCTGTCAACCTAGGATCCCAGCACTCATAGCAGAGAGGAAGTGGAAATCAATGCATGCATTTTGCAGTATACAACTTTTAGTGTTTTACCGATTTCGATTCCAAAGTTTCCATTCAATAATTATTAATAATTCCTTTGCTTTCTTAAAAGGGTGGAGATGATTGAGCCTGTGGTGTGAGCTTCTACCTTGTATCTCTTTCATTGCATCTTCCACTTTAATTCAAATGATCTACATAAAGTGCCTATCTGTCTATTGATGCCGCTTCATGCAGCTGCAAGACCCTGACTGGCCCCGTTCTGGCTGACCTCTCTCGACGAAGCTCTCCTTCCTGGCTGTGCAAGTAACCTTGCATTTAATGTCCTAACTGTTCTGAACTCCTGGCAGTTCCCTGCTCACACCTCATTTCTTCATACCTTGGCACCTTCTTTTGTTCATGCATTTTCCTCTGCTTAGCCCATCATCAACTCCTCCTTGCTGGGTTCTAGTTATCCTTCAAGCATGACTTCAGAAGCACTCCAGAAAGTCTTCCCGGACTCTCCCTCCCCAAGTCTGGGCTAGATTTTCCTGCTCTGTGGGCCCATACTTTCCTCTGCATACCTTGACTGCTGAACCGACCACATTATTCTGAAACCATCTGTTTGTCCTTATTTCTTATTCATTGGCAAGTACCCAATAAACGTTTGAGAACTGACTGTAACTGAGGAAGCTGTCATGGCCCTGTTGAGAGGCACTCAAGAATAGTCTTGCATCCTAATAAGCAAAAAACCAAAATGTATTGTACAAATGTGGCTGAGGCAAAGCAGAACCAAAGGTCTGAGCCTTTCACCCATCAGGTAAAAAAGAAACATGTAATTAAGGCAATCTCTGTATGCAGCCCATCTCTTTCTTTGCCCTGCATTCCCTTTGATATAAACTAAATGCTTGGGCAAATATTTGAAGTCCAATCAATTGAATGCCATCGGCCATCAAGACAAGGTCTCTACTGCAGGGTAGCAAAGAATGTGAGAAACAGGGGGCCTGGTCCAGAAGAGAGGACAGAACACCGGGTTTTGATTAGAAATTTGGCCTTGCTACTTAGTAGCTCAATGAGCTGCTGACCTCCCTGATCTCTGTTTCCTCAACTGAAAAGACAAGATAATAACCTGTGTCATGGGATCTGTTAGAGGGTAAAATGGTATGATTTACACAAACACCCAGTACAGTGTCAGACACAACAAGTGGTAGCTATTATGATTAGAGGCAGCTATTTATATTCTATATAAAAGTTTGCTTTATGCTATTTTGCTATATAATTCATCACAGTCTAATGTTGCATTACTAGGACATAAATTTGGGAGAGATAAACTGAAAGCCCACCATGACATGCCTTGACTCATCTTAAAACCTTTCCTAGAAATTACAACAAACATCTGATAGAAGGAAGTGTTTCTTTACCTTTACCCTGTTATGAAGACGTTGGAAGATCTGAGTTTTTCCAAATTGTGGAACCTAGGCTGAGGAATTAGGAGGGAACAAAAGGAAGCCAAGGGATTACATCAAAATGATTTACTGGGGGAAAAATGACTTTGTATTGGCATGAAAGAGCAATGTAATTTACACAGGGATAGACCTATCATGGTTATAGATTCAGATACTTCAACTAGCTTAGAGGACCACTAAAGAAGCATAGTAGGGAGCCAAAGAAATTTCTCCATTTGAGCATAAAAAACACTTATGCTCTTTGCCATCTCCTAAGAAGCTATGTGCTCTTGGCTTTTTGTCCAGATGTTTGGGTTGGTTTTCTTTTTAAGTTATATACCTGGAGGAGGATGGATATGGGCATCTGTGCTTTGGGAAAATGCTTGTGATTTTTCCAGGAGTATGATGGGGAGAAATAGTGTGCATTGTTAAAAATAGTCCTATAGCTGATGCATTAGTGTCCTTGGGCTCTCAGGACACTGTTCTCCTGCCACTGACAAAGGTGAGCCTAAATCTTGCTTCAAAAGGAATAAGGTCCACAGTGATCTGTCCACTCAGAGCAAGTGACTGTGTCACCAGTCTGTCTCCAGTAGCCTGGCTGAAAATCCTGGAGGCAAGATTTGTGAAAGGAGAAGGGGGCAGAAAGCATGAAGAAGGAAGGATGTAAGAAAGAAATTGAAGCTCCGTGGAGTTTTATTTCTGCTCAGATCCCAGATTTGCTGCAACAGATGCTGGTGCCAGATACCTTGGTGGTCCATAACTACTCCTCATAGCTGCTGGAACTATGAAAATGACATAATGCACAGTAAAAAAGTAACAGCCCTAGAACTTATCCTTTGATTTCTAAACATTATTCCTGCCATCGAGACAAAGAGAGGAGCTCTTCTTGTTGTATACAGAGGGGCTTTCATTAGTAAATGCACATTGATGCATTTTCACTAATTACGTACCTAAGAGAGTAGATGGACTGGAATCAAATAGATATGAGTGTATATTCAGAGGTCCCTGTTTCCAACCAGTGTGACCTTGGCCAAAGTGAGCATAATATCAGCCTTGCGGGGGGTGTGAAGATTAGACATAATGGATATAAATTCTCTGTCCAACACAGAGAAGGAGCCAACCAAACTCTTCCCTTTCCCCTGATATCCAGAGGTACTGCTGACCATATACTTCTGTAAGTCTACAGAAAGATGGTGAGTGAAGCCAATGGTGATTTTCTGCTTTGCAAACACTTGACAAAGTCCAGCTTCTTTAGCTAGAGTGGAGTTGTTTCCAGAGACAAAGACTCATCTAACTCCATTTTCCAGCACCCCCAACAGTATCCCTCTCCTCCTCCCCATCTCCTTCAAAGCTCCCATCTACAGTCTTCAGAGGATGCTTTTATCTGAAGCCTTTGCTTTTCCATGTTTGCTGGCTGCTCATTCCTCTTGGAATGTTCTTTCTCCCTCCCCTCTACCAGTCTACATTTTGTTCAGTTTTCCTGGTTCACCTAAAGGCTCACATATTTCGTGAATTCTCCCGAGAATATTCTAATGGAGCTGTTCCTAACCAGTGGTGTGAGGTCCTCCTCGTGGAAGGAAGTTGTCTAAAGGGGACAAAAGACTTTCACATAAGACACTGAGAGTCCCCTGATCATGGAAAAATGAGAGCATTCTGAATCCTCTGTCCCCATCCTGAGCTGGACCACTTAAATTGCTGGCCATGTTCCTACATGTCCTTGGTCACCCCCCACTCCACAGCCTCTAAGGGTTATTCCCATCTTCATTTCATTTTATTCAAGCCCTATTTTTACCACCAGGTCTCATTATTTTCAGCAAATGTTTCCTGAGCCATGGAGAAAACAGAAAAGTAGAAGCCGTCTCTCTGGCAAGAACTTCCTGAACTCTTCCTCTCCCCATCCTACAACACACATATTTCTATCCTTGATATCTTCTCCTTCACCACTCAATGTCCACTGCCATGGCTCTGAATTCAACTCCCACTGTGACCATCAAAATAAAACCCCTATGCCTGTCTCCCCTGTGCTTTCATCCTCTCCCTCAGTTCTGGCTCTTTCCCCTTAGAATTGAAACCTGCTTGTTTTTTTGGGTTTTTTTTTCATTTTCAATGTCATACGTCTTCATATCATTTTACTTTTTGTTTTCAAAGACTAGTTTTTAGGATGAATTATTGATGTACAGTGCCTCTAATCTGTCACCTGTTATTCACCCTTCCACTTACTGGATATAAGTTTCCTAAAATTTCTTTCACTCAAATTTCTAGGGAGGCAGCATGTGATAGAGGATGGGACACAGATGTTCAGACTGGGTGGAAGTGGAGCTGAAATCAGTTATCTCTTCTCACAAGCCCTGTGAACTTGGACAATTTAACAAGTCTCTTTTGTGTCCCAACATCTTCTTCTGTAGAACTGGAGTAACTATCCTTGCCATGTAGTCATGGTGAGAATACAAAGTAGTAACATACATCAAGTGGAACGTAGAGGCCATTGGACTCTTTGCTCATTTATGTAACTGACATAGTATTTTTCCACTACAGACAAGTCTCTTTTTCTTGGGATTCATTGTACTTTTGTCTTCAGCCATACCTCTCTCTCCTATTTCTGGTTATCCCTCCTCATTTTTCCTTTTAACAAATGTCTATCTTCTATCAATGCTATGTTCTCCAAATTCTATAGCTGTCTTTTTTTTCTTTACTTTTTATATTGTTTATTCATCCGGACTCCAGCTGACCCTAATACCTTGGTAATTACTAAATTTCCATGCCTGATACTGATTTCCTGAACACCATTACAAGAACTGACATCACAATTTGGAATGAGCATAAGCAAAGAATAACCATGCTGAGCTCGTCTCTTTCCTCTATCAAGCCCACACATTTCCTCACCACATAACAGCACCAGTCTTCAGGAGGCATCCAAAATTCCTTCCTTTTCATTGTCTCCTACATAGAATAAATTAAGAGGTTCAGTTCCATTCATGCATGTCTCGCTTACCTGGATTATAGCAATAACTTACTCAGGAGTCACTCTGACTCCATATTTTGAGCTTCCAATCCAATCTATAATATAATTTACCAGAATTAACCTTGAAATGGACAAACATGTCCAACACTCACAGTTAAAATCTTTCAGGAGTTTCTTTTCAACAGTGTCTTTTAGGATTGTGACCCTAGAAGCACCAAAATTTTCAGAAGAACCTGAAGTACAATAGCCTGGACAGAGTGTTCAAAATACTGATTCCTAGACTTTGACTCAGACTCCTTGAATCATAATCTCTTGTCTGGGTACTGTTTATGTGCACTGAAATTTGGGAACATCTAGCTCCAGAATAAAAGCCAGATTCCATAGGCTGCTATATAAGGTTTTGTATACTGTAGCTTCTGATTGCCTTTCCAACCTCCCTCTGAACCATCCTGCCCTGTCATAAATTCAAAGTCTTTCCACTCCTGGTTCACCTACCATATTTGTTCATCGTTCTAAGACTGGCTTACATTAATCATCTCACTCTGTCAGAATTCCCAGAGACTCTTTACTCGCAACCCATTTACTCTGAGATAAATGTGCATCTTTTGTGTTTCCATAAACCCAAGGGCATTGGTAGGTCACAATCCCTTCCTTCCCTGTGCTATCTCAAAGTCAAGTGCCTTGTATAATGCTTTTAATCGTTCATTTGTTTGTCTGTCTTCCTCACCAACCTAGGAACTTGAACTTCTTAGTACTTAAAAACATTGCATGACATATATTAGGTGCTAAAAATTATTTAATTGAAGAAGTATCTCTCTTTAAATCACTCTGTCTGCTAGCTGGCTCCTACCAATGGGTTTAATCTTGTCTATCAACGACCCTCTGAAATTCAAGTGGTAACTCTGATGGGAGGTTTCATCCTTCTCTCCAGTCCCACTACTAAGCAAGTGCTTTTGCAAGCTGCTTCCCACTGATCCAATCTGCCAGAAATATTTAATTGGCTTCGTGCCTATTCCCCTAGTATTCTCTGAGGTAAATTATTGTCCCACCTACTCTGGTGATGGAATGATTTCTTACCTTGTAGGTATTTTTAAGGTGTGAAAGTAAAATTATTGTCAACAATATTATTGCCAGTCATGTTACTGAAATTTTAGCTACTAATGTATTTATTGTTCCTTATGTTATGTCATGGCAATAAAATGTGTTTTCAATAACACTGGCACACTTTTAATTTATTATATTTATTCTTGACTTTTACCTTAGGCAGTCAGAGTTGCCCTTCACAGTGTTATTAAAATGTTCAAAAACGAATGGACTTATTAGGGGTGTTTGTTTGTATTTTAAAATTGTAGCTGTGAAACGGATTCACTGTTTATTGAAACAACACATATACATCACATTCCTGTGAGCACTGAGTAAAATAACTGAAAGCCTCTAATCATGTGAATGTCCTTAGAAAACTGTGCTTTTGCTTTCTCACTTTGGAATGAACACAGCCTTTCAAGTCAGACTGAACAAGTTTGGGTCCTGGCTCTGTCAGCTGTTAGCTCTGTGGTCATGCACAGAGCATTAACTCTGATCCTCAGATTTCCCTTCTATAAAATAGAGATAATGATATGAATTTTGCAGGGTTGTGGTGGAAGAGTTAAAAATAACCTGGAATGCTTATTGTGATACCTGGCATGTACTAGGCACTCAATAAATATACTTCCTATCTTTTTATTTGTTTTAGATCATGGTGGGAAGCAGACTTGTTTTTGTGAGTGCCATTAAGAAACAGTTGAGAAACCATGATTCTGATGTCTCTGGCAATGTTTTGTCAGCCCTGATTATCTTCGGTGTGACATCACTGTAAAATTATTCAGTATATGTATAACTCTGGTCTTCTCAACAAGATGACAAGTTCCTCAAGGGCAAGAGCCTATAAATGTCAACACGGAGCATCTGCTCAGGAAATAAAAACATTCTGATGGACACAATACAAAAGTGCAGAGATAGCATTATGTCAGGGAAGCAGCATGATGCTTAGAAAAATAATGCTTTTTCTCACAAACATGGTTTCCTTAAAATGATGAAGTTAACAATGAAAACGCGCCCATCTTTTCTGATTCTAGTGAGTGACTTGTAAGACTTTTCCTGTAGTTGATTGATATCCATAAGTCTCAACACATACAGGTATCTTAAGGAGAATTTTACTTTACTTAGTGTAGTGTGGCCCCTTAACCTTTCCCAAACTTAAGTACAATGTGGATTTCAAGGCTGAGAGATGCCTGTATTCACTTGCTCTATGAGAAATCCGTCCACTGTGGAGACATCTGTCATGATTAGTCAGGCTAAGCGATTCCCAATGAGGAAAGCATGAGTGAGTTTGTTTCGCTGCGAAGCTCTTCCCTGACCACGTTATTTTGGGAGACAGCTGGGAGTGGCAACTTACGGGGGAAATCAGATGGGGGACCTATGAAATGATTCAGATGCTCATGGGAAACTCCTCCTGTAATCCATAGGAAAGCCTGCACATACATTGGAGGAGCAGAGTCACAGAAAAGTCCTGCCAAAAATTATAACCTCAGGCAGTCAAAAGCATGAACCTGTGAGCAGCCTATGTGTGGGACAGCTGCGTGCATGCTTGCTCTATGGGCCTACACAGGTGTGGAAACGGCTGTCACTGGTTAGAAAATGAGGATGAAACTTGTCGCTGGGCAGACTTTAGTTTGAATCCTGGTTCTACCACTTCCTGGCTATGTGAGCTTCTGCACGTCATGTAATTTCAGTATCTACATCTGTAAAATAGGAATGATAAGCCCTATTTGGCATTTATTGTAAGGATTCAATGAGACCACGTTCTTTCACATGTAGTTGCTAAAAAGAAAAGTCATCACCCTAGGCCCTCCTGTCGCTACATACCTAGGTAATATGATTTAATAAACATTTAAAGGTTCTTTACAAAATTATATCTTCCATCTTCTTACAAAGGGCCAGAAATTTTCACCATGTTCATTCTGCCCCTGTGTCTAAAAGAAAGAAGCTCCTTGTTAAAATGCAGCATTCCCAGAGAAGAGATGACATGCTATATCAACATAAGCACTACACTCAGATAAACATTTAGGGGTACCTACTATGTGTCAAGCACAGTGCTTCCTTTCTATGAATGGCCATCCAGACACCTAGTGAGCTCTTCAAAGTCTTGACCTCAGAGAAAGGAAAGTCTGATGATGGGAGATGTAAGGGCACATGAGTAAGTAGGAGATTCTCTGCATGCTGCCCACAAAATTAAGGCTCCAAAATCCATAGATATTAGTCCCCCAGGGCAGGGGGAGTAATGAGGTTTCGCTTTATCTCATTGGAAGTCTAGCTGGTGTGTACACAGCTCTTTACACCTCCAGATTATGAGTTCATCAGGACATCAAAAAATTCCTCTTCATCTTGGTACTGCCAATGCCTACAGGAGGGAGAGTAGGTTCTCGATACACAGATGTTCAATTAGGTCAAAGTGAGACCATCCAGAAGAAGATTCCAGCAGAGATCCGACCCAAGTTCCTTTATTTACATCAGAAAATGAAGATTACAGCTGAGCATAGTAATCTTAAGGAGTGACAGCAAGACGTTCACATCTGGAAACTCATGGATATGTTTTTCCAATCCTTTTATAGTTTGCTTTCCTCTGATGTTATTGTCACAGATGGTCCTCAGTGCCAGTGGCTTAAGGTCCATCTTTTCCTTGGAACTCAAGGCCATTTCAATCGGACTCTCCCTCCATGCCAACTCTATCTGCCATAGAGTCATGCATTTCTTGCAGGCATCCTGGGGCTCTCATCTGTGTGCTCTAATGCTCCTACAGTTCAAGTCTTTGCCCACATTCTTCCTTCACCCAGAATGGCCTCCTTCCCCCACCCCTGGCCCAGCCCAGCCAGATCCTCCCCTTTAGCCTCAGTTAGGGCCTCAGTTCCTCCAGGGAGCAGCCTCTATAGCCTGCCCTCTTGTCTTAACCCCACGCCATTTCACAGTTCCTTAACTGATTGCTCCCAATTGATTTTTTGCCTAACATAGTGTTTCTTCAAACAGATTGGAAAGAAAATGCCTACCTCTGGAACTATGGGGTTTTTTTTTTTTAATTCTTCTTGGAGTAGAGTTGATTTACAAGGTTGCACTAGTTTCAGGTGTACAGCAAAGTGACTCAGTTATACATATACATACATCCACTCTTTTAAAGATTCTTTTCCCAAATAGGTCAATACAGAGTATTGAGTAGAGTTCCCTGTGCGATACAGTAGGTCCTTATTAGTTATCTATTTTATATATAGTAGTGTATATATGTCAGTCCCAATCTCCCAATTTATCCCTCCCCTTCCTTTTCCTCCCTGGTAACCATAAGTTTGTTTTCTACATCTGTAACTCTATTTCTGTTTTGTATATAAGTTCATTTGTACCCTTTTTTAAGATTCCACATATAAGTGATATCATATGATATTTGTCTTTCCCTGTCTTATTTACTTCACTCAGTATGACAATCTCTAGGTCCATCCATGTTGCTGCAAATGGCATTACTTCATTCTTTTTTATGGCTGAGTAATATTCCATTGTATATATGTACCACATCTTCTTTATCCATTCCTCTGTCAATGGACATTTAGGTTGTTTCCATGTCCTGGAACTATGTTGAGGATTAAATGAGACAAAAATTAACTCAGCATGTATGGATTCTGAGCTCCCTCTTTCTTTCCCTTCCTTAATTCATCACAAAAAATCTTAAAGTAATTTGGACTTTTGAGATCATTTATGTTAATGAATGGACATCAATAAGTATGTTCTAATTAACAGATGCAAACTGTTATATATAGAATGGATAAATAACAGGATCCTACTGTATAGCACTGGGAACTATATTCGATATCCTATGATAAACCATAATGTAAAGAATATGAAAAAGAAAAGTATTATATATATATATATATATATATATATATATATATATATATATATATATATATATGTATAACTGAATCACTTTGCTATATATCAGAAATTAACATTAACATTTTAAATCAACTAATAAAAAAAAATTAAAAAATATTCTACACCAGTGCTTCAGATAATGTTTCACATCATAAAACACATAGAAACTGAAAATATAGCACAGCCCCCTAGGTAAAGAGTTAACCACTCATGGTTATAAGCAACTGGCAGGAGGCTTGGTCTACTCAGGCCCTGCTTTCCTACTGAAGACCTAAGAGAATCAATGTCTTGGTCCCTCTGTGACCCACTGACTGCTGCGATCAGTACCTGCCTGAAGGAGAACTTTGCTATTGATAACCCTGGCTTTTACCTTCCATTGAATTCGAGTTTTCCTCTATGATTGATGAATCCCTGTTTTGCCTTTCTAAAACAATTGTGGAAAGTAAGTCTAAACTCTTCCTCTTATAAAACACATTCCCCACATTAAAAGCAAATGAGAAGCTCTCAAGGGGCTCACCTCCTCCTTCTCCTGAAGTTTGGGTCCCCACCATTACTCCAGAGCCCCTCAGCTACCCCAGCCACACCTTATAAAGTTCAGTTTTCAGACATCTCACCTCCTTGGTTCATTCTCCTCTGGGTGTTTACTCTGCATATTGCTTTCTCATCTTCTCAACCAGAGAACAAATTTCCTAAGATGAGCAATTATTATACGGTCCAAGAGCATACTTGGCATTACAGTAGTCACTGATTAGTCCCAATTAATGAGCACAACACAGTATATTAGTTTTCTATTATTGTCATAACAATGATCACAAATGTTATGGCTTAAACCAATATAAATTTATTTTCTTTCAGTTCTGTTGTTCAGAAGTCAGAAATGAGTCTCCATTTGGGTGAAAAATCAAGGTGTCTTCCACACTTTGCTCTACTGAACAAAACTTTAATATTTACTTTATTATTGCATTTTCCCTCTAAAGATGGAAAAATGTTTTCTAAAGCAGAGAAACTTAACTCTGGTCTTCAACCCATCACTTAATATACATTTTTTGCCTAAACAAATCATTTAAAATTTGATTTTGTCTTTAACCAAAGGGTCGGTAATCCTTTTAGCTTATAGGTAGTTCTCTATCTGGTGATATTCATCATTTCACTTTTTCTGAGAGAACCTACTCTGACCCTAAAGTTTTGAGAAAAGGAAAATGAGGAAGACATGGGCTTTGGAAAGGCTTTCTAATCCCCATATCTGCAAGATGCTTGCTGGCCCCTTTATTCTAAAAAGACCCCAGAGGAGGATGTTCTACTTTCCTCTTCCAGGTGAGGATATCCAGACTATGACAACAAAAAAAGGTGTCAGAGATTCTGTGGCTTTGAGTTTGTAATTAGGTTGCAAACCTCAGACAAACACACCATTTGCCTAGTAAGAACAAGGAACTACGACAGTTTAATAACTATCTCAAGGCCACCCAACTGAATAATATCAAATTTCGGTTTTGAACCTAATCCCTGAATCCCAGTCTCCTTAACACATCCAAATTTAACTTAATATATCCTCTTCAAGTTTGCTGTTTCTCTACCTAGGTTTCTATCTTAATGACTAGCACTGTTGTCCTAGGTCAAGCGAGTGGATCTTATTGATTCTACCTCTGAAATATCCCTCACATCCATCCTTTTCTCTATGTGTTTCTAACTAGTCCAGAGCTTTTTCATCTCTTTATTGGGCTGTTGTCACAGCTTCCTAGAGAACTTACTGCCTTCAGGGTTACCCTTACCCCATCACCTAAATCCAAACACCAGGTTGACCAATACTTCTTACGATTGCAGATTCTACTATGTTGTTTATTTGCTTAACATCTGTAATTCTGTCCAATTGTTATAGGTTGTATCTCAAGCCCCACATTCTGGCACACAAGATTCTCCATAATTTAGGTCACACTTACCCTTCCTACTTTTATTATAATCATCCATCCCATACATTCCTCCTTCCCATCCCCCTCCAATATACTCCTTCCAATATACTTCAATACACTCCTTGTGCCTCTGCCATTTCTTTTCTTAAAATTAATTAATTAATTAATTAATTTTCTTGGATTATATTTGCTTTACAATGTTGTGTTAGTTTCTGTTGTACAGCAAACTGAATCAGTTTTACGTATACACGTATCCACTCTTTTTTAGATTTCCTTCCCATTTAGGTCACCACAGAGCACTGAGTAGAGTTTCCTGTGCTATACAGTAGGTTCTTAATAGTTATTTATTTTATACACAGTTATGTATATATGTCAATCCCAACCTCCCAATTCACCACACCCCCTTTCCCCGCTTGGTATCCATAGTTTGTTCTCTGCATCTGTGACTCTATTTCTGCTTTGCAACTAAGTTCATCAGTACAATTTTTCTAGATTCCACATATAAGCGGTATTATACAATATTTGTTTTTTCTCTTTCTGACTTCACTCTGTATGACTGTCTCTAGATCCCTCCACATCTCTGCAAATGCTCTGCCATTTCTTTTGGCTTGTAATTCCATTCTCCATTTTTGCCTAGCTAACTGCTGTTCATCTACTTCCTAAAATTAGGCTCAGAAGTTTTCTCTTCCAGAAAGCTGCCTCTGATCCTCTGTGATTCCCTAGAGTTGTATACACAGTGTATGGAAATGATCTGCCTTCTATGTGACACCCTGTTATACCATCACCTCACTGAAGGCTGCAACTCCATTTTAATTATTTTTTTTCACTGGAGTACCTATTACATAATAGGTACCCAAAATTCTTTCCAGAAACAATTGAAAGACTTCTCATGGTACGTGACATAACTGAAGACAGAGAGGTGACCACAGATTTTGAGCTAAACGTAGGGTAAATTCTAGATTGTTTATGTGGGGAAATCCTGTTGCTCAATCAGGTCCAAGTCTAGAAGACAAAAAGATGGAGCCACCATTCTTCTGTGGAGGTTGTTTTGTTTTGTTTTAAGAAGGAAAGAAAGACACAGAGGGTTGTTGTGGCAGTTTTCCAAGGGGGAGCCAGCATTCACAGTTTTACCTCTGCATTGGCCTCAGGCCTCTGGGGGGACGTATCACATTTATTCATTTGTAAATTCATCTAATTAATGACTAGAAAGTGCTCTAATCTTAGTGATGAGAGATGCAGATTGTTGTCAGGGTTTTTTGTTTTGTTTTCTGGGCTCTATTGATTGTTTCTTGACGATTGTCTTGTTGTAGCAAAAAGATCAAGAGAAACTTGGGGCCAGTAACATGTTGTTGTTGTTGTTGTTTTTACTTCCCATAGGGCCTGTTAAAATGATACGGCCAAATTATGAGCTCAGAAGCACTAATTTATGAACTGGTAGAAATCACAACACATAGCAAAGGGTCGTTTAACACTAAACTTGGAGTTAGAAGATCAAGTTCTATTTTTCAGCTCTGTCACATCCAGTTATATCACCTTAGGCTAATTAGTACACAACTCCATTCGTAACTCTCCTCTTGCATAAAATGGGAAATCAGGTCTGATATCCCAGGTCTGAAGGAAGGTTCAGATCCCAAGCCAGAAGTGATGCCATCAAAGTAGTGGGATAAATCTGGGCACAGAGCACTCCACCTGGGTGATTAGTTTAAGCAACCGTACTATTTCCTTATAAAGTCTTAAGAGATTTGTTCAGGGATGGATAGGCTTATGCCCATTTGGGCCAATGAGATACAAAATGAAATCTGCTGTATTTTCTGGGAAAAAGAAGTCAGGCTCTTTCTCTTGCTGGAAATGGTAAGTGGCTTCCCTGCTGCAGGAAACTATCTTATGAAAACCTACAAAACCAGACTTAGGATGAAGCTGATGCTTATAGGAAGAAGAGAAGAACTATGTAAAAAACTACACATCTGATGTTCTAAGGGAGTGGCTAAATCGATTACCACTGAGCTGTCCTCCCACTGGACTTCTGGACAGCTAATATAAGATTCTTCTGCGCTGTTTAAGTGCATGTGAATTGTGGTTTCTACTACTTAGGGCAGAAGGAATATAACTGATACTATGAATGGGCTCCAATTCAGTATTAAAGGCCAAGAATTAAGAGCACTATCAGTTGGTGGTCTAGAGTAGTAGGGTTACTATAATTTGTATTTCAGGTTTGATAGGAAGCATCCAGGCAAAGATCCATAGGCCTTCCTTTCCATCATTCAGCATGTCTAATCAATCACAAATTCTGTCAGTATCCTATGACCTTCCTATGTCCTATGTGTTTCCCTTCATTTCTGATGACACCAGCCCAATCCAAGCTACCATCTTTGCATACCAGGATCACTGCTGCAGGCTTCTTACTGGTCTCCTAACATCCATCTCCTTTTCACGCCTCTATTTTATTTTCTACCATACAAATCTGATATTATCTTTTTTCGGCTTGAAGAATATTTTCAGTGGTGGCTCATTGCTCTTTGATAAAGTCAAAACTCCTTAAAACAGCTTATGAAGACATCATTAATCTGGTTCCTACTCCCCTGTCCCACAACGTCATTCAACATTTCTCCACACGTCTGTGACCAGACTCTGGGCTTCAGCTGTTCTGAGTCTCTTTGAAATCCTACTAATACACGTGTGTCCTCACATGCCATAAGTCCTTGCAACATCTTTTCACACTGCCAGGAATGCCATTCCCTCATACCAGTCTGGCTTCTATCATCCTTCCTGGTTTGGCTACAATGTTACTTCTTGTAAAATTTCTCTTCTGACCCTAGTTTAGATGGGTCCCTTCTACTAGATGCTCCCATAATTCTTCTGTACTCTAACCCATTCTAGTGTAATTGTTTCATTATTTCTCTTCACTTTCGCAGGTTTTAAGCCTGTCTTGTTCACTGTTGCACCCCTAGTGCCTACCTATAGTGAGTACTACATACTCATCAAAGAGATGAATCATATGAGGCCATAAGTAACCAGGCAGGAAATCCTTGACAAGGCAACCTAGTCAGGGCAGGCACTGACACTGACAATAATAAAACTGGTTAGAATTCCAGTAAAAGAATAGCAATTCATGACTCAATGCTGTGTCCTATGATTGAACAAATGGCCAGCATTCAAAAGAATACCCACACAAAACTGTCAGGGTCCCTGATTCAGACCTTGGGTCATGTCATTCCTCCCGGCCAATCCCACTCCGATTTGTTCAGCCTAATCCCCATATACTGCCAAAGTAATTATTCAACCTAATTATGTGGGTACAGAGAACAGAAGGTCAGCCCACCGTCAAAGGTGAGCCCAAGTGTCAGTATAGAAATGAATGAGTTACAAAGAGCTGGGGTCAGAAGCCAGCTGGACTAATTTCAAGCTTGGTTACTTTGGTCAAGATTCTAAACCCCTGAGTGTCTGTTTCCACATTTTGACAGTGGAACTCATATTAATTGTTTCAAGAGTTGTACAAATGCTGACTTCATATGCATAACAGCAACTCTAATGCCCGAAAAAAAAAAGAAACTTGTTATTATCATAACACATAGGATCCAGATTTAGAACACTGGAAGAATGGCAGTAACAACCCACAGACATAGGAATTCAAGGGTTCAGTGAGACCCACTTCCTCTCATGGTTGCTGTTCTCAGTTTAACATGGCTGAGCTACAATCCACAAACTAGATGACTCATAATCAAAAGTAAAAAAAAAAAATCCAATTTAGTTCACAGTATTGGTTCTAATGTTAGTCTGCGTCTGGAGGTTTATCTGCTTAGAGTCCATCTGGTTTACAAAGCGAAAAAAGGGCCATGTGTTCACAGTCTGATTTTGGTTTCAAATGGAGAAATACTTTCTGAGGCTATTAACAGTAAGTGGATACACTCTCGAGGTAGAATATCAAAGCAACCCATTGCAACAATCAGAGAAATGTCTCCCTCTTGCTGCCTTGGTGCTTAAATTAAGAAAATCTCTATTCAGCTGTCATGGGTATTGTTTTGGCAGATCTGTGATGGGGGTTGGACGGCAGTGCATAGGGAGACAGTTGGCAGGTGGGCTGCAGAATGAGAGCGTTTCCTTGCTGCTCACACCTTGAAGAGGGTACAAAACCTCTGGAATGCTTTGTTTAATTCAAATGATTTCACTTTAGCCTTCAGCAGAGCATAAGCCCAGGTTACTTTTTGAAAATCATCACACTTCCTGAAATCTAAGATAGGCTTTATTTCATTGTAATATTTGGAGATTAGGATATACATGTTTAATATAGTGATCAGTTTTTTTCTTCCTCTGAAAACTGTTATTCAATCAATGATGTCCCGTTTGACAGATGGCATCTGAGCATTGAATAAAGATGGCATGTCCTCTTCTAGGTGGCCAAGTTCCCTGTCATTAGGAGAAGATACAATCCTATAATTATGCTTGGGACCTTAACGAGGAAGCAGGTCACCTGGTCAGTGTTCTTAGGTCCCTCCTGTGTTTTACTTTTCAATCCTACAAGTGCTCCTAACTGACACTAAACCCAGAGAATTTTTAATAAAAAAATACTTGTATTGTTTTCTCATTATTAAAAAATCAAGACATTGAAAAGCACAAAAAAAGGAGATGAAAATAAACACTAGAAACCTACCACCCAGAGAAAACTATGAATCATATCTTGGACCCTATGCTTCCTAAACATATGCACTGTCAGAATTATTTAGTGATATGGTCTTTTCAATATATCAGTATATTTGGACTTATTTCTAGGTCAATACATCTGTTTACAACCTCATTTTAAATGGCCACCTTGTATTTCACTATGCAAATAAACTCCTGTTTGTAACCAAATTCCATAATTTGTGGAATTACACTCTATTGTAACTGTTCTATTTGCCTGTTTGTTTAGACTATGAACACCTCTAAGATAGAAGCCTTGTCTTAATTAAATCTGTATTTCAGATGCCTTGTATTTGGCAGGTACTCAATAAATGTTTATGGATCCCAATTCACCCTACAAACGAAAAGATACTGGGGATAATATGCAAAATAAAGGAACATAGCAAATTATTTAATCCTGTGGTTGCTGTTACAAATGACCACAAACTTGATTTCTTAAAACAACAGAAATTTATTCTCTGACAGTTCTGGAGGCCAGAAGTCTAAAATCAGTATCTCTGGGCCAGAAATGACGTGTTGACAGAGCAAAATTCTGCCAGAGGCTCTAGGGGAGAATGTGTTCCCTGCCTCTTCCAGCTTCTGGAGGCTGCCAGCATCCCTTGGCTGTGGCTGCATTCCTCCAAAGCCACATCGCCTCATCATCTTCTGTGTGTAAAATCTCCCTCTGCCTCCGCCTTTTAAGGAGAAATGTGGTTGTATGTAGGTCTCATCCAGAAAGTCCAACATAATCTCCCCATCTCAATATCATTAGCTTAATCACATCTGCAAAACACTTTTTTATTTTTTTGTCATATAAGGAAAATGTACAAGTTCCGGAAATTAGGACACAGATATATTTTCCTTTTGTGGAGGGGGATGTTTTTGAGCTCACCACTAATAGTACATAAATTCAGCTACAGCTTTTAACCACGGATTGTACTTTTTAGAAAAACTTATTAAGGGCTGGAAGAGTATGTAGAAGGGTTAGATACTGTTGTTCAAAATATCTTTTTCCTGAAAGGTTTGGTGTTTGTTGAAATGAGAGCTATTATTTTGCTCTAGTTAGACTGATATAAAAGGCTCAGTGACTCAATTTCATTATTTGAAATAAAAACCTTATATTACTTTTATATATAAATATACTTCATGGGTATAGCCTGGATGTAGACAAACAGCCCTATGGTAGTTAAATAGAGAAAGTGAGATAAATAAAAAGATAAGACAAGGGCTTCCCTGGTGGCACAGTGGTTGAGAGCCCACCTGCCGATGCAGGGGAAGAGGGTTCATGCCCCGGTCTGGGAAGATCCCACATGCCGCGGATTGGCTGGGCCCGTGAGCCATGGCTGCTGAGCCTGCACGTTCAGAGCCTGTGCTCCACAATGGGAGAGGCCGCAACAGTGAGAGGCCCGCGTACTGCAAAATAAAAAAAAAGATAAGACAAGACAAAACAGATCAAGTGAGAAACAAGGACAGAAAAGTTTCAGAGAAGCCTGCTGCAGAGTCAACAGTGCAGACACACAAGGTAGTGCCAGCAGGAAACTCCTGTTCTCATCCCTTTTCCATTCAGCCGCACTCCTGGGAATAGACTTGGGATTTTCCAACAGAGCTCACTAGCCTGTGACCTATATTTCTGAGTGGAGAATGAGGGGTGGAGGGAATGGTAAAATAGGATCTGTAAGTCCCATCACCTTATATCTAGAATCCCCAACAATTACCTTGGCATCAGGTCAATCAATAAGAATAAGTTATTGTCATCGTTATTATTATTTTATGCAATTGTTAACATTACTGTTACTGTTATTATCTTCATTCACTATGGGCAAGGCATGGTGCTACCCACTTGTTGGGCTGCACCCTGTGGGCCTGCAAGTCCTGTCCTTGCCCAGCCTCAAGTCCAAAGAAAGAGACCAGAGTCAGCTACAGAGACATCAGGGGTTTAATGGAAGGGGGAGCTTACATGTCTGAAGCAATGTCCTGGGGCAACACCACACCATTTGCGGCAGAGAGCGGGCAGGACGTTGCAGTAATCTTTGCTCCCGGATGAAGAGAGAGGTTACCAGTTATAGGTGAAATTGATGTTCAGGTTGACTCATTGGTTACCAGGGAAACTAGCAGAGGAGCATGCCCCTCATAGTGGAGATGTTCTGATCTAAAGCTAGAATAATCACTACCTGGGCCCGGGGGCTAGTATGTAGGCATTTCCTGATTAGCCTCTATGATTAAGAGGAACGGTCAGCCAGGTGAGTAGGGTGTAGATGAAGCAGGGATTGGTCGAGCAGGGGCTGTACAGAGAGCAAGAGAGTAGCCATCTTGGGTGGGCTGACCATACACCACTTTACATAGTTTATCTCATTTAAACTATGTAAAAACTTCACAGCAATGTGGGCAGTTCTCCCTTTGTCTGTACAAGCTGAAACTGTGCAAAGCAGACTCAATAATCAGTGAGGAAAAGTATAGCTGTTCTGCGACTTCTAAAATTACACTACTTTCAAATGATAAAAACATTCTTACGGTTGGTTTTAAATGTATAAGTGTATAACGAATAGAAAAATGAATATTTATTTAGTACACATTAATTTGAAATATTAGAAACACAGAACTAAAGTGTTTTATTTCTTTGCAAACAACAAAAAAACCTATCAAAAATGGCTTGAGCAGTGCTTGCCGTCTTCTCCTTGTATGAGTTACAATATGGAGCAAGCATCCTTTCGGAGCCTTGGTGAATTGTCACACTCCTTTCTCAGTTTGAATCAGGTTCTAACATTTTATCTATGTACTTTCAATGTTATGTTATGTTCCTGAGCTTCTCTTAGATGTGGAGATTTTTATCATTGTGACTTTCTCTGGGACATCATCTTATTTGTCACGACCACTTTTCTCATTTATGTTGATTAGTTTGCCTTTCTGAGTTCTTCTGGCTTCATATTTAGTCTCTCGAAGGGCAGGAGGCAACATTGCAAAGTCACCTGGGTTTGTTCTATAACTTCATTTATGTTCAATTTGAATTTCATTTCCAGTGTTATCACTTTTTATTTCTTTATAGCAATTTCATCTTTGTTGTCCAAATCCCCTTTCAATTATGCACTTTTGTAGAATGCCATATTTGTATTGCAGGGAACAAAGAAGTGTACAACTACACACTTTGCTGTCTGTTCATGAACTAAATAACAGATGTGCAGTCATCAATCACCAACGGATTTTAAGAGAAATCCTGTGATTGGCTTCTGATCATGCTCCTCATCTGTTTTTTTATCTGACGAATTATAGAATGAAGAGCTAGAAGCCGAATAGGTACTTTATGCAGTTGCTGATAGTTAATACACCATGGTAACTGAAGTTTGAACCATTGGAGAGCTTTGTTATTTAACTAAAATGTGGTAAATAAAATGAGTGCATGTCAGGGAATTCCCTGGTGGTCCAGTGGTAAGAACTCTGAGCTTCCACCCTAGGGGGCCAGGTTTGATCCCTGGTCGGGGGAACTGGGATCCCACAAGCCATGTGGCATGGCCAAATAATAATAATAATAATAATAATAATAATAATAATAATAATAATGAGTGCATGTCAGAAATGTGCAAAGTGTGGGCTGCCTGTATATGAAGTAAGGACTATGACTTTGCCCAATTTATGGAAGAGGAAATTGGTCAAGATTAAATGATTTACCTAAGGTATTAGTTGGTGAAGCCAAAATTAAAATTCAGGTGAACTTCACCCCATGTACCAGAGCTTAACCTTCACACTTTGGCTTCACCCTGGGTCCCATATCCACAGCCCTCTCAACAATCAGATCAACTCTGACTGGTGATCTCAGTCAACTCTATTTCTTAGAAAAGATAGTTTATTCTGTAGTAGCTCTAGTCCAGCAAGGATTCTATCTTCTGCTAATATCAAAGCCTCTAACTTCTCAATTTTCTTGAGACTTTGGAGTAATTATAGAGCATGTATGACATGTTAACATTTGATGCTTCTTCTTGTATCCTTGATCCCCTAATTATGCCCACATGGTTGACAACTTCCAGCTTATCCTTTTTTTTTTCTTCCTTCAGTGGGACCATGGATCCCCTCTCAACTCTCCTTCTGCTCTTGGTTTATTTCACAAACACCTTCGTGGTGCATTTGAAGTTTCCCCTCACTAATTTCTGCCAGCAGAAGAGAATTATATACAACCCTCTCTTCTTCCCAGGTAGTTCCTTTGCATTTTGCATTTTCACAAGACTGTGCCAAACCCTCATTCTCAACTAAGGGATGGAATAAATCTGAGCATTTAGGGCTGGAGGGGATCACAACAGTGCAGAATTGTTGAGAAGACTGAAGGAGATAAAGCTGCCTCTTCTATCCAGATAGCTAGCATCTACTCTTTTCATAATGCCAAATTAACCACTGTCTTCTCTGCTTTCATGACCATTTTCCAGAATAGATAACAAATTAAAAAGATCACACTTAGAAAGGAATTATGGTGCTGGAGTTGGAGCCACCATAATATAGGAGAGACAGTCCCAGGCATGAGATCCATAGACTTGCCTGTGAAGATCAGCTCCATCTCCTACCATCTCTGTAACTTAGGGAAAGGCTGATCATTCCAGAACTTCAGTGTACCCGTCTATAAAGAAAAGCTCAAACTCTCATCATTAGTATCAGTAGAGTTCAGATATCTTTTTCTTAGCCTCAGAGAAATGCAACTTTCAAAAAAAAAAGTTGGAGGAATTTTAAATCAAATCTTTTTCACATGGATGGACCTGGAGATGATCATATTAAGTGAAACAAATGATACAGAGAAAAGCAAATATCATATGATATTACTTATATGTGGAATCTAAAAAATATGATAAAAATGAACTTATTTACAAAACAGAAACAGACTCACAGACTTAGAGAACGAACTTATTGTTACGAGGGGGAAAGGTGGGGGGGGAGGGGAGAGATAGACTGGGAGTTTGTGATTGACGTGTCCACACTGCTATATTTAAAATGGAAAACTAATAAGGACCTACTGTATAGCACAGGGAACTCTGCTCAGTGTTCTGTAATACCTAAATAGGAAAAGAATTTGAAAAAAGAACAGATACCTGTATATGTATAACTGAATCACTTTGCTGCACACCTGAAACTAACACAACATTGTTAATCAACTATGTTCCAATGTAAAATGAAAATTTTAAAAAGGGAAAAAAATCAAATCAGTTTCATCTAGATGAATATTCATTTATTTTTTCTCTCTCTCTTCTCTCTTTTGCGCTCTCTCTTTCTCTCCCTGATATACGTGATTTAGCCTAGAATTTTGATTTACTAACTTGTTTTTCTAGCTACAAATGGTAACAAAATTAATAAGAATAATGATGATAGTAATAATAATAAAAGGTTACAAAAACATCATAAAAAAAGATAGTTTCTGTAAAGTGGCTGGCACATATAGCGGTCAAGCAAAAGTCAAGCCTTATTATTAGGACTTGGAAGAGTGGGGCATAGTGGCATGTGTAATTATATGCAAAAGTTTTTTTTTATTCACTATTTATTAATTTAGAAATCTTGTGTGTATTCCCTGATATCGGCGCTCCAATTATTATTGTGAGGAAGGCCACAGACAATTCACTGACTACATCCTAGGTAGCAAGCTTCCAAATGAGTCTCAGTATAATCCCTTATATTTGACAGGGGTGGCCAGAAAATTGAAATCAGAATTTAAACTTTGTTTGGGAAGACGTCCTTGACAGTAAATTGCCCTCTTAAGTTTAGCTGTATGACAAACCAGAGATAATCTCTCAAATTCAAACCCCAGCTCTAGTTTCCTGACATTTGCATTGTCATAAATTATTAGAACTTGCTTGAGAATTCCCTGTGTACCAGTGGCTCCATAACAGTGTCTAATGAACTAAACACACAGGCAAAACTATGTTGACATTGGCTCTGGTCCCTAAAAATATTCACTTCAGGAAGCCTGACCTATTGTCACTCAGGGTCAGACGCCAAAGCCATTCTACTTATTCTTTGAACTTTGTGTCTGTATTTAGTAGTCTCTCAATGTCATCTTGCCTTGGATTTGGACTGATCCTCCTGACATTTTGTCTCTGATTATAAAGAGATGGATGAATGAGATTTAAGTCTCTGGTATCAGCTTTAGAGAAAGTAGGTAGATTCGGCCCAGATTCTTGCTGGCTTGTAATAAAAGTTGATGTGAATCAACTTTGGGGAGTTAGAGGTTTGACATTGCTCTAAAAGGATTCAAACTGGGGGTTATTCGTTCAGGTTACATTGCTGTAAGCATCACAGAACACAATGAAGCCATTTGGAAGTAGTTCTCCATTTCCTTACAAAACCGTCTGAAAGATTGCATGGTGAAGTTGAAGGAAGAATGGCAATGGAGTCAAATGTATTATGCGAGTCAACTCAAGCAATATATGTTGACTCCAAAAGTAAAATAATAGAAAATATAGAGAAAAAATAGGGAAAATGCCAAAGAAAACCCAAAACCCTACCTTTGAAAAGGTAACCACTTTTCAAATTGCAGTATATAGTCATTAAATCGTATTTTCTTATGATTATATATACACTTGTCCCTGTAGATGATATATTTACAAACAGGATCATGGTCTCTTGAACTGTTGTTTTTATTCAGCAGTCTGTTGTGAACATCTTTCTACATCTGTAAACATATTTTGTATGGGGTTGTAACAGTTTCTTGTAAATAGACATGATAATTTTATTTGTACACATCCTTAATTATACCCTTCAGATAAACTCTTAGGAAAACAATTTCTTGGTTAAATTCTATAAAAATTTTCTAGGCTGCAGATAGCTATGGACTTGTCTGGGTTCAAATTTCAGTCTCCCCACTCACTAGCAGTATGATATTAGTTCTTAATTTCAAATAATTTTTTTGGCCCAAACAGATTGGTTTTACCCTCCAAAAGATTGTTTTCATACTGTGATAGAGTTTTCAACTGGGAACAATTTACAATTTTTGATCATCTCTTATGTACTAGCCATTCCACTGGAGATAGACTATACTTCTGTCACTTAATCCTCAAAACCACATTTAAATCAGATTTGTTTTTCTGCTATCATGTTACTCTGATGTCAGAGAACGAGGCAAGGAATTGGGTGCAGGTAGTTTATTTGTGAGATGATTCCAGTAAGGGAGTGGGGAAAGTAATACAGAGACATGAGAACAGTTATCATAAAGGCAATAGCCTAGCTTTCTGTGTAGGCAACAGGAACATTATCCTGTGGAATCTCTGGGAAGGGTAGACAACAGTTTCTCATCTTTCTTGTCCAAGGACAGGAAGTTGGGTATATACTCACTGGCTGAAGATTGCCTTTTTGGCCATTAATTCTTCTTAATACTTGTGGTTATATCTAGAACATCCAAAACTCCAGAAAAGACACAAGGCTTGACTTAGAAATATGGCTTCATCCATGTGAGCCTGAGTTAGAGAAAGCTGCCCACTACATTTGCAGCTGAATTCATAAGTAGCACAAGGATATGTGATTTTTGGCAGCAAAAGTACCTGCTACATTACTCCAGTATCATAGGCAAGAAATTTGATCTCAGAGAGATCACTTATTATTTCTACCTGAGAATACTTGGATAGTCATTGGCAGATCTAGGCTCCAAACCCAGTATCTTGGCTCCAATACATATGTATTTCCTATCACACCACACCGCCTCCAAAAAGCTCAAGCACGTTTTACTTGTAAGGAGGCTCTAGTCACACTGTTCTCTTCCATAGCTGCTTGGGCATCACCGTGGTAACTTGCCTTTTGTGCACTGCTTATCAACCTCTAAATCTCCTAAAACCTCAGTACTTGGACATACGGGCCACATCTTTTTTTTTTTTTTCTAGAGTGATTTTTGTTGCTGTTATTTTTTTTTTAAATCTTCTGTCATAATTAAGAATACACAGAAATCTCTTTTCCAGTATTTTTTTTATTTAACAAATTTAATCAGTTATACATATACATATGTTCCCATATCCCCTCCCTTTTGCGTCTCCTTCCCACCATCCCTATCCCACCCCTCCAGGCGGTCACAAAGCACTGAGCTGATCTCCCTGTGCTATGCGGCTGCTTCCCACTAGCTATCTACCTTACGTTTGGTAGTGTATATATGTCCATGCCGCTCTTTCGCTTCGTCACAGCTTACCCTTCCCCCTCCCCATATCCTCAAGTCCACAATCATTTCCTTTCACAATCCCTTATTAGTAATAGCAAAGATACTAATTACTCATACCTAATTAGCAATGATAGCACACATGTACATTTTGTTTCAAACAGCAGGTTGTTATATATTGATGAGTTGTGAAATCAGTTTAGTGGGTCTTGATTAGAATTTCAACAATTAAGTGATGAGAAAATACTAAAAAATGCACATCTTTTATCGTTTCAAAAAGTATTTGTTTTCATTATGCACATGTGTGTGTGTGTGTGTGTATGTTGAGTATCTATTAAGAGCTTATTTCATATGCTTGGTCTTGGATAAGAAACTTTGAAAGTCACTTACTTGTAGGTGCTAAATAATGTTCAAGACACCAGGGGTCAAATACCAGCTCCACTAACATATTACTTGGCTAGTCTTCTTATCAGTAAATGTTACTAACCTATAAGGCTATTAAGAAGAATACATAGATTACTATGTACAGGATGTTGAGAACAATGTCTGACATATTAAGACCACTCAATAAATGTTACTTATTGTAATTGCAAAAGTATAAGCAATCCATGCAGTATAAAGTTTATGTGTAATCTTTGTTTAGTATGGAGCAAGGGGGAAAAAATCATCAACATTTTCAAGTATTTGGAAAGACTTATTATTGGGATTTAATTAAAATAAAAAGATCCTGTAATTTTCTTTGTATTCCCTCCCAACTACTCACTAGCAAATGTTCTAGCTTTGTATACACAGGATTTATTAAGTTAAACCATGAATTCCTTAGGAAAATTAATATAAACATTTTACATTAGTAAGCTAAAATCCATTCAAAAGTGTGCATTTGCTCTAGTATCCTGGAGGATAAATGATCTGTATAATATGGCCTATGCCAGAAATAGTCTTGCGGTTTAAACAAGTGACACTCAAATTGCCAAAAAACTAAAACAGAGTTAGCATAGTTTTTAGTTCAAAAAGAATACCGTGACTTGGCTTCCTGACTGTGGCAGTGACCTTGAAACACTGCCTGAGTGTGGGTGTGTCCTGCTTTTGTAACCTAAGGTAGTCATTAAAAAAAAAATACATTGGACTCTAGTTGACTTACAATGTTGTGTTAGTTTAAGGTGTACAGCAAAGTGATTCAGTTATACATATGCATATATCAGTTCTTTTTCAAATTCTTTCCCCATTCAGGTTATTTCAGAATATTGAGCAGAGTTCCCTATGCTATACAGTAGGTCCTTGTTGGTTATCTATTTTAAATATAGTAGTGTGTATATGCCAATCCCAAATCCCCAGTTTATCCCTTCCCCTCACCTTTCCCCTATGGTAACCATAAGTTGGTTTTCTTCCCCTCACCTTTCCCCTTTGGTAACCATAAGTTGGTTTTCTTCCCCTCACCTTTCCCCTTTGGTAACCATAAGTTGGTTTTCTGAGTCTGTGAGTCTGTTTCTGTTTGTAACTAAGCTCACTTGTATCATTTTTTTAGATTCTGCATATATGTGATATCTTATGATATTTATATTTCTCTGTCTGACTTACTTCACTTAGTATGATAATCTCCAGGTCCAGCCATGTTGCTGCAAATGATATTATTTCATTCTTTTTAATGGCTGAGTAATACTCCATTGTATATATGTACCACATCTTTATCCATTTATCTTCAATGGACAATTAGGTTGCTTCTATGTCTTGGCTATTGTAAACAGCACTGCAATGAACATTGGGATGCATGTATCCTTTTGAACCGTGGTTTTCTGCAGATATATGCCCAGGAGTGGGATTGCTAGATCATATGGTAGCTCTATTTTTAGTTTTTTAAAGAACGTCCATACTGTTCTCCATAGTAGCTGCACCAATTTACATTCCCACAGTCATTCTTAAAGAAAGTGCACATCAAACTCACATCAAACTCATCTGGGGGAAATATTGAAAGTAGTTTTCCAATCACATTGGACCAATTGTATAGGAAACCCTGAGAATGCCCCCAAATCCAATCTCTAGAAAGTGTTTCTGGAAAGTGGCAATGGATTGAAAGATAAGCAATTTTGAGAATTCCTGATCTGGAAGTTTCTGACTGCTCTTGCTTAGTTTGAAATGATGCTGTTATAATTCTTTTTAGTAAGCCTGCAACCATTATACAAGTTGATTTTCCACCACTCCTCCAAAATCAACCTCAAAAAATCATGGACCCTAAGATTCTGAAATATCAGGAAGGCTCTAAGAGATCACTTTTTCCGGAATGTCAGCTGTGATTAAAATCCTTCTCCTGGCATCTTTGATTCATTTTGTTGAATCTGACTGAAGACTTCCAGTGAAAACCCATACAGCATTCATAAACAGCCCTCAAAATTGTCATAGTCTTATCTACTTATAGTTTTATTTTAAAAAACTGTCGTTTAAAAATTAGGTATATTTTAATAGAGAATGTCTATAGCCTATTATAAGTGAAAATTGTGTATTACTACAAAGTTTTGTATTACTACGTGTGCAAGTTTTATTTTATCTAATACACATTTCAATGAGAACATAGCAATTAACATGAAATCGTCTATATGAACCAACCTTTAGAAAACACTCTTTGTGAGTAAGAGGAAATAAGCATCATTCATCTCACCTAACAGCCTTTCAAATACATCGACCTGCTAACATTTCTCTTCCCCAGGCTAAATTTCCATAACTTTCGAAAATACTCCTCATGTGAAGTGATTTCCTGACTCTTCTCCATCCTTAACAACCATCTTTTAGATGTTCTCTGGTGTGTCAACGTAGCTTTTAAAATGTAGAAGATTCTCCAATGTGTTCATTTCTGACTTGTCTCTGTAAAATGTAAGCATTCAGCTATAGCTTCTGTTCCTGAGCTACAAAGTGAA
The DNA here is from genome assembly GCF_964341445.2 of Mesoplodon mirus. Taxonomy (NCBI): domain Eukaryota; kingdom Metazoa; phylum Chordata; class Mammalia; order Artiodactyla; family Ziphiidae; genus Mesoplodon; species Mesoplodon mirus. The sequence continues at coordinate 102,733,597 of NC_138984.1, read as the reverse complement.
AGAGGCTTTCTTCTGAAAAGTGTAAATGAACCGACTATAGGATGGAGAATTTCTTAGGTGCATTAAAGTTCTCTTTGTGTTTCTTTCACGAGGAATTGCGTAGTGAGAGTTGGCTTTTATGTGAGGCTTTGGGCAAAATACCAAACACACTTTTTTCCAAAGAGAACTGGCATAAGACAAATGTCCTAACCATCCACCATTTCAATTAAACTTTTTATTTTGAGATAATTGTAAGATTCGCATGCCGTTGTAAGAAATAAATAATAAAGGGAATTCCGATATACTTTTACCAGGTCCCTCCAGTGGTAACATCTTGCAAAAGGATAGTACATCGGGCTTCACTGGTGGCGCAATGGTTGAGAGTCCGCCTGCTGATGCAGGGGATGCGGATTCGTGCCCCAGTCGGGGAGGATCCCACATGCCGCGGAGCGGCTGGGCCCGTGGGCCATGGCCACTGGGCCTGCGTGTCTGGAACCTGTGCTCCACAGCAGGAGAGGCTGCAGTGGTGAGAGGGCCGCGTACAGCAAAAAAAAAAAAAAAAAAAAAAAAAAAATTAAAAAATGATAGTACGTCACAACCAAGATGATGACAATAATACATTAAAAATATAGAAAATTTCTATTACCACAAGGATCCTCCATGTTGCCCTTTTATAGTCAGTTTCCTCCAACCTCAATTCCCCCATAACCCTTGGCAACCACTAAAATGTTCTCCATTCCCAAAGTTTTTTGTCATATCAGCAATCTTGTACAAATGCAATCATACAGTATGTAACATTTTAGGATTAATTTTTTTCACTTAGTGTAATCTCTGGAGATTCATCCAGGTTGTTACATGTATCAATAATCCTTTCCTTGTTACTGCTGAGTAGTTTTCCATTGTATGGCTGTGCCATGGTTTGTTTAACCATTCACCTGTCAAAGGAGAATTAGTTTAATTCCAGTTTCTGGCTATTACAAATAAAGATGATATAAAATTTATGTATACGTTTTGCTGTGAACAGAGTTCTTCATTTCTCTTAGATAAATACCCAGAAGAACAATTCTTGGGCCAATTGTAGTGGCATGGCTACTTTTTAAAAATTCTGCCAAACTGTATTCTGGATGTCTGTACCATTTTATATATATTCCCACAGTATGAGGGATCCAGTTTCTCCACAGCCTTGACAACATTTGGTGTTTCACTGTTTTTTATTTTAGATATTTTGATGGCTGTGTAGTGATACATCACTGTGGTTTTAATCTGCATTTCCCTACTGCCTAATGATGTTAAACAGCTTCCATTTGCCTGTTTGCCATCTGATTATCTCGTCTGGTGAAATTTCTCTTTGTCTTTTCCCCAGTTATTCCTGGATTATTCATTTACTGCTGAGTTTTGAAAGTTAATTATAGATTCTAAATACTACTGCTGTGTTGGATATGTGGTTTGAAAATATTCTCTCCCACTCAGTAACTTGGTTTTCAATCCCATGAGCAGGGTATTTTGTAGTGCATAGATTTTTAATTTGAAAAAAGTCCAAATTATGTTAATGAATTATGCTTTTGATGTCAAGTCTAAGAATTCTTAGTTTTAGATCCTGGTGGTTTTCTGCTTCTTTTTTCAAGTTTTACCATTTTATGTCAACATTTAAATTTATTTATGATCCATTTTGACTTAATTTTTGTATAAGGTATGAGAATTTTGTCACGACATTTTAGATGCTCTTTGTTAAGTTGAGAAAGTCCCCCCTGATTTTATTTTCTGAGTTTTTTATCAAATGCTTTTACTGCAGTTACTGATATTATCATGTTTTTTGTTTGTTTGTTTGTTTCTTCCTGTTAATATGGTAGTTTTCCTTGATTGGTGGTTTTCAAATACTTAACCAGCTTAACACCCCTGTGTGGGGGAGGGGAGGAGAAACTCCAACTCCAATTGGTAATAGTCACAATCATGTTTGTATATTGCTGAGTTCTACTTGGAGATATTTTCTTAAAGAATTTTGCATCTGTATTCATACACACACACAGACACACACACACACATATAAATGGATTGTGAAGAGTTTCCTTCTCTTCTTGTTTAGAATTCATGTTGAGTCATCTTTAATTCTTTGGTGGAATTCCCCAGTGAAACTATCTAGGTTTGGAGATTCCTTCCATGGGGAAGTTTTAAAAATTGTGAATTGGAATTCCTTAATATTTACAGGACTATCCAAATGATACGTTTCATATTTGTTGGTTTGTGGGAATTTGTGTTTTTAAGAAATTGACCATTTCATAAAAGCTTCAGATTTTTGAGATAGAGGTTTCCTTTCTTTCATTTTTTAAAAATTCCCTTATTATCCTTTTGATGTCTGTAGTGATAACCCCTGTTTTGTTACTGATATGATTCTTTTCTCTTTCTTTTGTCACTTTTGCTAGAGTTTTGTCAATTTTACTGATCTTTTTAAAGAAACAACTCTATGCTTCATTGATTTTCTCTGTTTTTTTCTAATTTCATTGATTTCTGCTCTTTTTCTTTTTTCATCTGCTTTCTTTGTTCTTCTTTTTCTAATTTCTTGAGATTGGAGCTCATGTTCTTGGTTTGCACTCTTTTCTATGCATGCTGTTAGTCCTGTAAATTTCCTTCTGACTGCTCTTGCTTAGTTTGAAATGATGCTGTTATAATTCTTTTTAGTAAGCCTGCAACCATTATACAATAAATTGATTTTCCACCACTCTTCCAAAGTCAGTGTTGCTTCTTAACATTCACTACTTTAGCCATGTGCCACAAATTTTGATATGTTGTCTTTTCATTTTCTTTAAGTTCAATGAATTTTTTATTGCCTTTGAAACTTTCTCTTTGACCCAATGGATTATTTAGGAGTGTGTTGTTTAGTTTCCAAGTGTTTGGTGATTTTTCTGTTATTGACAACTAGTTTTATTCCATTGTGGTAAGAGAATACATACCGTTTGATTGCAGTTCTTTTAAATTTATTGATGTCTGTTTTATGGCCCAGTATATGGTCTATCTTGGTAGAAATTGAAAAGAATGCATCATTGACTATTGTTGTTGGGTATTTGTGGTGTTGAGTTCTTCTACAGCCTTGTTGATATTCTGTCTAGTTGTTCTATCAATTATTTAGAGAATGATGTTGAAGTTCCTACTATAATTGTGAATTTGTCTATTTCTCCTTTCATTTCTAACAGTATTTTCTTTTCATATATTGCAATTCTGTTGTTTGGTGCATACATTTTTATGATGCTGTTTCTTCTTGGTATTTGGACCCTTGTATCATCATATAATATCTCTCTCTGGTTGTGGTGATTTTTTTTATTCTGAAGGGTACTTTATCTGACATTAATATAGTTACTTCTACTTTCCTTTGATTAATGTTCTCATAATATATCTTTTTATCTCTCCTTACTTTCATCCTGCCTATACTCTTATAGTTGTAGTAATTTTCTGTAAACAGCATACAGTTTGGCTATGGTTTATAGCTCACCCTGATCATTTGTCTTTTAATTGGTGTCCTTAGACCATTTACAGTTGAATTAAATATTAAAATATTTGGGCTTAACACTTAATATTTTATTTTCTGTGTATCTCTGTTTTTCACATCTCTGTTTTCCTTCTCTTGTCTTCCTGTGGCTTACTTGAACAGTTTTTAGGATTCCATTTTGATTTATCTGTAGTGCTTTTGAGTGTATTTCTTTATATAGCTTTATCAGTGTTGCTCTAGGTATTACACTATATATACATACATATACACATATGTATATAATTTGTCAGACTCTACTGGTGCCATCATTTTACAGTTTAAGCAGAAAACACTTATTTCCTTTGAAGTCCCTTTACTCTCCCCCACTTATAATTGTTTTAAATATTTTCTCTATTTAGAACCACATTAGACAGTGTTGGGGTTTTTTTTTTGTTTTTTTTTTTGTTTTTTTTGGTTTTTTTTGTTTTTTTTTTGCTTCAACTGTCAATCATAATTTAGAAAATTCAAGAGGAGAAGGAAAGGCAATTGAATTGACCCATATTTTGGTTTATTGTGTACTTTTTGCCTTCCTGATGTTGCAAGATTACTTTCATCATTTTCTTTATGTTAAGGTAATATGGTTTAGCCCTTCTTTGGGAGTAGGTCTGCAGGTGACAAATTTCTTAATTTTCCTTTATTCCTTATTTCCTCTTCATTCTTTATTTTTTCTTTATTCTAAAAGAATGTTTTTGATGAGTAAAAAAAAAATTGCGATTGACAGTTTTTTCCTTAAATATATGAAAAATATCATGCCACTTATTTCTGGCCTCCATGGTTTCTGATGAGAAAACTGCTGTCATTCAAATTATTTTTTCCTTTATGAGTAGAGTTTCATTTTTCTCTGGATGCTTTCAATAATTTTGCTCTGTCTTTAGTTTTCAGAAATTTAATTATAATATGTCCTGGTGTAAATTTCTTTGGGTCTATTCTGTCTGGAATTTACTCAGCTTTTTGAATCTGTAGATTTATGTCCCGTCAAATTGGTAGCATGTTCATTCATTATTTCTTTGAGTTATTTTTTGGCTCCACCCACTTTCTCCTCTTGTTGTGGGACTCTGGTGACATGAGTGTTGAATGTTTTTTATAGAGTCTAGGTCACTGAAACTCTTTTTTTTCTGTTTATTTCCTGTATGTTTTTCAAATTGGGTAATTTTTACTGTTCTATCTCTCAATTTTCTGATTTTTTTTTTTTGCTCTTGAGCTTTTCTACTTTTAATTTTAGTTATTGTACTTTTCAGTTTTTATATCTCCATTTGGTTCTTCTTATGTCTTCTATTTCTTTGCCAATACTGTTTCTTTGCTGAGACTTTCTATTTTTTTATTTAAGTGTGTTCATATTTGATCACTGCAGTGTTATTGTCACAGCTGCTTTTTAATCTTTGTCAGATAATTCTAACATGTCTCATCTTGGTATTGGCATCTATTAGTTGCTCTCATTGTTGCTGTTTTAATTTAGTTTAAGGTCTTCTTGGTTCTTAGTATGATGTGTGATTTTTTAATTCAAAATTGGATGTTTACATATTGTGTTATGAGACTCTGTATCTTAATTAAATCTTCTGTTTTAACTGGCTTTTTTTGGGAACTGCTCTGGCAGTGAAAGGGAGGAGTACTACCACCTAAGTGCCATGTGTATGTAGAAACCAAGGTCCCCTGCTCAGCTTTCATTGGCACCTGACTTGTGGGCTCCTCATTACTGCTGGGCAGGGGTAAGAATGCTGGCTTCCCATGTGGTCTCCAAGGAAACTGTGTTTGAGGGGGGTTACTTACTGTCAGTGGAGTACAAGCCCTGGTTCCCTGCCTGGACTTCTTGAAGCCACCCCTGTGCCTCATTACAGTCTCACGAGTGTAGAAGTGTAGGTTCTCCACTTAGCCTTCACATAGGCAGAGATGGGGGGTCACAGTTTTTCTCTGTGGTGTTTGCCTAGAGCAAAGCAATTATAAGCTATACGATTTCTGACTTACCAGGTTTCTCTTTTCATGGTCTTTGCCTGGAGAAAACAGCCTTCAGTTGGAGTGTTGTCTGTTCCCATTGACGTTTCCAGGCTGTCAACTTCTTCAGCTCTGTGTTTGAGGTCATAGGCAAGAAGAAAACTCAGAGCAATTCCCACTGTATCATTCCTCAGGTCCCAATTCCCTAGCCAGCCTGCTTTTTCTCCCCAAAGTTCAGAGTCTTCTTATGCCTGTTTTAATTATAATGTCCAGGATTTTCATTTTGCTTAATGGGAGGAATATGAAAATGTATGTCACCTCCATCTTCTAGAAAGCTGAAGACCGCAGTCTTTTTTTAAGTACAAGAGGAGAACACAGACATTTTGTTGGATTACTATGTACCGGGTATTTGACTTGCATCATCTCATTTATCTTTTCCCTACTCTCCTAGTGTTTTCCCAGTTTTACATATGAAGTATTCAGCTTTCAGAAAGCTTGAGAAACTTGTCCTAGGCCACACAGATGAAACATAAAATAGCTGGAATTTTGGACCCTCATGGGACTAACCAGCCTATGCTTTATCCACCATACTTATGCCCTCCTTCAATGTTCTCTAATATTTTCAGATGAGCAAAAGCTTTGCAAACAAGTTTAACAAATATCATTCTCAAGTCTCATAACAACTGTGTAAAGTCAGCTAGAAGAATTTCTTTGTTCACTAAAATGTTAGATTTTAAGAATAAGTTACTGAAAGGGTAGTTTTGAGGATTCAAAATATGAGCTCCTTGTTCAGAGCCCCTTGCTCCATGCTGTACCTACTGCTACTATAAAAGTTCAATGAATTGATCCATTTATTATTGGATTGAATACAGCTTAGATGAGCACAGCTCTAAAGGAATAACAGAGTGTTTACAAGGGTATTGGATGCCTGGAATGCACTGACCCCACTATTATCCCAGACTTCCTAGTCCATTAATGGCCATCCTTCAAATCTTGGCCTCTGGGCTTGTGAATTAGCTCCAGAGCTAATTTTGCACATGTGACATGACAGTCACCTCATACCACTGTGGCTTCTCTGTACATCTGTCTTTCCCTTTGAGAGTGGGGTCATTGAGAGAAAGAACTAATCTTTTTATCTCTACAATCCTAGCACCTATTCTGGCCATTACATAATAGAGTGTCAAGAAACAATATTGAGTGAATGCATGACTAAGGAAAAGAAAGCATAATCTGCCCCCCCTCAAAAAAATTACCTTATATTTGTAAGAAGGTATTTCCTAATTGAGCAGTGCATTGTTTAGCAAAAACATACTGCCTACATTGAGAAAGAATTGGGGATGATTATAAAATTACACAAATTATCAGCCCCATTATGCTCTAATTCTTATCTGATCTTTCTCAAAAAAAAAAAAGGAAGTACTTTTGATGAGAATATTTGTTTTCCTCTAATCAAAATATGAGTAAGAAAACTTTCAAAGCACTACCTGAGTATAAGCTTTCTCATGGGATTTTATGGATCACTTTAACTGAGTTTGAAGGTAAAGTCATTGATTTCCCCTGTTATCTATGAGGCTCTAATCAATTAATATCAGAATGTATAGTTTAGTTCCTGTATATTCAACAAAATCCTAAAGCATAACGTAACTAAAGAAGAAACATATTCACGGCCGCTTCTCCTGTGTTATTCACACTGTAGTGTAGAAGAGTCATGATGCCTGGTCCCTTCCATTATGTTATTCACATTGAAGAAATAATGAGGAAACAATACAAAACTATGGAAATGGAGCCCTGGGCTGTATAGGGTATGTTCTAGAAACACAGTGTCAGCTTAAAAAAGAAAATAAGGAAATATTCATCAATTGCCTACTATGTATTAGCAATCATACGAGATACTTTCATATGCTGTCCCTCAAGAAAACCTTTCAAAATAGACATTATTAGTCTCCTTTTTACACATGAGAAATCTGAGACTCTGAGGGCTGAATAACTTGCTTAATGCTACACATTAACTGAAAGAGCAAGGATCCAATTAAAGTTTGAAACAAAATCTATGCTCTGTAAAATACATCAAGCCCGTTTTGCTGAGTAACCAGTAAGTTTAATAAATGATATGTGCTTTAAGAATTAATAAGGGAAGAAGAAGAAAGGAAGGGAAGTATGCATGAAGAACGTGTGGAGGTTCAAGATGTGTAGAGTTTGGAAGCAGGGAGACATGGAGGCCTGGTTAGAGGTGCAAAGAGATTCCTCAGACAGGGAAGAATGGACCCATCTGATTAGGAGAGAGACACATATGAAAAATTAGTAAAGCCTCCAACATAGGGCCAAGTAATGACTGGAGAAGTATAAGTTTGGAGAGGAATTAAAAGAATATCAGAGAATTTTGAACAGTTGAGCATAAAGTCAGTATGATTTCAAGATCAATCTTGCAGCTGGGGCAGAATGGATCAGAATAGAGACATCATTACAGTGAAGGGAGCAACAGGGTCTGGGGAAGTTTGTGCAGGCATGGATTTAGATAAAGGCAGGGGAAAGGAAGGACGGATGCCAAGAAGGAGTGCTCCCCAGGTCTGGGTGATGGACTGAACGTGATGGAAGGAGAGGAATGCATTGCATGGCTTACACCTGTGTGATTGTTAGAGCATGAAAAGCAAAATGGTGGAGAAGAAGCTGTCAAAGTTGACCTCGCCATATGCTAGTTTGTGACCTGGGAATGTTATTTCACCACTCTGAACCTCAGTTTCTTCATCAGTTTTTCATCTTTCAAATGGGATTACAAGACCTACCCACAGAGTTGTTAGGAAAATTAAAGGAAATAAAATGTTTAATGGACCAGGACCACAACAGGCTCCCAGCAACTATGACTTTATATCCTTGGACAAATAGCAGTGACTTTCAAAGGGAGAAGAAAGCAGAGGGGAGGGGGAAGAAGATGCATTTGACTTGGGAGCCCTGATGTGCATCTATATAGGGATTCCATCCACATCTGGAGGAAGATCTGGATCATAAGGTAGATTGGGAGTCCCTAACAGTTCCTGTGACCTAAGATGCTCAGGTAAAAACAGCACAGAGTGTCTGCAGATGGCTTCTGTGGAAAACCCAAAGTAGGTCAAGTACACACGACCTGAAATTCCTGGGGAACTGGGGCCTTCTGTTTGCATATGGCATATCCTTAGCTTCTGTGCTATCTTTGTGTAAGTCTGGGTTGGTGATCTTTTGAACTTATATGGATAATGTTCCTTACATCACTTCTGATTTCTTCTTATATTTTTATTATACTGATATACTTTCTGAGCACCTCCTCTTTTTTTTTTAAATTACAATCTCTTTCTGGGCTTTATAACTCTCCTATCACTATGTTAGGTTATATGATACCCATTGCACAGTGAGACAAACTAAGATACAGGAAGGCTAAGGGATTTATAGGAGCCAACATCTTTTAGAGTACACCTAGTCATGGAGGCGTGGAGAAAACTGAGGGCTTGAAGAGACTCTAGCCATCAACTTGTCCAGGGGATGGCAAACCTCAGAATGGGGCAGACAGTAAACATCTTAGGCTTTGTAGGCTATATACTGTCTCTGTTGCCAATTCTTCCCCTCCCCCGCCTCCTCCTTCCTCCTCTTTAATAATTCTTTGAAATCTTAAAAATCACTGTTAGCCTGCAGGCTGTACAGGCCGGCCATGAGCCAAATTTGACAACTTTGAGCCATTGGTAGTTTAATTCTTCCACTTTCTAGGTGAGGTGAGAGACAGATGGCTTTAGTGAGGCACCCGGGGTCACCCAGCAGGAGAGTGATGGAGCCGATTTAGACCTCAGATTTCCTCACCAACATTTTTCTCCTCACCATAGCTAAAAATCTTGGATAGTCACCAATTGTGGAAATAGTCCTTTACCTACTTAAAGTCCAAATAGGACCATTTGAAGGGCCATGGAGATTGGGGCACCAGGCTTTATCTCCCCACATCTGTGCCTGTCCTCATCACTCACTTTTTTTAAAAATATCATTTTGCATTGCCTTAGTCCAAGAGTGTTTGAGGTCATTTTTGTAAAATTACAAATAACCCACAATTATTGAATATAGGAGGCGATCACATCATGCACAAAATAAAAGATGGAAATAAGAATGCCAAGAAAAATACTAGCAGCATATAGTAAATTTTGCCTTGGACTTCCACTTGACCAGCACAGGGAGAAATTCATCATTAGTCACAAAAGCCAGTGTTCAAAAGATGAAAAAGAATCAGTTGTCTGTTGCAACACACATTGTCCTAGCTTTGAGACTGGAGAGGTCTCAGGAGCTGAGCGTGAAGATTGTACTATGTACTATGTGACAAAGTGAGCCTGGCTGCCTAGTCAAGCTGGGTATGATGGCAATAACTTGGAGGTTGCTCAGATTCTGGGGAACCCCTTGTCATTTTGTCTCCAGATCAGGGAGTGGGGATTCTCATACTTTGACAAACATTTTTTTTATTGTAGTATAATTGCTCTACAATGTTGTGTTAGTTTCTGCTGTACAACAAAGTGAGTCATCTATATGTATACATATATCCCCTCCGTCTTATACCTCTCTTCTACCCCACCTTCATCCCACCCATCTAGGTCATCACAGAGCACCAAGCTGAGCCCCCTGTGCTATACCACATGTTCCTACTAGCTATCAGTGTTACATATGGTAGTTTATTTATGTCAAACCTAATCTTCCAATTCATCCCACCCTCCCCTTACCCCCACTGTGTCCACACATTCATTCTCTATGTCTGCATCTCTATTCCTGCCTTGCAAATAGGTTCATCTGTACCATTTTTTTAGATTCCACATATATGTGTTAATATACGATATTTGCTTTTCTCTTTCTGACTTACATCACTCTGTATGACAGACTCTGGGTCCATCCACATTTCTACAAATGACCCAATTTCATTCCTTTTTATGGCTGAATAATATTCCATTGTAAATATGTACCACATCTTCTTTATCCATTCATCTGTCCGTGGACATTTTACCCCAATGTTCATTGCAGCACTATTTACAATAGTCAGGACATGGAAACAACCTAAATGACAAGCATTTTAAGATGCCTGATTTTCTATACTCTTGCCAGACATCAGTGTCAGACCTAACTTCTAGGGCTAACAGCTGCCCTCTGACCTCTAGCTTCTCTGTGGCTCTAACATTTGAGATAATGAGAAAAAAGCACACCCAGCCTTCTAGTGCTCTGACCTATGCCTGCCCCACATTCTGTCTGGTCTGAAGGCTCAATGAACCAGATCTGGTCAGACCAGCTCCCTCAAGTGGAGAAAGAAGGATGATACAACCTGGGCCAGGCAAAGGCTTTCCACACCAAAATAATTCTTATCAAAGGCGGGGGGCATCACTGCCACTTACTATTTTCATTCAAGTTACCAAAGGCTCTGCGCACAGTAGGTAATTAATGCTACTGGACTTTTTATCCACTCTGCCCTGATATCTGCCTCTTCCCAGGGTGGCTGAGGGTTTCCAAATTTTGAAGACAAAATGTATTGAAGTTTTCACCTATGTTTGGTTGGCTGTTCATTGTTTTGCTGACGGAGGAGATGACAGCGAATCTTGGAATTCACTAGACCCAAGATGCAAAACAGGGAGCTTCTGGTCTGTTCCTCTTCTGAGGCTCCTCCCTGACATACATACACACACTTTCCTCCCCTTTCCCTGGCCTGTTTCCTCCGCAGGAGAGTTGAACCTGTTCCTTCTTTGTTAGGTTCTTCTCAAGCTCTGTGCATGCATGGTCCTGGTCCTAACCCATGGCACTAACCATTCAAGAGCCGCTCTTCCCTTCAAGCCTTCATTCTGCAGGGATTGCCTTTTACCCAGCTGCTCCATCTCAGAACCATAGTCCTTAATTTGCTTTCTCCTTCTGCAGGTTTTCCAGCTTGCTTTAAGAGCTGCGCCTCAAGTTATGCTGTGGAAATAGGCTGAGAATCGTTATGGGGAACAGTTATTCCTTCGCTGGATATTTAGTGAGCATATTCAGGGTTCGAGGAATAAAGTGGCAAACAAGACAAGAGCTACTGACCCTCTTATAATAGCAGAGAGCACTGTCTGCTGAAGGATTGTTAAGCCTGTGCCTTTAATTTTCCACCTTATCAAAGTCATGAGATAATGGGGATTAGACTTTCACTTACATTTCAACAACCTGCACTCACTTCTTTTGGTCGCCATCATCCCTCTGTTCCCATTAAACACCTGGTCTTCCAACAGCATTTTCATTATTTTTTCAGGGAGATTTGCAGTAACTTTATCTCCCCTCACAGAATGAAAGGCATCCTTTTTTGCAGACATAATCTTTGTCAGCAAGGGGGAAGAGGATTAGGGAAAGGAGATCTTTCAGCATAACACACACCCAGTTTATGGTAAGTGGATGGATTTTACCAGGTCTTCTTTGTTTTGTTCACATTCTTTGATTTCATAATTATTATCACTGAATCTTTCATGGACCAGATCATGGACCATGGAACTAGGCAAACCTGTGTTAGAATCTTATTTTGGGATCTTCTTACTATGTGGTTTTGGCAGGATCCTTGACCTTTCTCATCCTCCTTGTTCTTATCTGTGAAATGGAAAATAAGAACTACCTAAGGGTTCATGGTGATAAATAGTAAATATATATGAAGCCTCTAGTCGAGGCTAGCATGTGGTTAATGCTCAATAAATAGTACCTTTTTACAATTACTCCCTGTAGATTTTTTTACTTGCATTTTGAAGGATTTATGATTTCTTAAGCATCAGCAACTCAGTACTGATTTGGTACTGGACGAATGCTTGATGAATCTCTGTAAGTTCCTGAATATGAATGATTAGACACTAGACGTTTCAAGTTAGTATATAAGATGACAGTATCCTTTTCTTTTAGGAGGAAAGTGCACCCATAGTCACATTAAAAATTAAAGCACCTTTGACATTGTAAAGGCAAAGCACAACAAAGCCACCATTGATATTTCATCTTGCAAATCTCTAGTTTGAACTTCTTATTTTCACACTGTCTCTAAACTCCAGACTCTGGCAGAAGATAGGAAAAATAACTCCTGGAATATGGACTACAGTAATAATAGCATTCCACTGTCGTGTCAGCTTGATGGAGGTGAAGATAAAGATGCTTATTTGAACATTATCTTGCGTGATTTGTATTACTGATGTCACAGCCTCAGTGGTCAAAACCAAGCCTGGAAACTTGCAGATGTTACTAAATTTTGGGACACAACCAATAATGAGACCCAATGCATTCTGATGGAAGAGGAGTTTGCTCATCTGGATACCTCAGGCTAATAGAGACCTAATGGATAGCAAATACGGTCTGGTGTAGATAAACGTTGAATAGTGTGTTTTGAAACACAGACTAAAGAGAAGGAATGCCTAATGAATTGGAAGTGCTTTAATCCAATGAATTAGAGAATGTTGGTGAGTTATGAGAGAGGATGTTGTAAATGTAAAACTCAAATCAGTCATTCTTCTTTGCAGGGAGGGGCAGAAGTGTTCCCCAGAAGGAACTAATACTTTTGAGGAATCAGCATTTCAGTGACAGCAGGGACTTTTAGAGTCAGGGTTTAATTTCTGCTCTGTCATTTTCCAAATTCATATGATTTGGAACAATTCTATTCATCTTGCTGCAGCCTACGTTTTTTATCTGAAAATAGGAATAGTCATAGCTGCCAGGGCCTCTCGTACGATGTTGTCCACTGAACATCATTCAAGGATGCCTCCACTGGGAAGGAATTGCCCACGTTGGAGACATCATAGATTTGTCCATTTATTACAATAGTATTGTTGCAGATAACCACAAAGTTTTATGCTTTTCTTTTAATCAATCTATGGCAAAGTACTTCCAGTATATGGAGGCAAAGTAGGTGGAGGAGGGGCATTTTTTTCCTAAATTGCCAAAAGCACCATAGGAACTGAAGGCCCTGAAGTTTGTATGGTTTGAGGCATGCAGAGTTCCTGAGGTGCCCAGGAAGGACCAGTTTGAGGGTGAGATGTGGGCACAAACTCTGATGGCGACTTCCTCAGTGTTTACATTGCCCATAGAAAAGACGGCGGCCTCAGCAAGGGTCAGTGTGAGGCTGAGGAATGTGACAGGGTAAATTAACCCTTTGAGGGCCACAGAGCGGAGACTGCCCTTCTCCTACAGAATCCATCCTTTAAAATGGTGCACTGCAGAAAGCAATATTACTCAGCCATAAGAAGGAATGAAATTGTGCCATTCATAGAGATGTGGATGGAACTAGAGACTGTCATACAGAATGAAGTAAGTCAGAAAGAGAAAAACAAATACCATATATTTACACATATATGTGGAATCTAGAAAAATAGTACGGATGATGTTATTTGCAAAACAGAAATAGAGACATAGAATTAGATTACAAATGTATGGATACCAAAGGGAGAAGAGGGGGTGGGATGAATTGGGAAAGTGGGATTGACATACATACACTATTGATACTATGCGTAAAATAGATAACTAAAAAGAACCTACTGTATAGCACAGGGAACTCTACTCGATGTTCTGTGGTGACCTAAATGGGAAGGAAATCCAAAAAGGAAGGGATATATGAATACGTATAGCTGATTCAATTTGCTGTATACACAGCAGAAACTAACACAACATTGTAAAGCTACTATACTCCAAGAAAAATATTTTTTAAAAATTTAAGAAAGAAAATAACTAAACTAAACTAAACTAAACTAAATTAAAGTAATAAAAGAAAAGAAATAAAATGTTTCACTGCAATTGTCAAATGACCTATCTGACTCTTTCCCTGAACTGTGAGCTCCTTGCAGGCCTGCGAGCAAATTTTAATGCCCCTATATCCAAGGGAGAGTGTCCGAGCCTATTAGATACTTAATACCTTGTTTCTGTATGAACCGTGCCTGAATCTCTCTTCTCCTGCCTTCCATTGAGGACAATGTTGTATTTCTAAGGTTATTTCTTTTAACTCATCTTTAAAAAAAATTTTTATATGCACCCTCTTTCTTCTCTATTTTTAGTTTCTGTCAGCCAATATTTATTGAATGTACAGTGAGTGACAGTCATTGTGGTAAATACTTTTCAGTCTTTGTTTAATCTTTAAAACAATCATGTGAGATCAACATCGTCAGCTCCATTCACTAGGTAAAGAAAATGAGGCTTAGATAGGAAAATAGTAATTGCCCAAGGTTGCCCAGTGAGCAGATATCAGAGATTCAAAGCTAAAGTCACTGGTCTCCAGATGTCTCTTAAACCCTACTCTTTAGGGTCCTTGGCAATGCTGTCCTGGGTGTTCTCCCCAATCTGGCTCTCAAAGATTATGCTGATATTATCCTGTTCTCATTGACATACACATGTTTGAAGTATTTGTATCTTGCTTTGTTCTATTCCATTATACAACTCCCCCAAACAAATCCAGTATCCTTGCCCTATGAGCACTTCAACTTTCATCAATTTTCTTTAGTTCCCATTTGTGTTTAGATGAGTAGCCTACCCAATCAGCCTTAATTCTGTTCCATTATATATCTACCCATCAAAACACATCCCTGTGGGCCATATAGGAGCTCTGCTAAAAGAATTACGAGGACATCCCTTTGGGCAAGAGGTGTGAAGGAGAAAACTGAGTTTGATTTCATCATTCTCCTGCAAAAATTCCAACAGCTCCCTTTTTTGCTGATGCAATCAATTCAATTGCTTGCCAGTTAGTACCCATTCCTTCCGGAGTTTGGACACCCATTTCCAAGCACATTTCTTTCATACTCCCTGGCAGAAACTCTCTTGCAAAGCCCTCACGTGTCTGTCACTTTCACTAGCCTATACACTCTTCATGTCTTACTCATTCCAGTGAACTAGTTGGTGAAATGTATCCCTAGTCTGGGCAAATTGTTTTTCTCTCTGTGCCCCCAAATAAGCCAAATCCTTTCATTTATTTATGTTATTTCTCTGAACTGTCATTACACTTCTTTGCCATCCAAATATGACCCGTTTCTAATAATAACTAGAGTAGGGGTATTCTTTTAGAGCATGTGAAGCATGTTCACATATGCTGTCTCATCAAATTTTCACAATATCACCGTGAGAAAAATACTTAACCCATTCTTATTTTTCAGAGGAGACAATACGCTGGTTAGGTGACTTGTCCAGGGAATGTCAAACACATGAAGTGTGTTGTTGGAATTCTGACACAGATATGCTGCTGCTAAAGTCTACATTTTACAGTCCTGTCGTGTTGCCTCACTGTGGTTCCATGTCCACCAGGAAGCCTTTGCTTTCTGACCAACCTCTCCTCTCAACTTCTACATCCTTTGAAGACAAAGAGGTGTTTTCTTTACTCCACTATCATCATTAGAATATCAACAAGCAAATAAACAAAGTCATCAGTATGCATGTCATGCAGACACAGATTAAAACTTAGTCCCCTCCTCTTCCATATCCTCCTACTCACCTTTAAAGAATTTTTTTAATCGAAATATAGTTGATTTACAATGTTGTGTTAGTTTCAGGTGTACAGCAAAATGATTCAGTTGCACACATACACATGTGTCTGTGTGCATGTGTGTGTATATGTATATGTGTGTGTATATTCTTTTTTAGATTCTTTTCCCGTGTAGTTTATCGCAAGATACTGAGTATAGTTCCCTGTTCTCTACAGTAGGTGCTTGTTGTTTACCTATATTATATATAGTAGTGTGTGTATATATATTTTTTTAAATTTTTTATTGAAATATAGTTGATTTACAGTCTTGTTTGTTTCAGTTTCAGGTGTACAGCAAAGTGATTCAGTTATACATATATATATATATATATATATATATATATATATATATATGTATATTTTTTTTTACATTTTCTTCCATTTAGATTATTACAAGATACTGAGTATAGTTCCCTGTGTTATACAGTAGATCGTTGTTGGTTATCTATTTTATATATAGCAGTGTATATATGTTAATCTCAGTAGTGTGTATATTTTAATCCCGAACTCTTATTCTATCTCCCCCTGCCCTGCCAGCTATCCCCTTTGGTAACTCTAAGTTTGTTTTCTACATCTGTGAGTCTATTTCTGCTTTGTAAATAAGTTCATTTGTATCATTTAAATTTTGATTCCACATATAAGTGATATCATATGATATTTGTCTTTCTCTGTCTGGCTTGCTTCACTTAGTGTGATCATCTCTAGCTCCATCCATGTTGTTGCAAATCACGTTATTTTGTTCTTTTTGATGGCCGAGTAATATACTGCTCGCATTTTAATGAAGCCCCTTTTAAAGACATTCTGGCAGCACCAGCGCCTGCTTTTTCTTACTGTTCCAGTGGCACTTAGCATGCAGCACCTCATGGTGAAGATCTGGTCCTTCACGGTTTTCTTTGTGCTCTACTTGAGGAACAGTAGAGACAACCTCTGAAGCACATATCCCAAGACGGGGCGGTGGGGGGAGGAATGGGGAAGATCTGCACAGTTTAGGGAATTAACAGAAATTAAATGTACTGACTACTCACTATAGGCTAGGGATAGTTCTAATGATAGTATGCATGTCAACTCACTCAACCATCAAAGCAGCCCTAAGAGGTGATGTACTATTGTTACCCACATTTCACAGATGAGGAACTGAAGCACAAGTGAAAACCTTGTCCAGAGGCAAAGCTACAATGTAGTAGATTCGGGATATATTTCCAGACAATCTCACCCCAGAGTCTGTGCTTTATGAAACTATCCGTGCCTAGGATAGGATAGTTTGAGCTGGAGTCAGGGGAGAAACTGGCAAGATGTCAGCTTAAGGAATGGCTCAGAGCTTTCGACAAACTGACTTTATTCCTTTGAGAAAGTCACGCAGGGATATAAAGTGTCAGGAGCTCTGTCACACGGATATCACGTGGATGGGGGATCAAGCTCTGTCGACAATGTAAGTTATCAATCTGAGTATGCTCTATGCCAACTGCCCCATGATCAGCACTCATAATGATGCCATCTACTATTTACTAACTAATTCCTGTGACTTTCAGTGTCTCCCTAGTATCTGTGAATAAAGCCCCAGCTCCCTTGTGCAGCCCTGAAAACCTCGACGATTTAGGTCATGCTTATCTCTCCAGACTCATCTCCCACCACCTCCCTCCTCACACTGTAAGTTCTGATCCTATCAATGGGTTTATTGCTCCCTGTACAGTCTTAATTTTGAGGGCTTTACTTTTTCTGCCTGGAATGTCCTTCACGCTGTCAGTGCCTGAACAATTCTTTCAGCTTCAATTCAACTATTCTCTAACGTGGGAAGATTCCTCTCAGCCCGGAGCTTAGCTCTCCTCTGGCACCCCAAGCACCTACGTGTGTCTGGATATTTACTCATTAAAATGACCACCTCGCTTTGTATATCTATCATTCACCAAGTTGCAAGACACTTGAGGGTAAAGTCTGTCATATTTACTTTTGTGTCCTAAAATCTAGCACAGTAGCTGACACATGCTAAGTGTCAAAAAGTTAATTGAGGGCTTCCCTGGTGGCGCAGTGGTTGAGAGTCCGCCTGCTGATGCAGGGGACACGGGTTCGTGTCCTGGTCCGGGAAGATCCCACAGGCCACGGAGTGGCTGGGCCCGTGAGCCATGGCCACTGAGCCTGTGCGTCTGGAGCCTGTGCTCCACAAGTGGAGAGGCCACAGCAGTGAGAGGCCCGCGTACCACAAAAAAAAAAAAAAAAAAAGTTAATTGAATTATGTATCAAACCTTGGTATAGGACTTGGAGCCCAGCTCTGATTTCCATATACCCTCATAATTTTGACGTTGCCTAGTGTAGATTACAGAAGAAACTTACAGAAAATTTAAGCGCAGAGAAATAAAATAAATTATGCAAAATTGCATAGAATAAGTAAAAAGTATAAGTAAGGGGTAGATTTAGGAAGGATTCAAACCTAGCACTGTTCAGAGTCTGGCACTGGTTCCTAGGTCTGTACACTGTACTATACTAATGTTCTCCCCAGAAGTGAGATGACAGTTGAAGTTTGGGAAATTGAGCAGAAGAATCAAGAATCATGAGACTCAATGGAGTTGAAAGACAGAATAAGAGGGCAGCTTTTGAAATGCCTTAGGCATCCCCTTCTTATCACATGTGCTTTAACTAGAAAAGGGCAGGGCCCATAGATCTTAGCCAAGCTTAGATCAGAGGTATCAGGGAGGTAAGAGAATCCTGGGATAAGTCACAGTAAAGATGTTGCCTACGATAATGAAAATAATCATAGCTAACATTTTCAATCACTTACTATAAGACTTTGATGGTTTTAACCGCTTTATGTGTATATGACTTTTCCCTTTTAAAAGCAAGTACTAACCCCATTTATTAAATGAGAAAGCAAAGAAAAATTAAGTGACTTGCTCAAATTTACATATGCTGAGTCCAAGGACCAGACCCCAAACTCAAACTCAGACTGTCTGAAGTCAGATCCCACACTTGTAACAATAATTCTATGCTGCCCCTCTGATGCTGTCCTCTGATGTGGTGCTGACTCCCAGGTAGGTCCACCTGGAGGAACAAAACTGGAAAGATGCAAAAGAATCCCAGGCAGGGGTGTGAAGGGGATGGAGATACCATCACACAGGTGGGATGTCTTTGAAGTGGATGAGGGATTTGCACTGGGAATTCCAAGCACTTACCACAGCCTCCTTCTGCTCAGGGGCAGGTGCTAAAGATAAATGCAGAGAATGCATTTATTGATTATAAAAGGGATCCCAAAGTTGAGCTTTAAATTTTATTTAATTCAACTGTTCACTCACTCCAGTTTTAATAAACCCATGCACCAGAATGTCAGGAGACCGTGGCAATACATGCCTGATGTTTGGACTAAGACAGAAACAGCAGATCAGTGTTATCAACACAAAGAGCTTAAGTGGCCACGCCACACTGACCATTTGTTTCAGGCCTTTTTCCAAACAGAATTAGGTTGGTTTTTTTTAGACATGTGCTCTTTGTTTTTGTTTTTTTTTTATTTTTTTGATTATTATTATTATTTTTTTTTTTTGCGGTACGTGGGCCTCTCACTGTTGTGGCCTCTCCCGTTGCGGAGCACAGGCTCTGGCCGCACAGGCTCAGCAGCCATGGCTCACGGTACCAGCCGCTCCGCGGCACGTGGGATCTTCCCAGACCTGGGCACGAACCCATGTCCCCTGCATCGGCAGGTGGACTCTCAACCACTGCGCCACCAGGGAAGCCCAAGACATGTGCTCTTTTTAACAGGGGGCAGTCGTTCTGTCTCAAACCAACCACAGCTTCATTATGCATTGCCTCTCTCAAGAGCTGATGGGGTACCACTGACAGGCCACTGCCACCGGCAGAAACGCTTTCTTACAAGTCTTTCAGGACCCACTGCTGATGTTAAGGACATCCATGATCTCCCCATAGACTGAAATCCTTCTAAACACTGAGGCTTTCCGATAGCCTCCGCCACCACCTAAAGCAGGATTAAATACCAAGGAAGAAAAATGCATTGTATTTTTTTAAAAAGGGAGACCTTTGAGTTCTCTTTTGCAAATATTAAAAGCAATGCCACAGGCACTCATCCAAGTCTCCTGAGCCACTTTTCAAAGAAATAAAAAAATAAGTAAACTGGAACATGAAACAAATGAAGAAACTACCAGGGAAAATTGCAGAATAATAAAATAAAGACATTTAAATCATCCTCAGGGGATAATTATATCCTGGACTCTGGCTGATTTTGCAGCTGAAAGGAGCACAGGGCAAGAAGTTAAGTGACTAGGGTCTTCATCCCACCTGGGGCAAGGCACTGTCATTAGAGGGTTCAGTTCCTCTTCTGCTGCAGAGCAAACTAACACCAACAGGATTCACAAAATGGACTTGAAAGCAGTGAGAAGCTACCCATTCTGCCTGTTTTTTTGTTTTGTTTTGTTTTGTTTTTGGTATGCGGGCCTCTCACTGCTGTGGCCTCTCCCGTTGTGGAGCACAGGCTCTGGACGCGCAGGCTCAGCGACCATGGCTCATGGGCCCAGCTGCTCCGCGGCATGTGGGATCTTCCCAGACCGGGGCACGAACCCGTGTCCCCTGCATCGGCAGGTGGACTCTCAACCACTGCGCCACCAGGAAAGCCATCTGCCTGGTTTTTTTTTCCTTACTCTCATTACATTAATTTAGATAGGAGCCAAGCTCCAACCTCCAGTTCCAAGAAAGGGGTCTTCTGGTGAAATCTGATCTCTCCAACTATGCTCTGGAAACTGCCTCCTTTCTAACCTGGTAAAATTACAGAATTCCTCTGAGCTTTAGGTTAATCATCTATGAATTTGGATTCAAAACATTACCTACTTCCAAAGGTTGCTTATAATATAATGTATTATAATATATAAATGAGATAAATGTGGTAAAGCACTTTAAAGAGTGTCTGGCACATTCAAAGTGCACAATAAAAGTTAGCTCATTATTTTTGGCTCTTTCATCTCCACATGCAAAAAATATCCAAGTGTCTGTCCTCTTTAAATATTTATATATAATATAAACCTATGATATTAATACATAATTTATTATACATATTATATCATTCTAATATAGCTAACCTATGAGTTTAAGGATTTTTTTTAAAGATTCTGCATATAAGTGCAATCATACAGTCTTTGTCTTTCTCTGTATGATGTACTTCACTTAGCATAACTTATCGTGGTCATCGTTTTGCAATCTATGTATGTCAAATCATTTTGCTGTACACCTCAAATTTATACAGTGATGTATTCCAGTTATATCTGAATAAAACAGAAGAAAAAGCACAGTTAATCTTAATAATAAATATACAGTTTGTGTATCTTACTTAACCTCTTTAGACCCTCATCTTCCTCTAGGTACTAACTACTTTCTCAACTTTCCCATGTGGCCAAACTTCTTGACCAAGTGGTCAGCATTTAGAGTCTTCCCCCTTTTTTACTATTGTTTAAGGAAAAATAAAAATATAATGAACCCCATGTCATTATCACTTGGTTTTATAAATTGTCAACTCATGTATCATCTACCTCATCAACACCCTGTCTTCTACATCATTTTGAAACAAATTACTGACATCATATAATTTTTCCATAAATGTCAGTATGTGCCACTGAGAGAACTTTCATCTCTATTTTTAACATTTCCATTCACTTCTTAATAAGGGAACGCGTGGCCATTCCTGATACAGATGTGATGCACAGATTGGTGGTTCTCTCTCAATTCTCTGGGAAATATTACAAAATATTGCATGATGTGCCTTTCATCATTCTGTGTCACTCTCCCCCATTTTATTAAAAATTTCTTTTTTCTATCAGGGTAGACAATGACCACTACTTTATCAAATCCAATGGGCATTTTGGGGTCTTAATTGTACTTGATTTGTGAGATCTTTTGATACTTTAGAGTAGATAGATCTGAACTAATGTAAATATCTGAGATTAGTTACCTACTCTTGTAAACCTTTACTTTTTAAAACTCTTTAAAATAGGAAAGTTATATTACAAACCCTATAGCAGTTCTTGGCATAAGTAGTTACTGTATGAATGAGAATTACTTTATTAAACTACTAAATTTTCCGTTTGGCTTCTGGGATCCCTTCCTCTCTTTGTCTACTTCCTACCCATCATAATTTCCAGTCACTTTTCACAGCCACGGATTCCTTCAAGGAATTCAGGCACTTGGACCTGAGCCTCATTTCTTGGTTGATTTCTATATAACACTCTTAGGAGAGCTCACACATGGTCATTGGTTCAACTCCCATGTCCATGTAGATAGCCTAATTATCTCTGACTAAATCCTCCTTCATCCACTGCCCGTGGGTATTTCCATTTGGCTAATCTCACAAGCTCCCAAATTAAACATGCTAAAATAAAATGTCACCTTTCACGCAGGTGATTTAACTATGAATTATCTCAGTTATCCCAGTAACTTTCATCAATAGCATCTCTGAGACACACATATTTTTCATTAGCAGAAGAGCCAGCTACACTTGAAGAGTGGGGATGAGAAGAAAATTACTTTGATTGTCCTGCTAATGGATCTCTCTTAGGCAAGAAGGAAGTATCTCTACACTGCATGTTTAACCCTTCACTCTACCACACCAGCATTGTTCATGCCCAGTTGTCTCTGTGTGTTTGCTTGGTCTCTTCCATAGACTCATTTCCTTCTCTAGGGAATAAGTATTTTTTGTTTCAATAACCCCAGTGTCTAGCTCAGAGCCTGGCACACAGTTGTAAATTAATGCCCAGATCAGGTTTCTTTTTTATTATATTATTTGAAGTTGAGATAGCATGTTGGGAGAAGAAGGCACAGTCTCATTTTTATTGATTTTATAGCTGCAAAAAGCACTTGTGAATGCCTCAATTATTTCCACATTCAAGTTAAAGGTCAAAAGAGAGAGAACAAATGTATGGACACCAAGGGGGGAAAGTGGGGCGGGGGTGGTGGTGGGATGAATTGGGAGATTGGGATTGACATATATACACTAATATGTATAAAACAGATAACTAATAACCTGTTGTATAAAATTTTGTTTTACAAATGTCAAAAGAGATAGGGCTAGCTGGAGTTCATTTGGTTTAAAAAAATTGTGACTACAATTTTACCACCATCGAACTTAGATGAAGAGAAAATATATATATATATTATATATATATATATATATATGTGTGTGTGTGTGTGTGTGTGTGTGTGTGTGTGCTCATTTTCTCCTTTATTCTCTCATAAAATTTATTCAATTGCATAGATTCAAACTCGTCAAACTGTACACATTAAATATGTGCAATTCTATGTCTGTCAGTTATGTCTCAAAAGAGTTATTTTAAAAATAAACAGCTTACCCTCCCCCCTCCCCAAAATGTAAAATAGATAGCTAGTGGGAAGCAGCCATAGCACAGGGAGATCAGCTCGGTGCTTTGTGACCACCTAGAGTGGTGGGATAGGGAGGGTGGAAGGGAGACGCAAGAGGGAGGGATATGGGCATATATGTATATGTTTAGCTGATTCACTTTGTTATAAAGCAGAAACTAACACACCATTGTAATGCAATTATACTCCAATAAAGATGTTAAAAAATAAACAAATAAATAAAAGGAGAATAGAGAGAAAAATCTCCACTTTGAATAGGAAAACCCATTGATTGCTATGTAGAATAGAAATGAAATGTTCTCCTCCACCTGAAGAGATTCATAAACTCAAAGAGGAAAGGAGAGGTGCATATCAATAAGACTATAAGTGAAACGTGCCCTAAGTTGAGTACAAACAATGGAAGGAGTTTCCAAGGCGTTGGCAGCGTTATCAGTGGTAGGCGTCAAGGGAGGCTTGACGAGCTTGGAGAGCATGTGTGAACATAGGAGAGGTACCAACAGGCAGAAGCAGACAAGGTGGGAGCCATTGTGAGACTCCACCTATGAACCACAGAGTGAGAAAGTAGAGGGTTCAGGGAAGCAACGTACCTTTGCCAGCAGCTGTATAATTAGAGTGTAGGATCATTATGGGATGAAGGGGATGGGGAGTGCCGATGCAGAGGTTTCCCAAGCTGCAGATGGACTGGAACGCCTTATGAGGTACAAGGAACTTGGAGGATGATGGAATATCCATGTCATGTTTGCGTAGAAGAGTGACTGATGTGATATAAGAATACTGTGTGTGCATTTCTATGTGTATAAATGCACAAAAATAATAGTAGTTTATTAGGTTTAGGAAATTGTATACATCCGAACTCTTTACCTAATGGTATATAGTCACATTTATGGCAACGTGTGACAGTTTTCCAAGATTTTGTTTTAGCTTCCCTACCCCATCTCCAACATGTGCAGAATACATTCCCATGGGTAGGGTCTGACAGTGGGTATAAATAAGAGAATTTATACTTGAGAATTTATACAAAATTTTCCAGGCCTCATGCTAATTCTAGTCCATTACTTTCTCATTCAACAAAGCACAATAACTTATCATACAAATAGCTTTGTTGGGAGTAGGGTGCTCTTGCCTTTATTTTTATTTATTTTTGAAAAATTAGTACAATCACATCGTACACAATTAGAAATGTACATAAAGATATGCAGATAAAAGTCTCCTGACATACCTATCCCCTAGAAAACCAAGCCTCTTCTCAGGGAACAACCAATTTCCAGTCTACTGTGTATCCTTCAGAGGTATTATACAAGTATACAAGCATATATAGATGTTTCCTCTCTTTTTATTACACACATATTGGCACACGAATGAACTGTTCTGCATCTTGCTTTTTTCACTTAACTAAATAACTAGGCGATCCCTTTAGATCAGGGTATACAGAAATTCTTCACTCTTTTAAATATGCACAATATTACACTTTGTGGGTATCTCATAAGTTTTTAAACCCATCTTCCACTAATGGGCATTTCGATATGGCTAATCACAGTCATGAAAACGATGTTGCAGTAAATAACTTTGTAAGACAAAAAGTTTGCAAATGTGTGAGTGCATATATAAGAAATTTCTAGAAGTGGGATTGCTGAATCGAAACATATGAACACTTGTTATTTTTAGAGATGGTGCCAAATTGTCCTCTAGAGAATTTGTACCAATATACACTCCAATCAGCAATTAAAAGAGTGGCTTTTTCCAAACACTTCATGAAAATTGTTTCATTAATCTTTCTGCTCTATTCAGGTCTGATAATTAAAAAATGGTACTTGGTCTAATTAGTTTGCATTTTCTATCAGCTTTGCTTTATCTCGATCCTTTAAATTTTAATATGTTTTGTGTCCATCATTGTCGTTTTCTAGATATTCTGACTTTTTTTAGCATCTATCATTTACTCTTTAACCCAGGAGTCGTTTTACCTTGTTGCTATTGTCTTTTACTGTTGTTGTTATCTAATTTACCAGAGGTAGAGTCAATTGATTTTCTGGCTTTTATATTAATTCCAGTTTGCCCCACTGTGATCAGATAATATTGCCTGCATTATTTTTATGTTTGAGAATATACTGATACTTTCCTAGTGGTCATTTATTTAGAAGGTTCTACAGATCATCTGGAAAATGTTTACTCACAGTTATCAGGCTACAGAGGTTAAAATAGATCTATTGTCTACTTTATTTATTTATTTATTTTAATATTTATTTATTTGCTTGGCTGTGCCAGGTCTTAGTTGTGACATGTATGCAGGATCTAGTTCCCTGACCAGGGATCTAACCCAGAACCCCTGCATTGGGAGCACAGAGTCATAACCACTGGACCACCAGGGAAGTCCTTATCATGTCTACTTTAAAAATTATATTACTTAAGTCATCTATATACTTCTTTGTGGTCCGCTTGATTTTCCATGGAATAAAAGAGGGGAATTAGAGTCTATCATTAATTTGTTTCTGTGTATTTTTTTCATATCCGCTCCATATATATATATATATATATATATATATATATATATATATATATATCTTATTGTCTGGAATTAGGCCTGCACAAATGTGGGGGGGGCTGGGGAAGTGAGGTCAGAAGGTCAGAGGTGTCCCCACTAACCAGCCCTCCTCAAATACCAGTGCAGTGGACAGTGTGAACTTAGACATCTCTGAGAAGCAGCAAGTTCAGCCGCTGATGTGGAGACTGGTCCATGGCCATGGGGACCCAGGGGAGTCCCCCCAATATATATATATATATATATATATATATATATATATATATATATATATATATATATATATGGTGATTATTTTGAGTAAATTACTTTGAATAATTTGGAAAGCTAATAGTTTTATTCTAGTGGTTACCTTTAGAGCTATAACTATATATAATATCTTTAACCCTCTTTTTCCTTAAAGAAAGAGCTCTGATTCTGACCTCTGGTTATGACCAATGATTAAATGTCTTTTCTCTACCTTGCATTTACCTGTCACCACCTGGCCTTAGTTTGTTATGTTCTCCTTCTTAGTGTTTACCTTTGTCATGCTGAATATACCTATTCCTCTATTACTTTAAATGTTAGTGTTTCACAACCATCTATAAAAGATAAGGAGCTCAGAAGATGACTTCTCTCACCTTCTAATCCTTTTGCCCTCCCAACCTTTCTCTCTTACCTCACCTTCTAATCCTTTTGCCCTCCTAACCTTTCTCTCTTACCTCATCTCTATATTATTTGTGTTTGTAACATAGTTTGCATTTCTGATGCCTGTTCTTCATGCTTTTGTGTCATTTGTCAGAAAAGAAGGGGAAATGCTCCATTATCATATTCACATTAGAATTACTATACCAATCATTTTAATACATTCAAATTAAATGATTCCCAACTTTATAGACGACATTAAAAATGGTTTATTTGTCACCTAGCATGCTGCTTTCAGTCACACACCAGTTTGTAGAAATGCTTCAGTGGTGAATCACCTTGTCAGTACAGATACAATGGCATATTCCCTTAATACATTTCAGAAACTGAAAAGTAATCAGAAAATATTTTTTCCAAGTTGAGATCCTAAAGCTCACACATGTTCCTTACAGGAGATTTCCTTAATCTCTCACTTAAGCCTGTATTCTCTTTACATTCTAACAAACCAGATTATTATCAGGCCACCATCACTTTAAAAGCACAACATCAGAATTTTTGAGAAGTATTAAGTAATAGCTTACATCCGGACAGAAAGAAAAGTGATCCCACAAAACACAGCAATATAAGAGAATCAGAACCAGCTTCATGAATAAGCAACCAGGGTATACACACAAAGCCCCATGGCCTAAAGGGTCCCTCCTTGGGCACCCTTGAAATTATTGATAATTTTGTCTTTGAATCTGTGTTTTGTAACACAAAGAAGCAGGTGCAGTGGCCTTAGAGCTCAGCTCACAGATGGATTTGGGGCCACCGCCTTCCTCACCCACTGATGCTTCAGGCTCCACCTCCTGGCACTCACACAAGTGCAGCTGCCACCCTACCCTCATGGCAAGTATGTGGGCACACACACGGGAGATTTGGGGATGAACATACACTTTATGGCATCTCCAGGGGGGATGTGACAGAGCTGTCGCTGCTCCAGGTGGGAAACACTAGGGTCTATGAGACAGGCAACCCAGTGGAGGCAAGCTTCTTGCCCATCCCCAGTGCAGGTACTGAGCCTGCCCTGGAACCGATGTCACAATCCCTTAGGGTCTCCCATCCTCCATGGGTTGGGCTGCAGGGCCATGGGAAAAGGACTCTGACTTTCCCACTGAGGTCTGAGCATGGAGCATCCATGGGGCAGCTGGCAGGAGGGGAAACCACCTCAGCTGGTCCCAGGCACAGTGAGGGCCCACGGGCACCTGCACACACCTGCACACACCTGGCGAGTATTCCCTTGCCTGACAGAGCATGACATTAAATAAAAAACACCATAACAGTTCCAAAAAGCCAGGAGGAAAGAAAAATATATGTGTAAGTATTTTAATACTTTTTAAAAATGTATTTATTTATTTTAATTGAAGTACAGTTGACTTACAATGTTGTGTTAGTTTCAGGGGTACAGCAAAGGGATTCAGTTATATATATATATATATATATATATATATATATATATATATATATATATATATATCAGATTCTTTTCACTTATAGTTACTACAAAATATTGAGTATAGTTCCCTGTGCTCTACAGTAGGTCCTTGTTGGTTATCTGTTTTATATGTAGTCGTGTGTACCTGTTAATCCCAAACTCCTAATTTATCCCTCCCCCACTTCCCCTTTGGTAACCATAAGTTTGTTTCCTATGTCTGTGGGCCTATTTCTGTTTTGTATATAAGTTCATTTGTATCATTTGAATTTTTTTTTAATTTTAGTACTTTTAATGGCACTTTTTTCTGTTCTTTTTTTAAGGAAGAGATCCAGATTTTTATTTTTCACTGGACGTCTCAAATCACTTAGTTAGCCCTCTAAGTAACTGACAAACAGTACAAACAACTTTATTAGTGGCTCTAACTTTTAGTGTATAATTGCATGAAATTATAATATGTGCTCTCTAAAGTATCAGGGCAGGTTATCCTCAGTCAGCTGAAAACGTGGAGGGTGTAGGAATCAACATTTTTGTTGTTTATTTGCTTCAGTAGGTCCAGTCATTTGTGGAACACCTCTCCAGGTTTTTCTGGTTTTGCTGTCAGTTCAGTGAAAACGTCTGTATTCCCATTTGTGTCATTTTCCTATTAAATCGTCTGCCCATATGAACAGACTGTCTCCTTGTACTAAGCTTGTACTAAGCATAAGGCTTCCTATTTAGGAGTGGGGAAGTAGATGAAAAGAGAAGGTGCTGAATAGAATCCACTTTAAAAGCTATATGTGGACTCTTACAAATCAATGAAATCACATGCATATACTTAGCACTATGTTTTGGCTCTGGGAGGGGAGGATGTTAAGGCAATAAAAACTTTGTCAGGGCTTCCCTGGTGGCGCAGTGGTTGAGAGTCCGCCTGCCGATGCGGGGGACACGGGTTCGTGCCCCGGTCCTGGAAGATCCCACATGCCGTGGAGCGGCTGGGCCCATGAGCCATGGCTGCTGACCCTGCGCGTCCGGAGCCTGTGCTCCACGACAGGAGAGGCCACAGCAGTGAGAGGCCTGCATACCGCAAAACAAACAAACAAACAAACAAACAAACAAAAAAACCTGTCACCTTTCAGGAACTTAGAATCGAATTGGCAGCAGCAAAAGCACATATGCACATTAAAGAAAAAGAAACAGAAAAGAATAATGATATTCATGGTGCTTTCAAATGAACAGTGTCATCAAACAACTATAGGAAAGAGAAGACTGTTTATTGAATACCTGACATAGCCCTACACCCTAGCACTGGGGTGAAATACAGAGGTGATTTCATTGCATCCTTCCACCCATCCTGAGAGATGGCTATTGGTCTCCTCATTTTACAAACAATAAAGCTAAGTCTCAAATAGCTTAAGCTGTTCCCCAGGGTCACACAACCGGTTGCCATTCAGAGGCAGATCTATGTGACCCCAAAGCATTCCCTTGCAGAGTGTACCTACTAAAGACAAAAGCATCTATTTATACAGTACATTTACCATTTAAATAACTTTCACGTCTATCACCTCATTTGATCTTCACAAAGGCCCTCAATGCAGAGCTCACTACCAGGAAGGGGGGCCAAGGACACAGAGGGGTGAAGAACCCAAGTTCATTATCCATTCACAAGCCTGGGTCCTCTGATCTCCCATGATCTCTGCTCTTCTGGTAAATGAATGGGCTGAAAAATGGCTGTATAATCAAAGTGTGCTCCGTCCAGGGTGGTACTGGATGAAAATTTATGTCTCATTAATACTGCTGGATGGAGTACTTAACCGTTGATCAGATAGACGCCTGTTATTATCTGGCTGGCAGAAAATCAAACGATGAAATGAAATTTGGGCAAATTCCATACAGGCTTGGGAGAGGCCACATAGAACAAAGGAAGAACACACCAAAAAGAGGGGGGTTACTGAGAGTTTGGAGTGAGTTTGGGTTTCTGAGCCTGCTGGAAGCCCATTATGAAAACAGATGAAAGTGTAGCTGCATGTCTTAGAGTGAAATTGTTTGTAGCCCCTGTGATTACAGGTAAGCTGGACTCTCCTTGCTGGCGGTGATCAGGGTTTGGGCGTCTCATACATTTTCAGCCCTTAGTGACTGAATCTGACATCGTTAATGAGCTCTGTATTGCTTGTACGCTGATAACATGAGTCTGTCACAGTGGATACAGTATTTGATAATTCATGGAACATAAAATTATTGATCTCTCCTAGAAACTCAAATCATCGCCCCCTTACTCAGGCTCCATGAGTGATGTGGCTATAGGAAAACAGCCCTCCTGAAGAAACTACAAGATCCTTGAAATGAAACCAGTTGGGCAGCCACAATAAGAAATAATGAGCGTCTGAAACTTTGAGGCCCTGAGCAGGTGTTACATTGGGGGTGTCATAAAAATTCCTGTAGCATCATGTTGTCTTCTTTCCGGCCCTTCCCCACATTAATCATAGCATGGGTCTTCCTTCCAAAAAGAAACTTGTTGTTTCTGACTTCACAGTTTCTCTAAACCCAAAGCTGAGTCACAAGACCGTGTCTGCTTAGGGTTTTTCATCACTGCACAGTTCAGCATACCTATGGCTGTGGTGCTGGTGGTTTCTCCCCACTTCTATACCATCCTCCAAGACATCCCCTGATGGGCCATGACACCTACAGTGATTTATCCCTCCCTGGACCTCAGAGCCCAACCCACGGGAGTTTGCTGGAATCTTAAACTGTTCTGAATATAAGGAGGATATTTGATGCATCTTCCCAAGGAAATGTTAAACTTGAAGGCTTTGGCTTTTGGGGCATAAACCTGGCTCACCCAGTTGTCAAGCTAAAGGAACACACCAATGCCTGTCACAGGCTGGCTTCTTTAATAGTCACAAGGATTACCTTTCAGGCTACGTATTTTGGTTTGTCATTCCTTGATATAATTGTCTCTAGTTCTCAAAGACAGATTTCCCACTCCAGCTCCACGTACCTGCCTTAGGTTTTCCTTGAGTTGCCTTAGGTTTCCTGTCTATTTGCACATAGATGCCCAGCTCAGACCCAGGACTTTGTCTGAAACATGAAACATTGTTTTCCCTCTGACCAGAGTCCTCAAAATTTCATTGAGAAAGTATTCTGACCACCTGCCTTTCTCAGGGGATTCATATCAGCTAAACCAGTTTGTCACACACCTTAGAGAGAAGGGCGATTAGCTGGTATTTTTCTGTTTATCCTGCAGCTTAACCAGCACAGTTAGACATTATCCTTCTTCCATGTATCAACTGAGCTCATTTGTTGAAGGTTTTTTTTTTCTTTTAAATTATGATTCAATTTTGTGTTCCTAAAGTTCACAATACAAAAATGCTTAGCTTAATGATATATTACAACATGATTACCTGTGTAAGCACCGTTCATGTCAAAAAAAAAAAAAACTTTCCAGAACCCAGAAGCCCCCAGCTGGGTCCCCATAACCACCATCTCCTCCCCTGAAAAGATAACCACCTCTCATACTGTTGCAATAACCATGTTCATGCATTTCTTTATAGTTTTAACTTTTCAGCAAGCATTCCTAAACACAGTATATTTGGGCCTCTATAAATAGATTTATTATTTTGTATTTGGCTTTTTGCTCAATGTTATGTTCCTTTGTGATTCTGTCAAGTTGTTATTTGTAACTACAGTGTGTTAATTTCCATTAGAAAGTAGGGAAATACCTATTGAACACCAATAGGATTCCATGAGCAACTGCCAGAATGCCTCAAATTGAAAAATCTTGACAATATCAAGTGAGTGTTAGCAAGGAGCTGATGTAGCGCCGCTGGGATCACAAATATATGCAAACACTTTGGAAACCATTTTGCTCTTATCTACTAACATTTGAGATTGCAAACCCACATCCACTGACTCAGCAATCCTGCTGCTAGACATGTATAGGCAAAAGTTATAAGCCAAGAGACATATACAAGAAGGACCATAGCTGCGCCATTCACAGTGCTTAAACACTAGAAACATTCCAAATGAATAACACAGTAAAAAGATTAATCACTAAGTTCATACAGTGAATTATATAGTATCAGCAATCTTTGAGTTTTCAAGTTTTTATATGCTCTTTCCTCTACATGTGTTATATTTCTCACTCAAAAAAAAGAAGGTTAAAAAAAACCCTTTGTTTAACAAATTTAAACAGAAGGAATACTCTGTACCTCCATGCTGGGCAAATCAACTACTAGGTCAGTTTAAATCTTTTGCCCATTTTTTCCATTGGATTATATACATATATATAGATATTATTTAACATCTTTATTGGCGTACAATTGCTTTACAATGTTGTGTTAGTTTCTGCTGTATAACAAAGTGAATTAGCTATATGTGTACATATATCCCCATACCCCCTGCCTATCCCACCCCTCTAGGTCATCACAAAGCACTGAGCTGATCTCCCTGGGCTACGCAGCTGCTTCCCACTAGCTATCTATTTTACATTTGGTAGTGTATACATGTCAATGCTACTCTCTACCTTCGTCCCAGCTTACACTTCCCCTTCCCTGTGTCCTCAAGTCCATTCTCTACATCTGCATCTTTATTCCTGTCCTGCCCCTAGGTTCATCAGAATCTTTTTTTTTTTTTTTAGATTCCATATATATATGTGTTAGCATATGGTATTTGTTTTTCTCTTTCTGACTTACTTCACTCTGTATGACAGACTCTAGGTCCACCCACCTCACTACAAATAACTCAATTTCATTTCTTTTTATGGCTGAGTAATATTCCATTGTATATATATGCCACATCTTCTTTATCCATTCATCTGTCGATGGACACTTAGGTTGCTTCCATATCCTGCTATTGTAAATAGTGCTGCAATGAAATTTGTGGTTCATGTATATTTTTGAATTATGGTTCTCTCAGGGTATATGCCCAGTAGTGGGATTGCTGGGTCACATGGTAGTTCTATTTTTAGTTTTTTAAGGAACTTCCATACTGTTCTCCATAGTGGCTGTATCAGTTTACATTCCCACCAATGATGCAAGAGGGTTCCCTTTTCTCCACACTCTCTCCAGCATTAATTGTTTGTAGATTTTTTGATGGTGGCCATTCTGACCAGTGTGAGGTGATACTTCATTGTGTTTTTATTTGTAGGAATTCTTTTTCTGTATAGATTGGCACCTTAGGTCTATTATGTGTTGTAAATACCTCTTCACATCCTACTGTTTGTGTGTTCACTCTCTTAGTTAAGCTCAAACAGAAGTTCATAATTTTAATGATCTAATTAAGTGGTGTTTTTCTTTATGGCATCTTGTCTCTTGTCTAAGGTATCATAAGATATTCTATCATGTAGAAGCATTACTGTTCTACCTTTCACGTGTATATCTATAATACTTCTGAAATTTGTTTTTATGGAGGATGTGGGGTCAGGTCACATATTATTTTATTGTTTTCCAATTGTGCCAACACCATTAAAAAGATCATCATGTCCACCTGCTCTACATTGTCCCCATGCTATAAATCAAGTGTCTGTATATATGAGTCTATTTCTAGGTTTCTGATTCTATTGTTATTTTTCTAATCTTGAGCCAATATCACATGATCCTAATTACTGTAGTTATAATAATTATTGATAGATGAGAGAACAAGCCCTCCCACCTTATTCAAGAGCATCATTAGCTCTTCTTGTCTTTTAAGTTTCCATATACACTTTAGAATAAGCTTGTCAAGTTCCAAAATAAAATGCATTGGGATATTGATCAGGATTCCAATGAATCAGTAGATAATTTGGGGAATAACTGACATCTTTATAATATTAAGTCATGAGTCAGTGAACCTGGTGTTCTCTCTCTCTCTCCCTCCCCCCTTTATTTAAATCTAACTGTATATTCCTCTAAATAATATTTTAGAATTTTCTGCATAGAAGACTGTACTTCTTTGGTTAGATTTATTCTATATATTTTATATTTTTGAAGCTAATATGAATTGTATCTAATTTTCAAATATAATCTCCTAATTGTTTGTTGCCAGTTACAGAAGTAAATGTATTTTAGTAAGTTGACCTTGAATCCACCAGCCTTGCTAACCTGATTAATCCTAATAATTTATCTATGGGTTTTTTTTCTTATTTTCTGTGTATATAATTATAACATCCATGATTAATGGCAATTATATATTTTTCTTTCTGATCCTAATGTTTACATCATTATTTTTGCCTTCACTGCATTGGATAGTCCTTTAATAAAATGTTCAGTAGAAGTGAGCATAGTAGACAACCATGTTTATTTCTGATGTCAAAATAATATCTTTCAAAATTTTGTCAATAATATGATTTCTGTTTAGATATGTTTGTAGATTCCTTTTATTAGATAAATAATTTCCTTTAGTGTATGCAATATTTTCTCTATAAATACATAGCTAGAACTATGTAATTGTCAAATGATCTTCCTGAATCTAAGATTATATTATTTTATGATGTTAATATAATTAATCACACTGATTAATTTTCAAATGTTAAGCCAATCTTTCATTCTAAAATAGACCCAGAATTTTCATGAGAAATATATATATTACATATGATATATATTTGTATTGGGTTGGCCAAAAGGTTCGTTCATTTTTTTCTGTAAGATGGCTCTAATAGCACTTAGTTGTCTAACTTTATTTGAAACAATTTTGCTAGATTGTATGTGACAGCTGTCATATCAGCGTGCATTTAAAAAAGACATCAAAATTGGTGAATTTTTGTGTGGCCGTTTTAATACTGAAGGTGGAAGAAAAAAAGCAACGTCGAAAATCATTTGCACTAACTGGGTTACGTGAATCGCTTTGACGTTTGGGTTCCACATAAGTTAAGTGAAAAAACCATCTTGACCCACATTTCTGCATGTGATTATCTACTTAAATGTAATGAAAATGTTCCGTTTTTAAAATAAATTGTGACGGGTGATGAAAAGTGGATACTGTACAATAATGTGAAATGGAAGAGATCATGGGGCAAGCAAAATGAACCACCT